>NC_069389.1:66921692-67599192 GCF_027475565.1 Acinonyx jubatus
TAAAACAACTGAACATCCACACACACCCCAAAAAAGAATCTACACAGACTACATCCTTTACAAAAATTAACTCGTAATGGATCATAGACTTAAATGTAAAACACAAAACTATAAATCTTTTAGAAGATTACATAAGAGAAAACCTAGATGGTCTTGGGCATGGTAATACCTGTTTAGATACAACACCATTAAAAATTATAAGTTGATTTCATTGAAATTAAAAAGATCTACTCTGTGAACAACATTTTCAAGAGAATGAAAGGGCAAGTCACAGATTGGGTGAAAATATTTGCAAAAGACATATCTAAGAATCTGCTAGAACTCTCTCCAGAGTTGGAGGGGTTGGCAAGTGCCTTTGTTGATGTTAATCCTCTACCTTGACAACGCAGATAGGAGCAGGTTCTGAACACCCTAGTCAGTCTGCTGCCAGAGTGAGCTCCAAGACACTTGGCCACATCAGCCCTGGATGCCCTGGAGCAAAGGGGAAAAAAAAGCTATAGTTTAAAAAAGCAACTAGGATATAAAGAAACTATGACTAGAACTCTGCCAAATGGAGGGAGGAGCTGCCAGAACTATCTCTAATGTTGGAGGGGCATACAAATGCCTTTGTTTATGTTCCCCTTCTACCTTGGTAGTGCATTTGGGAACAGAGAATGGGCACCCTGGCTGGCTGGCTGCCCTAATGAGCCCCAGTGCCCCAGCCTACACCAGCCACAGCCTTCCCATCAAGTTGGTTCTGAAGCAACACATATAGACATACCTGGACAGCATCCACTACAGCTCCACTTATCTTGCCAAGGTGACACAGGCACAAAACATCCTGGGACATCCAGGCTTGTACCCACCTCAGCACTAGGAAACTTGCCAGGGCATTCCCCCATTCAGAGTGCCCCTGGACATCCCAGTCAATACTTGCTTCAGCTCCAGCAGTCCTGTAAGGGACCCACATGTGAAAAACATCCTAAGACCCCCCTGGCCTGCACCAACCTCAGCTCATCCATCTACCAGGAAACAGCTGTGCATAGTGTCCCTTTCCCTTATACCTGGTATGCCTCCAACTGACCTGCCAAGATGCTCCTTTCACAGAACACAAGACCCTGCTGTTTGCACCCACTTCAGCTTCACCTATTCTGCCAGGGTGCCCACATTGCAGAGAGCCCTGGGAACCAGGCTGGGCTCAATTGAGTTTCAGCCAACCCACCAGAGAAAATTCAGCTCAAAGTGCCAAACTCATGCCAAAGCTGCTAGGCACATGTATTCTACACTGGGGACATCCCTATACAAGGCCATTTCTTCAAATCTAAGAGAAGTAAGTGTTCTGCTTAATTTATAAATAAAAACACAAAAAGTCAAACAAATTGAAAAGACATAAAATATGCTTGAAATGAAAGAACAAGACAAAATGTCAGAAACACATTTAATTGATATAAAAAACACAATTGAAATAAACAATCTACCTCATAAACAGTTCAAAGTAATGATCATAATGACATTCACTGAACTGGAGAAAAGAGTGGATGAATTTAGTGAAAATTTCAACAAAGAAGAAATATTTTTGAAAATCAAAGTTGAAACACACAATAACTGAAGTGAAAATTACAGAAGATGGAATCAACAGCAGATTAGAGGATGCAGAAAAAATAATCAAAAATCTTGGAGAAAGGGTAATATAAAGCATCAAAGCTGAAGAGCAAAACAGATAGGTAGATGATAGATAAGATAGATGATAGATTAAAAAAAAACTAATGAGGATACGTTAAAGAATCTTTACAGCTGCATACTAATATTTGTATTATAGTGGACCCAGAAGAAGTGAGATGGGGGGAAAACACATCATAATAAATAATAGCTGAAAACCTCCCTAACATGGGGAAAGAACAGGTATCTAGTGCCAGCCAGAAAGCTCACAGAGCCCTTAACAAGATGAACCCAAGGAGGTTCATAATAATAATTAAGATGTCAAAAATTAAAGATAAAGAGATAATCTTAAAAGTTGCATGAGAGAGGGGCACCTGGGTGGCTCAATTGGTTAAAAATCTTACTCTGGATTTCAGCTCAGGTCATGATCTTCCAGTTGATGGGATCCGGCCCCATGTCAGGCTCTGTGCTGACAGTGCAGACAGAGTCTGTTGGGATTTTCTCTCTCCCTATCTCTCTGTTCCTCACCCACTGATTCTCTCTCTCTCTCTCTCTCTCTCTCTCTCTCTCTCTCTCTCTGTATCTCTCTCAAAATAATAAATAAACTTAAAAAAAGTTGCATGAGAGAAACAACTATTTACATACAAGGAATATCCCAACAGGCTACAAGCTTAGTTTTCAACAGAAACATTACAGGCCAGAAATGAGTGGCATGGTAAATTCAAAAAAATTGAAAGAAAAATAAAAAAATACAACCAAGAGTATTATATTCAACAAGTCTATAATTCAGAATTGAAGGAGAGACAAAGATCTGAAAAAAAAATAAAGAAGTTTATCACCACTAAACTGGCCTTACAAGAAATGTTAAAGTTAAGTGGAAAAGAAAGTACCATGGTTAGAAGTAGGAAAATTATGAAAGGAAAAAAATCTCCTGTGTAATAGCAAACATACAGTAAAGGCAGTAGATCCATTCAATGATAAAGCTAAAATAAATATTACAAAACTAAATCAGTGAAATCAATTAGATCTAAAAAAATAAGTAAAGGGGAGTCACAAAATAAAAAAGATGTAAAATATGACAACATACAAATAAATTGTGTGGAGTGGGGAGAGTAAAAATGAAGTTATTTATTTATTTTTTACATTTTATTTATTTTTGAGAGAGAGAGAGACAGACAGAGCACAAGTGGGGGAGAGGCAGAGAGAGAAAGGGAGACACAGAATCCGAAGCAGGCTCCACACTCTGAGCTGTCAGCACAGAACCCGATGCAGGGCTCAAACTCACAAACTGTGAGATCATGACCTGAGCCAAAGCCAGACGCTTAACCGACTGAGCCACCTAGGTGCCCCAAAATGAAGTTATTTTATAATGTGTTCAACTTAAGTGACTATCAAATGAATATACACTACTACATATATTGTATTTTGCATTCAAAATTCATGGAAACAAACCAAAATCCTATAATAGATGCACAAAACTTAAAGAGAAAATAATCAAAGAATAACACTAAAGAAAGTCATCATCACAAGTAAAAAGAACAAAAGAAGGAAGAGAGCAAAGTTACAACAGCAAACAGAAAACCATTAACACAATGGCAATAAGTGCATACCTATCAATAATCACTCTAAAATATAAATGGTCTAAATGCTCCAATCAAAAGATAATGTGGTAGAATTAATAAAACAAAAACAAAAACAAAACAAAACAAAACAACAACAACAAAAAAAACTAGACCCAAAAAATACTACCTAAGGAGTGCCTGGGTGGCTCAGTTAGATAAGCATCTGACTTTGGCTCAGGTCATGATCTCAAGGTTTGTGAGTTTGAACCTTATATCAGGCTCTCTGCTGTCAGCACAGAGCCCAATTTGGATCCTCTTTACCACTGTCTCTCTCTGTCCATCCCGCATTTACTCTCTTTCTCTACCCCTCTCTCTCTGAAATAAATAAATATTAAAAAATATAACTTAAAAGAGATTCACTTCACACATAGAGACACATACACACTGAAAGTGAAAAGGTAGATTAAGATATTTCATGCAGATGGAAGTGGGGAAAAAGCCAGGATAGTAATACTTATAGCAGGAAAAATAGATTTTAAAACAAAGGCCATAAGGAGACATAAATAAGAGCACTACATAGTGATAAAATTATCAATCTAACAGGAGGATATAACAATTATAAATATCTATGCACTCTATATTGGACCAGGAAAATACACAAAGCAAATATTAACATAAATAATGGGAGAAATTTATAGTACCACAATAGTAGAAGGAGATAGTAACACCCTACTTGCAGAATATGTAGATTATCCAGACAGAGAATCAATAAGAGGATAGGGTGTTTATGTGACTCCTAGGCCATATGGACTTAGAAACTATACACAGAACATTTTACCCCAAAACAGAAGAATAAACATTATTTTTAAATACACATGGAATATCTTTCAGGATAGATTACATGTTAGATCACAAAACAATTCTCAAAAATTTGAGAAGATTGAAATCATATAAAGCACTCTTTCTGACTTCAATGATGTGAAACTAGAAATCAAGTATAAAAAAAAGAAAAAAAAACTCTGGGAAAAAAGAAACATGTGGAGGCTATACAACATGTTACTAATTAATCAGTGGGTCAACAGCAACAACAACAAAAATCAAAGAGGAAATGAAAAAATACATGGAGACAAATGAAAACAAAATCACAATGGTCCAAAATCCCACCCTCATTATGGCAGGTAATATGCTTTACTCATTGTCTACTGATTTAAATGCTAATCTCATCTAAAAATTCTTTCCAAGAAATCTAGAATAGTGTTTGACCAAATATTGGTACAATGGCCTAGCCAAGTTGACACAAGAAATTAATTGTCACGCCATCCAATTGCCTTTTTGTTAGATTAGACAGGCTCTGGTAAAGTAGATTTCCCTAAGGCAGACCCCTGAAGTGGAGAACAGGACACTTTAGGTGTATTTCAAAATGACTACTTCTCCTCTGAGCATATTTCAGAATGGTGACTCTACCCCTCCCGTCCCAAACACAATTTTTCTGATACTCACTGTGAGAACCTGATTGGGCTCTTCGTGGTTAAAGCCATGAAACTGTGCCCCAAGAGTGGGCTCCCAGAAATTTTTAACTCTCAGGTTCAGCTTCCAGCAATTAATTATAATTTGTGTTCTCACCAGTTTCTGGCTAGAGCTGTGGCTGTGTTTCATGTAAGCTAAGATTCTCTGCATCCACCTGTTTCTCCACTTTTCAGGAAAGTCATTTGTCCTGTGACCTCAATTCTCTGAACAATCTAAGAAGAGTTGTTGATTTTCATGGTTGTTGTTGTTGTTGTTGTTGTGAAGATGGGAGTAATGAATTTCAAGCCCTTTACATGTCAGAATAGAAACCAGAAGTCCAATATATATTTTAGATTTCCCTCACCATCTGCCAGCACTTCAGCTAGTTCCCTTGACAGATGTAGTCTTTGGTTATCTTGTCTTGTTAGGCCAGGGTGGCTGCAATTATCCATTTACTAAATACAAACAGTCAAGGTAGCATGAGAAAATATCAAAATGAATCACTCAAACTTCCTTCTTTGGTCTAATTATATACCGACAGCCCTATTTCATCATAGTAGTCAGGGTCAATTAACCCCACGAGCATAGTAACTCTTATTTGCCTTCTGATACACTAACATGAAAATTTTCAAACTAATCAGGCAACAGTGATTGCCTCAGATTCAGTGGAAACCTTATGAAGTGTTCTGGAAGAAGCATTCTCCCTTCCCTTTCAGGAATCAGAACTTCTAATGAAGAAGGCCCTAAAGTGTCAGAAATAGGCAGCAGCAATTATTCATTGGGTCACTGGTAATAATGGTAAGAGGGTATTTCTACTTCCATTAATTGATTACTAAACCCATATATTGTAACTATTGGGAACCCAATACCATATAACAGCTGCAGATTCAATATATATAACACATTCTTTTTTTAAAGAATTTTTTAATGCTTATTTATTTTTGAGAAATACAGAGAAAGACAGAGCATGAGTGGGGGAGGGCCAAAGAGAGAAGGAGACACAGAATCTGAAGCAGGCTCCAGGCTCTGAGCTGTCAGCACAGAGCCAGACGTGGGGCTCTAACTCATGAACTGTGAGATCATGACCTGAGCCAAGTCTTATGCTTAACTGACTGAGCCACCCAGGCGCCCTTGCATATACCTCATTCTTGAGGAAAGTAAATAATCTTAAAATGCCAGCAATATGCAAAAATAATAATTTATTTCTCACATGTAAGTTTCATGTTCAGCTGGTGGAGCTGTGCTTCAGGCTTTAGTGATTGCAAAAGTTGGGGTGTTTCAGTTCTATAATTCTCTTCTTATTTTGTGTTAGAAAAGTCATGTTCTTTTTTTTTTTAAGTCATGTTCTCATGGAAATAGCAGAATACATGAAAGGAGAGGTGGGGAGCCTGGGTGGCTCAGTGAATTAAGTGTCTCTATTTCAGCTCAGGTCATGATCTCACAGTTTGTGAGATTGAGCCCCACTTGGGGCTTTCTGCTGGGCATGGAGCCTGCTTAGGATTCTCTTCTCCCTCTCTCTCTGCCCCTTCCCCCTCATTCTCTCTCTCTTTCAAAATAAGTAAATAAACATTTAAAAAAGTCAAAGTGCACTAGACAAGCATATTCCAAACTTTTGTCTTGAATCTCATCTGCTAACATACCATTGGGCCAAAGCAAGCCAAAATTCAAGGGTGGGAAATTAATATCTGCATTATAAAAGGAACTGAAATGTTACCTAGGGAATGGATGCAATGAAGAATGAAACATGGGGGTAATAATTAAATCTACCACAGGTAGTGTGATCAATAAATGTTGCTTCTTCAACCAAATACCCATATTTTTTAAAAAACTTTAACGTTTATTTATTTTTGAGACAGAGAGAGACAGAGCAGGAACGGGGGAGGGTCAGAGAGAGAGGAAGACACAGAATCCGAAACAGGCTCCAGGCTCTGACCTGTCAGCAGAGCCCAACACGCGGGGCTCAAACTCACAGACCGCGAGATCATGACCTGAGCCGAAGTCGGACACCTAACCGACTGAGCCACCCAGGCACCCTAAATTCCCATGTTTTAAAAAGCATATCCTGATGCCATATTTATACAATATACAAAATAAATTTCATACGGATCCCAGGTCTATATATGAAATCTAACACAATAACACCTAATAGAAAATATAGGAGAAAATATTTCATGACATAAAGTAGGCAAGGATTTCTTAAACAGTAAAAATTATTGCTAGCCGTAAGCTTAAAATTTTGGCAAATTGTACTAAATTAAGATTAATACTTCTTCCATCAGTACACCTTATAAAAAGAGTGTAAAACTAAGCAATAGACTGAAATAATATATTTGGTATTAATATTTGCTATGCAGTAACTGAAAAGGATTGGAACTAGAAGATATAAAGAACTACAATTCTACAAAAAAAAAAAGAAAAGAAAAGAAAGAAAAGAAAAGAAAAGAAAAGAAAAGAAAAAAGAAAAAAGATTGGTACCCAACAATAACATTGAGCAAAATACTTGACTATGCACCTCACAAAAGAGGATATTCAAATCACCAATTAAAAAATGGAAGCATGCTAAAACTCAATAGTCATCAGGGAAATACAATTAAAGCATTCTGATATACTTGTTGTTGCTGTTGTTTTATCTTGTTGCTGGATACATATTTATTTAGGTCTTCAATAAATTTTTAAACAAAAAAAAGTGAATTGAAGTAATTCTTCTCTCTGTGTGGTTATGCCACAGCTAATATACATGTTTTTATCTGTGGAGATGACATTATTAATGGACAAGACAACTCTGTGACAGTGTGACTAAGATAAGGAAGTGAGTAGTCACTGATGCATTTAATATTATTTCTCCATTTCACTTTTTAAGGTTTTATTTTAATTTCATCACCCACCCAATGTTCATCAATAAAGGGGCACTCCTTAATTCTCATCATGTATTTCACCCATCCTCCAACACCCCTCCCCTGTAGTAACCATCAGTTTGTTCAATATAGTTAAGAGTTGTTTCTTGGTTTCTCTCTCTCTCTATTTCCCTTTGCTTATTTTTTTTGTGTCTTAAATTCCACATAAGACTTAAATCATATGGTATTTATCTTTGACTGACTTATCTCAGCATTATACTCTCTAGCTCCATCCATTTCATGGCAAATGGCAAGATTTCATTCTTTTAATGGCTGAATAATATTCCTGTGTGTGTGTGTGTGTGTGTGTGTGTGTGTCAATTCATCAGTCCATGGACACGTGAGCTGCTTCCATATCTTGGCTATTGCAAATAATGCTACTATAAACAGGGCTGCATGTGTCCGTTTGAATTACTGTTTTGTATTCTTTGGGTAAATACCCAGTAGTACTGGATCATAGGGTAATTCTATTTTTAACTTTTTGAGGAACCTCCATAGTGTTTTCCACAGTAGCTGCAACAGTTTGCATTCCCACAAACAGTACAAGAGGGTTCCCTTTTCTCCACATCCTCACCAACACCTGTTGTTTCTTGTGTTGTTGATTTTAGCCATTCTGACAGATGTGAAGTGATATCACATTGTATCGCTTTGCATCTCTCTGATGATGAGTGATGTTGAGCATCTTTTCATATGTCTGTTGGCATCTGGATGTTTTCTTTGGAAAAAAATCTTCATGTATTCTACCCATTTTTTAATTATTTATTTTTGGGGTGTTGAGTTTCATAAGTTCCTTATATACTTGGGATGCTAACCCTTTATCAGATATGTCATTTGCAAATATCTTCTCCCATTATGTCAGTTGCCTTTTAGTTTTATTGTTTGCTTCTCTGTGCAGAAGCTTTTTATTTTGATGTAGTCTCAATAGTTTATATTTTTGCTTTTGTTTCCCTTGCCTCAGGAGACATATCTAGAAAGAAGTTGCTGTGGCTGATGTCAAAGAAGTTACTGCCTGGTTTGTTTTCTAGGATTTTTAAGGCTTCAGGTCTCACATTTAGGTTTTTAATCTATTTTGAATTTAGTTTAGTGTATGGTGCGTCCATTTCATGTTTAATTTTTAGGGGTTGCTTTTAAAATTTTATTTTTAATAAAAATAAATTTATTTTTAATAAAAAAACTAAACTCCAGCCATAATAAAGTAACAAGGACTGGACTTTCCATCCTACCTTAAACAACATATTAAAAACTGACAAAATATATGAAACAATGATCTTTAAACACTGGACAAGGACTCACAGGGTTCCTGAGAGAAGGGAAACAAAGTGAGCCCTAACTCTAACCCTTACCCTAACAATTGTCCTAGTTTATTGCCAGAAAAGAGCCTCCAAGACATAATGCAGGAAGTGAGAACCCAAAAAGAGTCTGGCAGTCTCATTAAGTTGAAGAGACAGAATGGAGGATTTGAGGACACCAAGAGATTAGAATATACAATACAGAATACTAGAGGGGAAAAGTATACACAGAATGAGAGCTCTAGAGACGTGAAGAAATTTCTCCTTCCAGTGTGCCACTGAGTTCTGATTATGTATGTGAGGAAACTATCCTCAGACCATTAGAAAGGAGCAGGCAAAACAACTTTTGGAATGTAAATAGGGTTATAAAGTGTTTCTATTGTTGGGATGTCTGGATGGCTCAGGTGGTTAAGTATCTGACTTTGGTTCAGGTCATGATCTCGTAGTCCATGGGTTTGAGCACTGCCTCCAGTTCTGTGCTGACAGCCTGGAGCCTGCTTCAGATTCTGTGTCTCCCTCTCTCTCTGCCCCTCCCCTGCTGTCTCTCTCTCTCAAAAATAAACATTTAAAAAATTTAAAGAATCTACATCTTAAAAAAAAAAAGTTCCCATTCTCAAAAGCCAAAATCAAGATATTGCCTAATGACTGGGACATTAAATAAAATACTCAGAAAGATATTACTTCAGTAGAGAGGATAAATTAACCCTAGAAAAAAATATTTTCAGTTTCATGTATCCCCTAAAAATTCCTAAAGGTAAAGCTTGAAATGATCAAAGTATATTAATTCGGTATGAGAATAAAGCTGAAAAATGAATTTTTAAAAAATCAGGCACCCAAAAAAGTAAACTTCAGTGTCTGGCACAGTCAAAGGTACCTGGCATGTTGGGTGTGGATGAGATAATTGCCAGGTCCTGATGCCATAACTGGTGAGTCCTGATGCTGTGACTGGTGAGTCCACTCATCAAAGTGAGCTTGCAACCTCACCAAGCCCATATCTGTAAGCCCACACCAGACCCAGTAGCACCGAGACACAGAAGAAAAAAGCCAGTTTAAGAAGGTAAAGGAGCTGAGAGAATGCTCACTCCCCTCCAACATAAAAGCCAACACTGGAACAAGGTCCAGCTGACAGTAAGTTTGTGACATCAGTGAGCCCAGGGACCACAAGCCCACACCACCCTCCGTGGTGTTTGGGCAGAGAGAATGAGCTGTTTTGTGTTTCTTTTGTTGTTGTTCATTTTATTTTGAAGGATTTTTTTAATTACAAAGTTTATTTTATTTTTTATTTTTTAATTTTTTCTTGTTTTTGTTTTTGTTGTTTTTTTCTATTTCTTTTTCTTTTCTCTTTTTTCTCTCTTATTTTCTTCTTTTTTTCTTTTTCTGATTTCTCTTTATCTTTTCTTCTTTAATTATTATTTTTCTTTTATTATTATTTTTTCATCTTTCTATAAAAAGCTATGATTTGAGAGTAGCATATGCCACCACAGCTCCAGCAAGTCAGCAAAAGTCACTTTAAGTTTATAAGTAGCTGTTCTGCTTAATCCATGAAAATAAACACAGAAAGTGAAGAAAATGGGGAGACAGGAGAATATACTCCAAAGGAAAGAAGAAGAGAAAGCCTTGGGAAAAAAGTTAAATGAAATAAAGTTAAGAAAAAAATATGCCTTATAAAGAATTTAAAGTAATGATGATAAAGGTACTCAACAGAAGAAGTCAATAAGGCCTTCAATAGAGACAGAAAATATTAAAAAAGAACCAATTACAGTTGAACTGACCTAAATAATAAGTGAAATAAAAAACTCACTAGAGTGAATCAACAGTAAATTAGAGGATTCAGTAGCATGTTTCAGTGATCTCGAAGACAGAGTAATGGAAAGCAAACAAGCTGAAAAGTAAAAAGAAAAAATAATGTTTTAAAAATAGGATAGATTAAAAGATCTCTTGGGAACACCAAGTAAATAAGTATTCACATTTTAGGGGTCACAGAAGAAGGGAGAAAGATGTAGAACTTATTTGAAGAAATAATAACTGAAAACTTCCCTAACCTATGGAAGGAAATAGACATCCAGGTCCAAGAATCACACAGAGTTCCAAATGAAAGGAACCCAAAGAGATCCACATCACAATGTCAAAGTTAGGTAAACAGAGAATTTTTAAAAAAGCAAAGAGAGAAACAAAAAGTTACTTATAAGAGACAACATATAAGGCTGTGAGCTGATTTTTCAGCAAAAACAAATTTGAAGGCCAGCAGAAAATTTTCAGTGGCATGATTTATTAAAAGTACTGAAATGAAAATAAAAAAAAAATCCTACAACCAAGGATACTTACCCAGCAAGGTTATTATTCAGATTTGAAAAAGAGAGTTTCCCACACAAAAGAGAAAAGATTTTATCAATAGTAAACCAGCCTTACAAGAAAAGTTAAAGGGACTTTTTTAAGTGGACAAGAATTGTCCATAGTTAGTTACAAAAATTTTATAAATAAAAATATGTAAAATATGACAACATATACATAAAATGCGGAGAAAAGAATAAAAAGGGAAGAGAAGGGGGAAAGAAAAAGAAAGAAGTTTTTTTAAAAGAATGTTTTGGAACTTAAATGACCATCAAATTAATATAAACTGCTATATAATTAGGATGTTATATATCTGCTGTATAATTAGGATGTTATATATCAACCTCATGGGAAAAAAATCCCAAAACCTATGATAGATGCACAAAAACTAAAGAGAAAGGAGACCAAAGATAACATTATAAGAACTCATCAATCCCTGGCTCCTGGGTGGCTCAGTCAGTTAAGCATCTGACTCTTGATTTTTTGTCTCAGGTCACGGTCTCATGGTTCCTGAGTACGAGCCCTGCATAGTGCCCCATGCTGACAGTGCAGATCCTGTTTGGAATTGCCTCTCTCCCTCTATCTCTCTGCCCCTCTCCTGCTCACTCTGTCTCTCTCTCTCAAAAAAAATAAATAAACTAACTAAATAAATACTCATCAACCTCAAAGAAAGACAGCAAAAGAAGAGAATAATAAAAAATAACTACAAAAAGACCAGAAAACAAATTTCCAAAAATGACAATAAGTACATACCTATCAATAATTATTTTAAATATAAATGACCTAAATGCTGCAATCAAAAGACACAGGGTGGTGGAATGCATTTAAAAAGACCCATCTATATCTTGCCTACAAGAGACTCACTTTAGACCTAAAAACAAATATACACTGAATGTGAAAGGATGGGAAAATATTCATCATGCAAATGGAAGGAGAAAAAGCAGAGGCTGCAATACTTATGTCAGACAAAATAGATGTTAAAGAAAAAAACTTTAACAAAAGACAAAGAATAGCATTACATTAGTGATAAAGGGATCAATCCAACAAGAGAATATAACAGGTATAAATATCTATGCTCCCAACACTGGAGCACCTAATTACACAGAGCAAATATTAAGAGAAATAAAGAGAGAAACTGATGCTAAAAGAATAATAAGAAGGGATGTTAACACTCCACTTACATCAATGGACAGATCAGATAGACTGAAAATGAATAATGAAATAATGTCTTTGAAGGACACATTAGATCAGATGGATATAATAGATATATACAGGAATATTATATCCAAAACCAACAGTATACCCATATTTTTCTAGTGCACGTGGAACATTCTGCAGAGTAAATCACATATTAGTCAATAACAAAGCCTCAATATGTTTAAGAAGATTAAAACCATACTATGCATCTTTTCCAGTCATAATAGTATGAGTCTAGATATAAAACTCAAAGAAGAAAAACTGGAAAAACATATAATCAAATGGAGATTAAATTATACTATAATACTAATGGGCCAATGAAGAAATAAAAGAAAAAATAAAATATTACATGGAGACAAATGAAAATGAAAACATAATGATCCACAATCTTTGGAACACAGTGAAAACAGTTCTAAGATGGAACTATATAGCAATACAAAATAATCTAACCTTATACCTGAAGGAGCTAGACAAAGAACAAGGCCCAAAGTAGGTACAAAAAAAAATCATAAAGATCAGAGTAGAAATAAATGATAGAGAGACTAAAAAATAATAGAGAAAATAAATTAAATCAAGAACTGATTCTTTGAAAAGATAAATAAAATTGACAAATTCCTAGCCAGACTCATCAAGAAAAAGAGAGAAAGGGCCCAAATAAATAAAATAAGAAATTAGAGAGAAGAGACAACTGATAGCCCAGAATACAAAGTATTATAAAGAAATACTATGAAAAATTATATGCCAAAAAACTGGACAACCTCGATGAACTGAATAAATTCCTAGAAACAGTCTTCCAAAACTGAACTGGTAAGAAATAGAAAATATGAACATACCAATTACTGGTAATGATATAGAATTGGTAATCAAAAAACTACCAAAATCATAAATCCAGGACAAGATGGACTCACAGGTGAATTCTACAAGACATTTAAAGAAGAGTTAATACCTATTCTCCTCAAACTATTCCAAAAACTAATATAAGAAAGAAAGATTCCAACTATGTTCTATGATGTCAGCATTATCCTGATACCAAAACCAGACAGAGACACCACCACCACCACAAAAACAACAAAAACACTACAGGCTAATATCCCCAATGAACATCGATGCAACAATCCTTAACAAAATATTAACAAACTGCATACAACAATACGTTAAAAAGATCATTTATCACGATCTGGTAGGATTTATTCCAGGGATGCACAGATGCTTCAATATAGGCAAATCTATCAATATCATGCACACATCATTAAAAAGAAGGATAAAAATAATATGATCATCTCATTAGATACAGAAAAAACATTTAACAATATTCAGCATCTTTTCATGATAAAAACTTTCAACAAAGTGGAGTGAAGGAAAACCTATCTCAAAATAATAAGGACCATATATGAAAAACCAACAAATAACATGTCAATGGTGAAAAACTGAGAGCTTTTCCTCCAGAAACAAGACAAGGATGTCCACCCTCGTTACTTTTATTCAACATGGTACTAGAAGCAATCAAACAAGGAAAAGAAATAAGAAGTAGCCATACAGGTAAAGAAGAAATTAAACTGTCACTCTTTACAGATGACATGATAACATAGATAGAAAATCCTAAAGAATTCACCAAAATATTACTGGCTCTTGCAAAACACAATTATACATCTGTGAGGTCTCCTTCCAGTATTCTGTACTTTTCCCCAAGTTTTATTGAGAAATAATTGACATATGCCACTATACACATTTAAAGTACACAGCATGGTGGTACGGATTTACAGTATATTGTAACATGATTACCACAATAGGCCCAGCTAACTCCTATCTCCTCAAATAGATACAATAAAAAGAAAAGAAAGAATAAAAAAAGGAAAAATTTTCCTTCTGATGAGAACTCATCATTTACCATTTCTATATATAATGCAGCAGTGCTAGCTATAGTTATCAAGTTGTACATTACTTCCCTAGCACTTACGTTATAACTGGAAGTTTGCACCTTTTGACCATGTTTGCCAATCTCCCCTCCCTCCACTCTCTGCCTTTAGTAACCACATGTCTGATTTCTTTTTCTATTACTTTTAGGATTTTTTAGATTCCACATATAAGTGATATCACAGTATTTTTTTTTTTCTGACTTATTTCACTTAGCATAATATCTTAAAGGTGTACTTTTAAAAGTATGGCTGACTTAAATTCCTTTAGGAGTCTTAGTGGCACTGTTCTCTATCTCCACTAGGGGTCATAATAGCCCTAGGTTTTTTATCTTGCTATGCTTTGAAAGTAACAATTTCTTTTTCATATACAAATGTATTGACTACCCTGTGTACAATTTTAAACTGTACAATGATTCTTGAGAATCACACATAAGGTCATCAAAATATTGCATGTCCAATCAAGCATTCACCGTTCAGAAATGTGCAGAGAGGAAGCTCACTTTATTTTCAAAACTGCACATACTGTTTTTGGCCCTGGAAACCTAATCTGTTTAGAGCATCTTATGTGTATCCTATTCCATTGTAAAAAGTCATAAGTAGTTATTAAAATGCCAGCCTCTTTTCAGTTCATTTCAGTAGTTGCTTCATACACTCATATTGAAATATTAAGCATATTTTACATATTTTACATTTAGCATAGTTCATAAACCAAATATTCCTATTTCATTGTACATTAAATTTACAAATATCTTAACGTATATTCTTCTCTTGGCCTATTTTTGTAGAACTATTTTCCCATTATTTAATTATTGCCTCTTTGACATGGCTTTTATGAAGCTTCAAGACAGAATGCTAATGATGATAATAATCCCTCCTTTATATAACAGCACTACATATGGGTAAAGGAAGTATCAAGAAAATGATAGAAACTTGATGTGTTATTATTCAAATCGTATAACCCTCTTCAAATGTATTTTATTAACATCCGTTTTAAATAGTGTTATTAAAGCTTATTATAGGCTCTGTCCCCTACCCCCCAACCAGGTTTCTTGAGATATAATTGACATATACCTTTGTGTAAGTTTAAGGTATATGACATAATTAGATACACACACACACACACACACACATATTGCAAAATTATTACAATAAGGTTAGTCAATACATGTATCTCCTCACATAATTACTTGTGTATGTGTGTGTAGATAACAATTAACATCTACTCTCTTGGCAACTTTCAACTATATAATACAGTATTATTAACTATAATCACCATGTTAAATATTAGAGCTCCAGAAATTATTCATACTTTAATTGGATATTTGTACCATTTGACCAATATTTGCATTTTCCATAAACCTCCACCCCTCACAACTATCACTCTACTTTTTTTTTTATGGATTTGGGTACATTTTTTTTTGCTTAGATTCCACATAAAAGTGAAATCATATGGTATTTTTCTTTCACAGTCTGACTTATTTCACTTAGCATTATTTCTTCAAGGTCCATTCATATTGTCATAAATGGCAGGATTTCCTATTTTAATGGCTGAATAATATTTCATTGCATATATATTTTTAAATATCTTATAATTTTATTTGTCAATTATACCCTAATATAGCTGAGATTAAAAAAAATGCTGAAACAATAACACATGAGAAAAGTTGAAAATAAAAAGGAGAGGAGTTAAGATGGTGGAGTAGGGGGATCCTAGGCTTTCCTCGTTCCTCAAACACAGTTGTATTGAGGTTAGATTACTTGGAACACACAGGAAATCAATCTACAGAATGGCAGAATGACCTCCACAGGTGGAGGGAGACAGCTTGGCAGGTGGGAGGTGTGTGGATATGAATTGACGGAGAGAAAAATGTCAGTACCATGGAAGGGAGTGAACACTTTCCCTGGAGAGACAAAAGGGAGGGAATGACAGAGGGGTTGAGATAGTGCAACATCGAGTTATCACAAGAGGAAAACCCCTCTGGACCACAGACTGGAGAGCAAGAAGTACTGAGCGTTCTTTTCCCAGTTCTTTTTCACAGTTTTTGGAGCTCAAAATCTGAGGTTTTGGAAGTGCATAACTTTCTCTGGAGTGAAACTGTGGTGAGTGTTCCTGGAGAAAAGGGAGCTGGCCCTAGAGTGCATAGGATGTGGTAGAGATCCCTGGGGTGTACTTGGAAGAGAACTCCCTTCCTGGAGTACTTTTGGAAGAGGGTTTATGCCTCCCCTAGGACAAAAGACCCTGGGGGTGCCAGCCAAAGGCCTTTTATCAACACAAAGGAGAGGCTCTACTCTAGAGGTGGAGAGTGGATATGTACTTTGCCACATCTTTTAAGACTTTAGGTTTTGAATCCCAGCTGTGCACCAAAGAAAAAACACAGGAGCATTGTGGCGCAAGGCAAGCTGACTGCCTTTACTATTCTGTGAGGGCTGCCTGAAGAGCAGGGGTGAGATCCCTGGTCTGGGATCAAGAGCTTAGTGTGGTACCATTCTACCCCCAACGCCAACATGGTAGTAATTCACAGAGCAACTCAGTGGCTCCCAGTGGAAGTGGGACCTGTCTACACCAAACCCTGCCCCTCTGTGCCTGGCACTGGCTTATTTACTGGGACAATACTGACACTGAATGTAGCTGGCCTCTCTTCTAGAAGAGCAAAGCCAGTACCCCCCCCCCCAGGCACCAAGAGACAACTCATCCCCCCCATATTTACTTTTATTAGTAGTAGTATTAAGTATTAATTATTATTTGTAATCAGGCTCATAGTTCCTTACTTATTTTGTATCTTTTCCTTTATTCACTCTCTCTCCCTCTCTTTTTTCATATCAAGCTTTTTTATCCTTTTCTTGTTCTTTTATTTTTTCCTTTCTTCTGATTTTTTTCTATTTTTTCTCTTCTTTTTCTATGGAATAAGCCTCATAGTTTTTTGATTCTGTTTAAATTTTTTTGTTCCATTTGCTTTTCCCTTTTTTTTGGCATCAGTCTCACCCCCCTTTTTTTTCCAGGGTTACTTAACAAACAAATCAAAGCACACCTAGTTAAAGGTTCAAACAATACACCACTGCAAGCATGGAGGAGCTCTGCAGAGGACTGATTAGTGTGAAAGAGTAGAAGGCACAAAATACAGCAACAGAAGACACACAGCATACAGCAGAAACATTTCTTGGAGTGACAGGTGCCAGACAGTGTATGACCTCTTTTTAATATAGCATAGCTCTCAGGTGCAGGACATATAACAAGCTTTTAGAACATGCAAAAGACAGAAACTTAGTCAAAATGACAAGATGGAGGAATTCTTCCCAAAAGAAAGGTCAAGAAGAAATAACAGCCAGGGACGTGGTCCAAACAAATTTACACAATATAGCTGAACAAGAATTTAGAACAACAGTCATAAGAATACTAGCTGGGCTTGAAGAAAGCATAGAAGACACCAGAGATATCCTTGCTGCAGAGATCAAAGACCTAAGAACTAGTCAGGGTGAATTTAAAAATGTTATAACTGAGATGAAAAATAAATTAGACACAGTGACAATGAGGAATGAAGAGGTAAGCAAAGAATAGGTGAAATAGAAGATAAAATTATGGAAAATGATGAAGCAAAATAAAAGAAAAAAGGAAATTACTAAATCACAAGGTGAGAATTAGAGAAGTAAGTGATACCATGAAAAGAAACAATATCCGTATCATAGGAGTCTCAGAAGAAGAAGTGCAAGAAAAAGGGCCAAAGGTTTATTTGAACAAATTAAAGCTGAGAACTTCCCTTCTCTGGGGAAGGAAACAGGCATTCAAGTCCAAGAGACATGGGGAACTCCCTTGAAAATTAACAAAAACAGGTCAACACCACAACTTATAATAGGGAAACTTACAAAATACAAGCATAAAGAGAGACTTCTGAAAGCAGCTAGGGACAAAAGATACATTGGCTATAAGGGTAGACACAAAAGGTTAGAAGCAGACCTGTCCAGTGAAACTCGGCAGGCCAGAAGGGAGTGGCAGGAAATATTCAATGTGTTGAATAGGAAATATATGCAGCAATGAATTCTTTATCCAACAAGGTTGTTATTCATGAAAGAAGGAGAGATAAAGGCTTTTCCAGACAACCAAAAACTATGGGAGTTTCTTACCACTAAGCCAGGCCTGCAAGAAATTGTAAGGGGGATTCTCTGAGTGGAGAAAAAAAGGAAAAGAACACCAAAACAGTAAGGAGTACAAAGGACCAGAGAAAATCACCAGAAACATGAAATATTCAGATCACAGGATGGGACTAAACACATCTTTCAATAATCACTCTGAATGCAAATGGACTAAATGGTCTGATCAAAAGACATAGGGTATCATAATGAAAACAACAACAACAACAACAACAACAACAACAAAACAAGATCCATCAATATGCTGTTTCTAGAGACTCATTTTAGACCTAAAGAATCAATCCCATTTACAATTACCCCCAAACCCATAAGATACCCAGGAATAAATCTAACCAAAGAGGTAAAAGATCTATTCACTGAAAACTATAAACAGGTTGTGAAAGAAAGTGTAGAAGACTCAAAGAAATGGAAAAACATTCCATGCTCATGGATTGGAAGAAGAAATATTGTTAAAATGTTGCTACTACCCAAAGCAATCTACATATTCAATGCAAACCTTATCAAAATAAGACCAGCGTTCTTCACACAGGTAGAATAAACAATCCTAAAATTTTTATGGAACCACAAAACACCCCGAACAGCCAAAGTAATATTGAAAAAGAAAAGCAAAGCTGGAGGCATCACAATTCTGGACTTTAAGCTGTATTACAAAGCTCTAATCATCAATAGAGCATGGTACTGGCACAGAAACAGACACATAGATTAATGGAACAGAATAGGGAACACAGAAATGAACCTACAAATGTATGGACAACTAATCTTTGACAAAGCAGTAAAAAGAATCCAATGGAAAAATGAGTCTCTTTAGCAAATGGTGCTAGGAACACTGGGCAGCAACATGCAGAAGAATGAAACTAGACCACTTTCTTGCACCATACACAAAAATAAATCCAACGTGGATAAAAGACCAAACGACAAAACCATCAAACTCCTAGAGAAAACACGCAGAAACCTTTTTGACCTTAGCCACAGAAAATTCTTACTAGACATGTCTCTGGAGGGAAGGGAAACAAAAGCAAAAATGAACTATTGGGACCTCATCAAGATTAAAAGCTTCTGCACAGCAGAGGAAACAATCAACAAAACTAAAATTCCCAACATAATGGGAATGATATTTGCAAGTGACATATCAGATAAGGGGGTAGTATCCAAATTCTTTAAAAAAAAACTTTTTAAACTCAACACCCAAAAGTCAAATAATCCAGTGAAGAAATGGACAGAAGACTTGAAAAGACACTTTTCCAAAAACTATATCCAGATGGCTAACAGATACATGAAAAAATGCTCAACATCACTCATCATCAGAGAAATACAAATCAAAACCATGATAAGATACCACCACACACCTGTCAGGATGGCTAAAATGAACAACTCAGGAAACAACAGGTGTTGGCGAGGGTGAGAAGAAAGGGTAACCCTTTTGCATTTTTGGTTGGAATGATACCTGGTTTAGCCACTCTGGAAAACACTATGGAAGTTCCACACACACACACACACACACACACACACACACTAATAATAAATAGAACTACCCTATAACCAAGCAATTTCACTACTAGGAATTTATCCAAAGGGTATAAAAATGCTGATTGATTTGAAGGGGGTGCATGCACCCCAATGTTTATAGAAGCAATATCAACAACAGCCAAGTTATGAAAAGAGCCCAAATGTCCATTGACCTATGAATGGATAAAGAAGATGTGGTGTATATATATGATAGAATATTGTTCAACCATCAAAAAAACTGAAACCTTGTCATTTGCAACATGGATGGAGCTAGAGTGTACTACACTAAGCAAAATAAGTCAGTCAGAGAAAAACAAATATCAAATTATTTCACTCATATGTGAAATTTAAGAAACACAACAGATGAATATAAAGGAAGGGAAGGAAAAATAAGATAAAATCAGAGAGTGAGGCAAACCATAAGAGATTCTTAAATACAGAGAACAAACTGAAGATTGCTGGAGGAGAGGTGGGTCAGGAATGGGCTAAATGGTGATGGGCATTAAGGAGGGCACTTTTTGGGATGAGCCCTGGGTATTATCTGTAAGTGATGAATCACTGGGTTATGCTCCTGAAACCAATACTACATTGTATGTTAAATAACTCTAATTTAAATAAATTAATTAAAAAAGAGCCTTCTTTAAAGGTTTTTATGCTAATTCTGCTGCTAACAAATTCCCTTGATTTTCCTTCATCTGAGAATGTCTTGATTTCCCTTTTATTCTGGATAAAGGGATGGATATAGAGTTCTAAGTTCATGGTTTTTTTAATTCTTTTTAATTTTTATTTTTTACTATTATTATTTTTACCACTTGAATAATGTGACACTTTCTTTGGGCATCCATGGTTGATAATAATATATCCTTGTCATTTGAAGTTTTCCCTTATTAGCAAGGTGCCATTTTCCTCTTGTTGCTTTCAATATTTATTTCTTTGTCTTTAGTTTTCAGAAATATAATTATGAAGTGTTCTTAAATTAATTTGTTTGAGTTTATTCTGTGTGAGGTTTTCTCATTTTCTTGAATCCATAAGTATAAAAATCCTCTTTTGGCACCCAAAGAAAGATCACCCTTATTATTCCTGGTTGAAGGAAAGAGAGCTCCTCCACTAGGCCTACCCTTAAACTTCTCTTGCTGTCTGGGTTAACAGTGCCTCATTACTGCTCCCCACATGGCCTTCACTAATACCAAAAGGAAGGTGGGGTTGCTTCATTACTGCTAGGTGATGGGGAAAGTCCTGACTCTGTAATATGTCTTATACTAATCCAGTGTGGAGAGTGAGGAGTGCCTCCTTAGAGCCACATGTGGGTAGAAATCCAACCTTATCATACCTCCTTTTGGTCTTGACTGACACTGAATGTGGGAGATATTCTTTAATACTCAGTAGAGATTAAATTCCTATCTCTCCATCCTACCTTTTCTGAAAACATCTGGGCAGGGAGTTTGGGGTGCCTCTTTAAAGCCTGGAGAGGGTGGAAGTCTAGGTTTTCCACTTGGCTTTTGCTGGCAGGGATAAATATTCTGTTGCTATTTCTGTGGTGTCGGCTGAAGTAGAGCAGTTATTGTCTAATTTTTTTCTCTTGCTAAGGTGCCCCATTTGTAGTGATTTGGGTATAGAGAGCTAGCTTTTTGTTAGGATTTTTTCCCCTTCAACTTTAGGCAATTTTGGGTTGTTACCTTCTTCAGCACTCAGTCTGGGATACATAAGACAAAAAGAAAACCTGGAGAACTTGCAACTGTGTTGTTCTTCAGGTTCGAAGGTCCCTAACTGATTTGTCTTCTCTCCAACTTACAGAGTCATTTTATGTTTGTCTTACATATAATCCCCAGTATTTTCAGTTGTACTTTGTGAGAATAGGGAAAAGTGTACCTATTCCATCGTTCCAGAAGTATAAATCCCTCTTGAATATAACTTTTACATTTAATTTGCCTGAAGACCCAGATGCCCTTTTTTAAGGGAAGCAATATATCATCACGTTTTCCTTAGAAAGCTGGATAAGGGGAAATGTCGATCTACTTTTTACATTTCTATTTTATACCATTATTTCCAGAAATCATTTTACCTCTTCTATGATACCATAGAAAATTTTAATCCTCCATCAACATTCTGGTGTTAATGAAAAATCAACTAGAAGTGCAGATTTTCATTCTTCTGACATTTATGTTTTCAATAGATGCTAAAAAATGTATTCAAAAAATGACAATTTTTCTATTTTTTATTATTTGCATTGAATGGCTGAGTAAATAAATTGAGTAGCTTTGAGAATGGAGTAAGGTGTTATCTTCTACTTATTCTCCCAATTAAATATTGTAACATTGAAACAGAGAGCTAGCAGATTTGGGACATCAACTGTCTATGTCAAGGGTATTAATAAACATTATTTTAGTTATTTTATCAAAATCTACAATGGCAAAGATGGACCAAGAATTCAGTTAATCCTAGGAAGTACAAAATATTAAGATAGAACCATGAAAATTTTCAGACAACAGTTCTATGAAACCTGAAGTCAATCATAAGACGAAATATGGAAAGACCACAATTCACGGAGGTAAAGAACATTCTAGTAAATACTGAATGTGTTAATCAGGAAATTAAAGAAGAAAATAAAAAAATGCATGGAAGGAAATGCATGAAAACACTATAGTCCAGAACCTTTGTGACCCTGCAAAGGCAATCCAGAATTTTGGAATCCAGCAAAGGCAGTCCTAAGAGGGAAGTATATATTATTACAGGATTACCTCATGAAGCAAGTAATGTCTCAAATATACAACCTAATGTTACATCTAAAGGAGCTACAGAAGGAACATCAGATGAAGCCTAAATACAGCAGAAGAAGGCAAATAGTAAAAATTAGAGCAGAAGTAAATGATATAGTAACAACAATGATATAGTAACAACAACAACAACAACAACAACAACAACAACCCAGTAGAACAGAGCAATGAAACTAAGAGGTGGTTCTTTGAAATATTTAATAAAATTGATAGCCCACTAGCCAGACTTACCAAAAAGAGAAAAGACCCAAATAAATAAAATCATGAATGAAAGAGGAGAGACACAATCAACACCACAGAAATACAAACAATTAGAGGGGAATATTATGAAAAATTATATACCAACAAAGTGGTTTTGTTTTCTTTGGATAGAGCTCCTGTAGTAGTTTTATTTTTATTTTTTTTATATGCAATTTATTGTCACATTGGTTTCCATACAACACCCAGTGCTCATCCCAATAGGTGTCCTCCTCAATGCCCATCACCCACCCTCCCCTCCCTCCAACCTCAGTTTATTCTCAGTTTTTAAGAGTCTCATAGTTTGGCTCTCTCCCTAACTTGTTTTTTCTTCCCCCCTTCCATGGTCTTCTGTTAAGTTTCTCAGGATCCATATAAGAGTGAATACATATGGTATCTGTGTTTTCCTGTATGACTTATTTCACTTAGCATAACACTCTCCAGTTCCATCCACGTTGCTACAAAAAGAAATATTTCATTCTTTCTCATTGCCATGTAGTATTCCACTGTGTATATAAACCATAATTTTTTTATCCATTCATTGGTGGATGGACATTTAGGCTCTTTCCATAATTTGGCTATTGTTGAAAGTCCTGCTATAAACATTGGGGTACAGGTGCCCTATTCATCAGCATTCCTGTATCCCTTGGGTAAATTCCTAGCAGTGCTATTGCTGGGTCATAGGGTAGGTCTATTTTTAATTTTTTGAGAAACGTTCACACTGTTTTCCAGAGTGGCTACACCAGTTTGCATTCCCACCAACAGTGCAAGAGGGTTCCCATTTCTCCACATGCTCACCAGTATCTATAGTCTCCTGATTTGTTCATTTTAGGCAATCTGGCTGGCGTGAGGTGATACGTCAGTGTGGTTTGATTTGTATTTCCCTGATGAGGAGTGACGTTGAGCATCTTTTCATGTGCCTATTGGCCATCTGGATGTCTTCTTTAGAGAAGTGTGTATTCATTTCTTCTGCCCATTTCTTCACTAGATTATTTGTTTTTCAGGTGTGGAGTTTGGTGAGTTCTTTATAGATTTTGGATACTAGCCCTTTGTCTGATATTTCAATTGCAAATATCTTCTCCCAATCCGTTGGTTGCCTTTTAATTTTGTTGATTGTTTACCTTGCAGTGCAGAAGATATTATTTTTCTTCATGAGGTCCCAATAATTCATTTTTGCTTTCAATTCCCTTGCCTTTGGAGATGTGTCAAGTAAGAAAATGCTGCGGCTGAGGTCAGAGAGGTTTTTTCCTGCTTTCTCCTCTAGGGTTTTGATGGTTTCCTTTCCTGAAAAGGATTCAGGTCCTATATCCAATTTGAGTTTATTTTTTGAATAGTATAAGAAAGTGGTCTAGTTTCATTCTTCTGTATATTGCTGCCCATTTCTCCCAGCACCATTTATTAAAGAGACTGTCTTTTTTTCCATTGAATATTTCCTGATTTGTCAAAGATTAGTTGGCCATACTTTTGTGGGTCCAATTCTGGAGTCTGTATTCTATTCCATTGGTCTATGTGTCTGTTTTCATGCCAGTACCATGATGTCTTGATGATTACAGCTTTGCAGTAGAGGCTAAAATATGGGATTGTGTTGCCTTCTTCTTTGGTCTTCTTCAATATTACTTTGGCTTTTCAGGGTCTTTTGTGGTTCCATACAAATTTTAGGATTGTTTGTTCTAGCTTCGAGAAGAATCCTGGTGCAATTTTGATTGGGATTGCATTGAATGTGTAGATAGCTTTGGGTAGTATTGACATTTTAACAATATTTACTCTTCCAATCCATGAGCACAGAATATTTTTCGATTTCTTTGTATCTTCTTCAATTGCCTTCCTAAGCTTTCTATAGTTTTCAGCATATAGGTCTTTGTGACATCTTTGGTTAGATTTTTTCCTGGGTATTTTATGCTTCTTGGTGCAATTGTGAATGGGATCAGTTTCTTTATTTGTCTTTCTGTTGCTTCATTATTAGTGTATAAGAATGCAACTGATTTATGTACATTAATTTTGTATCTTGCAACTTTGATGAATTCATGCATCAGTTCTAGCAGACTTTTAGTGGAGTCTACCGGGTTTTCCATGTATAATATCATGTCATCTGCAAACGTGAAAGCTTGACTTCATCTTATCCAATTTTAGTGCCTTTGATTTCCTTTTGTTGTCTGATTGCTGATGCTAGAACTTCCAACACTATGTTAAACAACAGCAGTGAGAGTGGACATCCCTGTCCTGTTCCTGATCTCAGGGGGAAAGCTCTCAGTTTTCCGCCATTGAATATGATATTAGCTGTGGGATTTTCATAAATGGCTTTTATGGTGTTTAAGTATATTCCTTCTATCCCACCTTTTCCAGGGTTTTTATTAAGAAACAATGATGAATTTTGTCAAATGCTTTTTCTGCATCAATTGACAGGATCATATGGTTCCTACCTTTTCTTTTATTAATGTGATGTATTGATTGATTGCTTTGTGAATGTGGAACCAACTGTGCAGCCCAGGAAGGAATCCCAGTTGATCATGGTGAATAATTCTTTTTATACGCTGTTGAATTCTATTTGCTAGTATCTTGTTGAGAATTCTGGCATCCATTTTCATCAGGGATATTGGTCTGTAGTTCTCTTTTGTGGCTGGTTCTCTGTCTGCTTTGGAAATCAAAGTAATGCTGGCTTCATAGAATGAATCTGTAAGTTTTCCTTCCATTTCTATTTCTTGGAAAAGATTTAGAAGAATAGGTATTATCTCTGCTTTAAATGCCTGGTAGAATTCCCCAGCGAAGCCATGTGGTCTTGGACTCTTATTCATTGGGAGATTTTTGATAACTCATTCAATTTCTTTGCTGGTTATGGGTCTGTTCAAGTTTTCTATTTCTTCCTGTTTGAGTTTTGGTAGAGTGTGGGTGCTTAGGAATTTGTCCATTTCTTCCAGGTTGACCCGTTTGTTGGCATATAATTTTTCATAGTATTCCCTGATAATTGCTTGTATCTCTGAGGGATTGGGTGTAATCATTCCATTTTCATTCATGATTTTATCTATTTGGGTCATCTCCCCTTTCTTTTTGAGAGGCCTGGCTAGAGGTTTATCAATTTTTTTTCAAATAAACAACTCTTGATTTCATTGATCTGCTCTACAGTTTTTTTTTTTATTCTATATTGTTTATTTCCGTTCTGATATTTATTTCTCTTCTGCTGGGTTTGGGGTGTCTTTTCTGTTCTGCTCCTATATCCTTTACGTGTGCTGGTTGGATTTTGTATTTGGGATTTTTCTTCTTTCTTGAGATAGGCCTGGATTGCAATATATTTCCTTCTCAGGACTGACTTCGCTGCATCCCAAAGCATTTGGATTGTTGGATAGTCTTTTCATTTTCATTAGTTTCCATATATTTTTTTAAAAATTTCTTCTCTAATTGCCTGGTTGACCCATTCATTCTTTAGTAGGGTGTTCCTTAACCTCCATGCTTTTGGAGGTTTTCCAGATTTTTCCTGTGGTTAATTTCAAGTTTCATGTCATTCTGCTCTCAAAGTGCATGGTACGATCTCATTTCTTTTATAGTTATGAAGGGCTGTTTTGTGACCCAGTATGTGATCTATCTTGGAGAATGTTCCATGTGCACTCGAGAAGAAAGTATATTCTGTTGCTTTGAGGTGCAGAGTTCTAAATATATCTGTCAAGTCCATCTCGTCAATTGTATCATTCAGTCAGGGCTCTTGTTTCTTTATTGATCTTGTGTCTAGAGGATCTATCCATTGTTGTAAGTGGAGTATTAAAGTCCCCTGCAATTACCACATTCTTATCAATAAGGTTGTTTATGTTTGTGATTAATTGTTTTATGTAGTTGGGGACTCCCGTATTTGGCACATAGCCATTTATAATTGTTAGCTATTCCTGACGGATAGGCCCTGTAATTATTATATAATGCCGTTCTTCATCTCTTGTTACAGCCCTTAACTTGAAGTCTAGTTTGTCTGATATAAGTATGGCTACTCCAGCTTTCTTTTGACTTTCAGTAGCATGATAGATAGTTCTCCATCTCCTCACTTTCAATCTGAAGGTGTCCTCAGGTTTAAAATGAGTCTCTTGTAGACAGCAAATAGATGGTTCTTGCTTGTGTGTGTGTGTGTGTGTGTGTGTTTTATCCATTGTGATACCCTATGTCTTTTGGTTGGAGCATTTAGCACATTTACATTCAGTGTTATTATTGAAAGATATGATTTCAGAGTCATTGTGATGTCTGTAGCTTTCATTCTTGTAGTGATGTCTCTGGTACTTTGTTGTCCTTGCAACATTTCACTCACAGAATCCCCCTTAGGGTCTCTTGTAGGGCTGGTTTATTGGTGGTGAATTCCTTCAATTTTTGTTTGTTTGAGAAAACCTTTATCTCTCCTTCTATTCTGAGTGATATACTTGCTGGATAAAGGATTCTTGGCTGCATATTTTTTCTGTTCATCACATTGAAGATTTCCTGCCATCCCTTTTTGGTCTGCCAAGTTTCAGTAGATTGGTCTGCCACCACTCTTATGGGTCTACCTTTGTAAGTTAGAGCCTGTTTATCCCTAACTGCTTTCAGAATTTTCTCTTTATCCTTGTATTTTGCCAGTTTCAGTATGATATGTCATGCAGAAGATCGATTCAAGTTATGTCTGAAGGGAGTGATCTGTGCCTCTTGGATTTCAATGCCTTTTTCCTCCCCCAGATCAGGGAAGTTCTCAGCTATGATTTGTTCAAGTACACCTTCAGCCCCTTTCTCTCTTTCTTTGTGTTCTTGAATTCCTATGATATGGATATTGTTCTGTTTGATTGCATCACTTTGTTTTCTAATTCTCCCCTCATACTCCTGGATTTTTTTTATCTTTCTTTTTCTCAGCTTCCTCTTTTTTCATAATTTTATCTTCTAATTCACCTATCCTCTCCTGTGTCTTTTCAATCAGTGCTTTGGCTGCCTCTATTTTATTTTGCACCTCATTTATTTATAGCATTTTTAGCTCTTCATGACTATTTCTTAGTCCCTTGATCTCTGTAGCAATAGATTCTCTGCTGTTCTCTATGGTTTTTTCAAGCCCAGTGATTAATTTTATGACTATTATTCTAAATTCTTGTTCAGTAAGATTGCTTAAATCGTTTTTTTCCAATTCATTAGCTGTTGCTTCTTCCTGGAGTTTCTTTTGAAGAGAATTCTTCTGTTTTTTCATTTTGGGTATTCCCTGGGGTGGCTTTAATCTGCAGGGCACTTCCCTTGTCTGTCAGGAGTAACTTGTCTTGGTGGGTGGGGCCGCAGTCAGACCCAACGCCAGCCCCCAGCCCACCACTGGGGCCACAGTCAGACTGGTGTGTACCTTATCTTCCCCTCTCCCAGTGGCAGGACTCACTGTGGAGTGGTGTGGCCCCTGTCTGGGCTACTGGCACACTGCCAGGCTTGTGGTGCTGCTTCGATGAGATCTGGCATATTTGCCGGGGTATTTTTTTTTTTTAATTTTTGAAGTATCTCCATACTGTTTTTCATAGTGGCTGCACCAATTTTCATTGCCACCAACATTGCAAAAAGGTTTTATTTTCTCCATATTTTCACCAATGCCTGTTATTTCTTGTCTTTTTGATAATAGCCATTCTGACAAGTGTGTAGCAATATCTTTTTGAGGGTTTGGTTTGCATATATCCCTGATGATTAGTGATTTTGGCCAACTTTTCATGTGCCAGTTGGACATCTATATGTGTTCTTTGGAAAAATTTATTCAGGTGCTTTTCCCATTTTTAAATTGGATGTTTACTATTGATTTTAATGAGTTCTTTACATATTTTATATATTAACACTTTATTGGATATATGATTTCCAAGTATCTTCTCACATTCAATAGGATTCGTTTTCATTTTGTTTATGGTTTTCTTTGCTATGCAGAAGCTTTCCAGTTTGATGTAGCCACAGGTAATTATTTTTGCTTTTGTTTACTTTGCCTTGTAGTCAGATTCATAAAAACATTACCAATACCAATGTTCAGGATTTTACTGCCTGTTTTCATCTAGATCTTTCATGGTTCCAGGTATAACACTCAAGGCTTTAATTCACTTTGAGTTTATTTTTGTATATATATTGTAAGATACTGATCTAGTTTCATATTTTTTGCATGTAGCGGTCCAGGTTTCTAATGCAATTTATTTAAGAGACTGTCCTTTTCCCATTGTATATTCTTACCTCCTTTTTTATTAATTAATTAACCACATATGCATGGGTTAATTTAAAGGCTCTTTATTCTGTTCATTGATCAATGTGTCTGGTTTTACACCATAACCATACTGTTTTGATCACTATAGCTTTGTAATACAGTTTGAAGTTAGGGAGTGTGGTACCTCTGGCTTTTTTCTTCTTTCTCTAGATTGCTTTCGCTATTTGGGATCATTTGTGGTTCCATATAAATGTTAAGTTAACAGTTCTAGTTCTGAGAAAAATGCCGTTGGGATTTTTTATAGGAATTTTATTGAATGTGTAGATTACTTGGGTAGTATGGACATTTTAACAATAGTAATTGTTCCAAACTATGACATGAAGCATGTTTACATGTATTCATCTTTAATTTCTTTCAGCAATGTCAGGTAGTTTTCAGTGTACAGGTCTTTCACCACGTTGGCTAAATGTATTCCTAGGTATTTTGTTCCTTTTGATAAAATTGTAAATGGGATGGTTTTCTGGATTTCATTTTCAGATATTTTATTGTTAGTGTATATAAATGCAACTGAATTTTGCATTCTGTGTTTGTATCTTGCAACATTGCTGAATTCGTTGATTAGTTCTACAGTTTTTTGGTACCATTGTTAGAATTTTTTTTTTAATATATGAGATTATGCCATTTGCAAACAGAGACAACTTTATTTTTTCCTTTATGATTTTGGTGCCTATTATTTCTATTTCTCACCTAATTGCTCTGGGTACAACTTACAGTACCACGTTTAATAGAAGTGTTTCTGTTCCTCATTTCAGAGGGAAAGCTTGCATCCTTTCCTCCATTGAGTATAATGTTAGCTGTAAGTTTGTTATATATGTCTTTTATTATTTTGAGTTATGATCCTTCTCATATTTATTTTGTTGAAACTTGTATTATTACAGGATGTTGAATTTTGTTACATGCTTTTTCCACATTTACTGATATGATATCATTTTTACCTTTCATTTTAATAATGTGGTGTATTATGTTGATTGATTTGCAGGTGTTGAACCATTCTTGTTTTTCTGGAATAAATCCCACCTGTTCATGCTGTATGATTTTATTTAATATAATTTATTGTCAAGTTAGCTAACATACAGTGTAAACAGTGTGATCTTGGCTTCAGAAGTAGATTCCTATGATTTATCGCTTACATACCACACCCAATGCTCATCCCAACAAGTGCCCTCCTCAATGCCCATCACCCCTTTTCCCCTCTCTCCCATTCCCCCATCAACCCTCAGTTTGTTCTCTGTATTTAAAAGTCTCTTACGGTTTGCCTCCCTCTCTGTTTGAAACTATTTTTTTCCCTTCCCTTCCCCCATGGTCTTCTGTTAAGTTTCTCAAATTCCATATAATGAGTGAAAATATGATAACTGTCTTTCTCTGACTGACTTATTTCACTTAGCTTAATACACTCCAGATCCATCCACGTTGTTGCAAATGGCAAGATTTCATTCTTTCTCATTGCCAAGTAGTATTTAATTGTATGTATAAACCATATCTTCTTTATCCACTCATTGGTTGATGGACATTCAGGCTCTTTCCATAATTTGGCTATTGTTGATAGTGCTGCTATAAACATTGAGGTACATGTGCCCCTATGAATCATCACTCCTGTATCCTTTGAATAAATTCCTAGTAGTGCTATTGGTGGGTTCTAGGGTAATTCTATTTTTAATTTGTTTTGCAGAACCCCCACACTGTTTTCCAGAGTGGCCTCACCAGTTTTCATTTACTCCAACAGTGCAAGAGGGTTCCCATTTCTCCATATCCTTGACAACATCTGTTGTTTCTTGAGTTGTTAATTTTAGCCACTCTGACTGGTGTGAGGTGGTATCTCAATGTGGTTTTGATTTGTGTTTCCCTGATGATGAGTGATGTTGAGCATCTTTTCATTTGTCTGTTGGCATCTGGATATCTTCTTTGGAAAAGTGTCTATTCATGTCTTCTGCCCATTTCTTCACTGGACTATTTGGTTTTCGGGTGTGGAGCTTTGTGAGTTATTTATAGATTTTGGATATTAGCCCTTTGATGAGTGACGTTGGGCATCATTTCATGTCTCTGTTGGCCATCTGGATGTCTTTGGAAAAGTGCATGCTGTATGATTTTTTACTGTATTGCTGAATTTGGTTTGCTAATTTTTAATTGAGGAATCCTACGACTATGTTCATCAGAAATATTGGCTTGTTATTTTATTTTTTTGTGGTGACCTACTCTGGTTTTATTATCAGGATAATGCTAAACTTGTAAAATGAGTTTGGGTGTGTTCCTTTCTCTTCAATTTTTTGGAAGATTTTATTTTATTTTATTTTATCTTATCTTATTTTATTTTATTTTATTTTTGGAAGATTTTAAAAAGGATAAGTATTAAATCATTGTTTTCAGTGTTTTGTAGAATTCAACAGTGAATCCATCTGATCCTGAACTTTATTTAGTTGGGAGGTTTTTGATTACTGATTCAAGCTCCTTACCAGTAAACAAGCTATTCATATTTTATATTCCTTTATGATTCAGTCTTGGAAAATTTAAGTTTTTAGGCATTTATCCATTTCTGCTAGTTTTTCAACTTGTTGGTGAATACTTGTTCATAGTAGTCTCATGATTCTTCATATTTCTGTGGTATTAGTTATAATTTATCCTCTTTCATTTCAATGATAAATTGAATTATTTGACACTCTCTCATTTCTTCCTGGTAGATCTAGCTAAGTGTTTGTTCATTTTGTTCATCTTTTCAAAGAACCAGCTTTTAACTTCATTGATATTTTCTTTTGTCTTTTTAGTCTGTATTTCTTTTATTTCCACTCTGATTATTATGTCCTTTATTCTTATAACTTTAGATTTTGTCCTTTTTTTCTAGTCCTTTTAGGTGTAAAATTAAATTATTTATTTCAGATTTCTCTTGTTTCTTGATGTAGGCCTTTTTGTCATAAAATTTTTGTTGCATATAGAGATTTTGGTATGCTGTGCTTCTGTTTTTATTGTCTATCATTTTTTTTATTTCTCCTTTTATTTCTTTAGTAAGACAGTAGTTGTTGAGTAACATCTAATTTAATCTCCATGTATTTGTAGTTCTTTCCAGCTTCCTTCTTGTAATTGATCTATAGTTTTATACCATTGTGATCAGAATAAATATTGATATGATTTCAATCTTCTTAAGTTTATTGAGACTTGTTTTGTAGCTTAAAATGTGATCTATCCTGGAAAACATACTGAGTGCACTTGAAAAGAAAGTATATTCAGCTGCTTTTGAATGGAATGTTCTGTATATATCTATTAACCCCATCTGGTCTAATATATTGTTTAAAGCCAATGTTTTCTTATCGATTTTCCATCTGGATAATCTATTCATTGATGTGAGTTAGGTGTTGAAGTCCCCTACTATTATTTTATGGTTGTCAATTTCTTCCTTTAATTCTATAATATTACTTTATATATTTCAGTGCTCATCTTTTGAGTGGATATATATTTATAAATGTTACATCTTCTTGCTGAATTGACCCCTTTATTATTATGTAGTGCTGCTTTCTGGCTTTTATTGCAATCTTTGTTTTAAACGTCTATTTTGTCTGACATAAAAATAACTATAGCAGCTTTACTTTAGTTTCAATTTGCATGGACTATCATTTTGTATTCTTTCAGTTTTAGTCTGTGTACATTCTGAATACTGAAGTGAGTCTTTTATAGGCGGTGTATAGATGTGCCTAGATTTTGTTTTTTCCCTTTAGCCACTCTTATTTCTTTTGATGGGAGAATTTAGTCATTTAACTTTAATGTAATCATTGATACATATTTATTGCCACTTTGTTTATTGTTTTCTGGTTCTTTTTGTAGATTCTTTCTCTTTTCTTTTTCTCTTACTCTCTTCCCTTGTTATTTTATGACTTTCTTTAGTACTATATTTATATATTTTTTTAATTTGTGTATTCAATATAATTTTTTAGTTTGTAATTATTGCAAGTTTCACATATAAAAAAATTAATGTTTATTTATTTGTGAAAGACAGAGAATGAGTGAGAGTGTGAGTGGGGGGAGGGCAGAGAGGAATACACAGATTCTGAAGAGGCTCCAGGCTCTGAGCTGTCAGCACAGAGTCTGACGTGGGGGTTCAAACCCATGATCAGTGAGATCATGACTTGAGCCAAAGTCAGTCACTTAACTGACTGAGCCACACAGGCACCCCTCACATATCTTATAGTGTAAATTTGAGCACATTCCAAGACATTGATTTTTACACACCCCACCAATGTTTTATGTTTTTGATGCCACATTTTATTATATAATTATATTATTATTATTATTAAATAATTCATTAATTATTGTAGTTTTAATTATTTTTACTACTTTTGTCTTTTAAACCTCATAGTAGCTTTATAAATGATTAACCCACTACCTCTACTATATATTGACCTTTTCGAGGGAGATTTTTACTTACATATGTTCTGTTGTTATTAATTAGTACCATTTCTTTTCAGTTTAAAGAAGTTCCTTTAAGATTTCTTGTAAAGCTAGTTTAGCAGCAATAAAGTCCTTTAGCTTTTATAGTCTGGAAAACTCTTTATCTTGCCTTCTATTCTGAAGAATAACATTGGTAGGTAGAATATTCTTGGCTGTTAATTTTTTTCCAGCACTTTGAAAATGATATGCCAATCTGTTTTGGCCTGCACAGTTTCTGCTGAGAGATCTGCTGATGGACTTTTGGGGTTTCCTTTGTACCTATTTGTTTTTCTCTTTCTGCATTTACGATTTTTTTTAATTTAACTTTTGATATTTTAATTACATCGTTTCTTTGTATGTATATCTTTGAGTTTATCTTATTTGGAACTCTCTGTCCTTCCTAGAATTAGATATCTGTTTTATTTCCTATATTTGGGAATATTTCATCAATAATTTCTTTTCATTTTCAGTCCTTTTTCTCTTTCTTCTACTTCTGGGATCCTATAATGCGAATGCTATTCCATTTAATATTGTGCTATAGTTGCCTTATGTTATCCTCATTTTTTTAAATTATTTTTTCCTTTCTGCTTCTGTCTGCATAAGGTTCATTGTTTTGTCTTTCAGCTCACTGATCTGTTCTTCTGCTTCATCCCGTTTGCTGTTGAACATCTCTATTTTTCATTTAAGTTATTCTTCAGCCTATGATTTATGTTTGGTACTGTATATATGTTATATCTATTTGTTGATATTCTTATCGTGTTCATCCATTCTTCTCTCAAGTTCAGTGAGCATCTTTATGACCATTAGTATGAATTCCTTATCAGATAGATTACTTATCTCAGTGTCATTATAGTCTTTGAGGTTTTGAGTTTCTTTAATTTGTAACATATTTCTCTGTTTCCTCATTTGGCTTGGCTCTCTGTTATAAGATGAAACCGGTAGATCTCACAGGTAGATCATGTCTCATCCCATGTCTGTGATGCCATTTATTCAACCTGCAATAGCTTTTGGTGGCCTCTCAAAACTGCGATTTTCGAAACTGCTTGATTTATTCTTGATAGGTCTTGTTGGTATGCTAAGGTCAAGATAGGTCTTGAAGGTATGCTAAGACTTGTTAGTGTTCCAAGGGAAGAAATCTCATTTAGCTCCTCAATTGGGGATGCTTGGAAATCAGACCCTCAGCAGCTTTACAGTAGCCAAATATATATATGGTTTTGTGGGGCTGCAATTGTAATCCTTATTGGTGTTCAGATTATGAGGTCTGGAAGAGTCCTCTGGCTGACAGTTGGGAAAAAATGGGGCTCCAGACAAATGTATAAGCTCCTTTCTTAAAGGTATTGTCTAGCTGTAGTGAGGCCAAAAGAGTGCACAAAGATAAGATTTCCTTACTTACATTCCCAGAATGTACCTCTTTAGCCTCTAGATGTGTGGGAGAACTGAAGCCTGTCCCTCAGGATAGAGTTCCAGGCTAAGAAAATAGACGTTTTCTTTTTTATTTAAAATAAAATTTATTGTTTATTTACTTTTGAGAGAGACAGAAACAGAATGCGAGTGGGTTGGGGCAGAGAGAGAGGGAGGCACAGAATCTGAAGCAGGCTCCAGGCTCCGAGCTGTCAGCACAGAGCCTGACATGGGGCTTGAACTCAGGAGCAGTGAGATCACGAAGTCAGACACTCAACCTACTGAGCCACCTGGGCGCCCCGAAAATAGATGTTTTATATAGGAAGAAAAGTGTTTCAGTGTGTTGTAATTTCAGAGCCCTGGGGACGGTGCCCTGCCAAGTACTGTCTTTCCAATTGTTACATTCCCTTGGATCTCAGTAACTCCACATTCTGTGGCCACCAGGGCTCGTTGAACAAGTATCATTTCCTGTGGGAATTGTGTGCTACCACTAGCTTGAGCTATGCAGCAGGAGAATGTAGGAGATAAGGAACACTTGTTGCCTTCAGAAAGACAATACTGAGAAAGTAGAACAAAGCTGGAGGTATCACATTATCAGATTTCAAGATATAGTACAAAGCTGTGGTAATCGAAACAGTAGGATACTGGCACAAAGATGGACACATAGATCAATGGAACAGAATAAGAACCCAAAATTAAATTCACACCTATATGGTCAATTAATCTATGACAAATGAGGACACAGGACACATTGAGGGAAAGACAGTCTTTTCAACTTATGGTACTGGAGAAACTGGGTAGATAAAGCAATGGAATGAAACAGGACCACTTTATTACACCATATGCAAAAATGAACTCAAAATGGATTAAAGACATAAATGTGATACCTGAAACCATAAATCTCCTAAAAGAAGACATAAGCAGTAACTTTTGTACATTGGCCATAGCAACATTTTTATTTTTATTTATTTTTCTTAATTTTTTTAAATTTAAATTTTATTTTTTTGAATTTACTTCCAAATTAGTTAGCATATAGTGCAACAATTATTTCAAGAGTATATTCCTTAGTGCCCCTTACCCATTTAGCCCATTCCCCCCTCCAAAAACCCCTCCCGTAACCCTCAGTTTGTTCTCCATATATGGGTTTCTTCAGTTTTGTCCCCCTCTCTGTTTTTATATTATTTTTGTTTCCCTTCCATTATGTTCATCTGTTTTGTATCTTAAAATCCTCATGAGTGAAGGCATATGATTTTTGTCTTTCTCTGACTAATTTCACTTAGCATAATCCCCTCCAGTTCCATCCACGTAGTTGCAAATGGCAAGATTTCATTCTTTTTGACTGCCGAGTAATACTCCATTGTATACATAAAACACATCTTCTTTATCCATTCATCCTTCGATGGACATTTGTGCTCTTTTCATACTTTGGCTATTGTTGATAGTGCTGCTATAAACATGGAGGTGCATGTGTCCCTTCGAAACAGCACACCTGCATACCGTGGATAAATGCCTAGTAGTGCAATTGCTGGATCATAGGGTAGTTCTATTTTTAGTTTTTTGAGCAACCTCCATACTGTTTTCCAGAGTGGCTGCACCAGCTTGCATTCCCACCAACAATGCAAAAGAGATCCTCTTTCTCCACATCTTCGCCAACATCTGTTGCCTGAATTGTTCATGTTAGCCATTCTGACAGGTGTAAGGTGGTATCTCATTGTGGTTTCGATTTGTATTTCCCTGATGATGAATGAAGTTGGGCATTTTTTCATGTGTCGATGGGCCATCTGGATGTCTTCCTTGGAGAAGTGTCTATTCGTTTCTTTTGCCCATTTCTTCACTGGATTATTTATTTTTTGGGTATTGAGTTTGATCAGGTCTTTATAGATTTTGGATAGTAACCCTTTATCTGATATGTCATTTGCAAATATCTTCTCCCAATCTGTCTGTTGCCTTTTAGTTTTGCTGATTATTCCCATCACTGTGCAGAAGCTTTTTATTTTGATGAGGTCCCAGTAGTTCATTTTTGCTTGTGTTTCCCTTGGCTCTGGAGACATGTTGAGTAAGAAGTTGCTATGGCCAAGATCAGAGAGGTTTTTGCTTGCTTTCTCCTCAAGGATTTTGATGGCTTCCTGTCTTACATATATATCTTTCAGCAATTTAGAGTTTATTTTTGTGTATGGTGTAAGAAAGTGACCCAGGTTCATTCTTCTGCATGCCACTGTCCAGTTTTCGCAGCACCGCTTAGTGAAGAGACTGTCTTTATTCCATTGGATATTCTTTCCTGCTTTGTCAAAGATTAGTTGGCCATACGTTTGTGGGTCCATTTATGGGTTCTCTATTCTTTCCATTGATCTGACTGTCTGTTCTTGTGCCAGTACCATACTGTCTTGATGATTACAGCTTTGTAGTATAGCATGAAGTCTGGGATTGTGATGCCTCCTGCTTTGGTTTTCTTTTTCAAGATCGCTTTGGCTATTTGGGGTCTTTTCTGGTTCCATACAACTTTTTGGATTATTTATTCCACCTCTGGGAGGAATGCTGGTGTTATTTTAATAGAGATTGCATTGAATATGTAAATTGCTTTGTGTACTGTTGACATTTTAATATTTTTTCTTCCTATCCAGGACCATGGAATCTTTTTCTATTTTTTTTTTGTGTCTTCTTCCATTTCCTTCATCAGCTTTCTATATTTTTCAGTGTATAGATTTTTCACCTCTTTGGTTAGCTTTATTCCTAGGTATTTGATGGGTTTTGGTGCAATTGTAAATTGGATCAATTCCTTGATTTCACTTTCTGTCACTTCATTCTTGGTGTATAGGAATGCAACCAATTTCTGTACATGGATTTTATATCCTGTGACTTTGCTGAATCCATGAATCATTTCCAGCAGTTTTTTTGTGTTATCTTTTGGGTTTTCTATAAGGAGTATCATGTCATCTGCGAAGAGTTAAAGTGTGACCTACTCCTGGCCATTTTGGATGCCTTTTATTTCTTTGTGTTGTCTTATTGTAGAGGATGACTTCCAATAGTATGTTGAATAACAATGGCAAGAGTGGATATCCCTGTCTTGTTCCTGACCTTAGGGGGAAAGCCCTTAGTTTTTCTGATGGAGGATGATATTAGCATTGGGTCATTCTTATATGGCGTTTATGATCTCGAGGTATGCTCCTTCTATCCCTACTTTCTTGAGGGTTTGTATCAAGAAAGGATGCTGTATTTTGTCAAATGTTTTCTCTGTGTCTATTGGGAGGGTCATGTAGTTCTTGTCCTTTCTTTTATTGATGTGATGAAACACGTTAATTGTTTTGTGGATATTGAACCAGCGCTGCATCCCAGGTATAAATCCCAGTTGGTAGTGGTGAATAATTTTTTAACGTATTGTTGGATCCTGTTGGCTAATATCTTGTTCAGGAGTTTTGCATCCATGTTAATCATGAAAATTGGTCTATAGTTCTCGTTTGTAGTGGGGTCTCTGTCTGGTTTTGGAATCAAGGTAATGCTGGCTTCATAGAAAGAGTTTGGAAGTTTTCCTTCCATTTCTATGCTTTGGAACAGCTTCAAAAGAATAAGTGTTAACTCTTCCTTAAATGTTTGGTAGAATTCCCATGGAAAGCCATCTGGCCCATGACTCTTTTTTTTTTTTTTTTTTTTTTTGGCAGATTTTTCATTACTGATTTGTTTTCCTTACTGGTTATGGGTCTGTTCAAAATTTCTATTTCTTCCTGTTTCAGTTTTGGTGGTGTATATGTTTCTAGGAATTTGTCCATTTCTTCCAGATTGCCCATTTTATTGGCATATAATTGATCATAATATTCTCTTATTTTTGCTTTTATTTCTGCTGTGTTGGTTGTGATCTCTCCTCTTTCATTCCTGATTTTATTTATTTGGGTCCTTTCCTTTTTCTTTTTGATTAAACTGTCTCATGGTTTATCAATTTTGTTAATTCTTTAAAAGAACCAGCTTCTGGTTTCATTGATCTGTTCTACTTTTTTTGTTTGTTTGTCTGTTTGTTTTTGGTTTTGGTTTTGGTTTGGTTTCAATAACATTAATTTCTGCTCTAGTCTTTATTATTTCCTGTCTTCTTCTTGTTTTGGGCTTTATTTGCTGTTCTTTTTCCAGCTCCTTAAAGTGTAAAATTAGGTTGTGTATCTGAGATCTTTCTTCCTTCTTTAGGAAGGCCTGGAAATCTATATATTTTCCTCTTATGACCGCCTTTGCTGCATCCCAGCAACGTTTTTCTAAATATGTCTCTTTTGGCAAGAAAAGCAAAGGAAAGAAAAAACAATTGGAAGTAAACTAAAGTAAAAAGTTTTTGCACAATGAAGAACATTATTAATAAAATGAAAATATGACCTACTTAATGGGAGAAGATATTTGCAAATAATTTGATGAGTAAGGGGTTACCATCTAATTTATATAAATAAAACATATAACTTACTGCCAATGAAGCAAACACTCTGTCTAAAAAATGGACAGGGGACCCGAGTGGACATTTGTCCAGAGAAAACATACAGATGGCCAACAGACACATGAAAAGGTATCGAACGTCACTAATCACCAGGGAAATACAAATAAAAATGAGAATGAGATATCACTGTACACCATTTAGAATGGTTGCTATCAAAATGGTTGCTTTCAATAACAGGTGCTGGCAAAGATGACAAGCAAAGGGAAAGGTTGTGAATTGTTGATGTGAATGTAAATTGGTGCAACCACTGTAGAACCAGTATGGAGATTCCTCAAAAAATTAAAAACGGAAATACTATATGATCCAGTAGTTCCATTAATGGGTATTTACACAAAGCAAATGAAAACATTAATTTGAAAACATATATGCATCCTCAATGTTTATTGAAACATTATTTATAATAGCAAAGATATGGAAATATCTTAAGTGTCCGTAAGTAGATGATGGATAAAGAGGAATACACACACACACACACACACACACACACAAAATAGAATATTACTAATCCATAAAAAATAATTAGATCCATTTGTGGCAACGTGGATGGATCTACAGGGTATTATGATAAGTGAAATAAGGGAGACAGAAAGAGGCAAGTACCATATGATGTCATTTACATGTGGAATAAAAAAAAATAAGTAAACAAAAAACCACAAAAAAACCAACCCAGAACAGACTCATAAATACATAGAACATACTGGTGGTTTCCAGAAGGGAAGAGGGTGGGGAATTCAGCAAAATGAGTGAAGGGGTTTGGAAATTGTAGCCTTCCAGTTATGGAATAAATAAGTGATGGGATTGCAATGTACAGAATAAGGAATATAATCAGTGGTATTATAATACCATTGTATTGTGACAGATGGTAGCTACACTTGTGATGAGCATAGCATAATGTATAGAATTCTTCAGTCACTATATTATACATTTGAAACTAATGTAACATTGTGTTTCAGTTATACTTCAATAAAAACATTGATGAATCTGGGTAAAGAATAAAAAATAAATGGTGTTTTGCATTATTAAAAAACAACAAAAAAATACCTAAAGCCATATAGAAGCAACCCAAGTATACATCAATAGAGGACTGGATAAAGAAGAAGTGGTACACACACACACACACCAGAATATTAGTCATAAAAATTGATTTCATACAGAGAAATACCAACAATATATTATTTCACGTATATTTGGAATCTAAAAACCAAACTAATGAGTGAACAAACAAACAAAAAGCAGAATCAAAGCTATAAATACAGAATACAAACTTATGGTTGCCAGAGGGGTGTGGTCAGGGAGAATAGATAAAATAAGTAAAGGGGATTAAGAAGTATAAATTTCCAGTTATAGAATAAGTAAGTCATGGGAATTAAAAGTTAGGTGGAGGGAATATAGTCAATAATATTGTAATAATTTGTATGATGACGATGGTAGTTACACTTATGGTAAACATTTCGTAATGTATATAACATCAAATCACTATTTGACTTATTCAAGTTGTTCACTTGAAACTACTATAATATTCAATGCCAACTACACTTCAATTAAAAAAGAGAGAGACACACAGAAAATACAGGGTTAATATGTACATGGAAGAAGTATATTGCAAATTAAAGTTTTGGACTTATCATTTGTGGAAGTACAGACTGAGGAGCAGGAGGTCTCAACCTGGCCAGAGGTTAGTTTGTGAGAAGAAAACAGACCCATTATTGCAAACCATAAGCTAAAAATATGACCTAGCCAGTAAAATATATAATGTAATTCTAGTACAGTAAAAGTTCAGAATCTAGATAAAATTAGCAGTGGACCACATCTGGGGTACGTACTTCTAAAATGAATGCTTTCAGATAGGGAATCATCAAAATCCTAGAGGAGAACACAGGCAGCAACCTCTTTGGCATCAGCCTCAGCAACTTCTTACTAGACACGTCTCTGCAGGTAAAAGAAACAAAAGCAAAAATGAACTACTGGGGCTTAATCAAGATAAAAAGCTTCTGCACAGTGAAGGAAACAATCCATGAACCTAAAAGACAACCTATGGGATGGGAGAAGATATTTGCAACTAACATATCTGGTAAAGGCTTAGGATCCAAAACCTATAAATAATTTATCAAACTCAACACCCCAAAACCAAATAATCCAGTTAAGAAATGGGCAAAAGAAATGAAGAGACATTTTTTTTTCCAAAGAAGCTATCCAGGTGGCTAACAAACACATGAAAAGGTACTCAATATCACTCATCATCTGGGAAATACAAATAAAAACCATAATGAGATACCACCTCACACCTCTCAGAATGGTTAAAATTAACAACACAGAAACAAGGAATATGGAGGATGTGGAGAAAGGGGAACCCTCTTACACTGTTGGTGGAAATACAAACTTGTGCAGCAACTCTGGAAAACAGTATTGAGGTTCCTCAAAAAATTAAAAATAAAACTACCCTACGGCCCAGCAATTGCACTACTAAATATTTATCCAAAGAATATAAAATGCTGATTCGAAGGGGCTCATGCACCCCAATGTTTATGGAGGCACTACCAAAAATAGTCAAATTATGGAGTGCTCCCAAATGTACATTGACTGATGAATGGAAAAAGAAGTGATGGTAAGTATACATAATGGAATATTAGTCATGAGAAAGAGAGAAATCTTGCTATTTGCAATGATATGTATGGAACTAGAGTGTATTATTCTAAGGGAAATAAGTCTGTCAGAGAAAGACAAATACCATATGATTTGACCCATATGTGGAATTTAAGAAAGAAAACATACGAACATAGGGTAAGAAAGGGAAAAACAAAGAGGGAGACAAACTATAGGAAACTCTTAACTATAAAGAGCAAACTGAGGGTTGCTGGAGGGGTGGTGGGTGAAAGATGGGCTAAATTGGTGATGAGCATTAAGGAGAGCCTTTGTTTGTGGAGCACAGGGTGTTATATGTAAGTGATGAATCACTAAATTCTACTCCTGAAACCAATATTATACTATACATTAACTGACTAGAATTTAAATAAAAACTTAAAAAAGAGAAAGCCAATAAAATTTTTATGGTTTCAGATCTCACATTTAGGTCTTTAATTCAAACATTAGCTGTATTATTTTAGTCACCACAGAATTATTTAACTGAAGTTCATTGTTATGTGTCATATTTTTGTCATTTTTACACGTTGATAAAAAAACATCCTTATGAAGACCATCTATTGTTTTTTTGCTGCCTAATGATATTCACCTTTTTTTCTGGTAACCATCCCTTGATTTCAGTCTTCTTCTACACCTTATTTTCCTCAATTTTTGTCAATGTGTTCCTGGTGGAGTTCTCTCCTGGTCTGAGAGGTGGTTATATGAATCAGTCCTGGTCATTCTGATCATTACATTCAGTAAGTCACACCATTAATTTAGAGTTGAGCTAGTAACCCAGTTAGAGCAAATGATAGGATGTGAGATTTCTGTATAGGCTTGCCAGATTTAGAAAATAAAAAAAACAGGATTTCAGTCAATTTTTAGTATGAGAGTGTATTCTGTAATATTTAGGACATACAAAAAACATTGTTTATCTGAAACTCAAATTTAAGTAAGAATCCTGTATTTAACCTAGTGACCCTTCTTCTATTAGGACTTCTAATACTCTTGCTCTCTCCTTTTGGACATTATGGGAGAGACTTGGAGTCTCTGAAGAATATTTTTCCTCATGTGGAAACTGAGAATCAGCCCACATGGAAGAAAGTACAGTCAAGACATGAAGAGAAAACAAGTTCTGATGACATCATTTGAACTTTATATTCAGCAATGCCTGAATCTGGGTCTACCTCTGGACTTTCTCATTATATGGCACATTAAATACCTTTGGTTTTTTGACAGCTTGAGATGAATTTTCCATCACTTGCAATCAAATTTGTTAACATAAAATAGAATTTACCAGTGACAGAACCCTGAAATATAGAATTGGCTGACTTAAGCAAAGGTGTAGGACTAATGACCCCTCTATCTTGAGGTGGGAAGTTGGCAATCTTTTGTTATGTGGTAGCAAAAGAGGTGGCTAAAATGTCACATTTAATGATTAAAAAATGCATGTGTTGGAAACTAAATGAGAGATAAAATTGGGATATTATAGAAATGAAATCCCTAGGCCTCTTCCAAATGATTCCTGTGTGGAGTCTTGAGATCCCTTTCAGAGAAAGGCAACAATTACCACTATTATGCTTTCCCACCAAGGTTATTGTTATAAATGGTTGGAGGTCAAAATAGAGGATATTAAATTGAAAGGTAGAAGGATGAGCAGGTTTGTTGAGAAATAGAATTTTCCAGAATATATTCTATATTTAAAGATTATTAAATTTTTTTTTTAAAAAATTTTAAAAAAGGGGGGCTCTTGGATGGCTCAGTCAGTTGGGTGTCAGACTTTGGCTCAGGTCATGATCTCGTGGTTTATGGGTTTGAGCCCCGTGTTGGGCTCCATGCTGATAGGTCAGAGCCTGGAGCCTGCTTCAGATTCTATGTCTCCCTCTCTCTCTCCCCCTCCCCCACTCATCCTCTGTCTCTCTGTCTCTCTGTCTCTCTCTGTTAAAAATAAATACACATTAAAAATTTTAAAAAAATATTATGATTTAGCAAACTTACTAATTAATGGTGTTCAGCAAAATAAGAATAATTGAGAGTATGTTATTTTTGTTAATTCCAGTATACTTAATGTATAGTGTTATATTAGTTTCAGGTATACAATACAGTGATTCAACAATTGTATACATTAGTTATTTGTTCATCACAACAAGTGTACTCTTAATCCCTTTTACTTATTTCATCCATTCCCCCTCCCCCAACTTCTCTCTGGTAATCATCAATTTGTTCTCTATAGTTGGGAGTCTGTTTTTGTGTTTGTCTCTTTTTTTATTTATTTTTTTTTGTTCCTTAAATTCCACATATGATTGAAATCATTTGGTATTTTTTTCTGACTGATCTTATTTCATGAGTTTTTTTTTTTTTTCTCTTTGATTTCTTGGTTGACTCAATCATTGTTTAGTGGCCTGCTATTTTTATCTCCTTGTATTTGTTTTCTTCCCAGATACATTTTTGGTTGATTTATAGTTTGATACCATTGTAGTTAGAAGAGATGCATGGGATGACTTCCATATTTTTGAGTTTGTTGAGATATGTTTTGTGGCCTAACGTGATCTATTCTAAGAAATGTTCCATGTTATCTTGAAAAAAATGTGTATCTTCTGTTTTAGAGTGAAATGTCCTGAATATATTTGTTACATCCATCTGGTCCAATGTGTCATTCAAAGCCACTGTTTCCTGGTTGCTTTTCTAATTGGATGATCTATCCTTTGATGTAAGTGGGGTGTTAAACTCCCCTAGTTTTGTATTCTATTGATTACTTCCTTTATGTTTATTTTTAGCTCCTTTATATATCTGGGTGCATTTACAATTTTTATATCTTCTTGTAGGATTGTTTTCTTTATGATTATGTAGTGTCCTTTGTCTCTTGTTACAATTTTTGTTTTAAAATCTGTTTTTTTCTGATATAAGTCTTGCAACACCAGCTTCCTTTTTTTTTACATCCATTTACAGAGTAAACACTTTTCCATCCCTTTTCATGTGTTTTTAGGTCTGAAATGAATCTCTTGTAGGCAGCATATAGATAGGTCTTGATTTTTTATCATTCTGTCACCCTATGTACTTTTACTGGAGCACTTAGTCCATTTACATTCAAGTAATTATTGATAAGTATGTACTTATTGCCATTTTGTTACTTGTTTTATGTTTGTTTTTATAGTTTTCTGTTCCTGTTTTCCCTTGTTCTCTTCTCTTATGTTTTGGTGGCTTTCTTTAATGATATACTTGGATTACTTTCTCTTTATTTTTTGCATATTTATTTCTGGTTTTTCATTTGTAGTTACCATTAGGTTTATATGTAATATCTTATGCATATAGCCGTCTCTATATATTAAGTAGATGGGATCACTCAAGTTTGAGCCCATTCTAAAAGCAATAAATTTTTACTCCTCTCCCCCCATGTTTTAGGTGTATGGTGTCATATTTTACATCCTTTTATTTTGTGAATCACTTGACTGATTTTTATTTTATGTTATTTTACTTTTTTTAATGATTTTTATAAATATGTTTAATTTTGCTGCTTTTGTGCTTCCTATTTTCTTACTCCCCCTTACGTTCTTTCCTTTCCATTCAAAGACTCCCCTTTAACATTTCTTTTAAAGATATTTTAGTGGTGATGAATTCCTTTAACTTTTGTTTATTGGGGAAACTCTTTATCTCTCCTTCTATTCTTAATGATAGTCTTGCTGGATAGAATATTCTTGGTTACAGTTTGTTTGTTTGTTTGTTTGTTCACTTTGACGATATCATGCCACTCCCTTCTAGTCTGCAATATTTCTGCTGAAAACTCAGCTGAAAGCTTTATGGGGTTTCCCTTGTGTATAATTTTCTTTTCTCTTGCTGCTTTTTAAAATTCTCTCTTTATCACTACTTTTTGCCATTTTGATTAATATGTGTCTTGCTGTGAATCTCTGTGGGTTGATTTTTTGGGGGGCTCTCAGTGTCCCCTCACCTGGATTTCTGTTTTCTTCCCCAGATTAATGAAGTTTTCAGCTGTTATTTCTTTAAATAAATTTTCTGCTCTCTTTTTCTTCTCAACTTTTGATATCCTATAATGTGAATGTTATTAGGCTTGATAGTGTTACTGAGTTTTCCTTAATCTATTTTCATTTTGTATTATTTGTTTTTCTCTCTTGTTAAACTTGGTTGCTTTCCATTACTTTGTGCTTCAGGTCACTGACCCATTCTTTTGATTCCTCTAGTCTATTATTTATTCCCTCTAGTGTGTTTTCAATTTCAGTTTTTGTGTTCCTCATATCTTATTGGTCCTTTCTTATGCTTTTTATCTCTTCACTGAGGGTCTCAATAGGGTCCTCCACTTTTTTTCTCAAGTCCAGTATCTTTATGACTGATGCTTTAAATTCTCTATCAGGCATATTACGTGTCTTCATTTCATTTAGGTCTGTTGCTGTGATTTTGTTTTGTTCTTTCCCTTGGGATATATTCCTCTATCTCCTAATTTTAGTTGTCTCTCTGTGTCTGTTTCTATGTGTTAGGAAAGTCAGCTAAGTCCCCTGCTCTTGAGAGTAGTGGCCTTAGGAAGATGTTCTGTGGTGTCTTGCAGTGCATTTTCCCTATTCGCCAGAACCTGGAACCTCCAGGGTGTCTATGTGTGTTGCTTATGACCTACTGTTGTGGCAGAGCCATGCTTGTCTTCTTGTTGTGGGAAGGGTTTGGTCTTTGTGTTATTAGTGGGCAAGTCTGGGGACACCTTGGGCTTGAGTTGAGTCAAACTAGGCATTTGCCAGAGATGAGGCAGCACTGAAATGTAGGGCACTCTTCTTGTGTTGTCCCCTGAGAAGCTTTCATTAGTATGCAGGCCCATTGCTAGACCAAATGTCTGCCTCCTGCCCACTGCCAGGGCTGAAGCTGGACTGGTGTGTGTTTATCTTCCCTTCTTCCTGGGGCAGGAGTCACTTTGGAGTGGTGTTGCCCCCTGTTGGGGCTGCTTGCACCCTGCCAGGCTTGTCACACTGCTTTGGATTGTCTTCTGCCAAGGGCATGTTGGAGGGGGTGTTTTCACAGGAGAGCATTGGGGCACAGCATGTGTGCCAACAACATTTGCATAGGTCCTCTATGGGATAGGACTTATGACCACCTGGGAAAACTTCTGAGGCCAGGATAGAGGGAGTAGTTTCCCAGATGAGTATGGGGGTGGGACACTCTGTTAGCAAGCTAGGTAGAGAACTTTTGTGCTGTGCTGGTTTCTGTAGGTGTCTGTGTTATCTAGGCTGGGGGTGGGGTAGGGAAATGGTGCCCATGTGTCCTTTTGTAATTTGAGAAGTCTACCAAAGATCTTTGCCCCTCCAGCACGTGTTCTGAGATTAGTAAACAAATCTTCCCTGTATATCCCAGGCATTTCTCAAGCTGCTGCTTCTATGCTTTATTTCAGTAAGGCTGTTTGTTGTGATGTCTAAGGGCAAGGACTGTTTGCTATCATCCTCTGGCTCTTCCAGAGTGGAGATGCTGATTTTTAAAATTCTAGGTGTTAAGCACCACTGATTTTAAGAAGTAGCAAAGTTTGGCCCCTCTGGTTTTCAAAGCCAAATGTTATGGAGATTCATCTTCCCAGTGTGGGTCTCCAGTACCTGGGGTACTAGGTGTGGGATCTACTCCTTTCGCTTCTCCATGGCCAAGCATGCTTCCCTCATATGGATAGTCCTGTGGCTCCTGAACACATCTCCACCATTTCTACCCTCTTAGATGTAACCTCTTCTCTACATTTATCTGAGGACAGTCAGTTCTGCCAGTCTTCAGGTCATTTTTATGGTTTATTTACTCTCATGTGGGTGTCATCTAGGTATAACCATGGCATGGGGTAAGCCTAGGATCCTCATACTCAGCCATCTTCTCTGGAAGTCCCTGAAAGTATGCTGAACTTTTAAAGGTGCCATATTATCATGGTTCTTAAACCTAATAAAATCCTGTACTTATTCAACCCTTAAATGAGTAGTTCTCAAATGTAAGGATATATCAAATTGCCTGAATTTAAACCCAGACATCTCTGGGTCCCAGCTCTAGTTTCCAGTTCAGTAGGTCTGCAGTGGGCCTGAGAATCTGCATTTCTAACAAGTTCCTAGATGATACTAATGCTTCTGGTTTATAGCCTGCACTTTGAGAACAACTGGCCTAAGTCAATTTACAGTGCCTGAGGGAACTGAAAGAAAATAGGCTGCTAAGGACAGAATTTTCATTAAGATCAATTAAATTCTTATTTCTGATGTGGCCTTTAAGGGCAATAAACATACTTCAAGAACCAGGTGCTCAAAGATCAGTGAGTAAGGGCCTCATTCCATTACAATGGCAGAAAATCCTTATTCCAACTAAGAAATAGTTTATGTTCTATGGACTGAGGACCATTTCCCATTCTCACATGACCCAGTGAAAATTTTTGTTGCAATAATCCTGTTTTATCTTCACCATTATATGTTGGGAGTAATTAAATTTAATTATATTTTTCTATGAATCATAGGCATGTTGATCCAAAAGTTCATATAGAAAAATAAACACACAAGAATGGCTAGTTAAACATTTAAAAAGGAGCTATTAAAGTGAGGAGAACTAGCCACATCAGATATTTAAACATTATATCATGATGGGCACCTGGGTGGCTCGGTCAGTTGAGCGTCCAATTTTGGCTCAGGCCGTGATCTCATGGCTTGTGGGTTCAAACTGCACATTGGGCTCTCTGCTGTCAGCTCAGAGCCTGGGGCCTGCTTTGGATCCTCTGCCCCCCCACCTCTCTCTCTGCCCCTCCCCTGCTCATGCTCTCTCTGTCTCTCTCAAAAATAAACATTAAGAAAATTTTAAACATTATACCATGAAGCTTGCATAAGTAAAATACTGTAACATTTGAGCATTGGGTAGTCAAATAAGTGGCACAGAATAGAAGGTCCAGAAAAGAGACCTAACTACATAAAAAGTATAGTTCATGATACAAATAGTATATCTCAAATCACTTTGAGAAAGTGTTTTCATAACTGCTGTTGAGAAAACTAGATAATCATTTGGAATGGATAAAACTAGATACATTCTTAACACCATACACAAGAATAAAATTCAAAAGGAATGCAAAGAAAAATTTAAAAGTATACAAATACTAAAATAAAACATGTGTTACACTTTACCTGGGGTGTTGGGAAAGGCTTCCTAACTATGATTAAAAGCCTTGCTACAATGAAAGATAAATATGATAATTTTGATTTAAAACATTTTTAATTTTTTTCATGAAAAAATACCATGGGCAAAGTCAAAAACAAATGAAAAGCTGGGAGAAAATATTTGCAATGTATATCACAGATAAAGGTTAACAGCCTTAATTTATTTAAAGGACTTTTAAAAGTTGAGGAATTGATGGGCACCTCGGTGACTCAGTCGGTTAAACGTCCGACTTCATTCAGCTCAGGTCATAATCTCACGGTTTATGAGTTCAAGCCCTGGGTCAGGCTCAGTGGTGTCAACTCAGAGACTGGAGCCTGCTTCAGATTCTGTGTCTTCCTCTTTCTCTCCCTCTCGCCCACTCATGCTTTGTCTCTCAAAAATGAATCAACATTAAAAAAAATAAATAATAAATAAAAGTTGAGGAATAGAGAAGTCAGAATCCTGTAGACACAAGCATGCAAAAATATGTTCAATTTTATTCAAAATAAGAGAAATTCAAGCTAAAATTATACTGAGATGTTGTTTATCATTCCTCAGCTTGACAAAAATACTAAAGCCTGTCAATATACTTTATTGATGAAGCTATGGAAAAACAGGTGCTCATGCATTGCTGGGTAGAATGCAAAATAGTGTAACTCCTATTGAGGGGATTTTGGCAATAGCTAATAAAATTACATATGTAGTTACCCGTCAACTAACCAATCTCATTTTATAAATACTGACCATAACTTCAACAATATGAAAATGTATACACACAAGGCAGCACTGTTTGTTATTAAAAATATTGGAAACTATGTAAACATGGAAGAATAGGAGTTTGGTTAAATAAACTATAGCACATATACACAATAAAGTACCATGCAGCTCTAAAAAGGAATATGGAGGGTATCTATGAACTGATACGGATTTCCAAAATACATCAAGTGAAAAATAAAGCACAAGAGAACACTTACAGCATGCTACCTTTTGTGAAAGAAAAAAGGGAAAAGAGTAATACATATGTCAGTTTATCTTTACATAAAGAAACATTGAAAGGATGAACCAGAAAACAATGAATTTGGTTATCTACAAGGGGTGTAGGAAAATGGGGTAGAGAGGATACAGATAAGGGTGACAGTTCTTGGAGTATAACTTTCTGTATAGGTTTGATTTTTGGAAACATGTTGAAGTTCTACATATTCAAACATATGTAGAACAATAAAAAATTTTAATGGGTAATGGCATTCAAAAGGTGAAAACTTTAAGGGATGCCTGGGTGGCTCAGTCGGTTGAGCATCTGACTTCAGCTCAGGTCATGATCTCATGGTTCATGAGTTCCAGCCCTGCGCTGGGCTCCATGCTGACATCTCAGAGTCTGGAGCCTGCTTCCGATTCTGTGTCTCCCTCTCTCTCTGCCCCTCCCCTGTTCACACTCTATTTCTCTCTCTCTCTTTCAAAAATAAATGAACATTACAAATTTTTTTAAAAAGGTAAAAACTTTCAGCCATAAGGTAAGTAAGTCACAAGGATGAAATGTTACAGCACGGTGACTATAGTTAATAATATTGTATTGTATATTCAAAATTTGTTAAGAGAGTAGATCTTAAAAGTTCTCATCACAATAAATAAATGTCTGTATGTATGTGTGGTGATAGGTGGTGAATAAACTTATTCTGACAATAATTTTGCAATATATATGTATATATATCAAATTATTATGTCATACACCTAGAACTAATACAGTACTATATGTCAGTTATATCTCAATTTAAATAAATCAAGAAGAATGGGATGAGGGTGCTAAAATTGAAACTAAGTTGGAACAAATAAACCCAAATGAATTCCAAATAAAACACATAACCACACTGAAGAGAAACAACAAATCTTAGCCATAAGTTATCCATCATCCCTGATTGAAGGAACTGCACATCACGTAGAATTCCTGGTTCTGAAAGTACATTACTTAAGTGGATGAGACTTTGGGTATTCTGTTTGAGGAAGAATGGTACATTTATATACATGTAGGCATTTTTAAAAGTATATATGTGGGAAAGATATTGGGTAGCCAAAAGAACAGCAGACATGATTTGTTATGCTGTGTCAATTTGCCCTTCTTAGGGTTACATCAATTTCCATCAGAAAGATCACTCCTCTTCCCATTTTCTGTTCAAGTATTTTTTGTGGTGTTGACTCTCCTCCCAGAGTTGAACATGAAAGAGGAGGCATAGTTTGGACCTGTTGCTGCCATCTTGCCACCATGTAGAGTCTGAGAATAGGCCAACACTGAGATTTGAAAGATGGAAAAAAAATGTCCCCATGAAATTGCCTAAGATATGAATCCAGCCAATAAATCCATTCTGCTCTTTTAACCCATTTTGAATTAAGTATTAGCGCTTGAATCTATAAAGAGCTTAATGGGTTTCCTGTAAAACCCTGGTTAAAGACATTCATTTGAATGCCCCTAGCATCAAATTATCCTATGTTAAATATTTTGAAACATTAGTATCAGCAAAAAAATCTCTTGCTGAATTCTCATGCTTCTTGTCATATATTTATTACATAACCTGCTGATTTTCTCATCTTGCCTTTCCTGTCATGAAGCTCAGAGCTAAATTCAATGTTTAATTCAATTATCTATTAGTTCTGGCTGGGGGGAATGCTTTTCATTTAATGTTTTTTTTTTTTTTGGTTTCAATTTTAATAACCTTATTGCATACTTGTCTGTTACTATAAGCAAGCTTGCATATCTTTTAGAAGAAAATAAAATTAGTAATAGCATCTGGCACAGAAGCACAACATATGTCTGTTAAGTTAAAAATGCATTTATTAACAAAGAAAATGTGTTTTTGTCAGAATCTGAATAATCAGAGGTCAAATAAAGTGGCTTACTTTAAAATAATAAAAAAGAGAAAACTCTAAAGTATATAAGTTCAGGAAATATAGCAAATGTACCTGAGAGTCTTACAGCAAAGAGAAAAGGAATGCCCTGGGTTCTAACCTGTACTTAGGGAGGTGGGTCATAGGGATAAAGCAAGGAAAGATATAGAAAGAGAGGCTGCTGGGGTGCGTGGGTGGCTCAGTTGGTTGAATGTCTGACTTTGGCTCAGGTCATGATCTCACAGTTTGAGTTCAAGCCCCACATCAGGCTCTGTTCTGTCGATGCAGAGTGTACTTGGGATCCTGTCTCCCTTTTTCTCTGCCCCTCTCCCGCTCACTCTCTCAAAAATAAAAATAAAAAAAATACACTACAAAAAAAAAAAAAAGAGAGGCAGCTGCAGGCTTGAATAGAGCATGTTCTAATTCTAGAAGAAGCTAGTGGTAAAAGGACATATTTTCCACCTTCAAAAATAGGTCTCCCAATATTTTCAGTCTATCTCTCCAAGTAAATAGAAGGGCACCTTGGAATCATGGGAGAAACAAATTGTGTTCTGCTTCTTCCACCCCTTATCATACCTTCAAAGTCAACTTAGGAAGATTAAGTCAGCTTTAGCCTGGTAGGCCTGAATTAATTCAGGGCCCCACAGACCAAAAAACACATTCTTATCTTGGTAGCTAATGCTTACAAAAATGCAGAAAGAAGTTCAGTGCAAATAAGCTGCTTAAAGTATGATGATGTATAAATGACTATCAGATATTTTACTAAGGGGTTGGAGGGATGGGAGGTATGAAAGAAGTAAAAGTAGAAGATAAATGAAAAAAGAGGCGGCTGTGGGAAAGCAATTTTTGCAGACTTCCCAAAGTTGCCCTAGAGTCTATCCTGTTTACCTTTAAGAAGTTTAGAAATATAGAAGAGGTACATAGAGATTCTGATTTCCAGGCTCTAAATGCATTTTTGAACCTTCTATAAAATCATGTCTAAATGTGTATGCATAACTGCTATATCCTAACATGGCCTACAACTGTATGACTTTTTGTGGATGGGCACAATTTATGTAATTCTACTTGATACCAAACTTAAAATAATTTTTCCAGTACTTAGAGACTAAGGTTTTAATTTTTAAATACTGTAGAAAAGGTTGTCACCTCAACTAACTTTCAGACAAATGTATTTTCCTGATAAAGCCTAAAACTACTGTTAAGTTTTCATCTTCATTTTCTTAAATTACTTTGCCTTAAAGAAACATTAGAAGAGTAATCCTAAAGTGGGAAATTTTACAGCTCAGGAAATCTCAAGATATATGAATAAATAAATATCTTGAAACACTTTTATTATAACTGGCTCCTAAACAATATTGAACAGGTTTTAATAAAATATGCAAATAGCTGTCTGTGTTTATAAAAGTAGACACAGTTTTACATCTATAAATAATGAAACAAGGTCAATTTTAAAGTGTTAGAAAGTCGCAGCCTTTTTATTCAGTACCTAGAGAATGCCAGTAATTTAACATGATATAATGATAAATGTTACTTACAGAGTTTTAACAAGAACAAAAATAAATATAATTTCTATGTCATCTTTGGCATGTTGTAAATTCAAAATGATAACAATTTATTTAGCAGCACTGCGAGGGAAAAAAAACACTGTAAAATGTACTACTGGACTTGGTTTTACATGAAAAAAGTACAACGAAAACTTTAATGTCAAAAGTAACAGTGCTTTAAAGAAAACAGTTATAAAATAAATGATGGTGTTAATTCCATAATTTATCAGAAAAAAATATAGTTATTTGAATGTTGGGGACCTTGTTTTCTTAATTTAAACTTTTAAGTTTTTAAGTACATGTGGTTCAAATTTACACACAATTTCTATTTAACACCATTTCTGCCTTGAGAAGTGTGATAAAATGCCAGTAATTATATTTTTTATATCAGAAAATAAGTTTAGGAATCCCAAAATGTATGGGAAGTGTTGGAAAGACATTTTTTCTTATTGATAGCAAACATGTTATAGCTGCATAAACCCTATGTAACTCACATCTACTAACCCTACTAATTGTTTTTTTTAAATCAAATACAGAAAAACCATATTCTCTCTTTTTTTTGTACTGTGTAATTTAATGCAATATAAATTCTCATTCTCAAACCATGCTGGCATTTGTATATTTAATTAAGGTTTCTTGTATAACTTAAAACATTTTTTTTGCTAGAATGCTTTTGCAATGTTAGAAATAATTTTATTATAATTAAGAACAAACTTACATTTTTTGCTATTAGTGGTATCAGTTTCAGAGAGTGAACTGGAGAACCCAAATGTGACCTGAGCATTATTAGTTTTATAGGAAAGAAAAAAGCAAATCAATCCAATTGGTCACATTGTGTCAATTTATTAAGAAACTAATGCACATAGTATATTCTGCAAAAAATATGCAGAACTGTTCTGCATAAAATTAGATGTTTAATAAATACCTTTTGAAGAGAAAATTCGTTCACATAATTAGACAAATAGTATGAAAGCAAAACAGTCATCCAATGATGACTATTGACTATTGAAGGTTTAGAAATGTGAATATAGAACAAATCCTAACTTCGTAATCACATATGGACTTATTTCTAAGCATTTACTAATATTTCTTGCTGGTCAATAAAAGGTACATAATTTGTGGAATATATGTATACAAACTTGAATTACTACATTCTAAAAATACTTTTCCTTAGTGTTTTTATTTTTGTTTCAAAGAAACTTATCCCTATAATTTAGGACTTAAATACCTTCAACCAAACTGAATTTTAGGTGATCAAGCATTATCATTTTATTCAAATTATTTGATGGATTTTACTATATTGAAAGAATAAAACCAAGAACAGTGCATCCATAAGTATAATGTATTTGTGAATAATCATTATCAATGCCACTACACTCTTGCATAGGAAGGCAGATAGCACACTACTGAATTGTTCTGTTAATTTCAGCAATTAATAAATATAAATATACTGAGATACACATCAAAAATACCTAAGTAGGTTTTGAAATGTAAGAAATTGTTCTAAAGTAGTTTGATTGAAGTTGACCAGGCTATACTTAATATGGCTTTCATTCTTGTTGAGAAGTAACATTGAGGATCTCTGCATCCTGAAATGTAGACAAAGGATCTAGAGACTTGGACTCCACTGATATTGCATTCAACCTTTCCATACTCTTGCTTATCAAAAAACAGGGATAGAGGCTGGGGGGATGGGCTGGAGACTCCTTATGTCATAGGTTATATACTATGAGAAACAACAATACAGATAAATGTGCATTTAGCAACTGTCTCCCTCCACACCGTTCTGTCATAGAAGTTCACTGTGATTAAAAAGTTTGGAATCTACTCCTGAAATCATTGTTGCACTATATGCTAACTAATTTGGATGTAAATTTTAAAAAATAAAAAAAAATAAAACCAAATGTAAATGATAAAAAATTATTAAAAAATCATGGAAATTTCTTGGAAGAGAAAAAGAATTTTGAAAAGTAGAAAGGATGAAGCAGTGCAAAAAGGAAATCATTTATGGGATAATCTGATCCTGGGGCATACTGTGTAAATTCCTTGTCCCGAAGTATCTTCCCTGATAATAACTGATAAAAAATTATTCTCATCTGGTTAAACTGCCTAAAAATCCAGCAACTAGAAATTCATTAAATTAATGGGCAACTTCCTTCAAAAATACCAATTATTTATTAGCCATTGACAGAAAAATGAGAATTAATTTATCAAGATAATTCTCCTTTCACCCTTTTAGCTGAATATAACTGCTCTTTGAGAATGGAAGCTCTGATTTGGGGAGGGGAAAGCTTGTGAGGTACTTTGGGGCACAAAATCCTTCTGGAGTAAGCTTTAATCATGGAGTCCTCTGTGAGGTAGTCAAGTAGGATAGCATGTGGGGACTGGAAAGCAGGAGAAAGAGAATATACAGAATGCCAGAGACATATTTTGCCTAGTTTAAAACCTAAGTTTTCTAGTTGATCTTAAGGCCAAGTTAAGCAGGTTTATTATTTCCTTTTTTCATATATGAAGGGCCTCTTACTTCCAGGGAAATACTATTCGATCAGTATGAGTAAATTTCTATGGGCAGTAATACACAACATGAATGTTCAATGAGGAGACATTGTAAACATTAAACATCTATTCTTAAGTTTGTGGGTTGTCTATACATAAGAAATCCTTTTGGATTAACCAGAAGTACTATAAAAATGTTTTTTTTATGTTTAATTACTGATAGCAATACATTGCAAAAATTAATGTTTAGGCATTTCTGTGTCTAACAAAAGAGGCTCAAGTTTGATTTTCATGAATTGGCTGAAACCATTTTACCCCCACAAAATCACCACCACTACATTTCAATTTACTTACCAATGGCTTCCTGTGTTTACTTACGATAATATGCCCTTTAGGACCATAGATTCTTAGTCTTTCTGGGCAAACATGATGTTTTCCCTCTGAGGAAAATAAGAATACAATATCCTCTCCTTTCCAGAACAACAAAACTCCTAAATTGTGCTATCAGTAAATACTAGCAAGAACCATCAACTAAAAAGAAAAGCAATGGAAATTAATTGTTCATGAATCCATTAGAAACCACAGTATACTAAAATTTTATAGAAAGGATTTGTTTTTACTGGTTAAGCATTTATAGGAACCCCACCAAAACAGCTCCCATTTACATATGAATTTATTGCTCTAGCCAAAAAGTACATGAGTAAACGTCCCTATCTGGATTCCTTCTATAAAATTAGAGTATAATTTGAAGATTTCCCTTATACTAAAGTTGTCCCTACTACTTTTTTAAATCTACTTTGTTTGAATTTTCCAGCAGAAAAGTTTTGCACCATTATTGGGAAAATCTACTAGTGTTTCTGTGTCTTTTTATAATTTTTCAATCCTCATTGAGTGATGGAGAATCTTGCTGTTCATTGCTTAATTCTGATTGTGTTCCATTCATGAAAGGACTGTATAATATTACCCCTCTGAGCAACCTCAGTGAGAAATTAAGATAATCTACTTTTAAAAACCATTAATTAATTTAGAAAGATTGTAATTAATTATATGGAAAGATTAATTAATATAGAAAGATTGTAAGTTATTTTGTGATAATTTTGCACTTTCCAATTTCACATACCCTAATGCTATTACTTGAAAAGAATACTTGGAAATTGTATCTCTGTTCTGAAAAGTCCAACACCAAAATCATACCTCTAAGTTTGTCATATTAATTCTGATAAAAAGAAGGCATGACAACACCAATAAGATAATGACAAGAGGAAAGTAAGTCAGAATATATGAACACAAATGGTTACATGCAAGTAATTCTAGTAAGAAAGCAAAATGAGGAAAGAAAAGGCAAAATTGGGAAAGAAAAATCCACAAGATATGGTACATGTCTATTACTAAATAATGTTTTCCATGTGGCATTAGATGTTTTTAAATCTTTCAATTATTACAAAAGACACCTCAAAGTAAAGATGTATACTTTTATACATCATACCAAAGAAACAGATCTTTTTATATGGAATATATATCACTTATATTATAAAGAGAATATGTATAGTTTCCTTTATTGAATACCAAAGTTACAAGTCTTCTAGACTAAATTTTATACTTCAGTGCTTAGTAATCAGCTTGCTCTCTGGATTAAGCAAAATACACAAAAAACAGTACACTTAGCACACACAAGTTGTTCGCTTATATTCACTAAACAAAGCTATAATACCCTCCAGTTTACATTCATGAGTTCTTTCTGTCAGTAGTAGTAGTAGTAGTAGTAATGGTATTTTCTTCAACAAAATGAAAAGATTCTTTAAAATTCTATCATTTGAGATAACAATATATACTACCCCATGGTTCTAAATCATAAATTTAAAAATAAGACCAATTTTGCCAGACTTTTTTCATAAATAAGATGTAAAATGTGCTCGAATTTTATGTAGATCATTAATATTATTTTCTTTTCAAAATGTTAGTTTATCTCTTTGTAGCAATGTTTAAAGTTTACTGAAATGCATTGTATTATATCATGTGGGCTAAGCCCACAAGTCCATTACAATAAAATTTAAACTATATAACCATAGGATTCAAGGTAAATTAATACACTACACTGTAATTAAATTTTGAAAGTCCAAAGACAAAAATGTAGTTCATTACCAAAGGGAAAAATATGATTAAATCCAATTGAGTAAATTGAAAGTATGTCTACATATCATGAAGGTGGTATCAACACATGTACTTTATTTTCAAAGGCTTAATTATAACCTATTTAGTAGATTACAAGACCAATTATAAAGCCTTTGGCTAAAAAATTTATTCATTTGTACCATAATTTCATTAGATGTAAAATTTACAGAGGTCTTATGGAAACCTTTATTTCTAGATGAGGACATTTATGGATAATATATAGGTCTGTCTGAATACATAATCTGTGATTTGATTCTGTAAAAATTTTGGCACCAACTATATCAGGAGCTCATGTATCAGCACAAATGAATGTAGTCCTTTGGTTGTATGCAAAAACAAGTTTGTACAATACATTTTTGTTTGTTTTCTTTTTAAAAAAGCCTATTCTTCAGGATCTGATGTTAAAAATATTGGCATTGCTTGGCATTATACTATTGTATTTGCATCCTGATTGTTGGTACTGATTCCCCAAATCATTATTTTATGAAACTAGAAAAACTATTAAAATAACTTTATTTGAAAGGAACTTTACAAGTTAGTGTGCAGAGAAGTTGTTAGGACCTTGTAGACACCAATTATATATTTAAACACTTGGACACCACTACAAAACAACATAGAGTATGAATACTGTGGACCTGTGTATTTTTTTTTTATCTCATCTCTCCCTAAAAAAGGAGGCTTAAACAGAATATTCAAGTAATGTACCAGAAAACAATGCCTTTGATATAAGATTAGGCAAAAAGCCACACATTTAATTTTCTCTTCATCCAGTCTGGCTGAGGAACACTAGAAATATTATAGGCCAGTTGATGTTCGTTTTTTCATGCTCCGTCGCTGAGCTAAGTTTGAAGCAGCAACAGGCTCAAGGACTGGTTGAAAGGTCTTGTGAGTCAGGGCAGAACATGTGGTGACCACTACTCCCTAAAATAATGAGAAATAAGACAATCTGAATAACAATCTCTGGAGGTAAAAAATTTCCACATTATATCATGAGAGATTTAACTACAATACAACCTTATTTCTTAGGAAAATAATTGAGTATACTTGATCTATGCATTAATGTTTCTTTCACGAATTAATACCTGAATATACCTTGTATATTTTTTTTATTTCAATGACTATGCTGCTTACAAATTTTTAAAACACTAAAATGTATTATTTTTATCAGACTTTCATCACTCATGTAATTTGTTTTAAATGCTTTAAGAATTTTATTTAAAAAATTTTAAACTATTTTAAAATGTGTTTTTGAGAGACAGAGAGACAGAGTGTGAGTGGGGGAGGGGCAGAGACAGAGGGAGACACAGAATCCGAAGTAGGCTCTAGCCTCTGAGTTGTCAGCACAGAGCCTGAGGTGGGGCTTGAACCCATGTGCTGTGAGATCATGACCTGAGCTGAAGTCTGACGCTCAAATGACTGAGCCACCCAGACGCCCCAATAATGTTTTTTTTATCAACTAACAAAGATTTCATGTCCAGTCACAATAGACACACACATTACAGAACTATCATAACTCTGTTATGTTTTTTTTTTCTTAAGTCAACATAGTTTATTCCTTTTTAAAATTTTTTTAAATGAAATTTATTGTCAAATTGGTTTCCATACAACACCCAGTGCACATCCCAAAAGGGGTCCTCCTCAATACCCATCACTCACCCTCCCCTCCCTCCCACCCCCATCAACCCTCAGTTTGTTCTCAGTTTTTAAGAGTCTCTTATGCTTTGGCTCTCTCCCGCTCTAACCTCTTTTTTTTTTTCTTCCCCTCCCCCATAGACTTCTGTTAAGTTTCTCAGGATCCACATAAGAGTGAAAACATATGGTATCTGTCTTTCTCTCTCTGATTTATTTCACTTAACATAACACTCTCCAGTTCCATCCACGTTGCTACAAAAGGCCATATTTCATTCTTTCTCATTGCCACGTAGTATTCCATTGTGTATATAAACCACAATTTCTTTATCCATTCATCAGTTGATGGACTTTTAGGCTCTTTCCATATTTTGGCTATCATTGAGAGTGCTGCTATAAACACTGGGGTACAAGTGCCCCTATGCATCAGCACTCCTGTATCCCTTGGGCAAATTCCTAGCAGTGCTATTGCTGGGTCATAGGGTAGGTCTCTTTTTAATTTTTTGAGGAACCTCCACACTGTTTTCCAGAGTGGCTGCACCAGTTTGCATTTCCACCAACAGTGCAAGAGGGTTCCCGTTTCTGCACATCCTCTCCAGCATCTATAGTCTCCTGATTTGTTCATTTTAGCCACTCTGACTGTCGTGAGGTGATATCTGAGTGTGGTTTTGATTTGTTTTTCCCTGATGAGGAGCGACGTTGAGCATCTTTTCATATGCCTTTTGGCCATCTGGATGTCTTCTTTAGACAAGTGTCTATTCATGTTTACTGCCCATTTCTTCACTGGATTATTTGTTGTTCGGGTGTGGAGTTTGGTGAGCTCTTTATAGATTTTGGATACTAGCCCTTTGACCGGTATGTCATTTGCAAATATATTTTCCCATACCGTTGGTTGCCTTTTAGTTTTGTTGATTGTTTCCTTTCCTGTGCAGAGACTTTGCAGCTTCTTGAGGTCCCAATAGTTCCTTTTTGCTTTTAATTCCCTTGCCTTTGGAGATGTGTTAAGTAAGAAATTGCTGTGGCTGAGGTCAGAGAGGTTTTTTCCTGCTTTCTCCTCTAGGGTTTTGATGGCTTCCTGTCTCACATTCAGGTCCTTTATCCATTTTGAGTTGGTTTTTGTGAATGGTGTGAGAAAGTGGTCTAGTTTCATTCTTCTGCATGTTTCTGTCCAGTTTTCCCAGCACCATTTGTTAAAGAGACTGTCTTTTTTCCATTGGATATTCTTTCCTGCTTTTTCAAACATTAGTTGGCCATACATTTGTGGGTCTAGTTCTGGGGTTTCTATTCTATTCTACTGGTCTGTGTTCTGTTTTTGGGCCAATACCATGCTGCTTGATGATTACAGCTTTGTAGTAGAGGCTAAAGTCTGGGATTGTGATGCCTCCTGCTTTGGTCTTCTTCAAAATTACTTTGGCTATTTGGGCCTTTTGTGGTTCCTTATGAATTTTAGGATTGCTTGTTCTAGCTTCGAGAAGAATGCTGGTGCAATTTTGATTGGGATTGCATTGAATGCGTAGATAGTTGGGTAGTACTGACATTTTAACAATATTTATTCTTCCAATCCATGAGCACGGAATATTTTTCCATTTCTTTGTATCTTCTTCAATTTCCTTCATAAGCTTTCTATAGTTTTCAGCATACAGATATTTTACATCTTTGGTTAGGTTGATTCCTAGGTATTTTATGCTTCTTGGTGCAATTGTGAATGGGATCAGTTTCTTTATTTGTCTTTCTGTTGCTTCATTATTAGTGTATAAGAATGCAACTGTTTTCTGTACATTGATTTTGTATCCTGCGGCTTTGCTGAATTCATGTATCAGTTCTAGCAGACTTTTGGTGGAGTCTACCGGGTTTTCCATGTATAGTATCATGTTCTCTGCAAAAAGTGAAAGCTTGACTTCATCTTTGCCAATTTGGATGCCTTTGATATCTTTTTGTTGTCTGATTGCTGATGCTAGACCTTCCAACACTATGTTAAACAATAGCGGTGAGAGTGGACATCCTTGTCGTGTTCCTGATCTCAGGGAGAAAGCTGTCACTTTTTCCCCATTGAGAATGATATTAGCTGTGGGTTTTCATAAATGGTTTTTATGATGTTTAAGTATGTTCCTTCTATCCCGACTTTCTATGAAGCCAGCATTATTTTGATTCTTAAACCAGACAGAGACCCAGTAAAAAAAAGAGAATTATAGGCCAATATCCCTGATCAATATGGATGCAAAAGTCTCAATAAGATTCTAATAAATCGAATTCAACAGCATATAAAAAGAATTATTCACCATGATCAAGTGGGATTCATTCCTGGGCTGCAGGGCTGGTTCAACATTCACAAATCAATCAATGTGATACATCACATTAATAAAAGATAAGAACCATATGATCCTGTCAATCGATGCAGAAAAAGCATTTGACAAAATTCAGCATCTTTCTTAATAAAAACCCTCAAGAAAGTTGGGATAGAAGGAACAAGAATTTTGTTTTTAATATAAGTTGTATATATTTAAGACATGGAACACATTTTGATGTGCATATACATAGTACAATGATTACTATAGTCAAGCTAATGAACAAATCACATAGTTATCATATTGTTTTGATGAAAGCATGTGAAATCTACTCTTAGCAAATTTCATTTCCAATATTTAACAAATTTTTTTCAATTTTTTTAACATCTATTTATTTTTGAGACAGAGAGAGCATGAACGGGGGAGGGGCAGAGAGAGAGGGAGACACAGAATCGGAAGCAGGCTCCAGGCTCTGAGCCATCAGCCCAGAGCTTGACGCGGGACTCGAACTCATGGACTGCGAGATTGTGACCTGAGCTGAAGTCGGACGGTTAACCGACTGAGCCACCCAGGCGCCCCTTTTTAAAAATTTTTAATATTTGTGTATTTTTAAAAAAGAGAGAGAGAGAGAGAGAACAGGGGAGTGGCAGAGAGAGAGAGAGAGGGAGACAGAATCTGAAGTAGTCTCCAGGCTCTGAGGTGTCAGCACAGAGCCTGATGTGGGGCTTGAACTCACAAACCATGACCTGAGCCAAAGTCTAACACTTAACCAACTGAGCCACCCAGGCACCCATCCAATATTTAATACAGTATTATTAACTATAGTCATCATGCTGTACATTAGATATCTAGACTTATTCATCCTACATAACTGCAACTTTGTATTTTGACCAACATCTCCCCATTCTACCCTCTTCCCTGCCCCTGGTAACAACCTTTCTACTCTCTGCTTTTATATATTTAACTGGTTTAGATTCCACCTATAAGAGAGATTTATTTCTGTGTCTGTCCTATTTCATTTAGCATGTCTTCCAGGTTCATCCGTGTTGTTGCAAATGACAGGATCTAATTTTTAAAGCTGAATAGTATTCCACTGGATATTTGTCCACCACAATATTTATCCTCAAAGAGATCTTTGTTCTCCCATGTTCAGTGCAGCATTATTCACAATAGCCAAGACATAGAAACAATCTAAGTGTTCATCAACAGATGAATGAATGAAACACTAAATTTTCCATCTAGATTCAATGTCTATAAATATGGGAATTTGCAACCACGGTTATTTAGGAACCAATAGCAATATTTTCTTTACATATAAAACCTACATTTAGTATACTCTTAGCCCCAGTGTCTAAAGAGAAAGTTAAATACAATTAAGGAATTTTTATTTATCATCTTAAAGGCAATAGGTAAAGAAGATTAACAAGAATCCACAGTTGTTATTTAAAACAAAAACAAAGAACCTATAAATACATTTTTAAAAATAAAGATATTTAAGGTAATTATATGTGTTATCAGTAAATGGCACGCAATAGCTTTATCAAACATTTAGAAGATGCATAAAAAATGTTTGTTTTACCTTAATGACATGTGATGCATCATATCTATTTGGCTGATCATTCAGCAACTGATCTCTGTGGGTTATCCATGAGTGTTTTAATACTTGTTCTGTAGTGTACCGCTGATGTGGGTCCATATGTAGCATATGGGAGAGTAAATCCTATATTAAAATGAAAAAAAATATATACATATATATATACACACACACACACACACATACACACATATGTGAAACTGTATAGCAGTAAAAGTTTTAGTAAAATGTATTATTTCATATTTTCTTAAAATATAAAAGCACCAGCAGCTTTGTGATCAGTTTTAATTGACCTATATACAGGAAAAACTAACCTATACTCTGCACAGATAACTGTCAGATCTTCAAACAGATTTTTTGATATATGGTAAACCATTATTTGTCATTTCTAAATCAGAGGACACCAAATCTGTGGAACTGGAATGTGGTTAGTAGGAGAGGAAGAAAATATAAAGTAGCAGGAGTTATTCTAGAATGTGTGAAATGGTCAAGAGGAGAAAAGAGCTATTGATCTTTGCTGGTAAGCTGGGCCCCAAAGTATAAAGGTATACTTTTATATAGAAATTTCTATACTTTTATATAGTGTAGAAATGTACAACATAGAAGGGAGAACCCCATGTTGTTAACACACTCCCAATAATTGGGGGTTTATGTGTAAAATACTAAAGAAAGCAAAACATAAATTCAAGGCTAGCAGGTGATGGCTAGCACTCTTTAATGGTCAGAATATCCTAAGTTTCTCACAGAGCAACTGTGAATATGCTTATTTATTTCTGTTATAAGAAGTTGTAAATTTACTACAACTTGATAGTTTACCTCTGTGTTAATAACAAGTTGTAAATGTACTATAACTTGATAGTAAAACACAATTTTAAATACAAGCTATCTTTATCAAACATCTTTTAGGAAATGGAGAAGTGAACTCTCCTTAACAAGCATCATATAAAATAGAAACAGTCATCCATAGCATAAGTAGTGAAACTAAAGACTCTAAGTAGTTACATCAGAATTTGAAGAATAATAAAAGTATATAAGAGAGTAAAACAACCAATCAAAATCTATTGGAAAAAGGACAAATATGAAAAAATGAATGGGAAAATAATTTAGAAAATAAAATAACAGTGAATTACTTCAATAAAACACACCTAAATGATAGTCATAAAAATGATAAAAGTTCCATAGTCCAAGGACTTCTACCTCTGGCCAAAATAGACTATCAGAGATTGGATTCATCCACCTGTTTGAAACAATAACCCCTCCCAACACAAAAATAAGCAAATTAATTAATAAGTTAATAAATTCATTAACAAAATACAACAAACAACAGTTTCTAGAGATCAAATATTAGGCAACAAAAGAAAGCGATTCCCAACAGACTGGGAACAAATCAAACAAGCCCTATGATTGCCCAAACTTACCACCTTGAGAGTTTTCAGACTGTTGTGTAGGTAAAGGAAACTCAGACAGAACCTGGCAGATTCTCTGAGTTGACGAGACAAAACTGAGAGTCGGGGGGACCAAGGCAGATAGATTAGCATGATTGACTACTAGAGTGGTGAGAGGAGCAGAGAAAAGACTACAGAGACCTGTAGAGGTCTCCTCAAATATTCAGCAGATTACTGATAAACCTACAACTGTGAAAAGAACTATTTTAAAGGTTTAGAAGGAAATCAGAACTCATGGAGGATGGACATAAAAACACTGCCTGTTTCCACAAGCCAGGCTGGAACATCTCACAATTCATGAAGTACCTGGAGTTAACCAGCCTGAGTACTGTGTATCTCTAAACATTGTTCTGATCCTGCCTAAAAATCTTATTTATTTATTTTTTAATGTTTATTTATTTTTGAAGAAGAGAGAGACAGAGCATGAGTGGGGGAGGGGCAGAGAGAGTGGGAGACACAGAATCTGAAGCAGGCTCCAGGCTCTGAGCTGTCAGCACAGTCCCGCGGGCTCAAACTCATGAACCATGAGATGATGACCTGAGTCGAAGTGAGTTACTTAACCAACTGAGCCACCCAGATGTCCCTAAAAAGATCTTAAAAGGGAGAGTCCAAAGCATCAGATTGTTTCACCTAACTTAATTGTGCCCCAGAATAAAGTTCAAGAATATGTATAAGAATACAAAAGTTTCCAGCACACAGTAAGGCAAAATTCACATTGCTTGGCTTCTTATAAAAAATCGTCAGGCATTACATTATATGTTAATGGCATAACATTATATGTTAAAAATAACATATAATAAGAAGAAACCAACCAATCAATCAAAAATGACCCAGAATTGATACATATGTCAGAATTAGCAGATAAGGATGTTAAAATGGTCATTATAACTCCATTCCATATGTTAAAAATTAGAGACAGAGAAGATATAAAAAGCCACAAATCAAATTTCTAGAGATAAAAAACTAAAATTTGAGACAAAAAATAAAATGAATGGGATTAAAAGAAAATTTGATATGGAAGGTAAAAATATTGGGGAAGACACAACAATAGATGCCATCAAAAAGAAACACAGAGTGTAAAACAGGCAAAAGAACAGAGCATCTTGTGAGAAACAGAGCATCTGTGAGAAAACGTCAAGCAGTATAATACACAATTGCAACCGGTATCCCTGAAGTAAAGAAAAGGAAGGAAAAATATGTGAGGGAATAATATTTCCAAAATTATCAAATTTGGCAGAAACCATAAACCTACAGACCCAACAAGTTCAATGAAGTACAAATACAAGATATATATATATATATATATATATATATATATATATATATATATATCAAGGACATCAAACCAAATCTCAAAATCCAAGGCAGAGAGAATGTTAAAAGCAAATAGAGATTAAAAAAAGACACGTTACATATAGTGAAAAAATGATAAGAATAACAGAAGTTCTTGTCAGAAAAAAATCGAATAACAAGACAATATAACTCCTGAACAACCAATGAGTCAAAAAAAAATCAAATGGTAAATATAAACAAATAAAAATGTAAATAAACCATACCACAATTGGGGCACCTGGATGGTTCAGTTGGTTAAGCATCCAACTCTTGATTTTGGCTCAGGTCGTGATCTCACCATTCATGAGTTCGAGCCCTGCATTTGGCTCTGTGCTGACAATGCAGAACCTGCTAGGGATTCTCTCTCTCTCCTTCTGTCCTGCTTGCACTCTCTCTGTCTTTCTCAAAATAAATAAATAAACTTTAAAAAACCACCAAAACTTTATGAGATGCAGCAAAAGCAAGTCTAAAAGGAAAGTTTATAAAAAAGAATGCCTACACTAAGAAAAAAGAAAGATCTCAAAAAAAGAAAAGAAAAATAAAAGATCTTTAATAACTCAACCTTATACCTCAAAGAACTAGAAAAAAAAGAAGAAAAGAAAAGAAAAACAAAGCCTCAGAGCAGAAGGAAGGATATAATAAAGATCAAAGCAGAAATACATGGAATAGGGACCAGAAAAACAGTAGAAAAGATCAAGAACTAAGAGCTGGCTTTTTGAAATTATAAATAAAATTGACAATCCGTTAGCCAGATCAATAAAAATAAAAAAGAAAACTCAAATAAATTAAATTTAAAAAAAGGTGACGTTACATATGATGCCACAGAAATAAAAAGGATCATGAGAATACTATGAAAATTTATATGCCAACAAACTGGAATATTTAAAGGAAACAGATAAATTCCTAGATACACATATCTTACCAAAACTGAATAATGAAGAAAAAGAAAGCCTGAAAATACCAATAATAATGTGTAAAGAGACTGAAGTAGTTAATAAAAAATCTTGTAACAGAGAAAATCTCAGATAGTTTCACTCGTGAATATATGAAATATTTGAAGAAAATTAATGCCTATCCTTCTAAAACTCTTACAAAAATTGAAGAAGAGGAATATTCTCAAACTCATTTCATGAAGGCTGTATTGCCCAGTATTAAACCCCTATAAAGATACTATAAGAAAAAAAAAAGGAAACAAGACAGTATCATTGATTAATATAGGTGCAAAATTTCTCAACAAAATAGTAAGTAACTAAATTCAGCAGCACTTAAAAGAAAATACACCATGATCGAGTGGGATTTATCCCTGGGTTGTAAGGGTGGTTGAATATTCACAAATCAATCAATGTGATACACCACATTAATAAAAGAAAGGATAAGAATGATATTATCATTTCAGTAGATGAGAAAAAAAACATTTGACAAAGTACAATATATTTCATGATTAAAACCCTCAACAAAGTAGGGTTAGAGGGAACATACCTCAACATGATAAAGGCCATATATGAAAAACCCACAGCTAATATCATCCTCAATAGGGAAAAAATGAAAATTGTTTCTCTACAGTGAGGAGCAAAACAGGGATATCCACTCCCACCACTATTATTTCTTTTTATTTTTTTATGTTTTTTATTTATTTTTGAGAGCGAGAGAGAGAGAGAGCACGAGTAGAGGGAGGACAGAGAGAGAGGGAGACAAAGAATCCGAAGACAGACTCTAGGCTCTGAACTAGCTGTCAACACAGAGCCCAATGCGGGGCTTAAACACATGAATGTGAGGTCATGACCTGAACCTAAGTCAGACGCTTAACCGACTGAGCCACCCAGGCACCCCTCACCAGTATCATTTAATATAATACTGGAAGTTCTAGCCACAGCAATCAGAAAACAAAATAAAAGGCATTCAAATAGTCAAGGAAAAAGTAAAACTTTCATTATGTGCGTATGACATGATACTATATTGGGAAAACCGAAAAGACTTCAACAAAATCTTGCTAGAAGTGATACACAAATTCAGTAAAAGCGATGGATACAAAATCAATGTACAGAAATCTGTTGCATTTCTATATAGCAATAATGAAGCAGCAGAAAGAGAAATAAAAGAATCAATCCCATTTACAATTGCACCAAAACCCATAAGATACCTAGGAATCAACCTAATCAAAGAGGTAAAAAATCTGTACTCTGAATACTATAAAACACCTAGGAAAGAAATTGAAGATGAGACATAGAAATGGGAAAATGTCCCATGCTCATGGATTGGAAGAACAAATATTGTTAAAATGTCTGTGTTACCCAAAGCAATCTACACATTGACTGTGATCCCTATCCAAACAGGACCAGCATTTTCATAGAACTAGAACAAACAATCCTAAAATTTTTATGGAACCACAAAAGACCCTGAATAGTCAAAGCAATCTTGAAAACAAAACAAACAAAAAAAGCAAACCTCGAGGCATCACAATTCTGGACTTCAAAGCTATAGTGATCAGGACTATATGGCATAGGAACAAAACCGGACACATAGATCCATGGAACAGAATAGAAAACACAAAATTAAAACCTCAGGAAAAAACAGATGTTGTCGAGAATGTAGAGAAAGAGGAACACTTTTGCACTGCTGGTGGCAATGCAAACTGGTGTAGTCACTCTGGAAAGCAGTATGGAGTTCCTCAAAAAATTAAAAATAGAACTACCTTATGACCCAGCAATTGCACTACTAGGTATTTATCCAAAGAATATAAAATATTTGAAGGGCACATGCACCCCAATGTTTATATCAGAGCTATCAACAACAGCCAAATTATGGAAAGAGCCCAAATGTCCATTGACTGACAAATGGATAAAAAAATGTAGTATATATATTTACAACACACATACACATACATACATACACACATACATACATACATATACAATGGAATAATACTCAGCCATCAAAAATAATGAAATCTTGCCATTTGCAACAACGTGGATGGAACTAGAGTGTATTATGCTCAGCAATATAAGTCAGTCAGAGAAAGAAAGTATCGTATGATTTCACTCATATGTGGAATTTAAGAAACAAAACAGGGCCCCTGGGTAGTTCAGTCAATTGAGCATCTGATTTTGGCTCAGGTCATGATCTAATTTCTCGTGAGTTTGAGCCCTGCATTGGGTTCTGTGTGGACAGCTCAGAGCTTGGAGCTTGCTTCAGATTCTGTGTCTCTCTCTCTCAGCCCTTCCCCTGCTCGCACTTAGTCTCTCTCTCAAAAATAAATAAATATTTTAAAAAGTTTAAAAAAACAAAATAGATGAATATACAGGAAGGGAAGAAAAAAGATAAAAACAGGGAGGCAAACCACAAGATTCTTAAATACAGAGAACAAACTAAGGGTTGCTAGAGGGGTATTTGGTTGGGGGTGCACTAAATGGGTGATGGGCATTAAGGTGGGCACTTGTTGGCATGAGCACTGGGTATTATATGTAAGTGATGAATCAATAAATTCTATTCCTGAAATTAAAAATAATAATAAAATACTAAAATACATTATTTTTTTAATGCTTATTTGTTTTTGAGAGAGAGATGGAGAGTGAGAGGTGGAGGGTCAGAGAGGGAGGGAGACACAGAATCTAAAGCAGGCTCCAGGCTCTGAGCTGTCAGCACAAGGCCCTACACAGGGCCGAACCCATGAACTGTGAGACCATAACCTGAACTGAAGTCAGACACTTAACAAACTGAGCCACCCAGGTGCCTCTAAAATACATTCTTAATGCACCTTATCAGGAAAGTGAAAAGACAACCCATGGGAGAAAATATTTTCAAATCCTACACCTAATAAGGGATTAATATTAAGAATATATAAAGAACTCCTACAACTCAACAACAAAAACAACCAAACAATCTGATTGAAAAATGGGCAAAAAACTTGACATTTCTCCAAAGAAGAAACACAATTGTCTAGTCAACACAAGAAAAGGGGCTTAGCATCATTAATCATTAGAGAAATATGAATAAAAACCACCATGACACTCCACTTCACACCTAGTAGGATGGCTATAATACAAAATACAGAATATAGCAAGTTTGGTCAAGAATGTAGAAAAAATTGGAACATTTGATGTTATGGGTAGGAATGCAGTATGATGCAGCTGCTGTGGAAAACATTTTGGTATTTCTTCAAAAAGTTAAATATACCCATAATAACTGAAAACTGGTACTCAGATACTTGTATGCAATGTCCATTGTAGAATTATTCATAACAGTTGAAAAGTGGAAATAACCCAACTGTACATCAATATATGTATAGATAAATAAAATGCGGCATATCCATACAATGAAGTATTATTCATTCATAAAAAGGAATGAAGTTATGATACATGCTACAACATGGATGAAACTGAAATAAGGCCCAACACAAAGGACAAATATTATATGATTCCATTTATACGAGGCACTGAAAATATACAAATTCGCACAGGCAGAAAGTAAATTTGAGCTTACCAGAGAAGGGAGGAATAGGAGTCATTAATAGGTGTAGAGTTTGTATTTGGGGTGAGGAAAAAGTCTGGGAAATAGCGGTGATGGTTGCACAACACTATAAATGTAATTAATGCCATGGAAATGTACCCTTAAAAATAACTGAAATTGCAAACCTTATGTTATATATAAATAAGAAAATTGAATACTAAAAAAATAAAAATAAAAATTTGAGTACTTTAATAAAAATAAGAATACTAAAAAATTAAAAAGAATGATCATATTAAGTGGGAATGTAAAAGGATAGACATTTCAAAAGAGTTTGGTGGATTCTTAAAAAGCTAAATATAAAAAAATTTAAGTATATACCCAATCATTCCACTCCTGTGTGTTTATACAAAAATATGAAAGCTATACATTCATATAAGCAGTTGCACACACATACTGAGTGCAGTTTTAGTGGTAATATTTCTAAACTGCCAAAACCACATATTTTCATTAGCAGGTGAGTATATAAACAAAGTTTAGTGTATCCATACAATGGAATATTATTTGTGATATAAAGAAACTATTGATACATTCCTAAAAGTTTGATGAATCTTAAAATAATTATGAGTGAAAGAGACCTAAAAAAGTTTATATACTGTATGATTCCATTTATAAACATTTCTAGAAAGTGGAAAATAATGTGTAGTGTCAGCAGGTCAGTGGTTGTCAGGGAATCAGGGGTGGAGATAGTGAGTTGGGAATGTGGAGCAGGAGGGAAATATTATAGAGGGACATGAAGAAACTTAGGGTAATGGATATGTTGATTATCTTGATTTTTGTGATCATTTCATTGGTGTGTCAATATATCATAGCATTAAATTATATACTTGAAATACATGTGTTTTCTTGATCAGTTATACCTCAGTAAAGTTGTTAAAAAACAATCAATGGTTTAGCCCCAAAATAATAGGCCCCTCTGTTCTTACCAAAGTGTTTCAACATATATATATATATATATATATATATATATATATATATATATATACTAACATTTAAAAAAAAAACACTTCTCTGCTCTTCATTAAACCTATGTCACCTTTTGCATCTTCCTGTGGATTCTCAGAGACTACTGAAAAGTACAGGTAGCGATGTTGAAAGAATGAAAAAGAATTTAGGAAATGATCCTCTACAATACTGAAATACACACCTTAAATTTTACTCATGGGGGTCTTTGTTGCTAATAGGAAGGTCAAAGATAAACATATATTGTCAGAGTGATATATAGATTCTTAATGATATCAGCTAATACTTACACATACTACTTACTATGTGCCACACATATTAACCTTCATAATAGCCCTGAGGTGGAAACTGTGGCAGAAAGAGGTTAAGCATAATTCCCAAGGTAACATAAAGTAGGTGTAACATAGCTGGTAAGTAAGGAGATGCATCCAGGCAGTACGCCAGAGCCTGGCTCATAACTATACTATTTCTCATTCTTCCTCATTAAAATCAATGTTGATGCCTGAACTTTATATAACTGTTGCTGCTTTTTCAATGTTTATAGCATTAAATAAATATTTGTGGAAAACATCAAAATCCCTATTTCAGAAAAAAATAGTTTTTAATAATGAAGTGGAACAATACTGTTTTATTATATATTCATCAACAAAATTTAACTGACATTAAGGAGAGTTAAAGCTAGGTTGGCCATATAATTTGTTTATCCAAATCAGGTCACTTGAGAGTGAAAGGCATAAACCAAAACTATCCCAGGAAAACTGTCATATATGATCAACCAAGTTAAAGCAAAAAAGATATAATTACTTCTGGGGTAAAAATCAGCTAACTTATATAGGACTAATGTAATTTTATAAATGTTTCACAGGTTCTTAAGCATACAAAATGGTCACTTTTAATTTATAAACAGACTGATTTGCATAACCAAAGTGGATTCCCCTGAAATGAAAATGAAAATATAGTAAATATGGCAATATCCTAAATGCTGATAAAATATTACAAGTATTTTTTCCTAGGAAATGTATGAACAGAATGCTGATTTGTTTATGCAATCAAATGGCTTTATAGCATAAGTATCAATATTTTCCTACTGTCTTTTAAGTAAATGGAAGTAGTTGTAATATGACTTAATTTACCTTATTTCTTTTTAGCCTCCCTCGGAAATGAATGAGTAGCAAGATCTCCTTGACAGAATGACAAGCGGAGAAAAGATGACAAATGAAAGAGCAAAATCCACTGAATTTTCTTGATAGCTAAGAGGCAAATGAGTTCAGCCACAGTTCACAATTGTATATGAATAATTTTCCACTTTTTCTAAGTGGATGTATAAAGTGTTAACCAGTTTAAAAAATGATACTGAGCTATGGTAAGAATGATCACTTACACAATGAGTATTTAGTTAGATAACTTAACTGGTAGAAAACCACTACTAATAAAAATGATTAATTTAATCTAACCTAGACTTCAAGTTTCTTACTTTTTTAATATACATTTTAAGTAAATGCCAGCAAAACTCCAAATTCTTTGAATGTACATGAATACAAGAGAATGGCAATTTTCCTATTCTTCTTACAGTACTCAGATGGCAAATCATTAAAGTTTAGAAACTATTGATTAATAATTCATAAATTTATATTTCAATTTTAATAATGTGACTGAGATAAACCATTTATTCCATTAGAGTTATTATTAATTATACTATAAGCATTTTAATTCAGTCATATATGTTACAATTTATACTTCCTCAGTATAAATAGTGAGTTCCATAAATACTTTTTTTTAATGTTTATTTATTTTTGACAGAGAGAGAGAGACAGAGCATGAGCGGGGGACTGGCAGGGAGAGAGGGAGACACAGAATCTGAAGCAGGCTCCAGGCTCTGAGCTGCAAGCACAGAGCCAGATGCAGGGCTTCAAGTCATGGGGAGTGAGATCATGACCTGAGCCAAAGTCGGATACTCAACCGACTGAGCCATGCAGGAGACCCCATAAATACTTAAGGAACACTTACTGCCTTGATAACAGGTAACAAATAATAATCCCTACAGTAAGACTAAGAGTACAATTTTAATTACTGAATTTGCTAGTGTATCTTTTTAGCTTTGATTAGACATTGTAGTCTTTTTCTAGTAAAATTTGGCACAAGGCTACAAAAGTTATGATACCAATAATCTGTTATCACACTTTGTATTTCTGTGGTTCTCTGTTGTATTGTTTTCTCTTCCATTTTTCATTTTGGTTTTTGAATCTTCTCACTTTTATCCTTAGTGTGGTTAAAGTTTTGTCAGTTTTCTTTTTTTTTCCCTTTCCTTTCCTTTCCTTTCCTTTCCTTTCCTTTCCTTTCCTTTCCTTTCCGTTCCTTTCTTTTCTTTTCTTTTTTTGGAAAAATTGGTCTTTACTTTTAATGTTATGTTATTGTGAATTCTGGGCTCTATTTTACTTTATTTGATTTTGGTCTCTATTTTACTTCTGATTTTTCTTTGTTATTTCTTTCTGCTACTAATTTTAGCAAAGTTTCTTCTTTTTCTAGTTCCTTGTGGTATAATGTTAAGTTATTTATTGGACTTAAAATTTTTTTTTCTCCAAGTTTTTATTTAAACTCCAGTTAGTTAACACACAGTGCATGTTAGTTTCAGGTGTAGAATTTAGTGATTCAACATGTCCATACAATACCCATTGCTCATCCCAAGTGCCCTCCTTAGTCCCCATCACCTATTTATCCCAATCCTCCCAACCACCTCCCCTCTGGTAACCATCAGTTTGTTCTTTATAGTTAAGAAACTATTTCTTGGTTTGCCTCTCCCCCCCACCCCATGTTTGTTTGTTTTGTTTCATAAATTCCATTTATGAGTGAAATCTTATGGCATTTCTCTTTTGTATACTCTTTATTTTGCTAAGCATAATATTCTATCTCCATCCATGTCATTGCAAATGGCAATTATATATATATATATATATATATTGAAAATACATATATATATTGTAAATATATATACATATATATAAATATTTATATAAGACTAATGTTATTTTGTAAATGTTTCATAGGTCCTTAAGCATACATACATACATACATACATACATACATACATGCATACCATGGCGTCTTTATCCATTCATCAGTCCATGGACATTTGGGAACTTTAAGTAATTTGTCTATTGTTGATAATGCTGCTATAAATATTGGGGTGTATGTATCCCTTCAAATAAATATTTTTTGTACTTGGGTAAATACTTAGTAGTGAAATTGCTGGATCCTAGGGTGGTTCTATTTTTAGCTTTTTTGAGGAACTTCCATATTGTTTTCTACCATTGCTACACCAGTTTGCATTCCCATCAACAGTACAAGAGGGTTCCCCTTTATCTACATCTTCACCAACCTGTTGTATCTTGTATTGTTGATTTTAGTCATTATGACTGGTGTAAGATTATATCTTATTGTAGTTTTTATTCGTATTTCCTTGATGATCAGTGATGTTGAGCACCTTTTCATGTGTCTTGTTGGTCATTTGTATGCCCTCTTTGGAAAAATGTCTATTCATGTCTTCTGCCTATATTTTACTTGGATTATTAGTTTTTGGGGTGTTGAGTTGTACAAGTTCTTTATATATTTTGGATACTCTTTATCAGATATGTCATTTGAAAATATTTTCTTCCATTCCACAGGATGCCTTTTAGTTTTGTTGATTGTTTCCTTTACTGTACAGAAGGTTTTTATTTTGATCAAGTCCCCAAAGTTTATTTTTGCTTTCATTTCCCTTGCCTCTGGAGACACACCTAGTAAGAAGCTGCTAAGGCTGATGTCAAAGAGGTGACTGCCTCAGTTCTCTTCTAGGATTTTTATGGTTTCTTGTCTCACATTTAGGACTTTCATCCGTTTTGAATTTATTTTTGTGTGTGGTGTAAGAAAGTGGTCCAGTAACATTCTTCTGCATGTTGCTGTCCAGTTTTCCCAACACAATTTGTTGAAGTGACTGCCCTTTTTTACACTAGATATCCTTTCCTGTTTTGTTGAAGATTAATTGACCATAGAGTTGTGGCCTCATTTCTGGGCTTTCTATTCTGTTGTATTGATCTATGTGTCTATTTTCATGCCAGTACTATACTGTCCTCATTACTACAACTTTGTAATAAAACTTGATGTTTGGAATTGTGATTCCTCCAGCTTTGCATGACTTTTTCAAGACTGCTTTGGCTATTTGGGGTCTTTTGTGGCTCCATACAAATTTTAGAGCTGTGTTTTCTAGCTCTGTGAAAAATTCTGGTGGTATTTTGATAGGGAATGTATTCAATGTGTAAATTGATTTGGGTAGTATAGACATTTTAATAATATTTATTCTTCTAATCCTTAAGAATTAAATGTTTTTTCAATTCTTTGTGTCCTCTTTCTTTCATTAGTGTTTTATAGTTTTCACAGTACAGATCTTTCACCTCTTGGTTAGGTTTATTCCTATTATGGGCTTTGGTGCAATTGTAAATGGCACTGATTCCTTGAATCTAATTCTGCTGCTTCATTATTGATATATAGATATGCAACAGTTTTCTGTACATTGATATTGTATCCTGTGACTTTAATGAATTTGTGTATCTGTTCTAGTAATTTTTTGGTGGAGTGTTTTTGGTTTTCTATATAGAGTATCATGTCATCTGTAAATAGTGAATGTTTGATTTCTTCCCTGCTTATTTGGATGTCATGTATTTCTTGTTGTCTGATTTCTGTGGCTAGGATGTCCAATAGTATATTAAATAACAGTGGTGAGGGTGGACATCCTTGTCTTGTTCCTAAAGGTAGAGGAACACATTTCAGTTTTTCCCAATTGAGGATGATATTAGCTGTGGGTCTTTCATGTATGGCCTTAATCATGTTGAGGTACGTTCCCTCTAACCCTATTTGTTGAGGGTTTTAATCATGAATGGATGTTATGGTTTGCAAAATGTACTTTGTCAAATGCATTTTCTGCATCTATTGAAAGGATCATATGGTTTTTATCCTTTCTTTTATTAATGTGGTATCTCACATTGATTTTCCAATATTGAACCCCACTTGCAACCCAGGAATAAATCCCATTTGATTGTGGGGAATGATTATTTTAATGTACTGTTGGGATTCAATTTGCTAGTATTTTATTGAGAATTTCTGCATCTATGTTCATCACAGATTTTAGTCTGTAGTTCTCTTTTTTAGTGAAGTGTTTATCTGTTTTTGGTATCAGGATAATGTTGATCTCATAGAATGAATTTGCAAATATTCCTTCCATTACTAATTTTTGGGTAAGTTTGAGAAGAATGGGTATTACCTCTTCCTTAAATGTTTGGTAGAATTTACCTGTGATGCCACCTTACCCTGGATTTTGTTTGTTGGGAGATTTTTTTATTATTGATGAAATTTCTTTGCTGTTTATAAGTCTGTTCAAGTTTCCTATTTCTTTCCGTTTCAGTTTGGGTAGATTTTATGTTTCTAGGTATTTATCCATGTCTTCCAGGTTGTCCAATTTGTTGGCATAATTTTTCATATTTTACTTATAATTATATGTCTCTGGTGTTCATTATTATTTATCCTCTCTCATCTGTGATTTTTTTATAAGTCTGGCTAGGGGGTTATCAATTTTATTAACTTTTTAAAAAAAAAACCCAGCTCCTAGCTTCATTGATCTATTCTATTGTTTTGGTTTTTAGTTTCTATATCATTTATTTCTGCACTAATTTTTATTCTTTCCCTTCTTCTGCTGGCTTAAGGCTTGGTTTGTTTTTCTTTTTTGAGATCCTTTAGGTGTAAGGTTGTTTATTTTAGATTTTTCTTTCATTTTGAAATAAGCTGTATTATTATATACTTCCCTCTTATGACGGCTTTGCTGTACCTGAAGTGTTTTAAACTGTTGTGTTTTCATTTTCATTTGTTTCCATGTATTTTTTATTTCTTCTTTAATTTCCTGCTTGACCCATTCATTGTTCAGTAGCATGTTTTTTAACCTTTATGTGTTTGTGGTCTTTCTGAATATTTTCTCATGGTTGACTTCAAGGTTCATAGCATTGTGGTCAGAAAATATGCATGCTATGATCTTAATCTTTTTTGTGTTTGCTGAGGCCTGATTTGTGACCTTACAGTATGTGATGTATTCTGGAGAATGTTCTATGTTCACTTGAAGAGAATGTGTATTCTGCTGCTTTAGGGTGGAATGTTCTGAATATATCTGTTAAGTCCATCTCATCCAGTGTATCATTCAAAGCCATTGTTTCCTTGCTGATTTTCTGCTTACATGATCTGTTCGTTGATGTATGTGTACTGTTAAAGTCTGCTACATTTATTGTGTATTATCAATGAGTTCCTTTATGTTTATTATTAATTGTTTTATATGTTTGAGTGCTTCATGTTAGGGGCATAGATACTTAAAACAGATTTTCTCGTTGGATAGTTCCTTTTATTAGTATATGGTGCCCTTCTTCATCTCCTGTTACAGTCTTTGGTTTAAATTCTAATTTGGTCATCATCAGGGAAATGCACATCAAAACCATAATGAGTTACCACTTCAAACCTGTCAGAATGACTAAAACTAACAACACAAGAAACAACAAGTGTCAGCAAGCATGCAGAAAAAGAGCAACCCCCACACTGTTTTGCAGAGTGGCCTCAGCAGTTTGCATTCCCACCAACAGTGCAAGAAGGTTCCCGTTTCTCCAAGTCCTCTCCAGCATCCATAGTCTCCTTATTTGTTCATTTTAGCCACTCTGGCGTGAGGTGATATCTGAATGTGGTTTTGATTTGTTTTTCCTTGATGAGGAGCAACGTTCAGCATCTTTCCATGTGCCTGTTGACCATCTGGATGTCTTCTTTAGAGAAGTGTCTATTCATGTTTTCTGCCCATTTCTTCACTGGGTTATTTGTTCTTCGGGTGTGGAGTTTGGTGAACTCTTTATAGATTTTGGATAATAGCCCTTTGTCCAATATGTCATTTGCAAATATCTTTTCCCATTCCATTGGTTGCCTTTTAGTTTTGTTGATTGTTTCCTTTGCAGTGCACAAGGATTTTATCTTCATGAGGTCCCAATAGTTGATTTTTGGTTCTGTTTTGTTTCCCTTGCCTCCAGAGGTGATATACTGTCCAGTTCCTGGTGCTTCAGGGAGTGTCTCTGGTGTGTGGTGGATGCACTCTGCTGCTGTGTTTTAGCTGCTATATCCTTCAAACTAGTCATCAACAGAGGCTCTCTTTGCCTGGAGTGCACGGTGTTTGGTCCTTGGGCAAAGTTGAACTTTTTTTTTTCCTTTTTTTCTTTTTTTTTTTAATTTTTTTTAATGTTTATTTATTTTTGAGACAGAGAGAGACAGAGCATGAACGGGGGAGGGTCAGAGAGAGAGGGAGACACAGAATCTGAAGCAGGCTCCAGGCTCTGAGCTGCCAGCACAGAGCCTGACACCGGGCTAGAACTCACGGACCGCGAGATCACAACCTGAGCCGAAGTCAGACACTTAACTGACTAAGCCACCCAGATGCCCTGAACTTTTTTTTTTCTTAAAACAAGCATTTATAGGATAAATTTTACTCTAACATCTTCTTTTGCTGCATCCCACAGGTTTTGGGATATTGTGTTTTCTTTTTCTTTTGTTATGAGACATATTTTGAGGTGCCAATTGAATTCTTATTTGGCCCATTGTTTGTGCAGTAGTGTGTTGTTTAATATTTACATATTAATATTTAATAATTACATTGCAGATTTTCCAGCTTTGTTTGATTGTTGATGTTTAGTTTTGTACCACTGTGGTAAGAGTATATACTTGGTATGATTTTGGTCTTTTTAAATTTGTAATATTTGTTATGTCTCTTTTTATGTGATTTACTTAGGATTCTTCTGTGTGTACTTGAAGAAAATATGTATTCTATTTTTCTTATATGTAATGTTAAATATATATATATATATACATATATATATATGTATATATATATATAACACTGTATTATTAAGTATGCTTCCAGTAAAAAAATGTTGAAAAAATAACTTTAACTGAGGTTACTCATTTAAAATACAACATATCAGAGGCAAGGTCGGTGTGGCAATGGGTGAAACAGGTGAAGGTGATTAAGAGTATATTAATCATGATTACAGCTGTAATCATCAAGACAGTATGGTACTGGTGCAAGAACAGACACTCAGATAAATGGAACAGAATAGAAAACCCAGAAATGGACTCACAAACGCATGGCCAACTAATCTTTGACAAAGCAGGAAAAAATATCCAATGGAATAAAGAAAGTCTCTTCAGCAAGTGGTGCTGGGAAAACTGGACAGTGGCAGGCAGAAAAATGCACCTGCACCACTTTCTTACACCATACACAAAAATAAACTCAAAATGGATGAAAGACCTAAATGTAAGAGAGGAAGCCATCAAAATCCTTGAGGAAAAAGCAGGAAAAAACCTCTCTGATCTTGGCTGCAGCAACTTCTTACTCAACACGTCTCCGGAGGCAAGGGAAACAAAAGCAATAATGAAGTACTGGGATCTCATGAAGATAAAAACCTTCTGCACAGTGAAGGAAACACTCAGCAAAACTAAAAGGCAACCCATGTAATGGGAGAAGATATTTTCAAGTGACATATCAGATAAGAGGTTAGTATCCAAAATCTATAAAGAATTTATCAAACAATACCCCAAAACCAAATAATCCAATGAAGAAATGGGTAAAAGACATGAATAGACACTTCTGCAAAGAAGACATCCAGATGGCCAACCAACACAAGAAAAAATGCTCAAATCAGTCACCATCAGGGAAATACAAATCAAAACCACAATGAGGTAACCACCTCATACCTGTCAGAATAGCTAAAATTAACAACTCTGTCAACAAGAGATGTTGGAGAAGATGTTGAGAAAGAGGATCTCTTTTGCACTGCTGGTGGGAATGCAAACTGGTGCAGCTACTCTGGAAAACAGTATGGACGTTCCTTAAATAATTAAAAATAGAACTACTCTACGACCCAGCAATTGCACTGCTAGGTATTTATCCAAGGGACACAGGTATGCTGTTTGAAGGGGCATGTGCATGCCGATATTTATAGCAGCACTATCAACAATAGCCAAAGAATGGAAAGAGCCCAAATGTCCATCGATGGATGAATAGATAAAGAGATGTGGTATATATATACAATAGAGTATCACTCATCAATCAAAAAGAATGAAATCTTGCCATTTGGAACTACATGGATGGAACTGGAGGGTATTATGTTAAGTGAAATTAGTCAGAGAAAGACAAATATATGCTTTTACTCATATGAGGGCTTTAAGATACAAAACAGATGAACATAAGGGAAGGGAAGTAAAAATAATTTAACAATTAGGAGGGAGACAAAAACATAAGAGACTCATATATCGAGAACAAACAGAGGGTTACTGGAGGTGTTGTGGGAAGGGGGATGGGCTAAATGGATAAGAGGCATTAAGGAATCTACTTCTGAAGTCCTTATTACACTATATGCTAACTTAGATGTAAATTTAAAAAATAAATTAAGTTAAAAAATTTCCCAAAATTGGAACAAAACAAAAGAAAAGAAAACAAAATAAAAAGCACTGTACCACTCTATACTCACATCAACATCAAATTCAATGAACAGGCTTGATGGCAGAAACATCATAACCAACCCTATTACTCTTTTTAACTATCTGATAGTATTTTTTTGTGAAAATAAACATCTTGCTGTTCAAAACAAAACAAAACAAAACAAAAAGACTATACTAATCATGATGAGCACTGAGTGATGATGTACAGAATTGCTGAATCACTATAATGTACACCTGAAACTAATATAACACTGTACAGTTAATTATGATGGAATAAAAATTAAAAAAACTTAATAAAAAATACATAAATATGCTTGGGAAAATATGTAAAGTAAAATAAAATAAAATAATAAAATAAAATAAAATCTATGGTAGTAGAATTTCTAGAAGGATTTCAATATGTTGTTTAAGTGTAAAACTGTTCTCCAATATAGATTATGTAAAGGTTAATAAGTTCATAGGCCGTCTGGGTGGCTCAGTAATTTGAGTGTCCAACTTGGGCTCAGGTCATGATCTCACAGTTTGTGAGTTTGAGCCCCATATCAGGCTGTGTGCTGACACTTCAGAGCCTGGAGGCTGCTTCGGATTCTGTGTGTCCCTCTCTCTCTGCCCCTCCCCTGCTCTCACTTTGTCTCTCTCTCAAAAATAAATAAATACATTTTCAAAAAAAATTTTAAAATTAAAAAAAGGTTAATAAGTTCAGTACACTTGATTTTCATATTCTATAAAAGAAGTGGATGAACAATTATTCCTTTGCTTTTTCATTAAAGATTTATAGACCTCTTTCTCTTCCACTCTATTCACATAAGCAAGTTAATAAAGCCTTTCTTTCTCTAAAATGTCTTCCCTAAAATGTAGTAGACTAAAAAGAGTACTTAAAAATCATTTCCAGCTCTGCCACTTTTTGTGTGTGACCATGGGCAAGATAAAGTGTATACACCTTGGTTTATCTAACTACAAAATGAGAAACCAGGTTCCTTCCAGCTCTATAAATCTCTGACTTGTGAAGACATAAAAAACCTCTTCTATTAAGAGAAACTTCAAGCCAAAATTAAAAAGAAATATATATGTAAATCCTGGTCATTTACAGCAAATTTATAGTCATTCACAATTAGACAATATTTATCTTTATGTAATGGACAGGAACATCTTACTGTGCAAATTAACAAGGCAAAGTATACCTGAAGAAAAAATTAAATGGTTTATGAAAATATATTCGATTAAGTATTTATTGTGCTAAGGATGTTAGGAAATGTAAAAAAATGAGCATGACATTTAAATGCTCTCTGAATGGAAAGAATAAAAATGTATACAAATACATGGTAAAGGGGAACATGTTTAATGCTCTAATAAGGTACATACAACATAGTAATGGGAGCACAATAGAGGAAAGGTATAAGTTGTTCTTTTTATAGGAGGCAAGGGAAAAGGTCATAAATAATTGTCCCATAAGAACTTCTACTGGTCAATTCTTTGCTGGCTAAGGGTATATGCACTTGAAATACGTAACAGTTCATTTACTTAAAATATTCTAAAATTTAGATAGAACAGCCTTCTAATTAATCCAGTGTTATTGTGTTTATATACAGTGAAACCATAAAATTTTCATTACTCTCCTGCCTCTTCTATTTTTGCTGTGTTTACCAGATACTTCTTCTTGCCTTTCCTGTTTTACAAAAGGGAAGCAGTAACGCCAGTGTTCTCAAAGCCTGTGTTTTGGAGGTGAGAATTTAGCTGAAAGTATTGTAGCAATAAAACACACAAAAATAACATGATTTCCACTATCACCCCTCACCTCTACCACCATTTAACCGAATGAACAAAGTTTATGAACTCTGCATGGACAGGAGGCAAACAGAATCATCATCTTAAAAGGGAAAAGTAGCTTATAAGAAACTGCAAATAAGTAAAACAACTCTCAAGAAGTGATAGAAAATGCCGTAATTCTCATAACTAAGGGACACTAGTTTAAGGAGTTATGGGCAACTGAACAATAGTTTATCTTCATTGCTAATTTAAAACAAAAAAAATCAAACTGTTAAAATGTACAGAAGATAGTTTTTTAGAAGGTTCATATAGTTCCTTTGCTCAACATTTGCCATAATTTTCAGAATGTTTGAAAGATAGAACTAAAGTCACTTGATCCATAAAAAGGGAAATAATGAAAGACCATGTGAAATATTGAAAAAATAGCCCCTAAATCTTTTCCTATATTAATTACTCCAGAATATCACACTAAAAAGAGGAGGTGAAAATAAAACTAAACTTTAATATATATTATTTCTTAAGTACTAGACAGACTCAAACATAAAACACACAGAACATGGAAAACTGAGTACTAAGCATAATTGTCATATAAATATTTCAGGAGAGACTTGGCAGAAGATGGTGGCCTAGGAGGATGCTGGGCTCACCACGTCCTGGTGATCACTTAGATTCCACCCACATCTGTCTAAATAACTCAGAAGAACGCTAGAAGAATAGCAGAATGGACTCTCTCTAGCCAAGTGTAGACAAGAGGCCCACGGAAGAGGGTAGGAAGGGCAGAGAGGCAGTGCATGCTACACGCACTGGTGGGAGGGAACCAGGGCAGTGGAGGGGCAGCCTGCCTGGAAAGGCAGAACCCACGAGTCTGGCTTGCAAAAGTGGAGGGGCTGGACAGAGTGTGTTCTGGCACCCAGCGGGACTTAACATCTGGAATGCTATAAGTCAACAGCTCTGCTCCCAGAGCTGGAGGGCTAAAGGACAACAGGAGAGAGAGTTATTGAGCCCCAGAAGACAGAGCTCAGCTTGGCAGGGAACAAAGGCGCTCACCAGCACTATCTCCCTCGCCCATCCCCCAGCCAAAATCCCAAAGGGAACCCTTTCCCATCATTGAACTTGCTTGCACCGCACAAACACTCAACGCTGTGCTTCTGTGAATGCATCCCTCCGACGGTCTACCTCCCTCCCAGTGCTTCAGGGCCCCTCCTGGTGTGGAAAACCGAAGGCAAAATGAGCTGAGTCTGCCCCTCCCGCCCCTGTGCACCCTGCAGATCCACCCCGGCTAATACGGCAGATCCCATAGAAGCAGCACCACAAGCCTGGCAGTGTGCAAGTAGCCCAGACAGGGGCCACACCACTCCACAGTGAGTCCTGCCTCTGGGAGAGGGGAAGATAAGGTACACACCAGTCTGACTGTGGCCACAGCGGTGGGTTGGGAGCAGACATCAGGTCTGACTGCAGCCCCTCCCACCAACACAAGTTGCTCCAGACAGCACAGAGGAAGAGGCCTGCAGTTCTGCACAACTCCAGCGACTATCCAAAATGACGAAATGGAAGAATTCATCTCAAAAGAAACTCCAGGAAGCTAATGAACTGATCAAAAATGATTTAAGCAACGTAACAGCAAATGAATTTAAAGTAATAGTCAAAATTAATCGTTGAGCTTGAAAAAAGCATAGAAGACAGCAGAGAATCTATTACTACAGAGATCAAGGGACTAAGAAACAGTCAGGAGGAGCTAAAAAATGCTATAAATGAGCTGCAAAATAAAACGTAGGTGACCACAGCTTGGGTTTAAGAGGCAGAGGAGAGAATAGGTGACATAGAAGATAAAATTATGGAAAAAGAGGAAGTGAGAAAAAGAGAGATTAAAAAAAACAGGAGTATGAGGGGAGAATTAGAAAATTAAGTGATGCAATGAAACGCAATAATATGTGTATAATTTGGATTCCAGAGGAGAAACAGAGAGAGAAAGGTGCTGAAGGTGTACTGAAGAAATCATAGCTGAGAACTTCCCTGATCTGGGGAAGGAAAAAAAGCATTGATATCCAAGAGGCACAGAGAACTCCCTTCAGACATAACTTGAATCGATCTTCTGCATGACATATCATAGTGAAACTGGCAAAATAGAAGGATAAAGAGAAAATTCTGAAAGCACCTAGGGATAAACATGCTCTAACATATAAAGGGAGACCGATTAGACTAGTGATGGATCTGTCTACTGAAACTTGGCAGGCCAGAAAGGAATGGCAGGAAATCCTCAATGTGATGAACAGAAAAAAATATGCAGCTGAGAATCCTCTACCAGCAAATCTGTCATTTAGAACAGAAGGAGAGATAAAGGTCTTCCCAAACAAACAAACAAAAAAAAAATGAAGGAATTCATCACCACTAAACCAGCACTACAAGAGATCCTAAGGGGGATCCTGTGAGACAAAGTACTAGAGACATCACTACAAGCATGAAACATACAGACATCACAATGATTCTAAACCCATATCTTTCTGTAATAACACTGAATGTAAATGGACTAAATGCTCCAACCAAAAGACATAGAGTATCAGAATAGATTAAAAAAAAACCAAGACCCATCTATTTGTCGTCTACAAGAGACTCATTTTAGACCTGAGGACACCTCCAGATTGAAAGTGAGGGGAAGGAGAACTATCTATCATGCTACTGGAATCAAAAGAAAGCTGGAGTAGCCATACTTATATCAGACAAACTAGACTTTAAATTAAAGGCTATAACAAGAGATGAAGAAGGGCATTATATAATAATTACAGGGTCTATCCGTCAGGAAGAGCTAACAATTATAAATGTCTATGCGCCGAATATGGGAGCCCCCAAATATGGAAACAATTAATCACAAACACAAGCAACCTTATTGATAAGAATGTGGTAATTGCAGGGGACTTTAATACTACACTTATAATCACGGATAGATCATCTAAACACAAAATAAATAAGGAAACAAGGTCCCTGAATGATACATTAGATCAGATGGACTTGATAAATATATTTAGAACTCTGCATCCCAAAGCAACAGAATATAATTTCTTCTCAAGTGCACATGGAAGGTTCTCCAAGATACATCACATACTGGGTCACAAAACAGCCCTTCGTAAGTATACAAGAATTGAGATCATACCATGCATACTTTCAGACCACAATGCTATGAAGCTTGAAATAAACCACAGGAAGAAGCCTGGAAAACCTCCAAAAGCATGGAGGTTAAAGAACACCCTACTAAAGAATGAATGGGTCAACCAGACAATTAGAGAAAAATTTTAAAAAGTATATGGGAACAAATGAAAATGTAAAGACTACAATCCAAATGCCTTGGGATGCATCGAAGGCAGTCTTGAGAGGAAAATACGTTGCAATCCAGGCCTATCTCAAGAAACAAGAAAAATCCCAAATACAAAATCTAACAGCACACCTAAAGGAAATAGAAGCAGAAGAGCAAAGAACCCCAAACCCAGCAGAAGAAGAGAAATAATAAAGATCAGAGCAGAAATAAACAATATAGAATCTAAAAAAACTGTAGAGCAGATCAACGAAACCAAGAGATGGTTTTTTGAAAAAATAAACAAAATTGATAAACCTCTAGCCAGGCTTCTCAAAAAGAAAAGGGAGATGACCCAAATGAATAAAATCATGAATGAAAATGGAAGTATTACAACCAATCCCTCAGAAATACAAGCAATTATCAGGGAATATTATGAAAAATTATATGCCAACAAACGGATCAACCTGGAAGAAATGGACAAATTCCTAAACACTAACACACTTCCAAAACTCAAACTGGAAGAAATAGAAAGTTTGAACAGACCCATAACCAGCGAAGAAATTGAATCAGTTATGAACAACCTCCGAACAAATAAGAGTCCAGGACCAGATGGCTTCCCAGGGGAATTCTACCAGACATTTAAAGCAGAAATAATACCTATCCTTCTCAAGCTATTCCAAAAAATAGAAAGGGAGGGAAACCTTCCAGACTCATTCTATGAAGCCAGCATTCCTTTGATTCCTAAACCACATAGAGACCCAGTAAAAAAAAGAGAACTACCGGCCAATATCCCTCATCAATATGGATGCAAAATTCTCAATACGATACTAGCAAATTGAATTCAACAGCATATAAAAAGAATTATTCACCATGATCAAGTGGGATTCATTCTTGGGCTACAGGGCTGGTTTAACATTTGCAAATCAATCAATGTGATACATCACATTAAAAAAAGAAAAATAAGAACCATATGATCCTGTCAATCGATGCAGAAGAACCATTTGACAAAATTCAGCATCCTTTCTTAATAAAAACCCTCGAGAAAATAGGGATGGAAGGAACATACTTAAACATCATAAAAGCCATTTATGAAAATCCCACAGCTAATACCATGCTCAATGGGGAAAAACGGAGAGCTTTCCCCCTGAGATCAGGAACACGACAGGGATGTCCTCTCACATCGCTGTTGTTTAACATAGTGTTGGAAGTACTAGCATCAGCAATCAGACAACAAAAGGAAATCAAAGGCATCAAAATTGGCAAAGATGAATTCAAGCTTTCACTTTTTGCAGATGACATGATATTATACATGGAAAATACAGTAGACACCACCAGAAGTCTGCTAGAACTGGTACATGAATTCAGCAAAGTTGCAGGATACAAAATCAATGTACAGAAATTAGTTGCATTCTTATACACTAATAATTAAGCAACAGAAAGACAAATAAAGAAACTGATCCCATTCACAATTGCACCAAGAAGCATAAAATACCTAGGAATAAACCTAACCAAAGATGTAAAATATCTGTATGCTGAAAACTATAGAAAGCTTATGAAGGAAATTGAAGAAGATATAAAGAAATTGAAAAACATTCCCTGCTCATGGATTGGAAGAATAAATATTGTTAAAATGTTAATACTTCCCAAAGCTATCTACACATTCAATGAAATCCCAATCAAAATTGCACCAGCATTCTTCTCGAAACTAGAACAAGCAATACTAAAATTTGTATAGAACCACAAAAGGCCCTGAATAGCAAAAATAATTTTGAAGAAGAAGACCAAAGCAGGAGGCATCCCAATCCCAGACTTTAGCCTCTACTACAAAGCTGTAATCATCAAGACAGCATGGTATAGGCACAAAAACTGACACACAGACCAATGGAATAGAATAGAAACCTCAGAACTAGACCCACAAACATATGGCCAACTCATCTTTGACAAAGCAGGAAAGAACATCCAATGGAAAAAAAGACAGTCTCTTTAACAAATGGTGCTGGGAAAACTGGACAGAAACATGCAGAAGGATGAAACTAGACCACTTTCTCACACCATTCACAAAAACCAACTCAAAATGGATAAAGGACCTGAATGTGTGACAGGAAGCCATCAAAACCCTAGAGAAGAAAGCAGGAAAAAACCTCTCTGACCTCTGCCGCAACAATTTCTTACTTGACACATCCCCAAAGGCAAGGGAAATAAAAGCAAAAATGAACTATTGGCACCTCATGAAGATAAAAAGCTTCTGCACTGCAAGGGAAACAATCAACAAAACTAAAAGGCAACCAACGGAATGGGAAAAGGTATTTGCAAATGACATATCGGACAAAGGGCTAGTATCCAAAATCTATAAAGAGCTCACCAAACTCCACACCCGAACAACAAATAACCCAGTGAAGAAATGGGCAGAAAACATGAATAGACACTTCTCTAAAGAAGACATCCAGATGGCCAACAGGCACATGAAAAGATGCTGAAATTGCTTCTCACCAAGGAAAAACAAATCAAAACCACACTCAGATCTCACCTCACGCCAGTCAGTGTGGCTTAAATGAACAAATAAGGAGACTATGGATGCTGGAGATGATTTGGAGAAAAAAGAACCCTCTTGCACTGTTGGTGGGAATGCAAACTGGTGCAGCTGCTCTGTAAAACAATGTGGAGGTTCCTCAAAAAACTAAAAAGAGATCTACCCTATGACCTAGCAATAGCACTGCTAGGAATTTACCCAAGGGATACAGGAGTGCTGATGCATAGGGGCACTTGTACTCCAATGTTTATGGCAGCACTCTCAACAATAGCTAAATTATGGAAAGAGCCTAAAAGTCCATGAACTGATGAATGGATAAAGAAATTGTGGTTTATATACACAATGGAATACTACGTGGCAATGTAAAAGAATGAAATATGGTCTTTTGTAGCAACGTGGATGTAACTGGAGAGTGTCATGCTAAGTGCAATAAGTCATACAGAGACAGACAGATACCGTATGTTTTCACTCTTATGTGGATCCTGAGAAAGTTAACAATAGCCCATGGGGGAGGGGAGAAAAAAAAAGAAGTTAGGGAGAGAGCCAAAGCATAAGAGACTCTTAAAAATTGAGGGTTGATGGAGTGTGGGAGGGAGTAGAGGGTGGGCAATGGGTATTGAGGAGGGCAGCTTTTGGGATGAGCACTGGGTGTTGTATGGAAACCAATTTAACAATAAATTTTGTATCAAAAAAATAAAATGAATAAAATTAAAATAAATAAATAATAAATATCTATTTCAGCATTACTTTCACAGTTGGCAGTTATTTTTTAAAAGAAATGCAGAAATATCATATGTATAGCTCTAAACATTGGAATTGTTCCTTGGTAAACTGCATTTTGTGACACACAAACTGGCTGACTAGAAAATACATATATTTAATTAATAATACTAGTAGTTTCAATCACTTTGTATGTAGAAATATAACAAATTATAAAAAAAAAACTGCAAAGAAATGGGATTTTGGAGTCAGAAGGAATTTTGGAGAATCTAGTTCCTAAATTTTACAGATGAGAAAACTGAGGCAGTTCTTTATTGGATCCAAAAGTTACTCTGTTTTCCTAGCTTCTAATCAGTTTTTTTTTTTTTCTACTACACCACACAGTACACTTGTGTTATGGCTGAGACCCAAACTCAATCCCTTCCCTGTTTTTCTAATGTTTGAAAGGTCATTGCAATCAAATCCCTGATTTATTTACTCTATAATAATTAGGATATGAGATTTATTTCAAAATATACCCTACAGGTTAGCTAATGTTAAGACAATTAGATTTTATCATTAGCAGATATTAAATATAAGCAATTCCTTTGGAATTAAATTGTTTTCTATTTCATATGGCAGCTTAAAAGCTTCAGGGCCCTATAGGCCACATGCAGAAAACCTTTGGAGTTTTGTTTTAAAACTCAAAAATTTTAAAGTAAAAATGTTAAGAATTCATAGTCAAGGTTTGATCAATGTTTTTTCCTAAATTCAATAAGGCCAATTACACTGAAACTATACTGTCTACTATGACAGCCACTAGCTACATGTGGCTATTAAACCTTTTAAAATGTACGTAGTCCAACTTGAGACTATAGCATAATGTATGAACTTATTGCATTACTATGCTCTACATTTGAAACTAATGTAATATTGTGTGTCAAATATACTAAAATTAAAAAACAATAATGATAAAAAAAGAAAAAAATAAAAAGAAATGTGGGTAGTCCAAATTTATATGGCCTGTAAGTATAAAGTACATAACCAGATTTTGAAGTTTTAATATAAAAAAAGAATGTAAAATATATTACTAATTTTTATATTGATTATATGTAGAAATGATATATTTTAAATATACCAGGTTAAATAAAATATATTATTAAAATTAATTTCACCAGTTTCTTTTTGTTTCTAAATGTGACTACTGGAAATTTTTAAATTATGTATGTGGCTTTCATTATATTTCTCTTGGATAGCTCTGCATCTTCAATAAATATCTAGGTTTTACTGATAAATAGTTCATATATTATCAAGGAATAAGTTAACATTATAAAAACTGCTTGCATTATCATGAGTCAATGTCTGTACTAAAGAAGAAAAGATGTGTAAAAATATACCAAATGCAGAAATCAGCTCTAGTTAGCTTTAAATATGTATTTTTCCTCAGTAGATTTACATTTTTAGTTTGGTTAATAATGAAACTAGTTTATATTCCTTGAACACATATGAATTGATATGAGAGAAATATGGCCCAGAAGCATGGCAGAAAAAAAAATTAGCCTTCATCTTGTTCAATCCGCATATACATGTGAGTTGACTTAAAAACAAATACTGACATATAACACCATCAGATACTCTGAAAATACAGACTAGGCTATAACTTAAAGATTTCCACAATTTAATATGAATGCAACAAAAGATATTTATACTTTATACCTTTGCTCCATCTGAAATATTGTCCCAGTTTCCACCACTCAAAGAGAACTTGCCATTGCCTATACGTAGCAGTATCTCTTCAGGAGTATCATTGGGGCCATTAGCAAATGGAGTGTAGCTATTAATAAAATAGATTTGAATAGACATGAGGGCCTAATATACAAATTAAATCTAATTGAAAGCGATGAATATAAGACAACATGCAAATACTTACTATAGCAAATTAAAAGTATTATCTAATATTTCCCTTTACCTTTCATATCAAGTTTTATATTTGAAACAATGAACTTAATCTTCATGGATTATTTAATAAAATAGGGAGTCTTGCTTACATAAATATTTTTTCCTTTGATCAGTTAATCAAATTAAAATAAAATAAAGATGGCTTTTCGTGTGAAGCTATAGGCTTAAAATTAGACCAAAATAAAACATGCAAAGTTTGTATTCTCAGGCATAAGTTAGCAACACAAATATACTTACTATGAAGAAATTGTTAACTGTATAAATTGAGAATGTATTGAGTGATTGGTTCAAATTTATTCACTAACAAATTAACAGAATTATCCAGGGAAACAGGTTAACAATATTTTTAATTAATGTCCATAAACAATGCGTTAAATATTTATATCAATGTAACTAAAAACTCTATAGTCAATAAAATTATTATGTTGATCAATATTCATGGACAGGAAGACAAATACATTGTTTAATGTTTAAGTAACTTAAAATTAATATAGAATAACAAAGTGATCAGTTTGTATCATTATAACAGGTGAAACTGAAAATGGTATTCAAATTTGGGAATAAAGACTTATGGTTAAGAAGTATGAGGAAGATATCTTGATATGCTTATGTCTTAATTCTCTCTTGTAACAATTAGGTAGAGATAACACTAAATATATATACATACACTCACACACAAATTCATTTTCTGTTAGTCATAAAGTAAATATTTGAAAGCAGCAATCTAGAAATGGTATCCCCCATGGTTTGAAACCAGTAGCCCTAATTGCAGTTCATATGCAAACTTTTCACTACTGTTATCCTTAGTACTTGCTGTGGTCTATAACTAAATGTTTTGCATAAGTATGTAATATATCTAAAAGTATGTGGAATATGCTGATAAGCAATTACCATCAATCCAATAAATAATGCAAAGTCATCATATTCATAACTTATATTTATAAAGCTCCTGTTATGTCAAACATATTTAAATTTTACTAAATTCTTTCTTTAAAAGTCACACCTAAGTACATTATATAATTACATTATAATTCTTCAAATTCCATTCTTTGCAATATACTGCTAAACTTAGCCTTTTTTCTACAGCCATAAATTTTTATTCCTAAATAAAAGTGCTACTAATTATTAAGAGTACAACAGCAATTATATTATTTATAAATTACCAACATTAATATATTCAATTATTAAATTTGTTTAGTATTTATCTGTTTAAGGGAAGGCAGCTATGTGTTTCTGTAGTTGAGTATTCTGTTACTATTCATATTTTTTATAAAGTATGATCTTACTTAATCTCTATCATCAGAAGAGCCAGAATTCAAGTACTTTCAAAAAATTAACTCAATATCAAGAAACTCAGTGGGCAAGTACCCATTGAAAAAGAAATTATTATGTTCAAGTAAACATTAAAATATTAATGCACTGAATGTATAATATCAAAATAAAAATACATGTTTTAATTTTAAAAGTTTTAGTTCTAGTTGAAATTCTTTTAATTATATACCTGAAGAGTACCACACTAAACACTTTATTTTTTTACCTTTTATAAATAAACAATATATATTATTTTAAAATGTTGGTACTATTTTATTTAAGGCTATTTTCATCTGTCCATTTCTTTCCAGATGAAAATATACAGATGAAATTCAAATTATGATGTGTATTATTTTGAATATATGTTTCTTACCCAGCCAGCATGGTGTAAAAAAGGACACCTAGGCTCCAAATATCACAAGCAGCATCATAGCCCTGTTGCATAAGAACCTGAAGAAGAAATATATATTATCTGGTATCACTCAGTATAAACTCAGTTTTCTCATCTGAAAGACCATTGTTGTACTTCCAATAATCTCACAAATGTTCACAATTTAAAAACTTACATCATGTAAATCTTTTCAAAACTAGATTCATTTAATATTAAAGGCAGAGCCTTTGCAATTAGCAAGCATTGAATAAATGGCTAAAAATAAGGTGATTAAGTAACATGGGTCATAAAAGAAACAACTTTGAATATATGATCCCTGACTCCAATAAACTTTCACTCCTACTCTTAGAAAAACCAGACATAGACATCAAAATTTAAGATTAATGTATACAAAGAGCCTAATATGTACTATATACAGTACTGTCTTTTCATCCTGACACTATGAGGTACATATTATTATTTCAATTTTGAATATGAAGAAACTAAGGCAAATGTCACATAATTTGCCAAATATCAAAAAACTAGTAAGTAGTGTAGTAGGTATTCTTACTCTAGAGCTTGTGTTTTTAATGTCTATGATAATTGCCTCCTTACCATGCAAAAGATGGTAAGATGATATACACATTTATGAAAGCAAAATGAATTTATATCTTACATTCAAGGCTTATGTATTGGAAACAGTGGAATATTTATGGATCACAAAAACACATTTGATAAAATTCTGAATGGCTTAATTAATTTTTCATGCAATAATTTAGGTAGATGATTTTTGTTCTTGGGGCTAGTGTTAATAATATCAAACAATATATTTATTATATATTCATGTGAGGTTTCTATATGAAGTTAGTAGAGTTTTGTTGAAAATAGGTGAAATGGATTGTAAGACAAATATTTTTAAAAGTCTATACCAACCAAAGCAATCTACACATTCAGTTCAATCCCTATCACAATACCACCAGCACTTTTCACAGAGCTAGAAGAAACAATCCTAAAATTTGTATGGAACCACAAATACCTCAAATAGCTAAAGAAACCTTGAAAAGGAAAAGCAAAGCTGGAAGCATCACAATTCTGGACTTCAAGTCATATTACAAAGCTGTAATCATGAAGACAGTATGGTACTGGCAAAAAAAAGAAAAAAAAAAGACACACAGATCATTAGGATAAAATAGAAAAACCCAGAAATGAACCTACAACTCTATGGTCAATTTATCTTCGTCAAAGGAGGAAAGAATATCCAATGAGAAAAAGGTGTCTTCAACAAATGGTGTTGGGAAAACTGGAAAGTAACATGCAAAGGAATGAAACTGGACCACTTTCTTACACTATACACAAAAATAAATGCAGAATGGATTAAAGACCAAAACAAAAATGGATTAAAGACCTAATGAGAGACAGGAAGCCATTAAAATCTTAGACGAGAACTGAGGCAGTAACCTCTTTGACATTGGCCTTAGCAACTTCTTTCTAGATGTGTCTCCTGAGGCAAGGGAAACAAAAGCAGAAATAAACTATTGGGACCACATCAAAATAAAAATATTCTGTATAGCAAAGGAAAATAGTCAACAAAACTGAAAGGCAACCTTCTAATGGGAGAAGATATTTGGAAATGACATATCTGATAAAGTGTTAGTGTAAAACCGCTATAAAAAACTTATAAAACTCAACATCCAAAAACAGTTACAAATAATCCAGTTAAGATATGGGCAGAAGACATGAATAGACATTTTTCCAAAGAAGACATCCAGATCACTAACAGACACATGAAAAGATGCTCAACATCACTCACCATCAGGGAAATACAAATCAAACTACAATGAGACATTACCTGATACTGGTCATATTGGCTAAAATTAACAACACAGGAAACAGCAGGTTTTGGTGAGGATGCAGAGAAAAGGGAACCCTCTGACACTGTTGGTGGGAATGCAAACTGGTACAGCAACTGTGGAAAACAGTATGGAGGTTTCTCAAAAAGGTAAAAATAGAACTACCTTATGATCCACACTGCACTATTAGTTATTTGCTCAAAGGATAAAAAATACTAATTCAAAGGGATACATGCACCCCAATGTTTATAGCTGCAATATCTCCAATAGCCAAATTATGGAAACAGCTCACGTGCCCATCAACTGATGAATAGACAAAAAAGTTGTGGTATATATACACAATGGTATATTGCTAAGCCATCAAAAAGAATGAAATCTTGCCACTTGCAAGGTAGAGAGTATTATGTTAGGCAAAGTAAGTCAGTCAGAGAAAGACAAATACCATGTGATTTCACTCATATGTGGAATTTAAGAAACAAAACAAAGGATCAAAGGTGAAAAAAAAAAAAGACACAGAGAGGCAAACCAAGCAACAGACTCTTAAGTATAGAGAACAAACTGATGATTACCAGAGGGGTGGGTGGGGTGCTGGGTAAAATAGATGATGGGGATTAAGCAGTGCACTTGTGAAAAGCAATGGGTGTTGTATGTAAGGGTTGAATCACTACATTGCACACCTGAAAATAATATTGCACTGTATGTTAACTAACCAGAATTTAAATAAAAATTTAAAAATATAAAAAAATAAACCCACTGCTAATGCTTTTAGGCATAAAAACAGAATAAAAATACTATTAATACCTTAACACTGGGGAGTGCATAGCCAGCAGCATGAACATTTCACTTATAAAAGGTTAAAAATATTAATGTTTGGTTTTGACAATTGTCATACATGACTAATGAGTATCTAACTTAAACTTCAAGATATATTTTTTTCTTAGTCGAAATGTACTTACAAGAACAAGCATATGTGCAAACTTGAGAAGGTAAAGAGTTTATCAAAATGCCTGTGTAATTGGCTTACCTACATAACACAAGTAGGGACCACAAAGGCTAATAAATAATGAGATATAGCTAAACCACTCACATCACACAACTTCCCTCCAATTTACTATATGTTCCTTTAACTCAGGATCATTTTTAGACCTCAGTATACACTAAATATTAGTAGGAAATTATAAGTTGTTTGCTTTTATAAAAAATAAAATGTTTTGGAGGATATATTATTTTTTTGCAACATAGTTATAGTAGAAAAGCATCTCTAAGTAAACCTTAAGAGGTTGGTCAGGTTGATACATATCAAAAAGTGAATGCATATTTTTCTTTACTGTTAAGCCAAAATTGTACTCATTAGCATATCTTTTAGCAAACAAACATTCTATTTACTGTGATGAAATAGTGAATTTATACCCCCATAAATGCTATTATTTATTCAAATATCTGCACGGATACTTGAATCTTTCTGATTCTAGTTTAAAAGAGAATGTATTTCATATACTTTATTGCTAATTTTTGAAAAGGTCTGAAATTTAGAAACTAATCCTACACAAAACCTCTGTATTTCATTCATAAAATTGTATAAATATTAATATATTGCTTAGCAGAGGCTTCAGCATTTGATAATAAAACTTTTCAAAGTATTTTGAGGGGAGCCTGGGTGGCTCAGTTGGTTGAGCATCCGACTCTTGAATTCAGTTCAGGTCATGGTCCCAGAGTCGTGGGACCAAGCCCAACAGGCTCTGTGTTGAACACTGTGTGTGGAGCCTAAGATTCCCTCTCTTCCTCTCTCTTTGCCCCTTCCCCACTAATGTGCTCGGGTGTGTGTGAGTGCACATGCTCTCTCTCTCTCTCTCTCTCAAAAATAAAAAAAATATTTTGAAAATACAAATACTACCCAAAGATAGTTCAAGCACTAGTTATGGAGAAATGGTTTTCAGACGACCACTTGAAAACCTTCACTATTACAATGATGAGAATGTCATAATACAATGGCAGTCTGTGAAGATAAAAAGCATAAATGGGCTGTATTCTACTTTGTGGACCTGAACTCATTTAAAAATGTTTACCTCCTGACTAACCTGAAAATATTTACCTAATCATTAATCTAAACACAAACATACTCTGTATTTTTCCTTTCAATGTCTGACTTTAAAATGTTCATTTGGGACACACTTAGCCCTAACCTTTTCCCAGTGAGAAGTTTCCATCATACCAGATCCACAAGATTAAGTCAATATTAAAAATTCAGCCATTAAAATGGTTATTCTATACCCTTCTGTTGTCTACTGCATAAATGATAGACTATTTATGATGAATATATATCCTATATTTAACAGAAAAGCCCAAATCTTAAATATTCTACCTTCTTATCCTTACAAAAGCCTTAAATATTCTAGAAAGGCTAATTTTTCAATGTGTAAGCTATATTTCTTAAACCTAGGGGCAGTGCAATAACCCCTTTGTGGATCATGTATTTGTTCTGATATTTATTTTTGGAAATACAGTTTCTATATATTGTAATGTGATAAAAATTTGTACATTCATTATTCTATGTACTTAATTGAAATAGAGATTAAATTACATTTCCTGGATATGTACATAATTTTTATATGGCAAACCTCTTATCATAAAAACTTTATAAATCAGATGTTATGTTTCCTCTTCAACATCAACATCTTAAAGGAAGAAAATAAATTTTTAATACGGGAATTTTTAATTATTAATAAGTTATTTTTTATTTTCTATATTTTTATTTTTATTATTAAATATACTATTTCATACCTGAAACCAATATAACACTGTATGCAAATTTTACTTCAATAAAAATATATATACTTTTTAAAATTTAATTTATTGTAAAATTGGTTTCCATACAACACCCAGTGCTCATCCCAACAAGTACCCTCCTCCCTGCCCATCACCAACTTTCCCCTCTCCCCCCACCTCCCATCTACCCTTAGTTTGTTCTCAGTCCTTAAGAGTCTCTTATGGTTTGCCTCCCTCCCTCTCTGAAACTTTTTGTTTTTGTTTTTTCCCTCTTCCCCTCCCCCGTGGTCTTCTGTTACGTTTCTCAAGATCCCCATATGAGTGAAAACATATGGTATCTGTCTTTCTTTGCCTGGCTTATTTCACTTAGCATAATACCCTCCAGATCCATCCACTTTGCTACAAATGGCAAGATTTCATTCTTTCTCATTGTCAAGTAGTATTCCATTGCATACATAAACCATATCTTCTTTATCCATTCATCCGTTGATGGACATTTAGGCTCTTTCCATAGTTTGGCTATTGTTGAAAGTGCTGCTATAAACATTGGGGTACAAGTGCCCCTACGAATCAGCACTCCTGTAACTTTTGGGTAGATTCCTAGCAGTACTATTGCTGGGTCATAGGGTAGATCTATTTTTAATTTTTTGAGGAACATCCACACTGTTTTCCAGAGTGGCAGCACCAATTTGCATTCCCACCAACAGTGCAAGAGGGTTCCCGTTTCTCCACATGCTCACCAGTATCTATAGTCTCCTGATTTGTTCATTTTGGTCACTCTGACTGGCGTGAGGTGATATCTGAGTGTGGTTTTGATTTGTTTTTCCCTGATGAGGAGCGACGTTGAGCATCTTTTCATATGCCTGTTGTCCATCTGGATGTCTTCTTTAGAGAAGTGTCTATTCATGTTTTCTGCCCATTTCTTCACTGGGTTATTTGTTTTTTGGGTGTGGAGTTTGGTGAGCTCTTTATAGATTTTGGATACTAGCTCTTTGTCTGATATTTCATTTGCAAATATCTTTTCCCATTCCGTTGGTTGCTTTTAGTTTTGTTGATTGTTTCCCTTGCAGTGCAGAAGCTTTTTATCTTCATGAAGTCCCAATAGTTCATTTTTGCTTGAATTCCCTTGCCTTTGGAGATGTGTCTAGCAATAAATTGCTGCGGCTGAGGTCAATGAGGTTGTTGCCTGCTTTCTCCTCTAGGGTTTTAATGGTTTCCTGTCTCACATTCAGGTCTTTCATCCATTTTGAGTTTACTTTTTTGTATCGTGTAAGAATGTGGTCTAGTTTCATTCTTCTGCATGTTGCTGTCCAGTTCTCCCAGCACCATTTGTTAAAGAGGCTGTCTTTTTTCCGTTGGATACTCTTTCTTGCTTTGTCAAAGATCAGTTGGCCATACATTTCTGGGTCGAGTTCTGTGTTTTCTATTCTATTCCATTGGTCTATGTGTTTGCTTTTTTGACAGTACCATACTGTCTTGATGATTATAGCTTTATAGTAGAGGCTAAAGTCTCAGATTGTGATGCCTCCTGCTTTGGTCTTCTTCACTATCATTTTGGCTATTCAGGGTCTTTTGTGGTTCCATACAAATTTTAGGATTGCTTGTTCTAGCTTTGCAAAGATTGCTGGTACAATTTTGATTGGGATTGCATTGAATGTGTAGATAGCTTTGTGTAGTATTGGCATTTTAACAGTATTTAGTCTTCCAATCCATGAGCATGGAATGCTTTTCCATTTCTTTGTATCTTCTCCAATTGCTTTCATAAGCTTTCCATAGTTTTCAGCATACATATATTTTACATCTTTGGTTAGGTTTATTCCTAGGTATTTTATGATTCTTGGTGCAATTGTGAATGGGATCTGTTTCTTTATTTTTCTTTCTGTTGCTTCATTATTGGTGTATAAAAATGCAACCGATTTCTGTACATTAATTTTGCACCCTGCACCTTTGCTGAATTCATGTATCAGTTCTATCAGACTTTTGGTTGAGTCTTTCGGGTTTTCCATGTATGATATCATGTCATCTGCAAAAAGTGAGAGCTTAACTTTATCTTTGCCAATTTTGATGCCTTTTATTTCATTTTGTTGTCTGACTGCTGATGCTAGGACTTCCAATAATATGTTAGACAACAGCGGTGAGAGTCAACATCCCTGTCATGTTCCTGATCTCAGGGGAAAGCTCTCAGTTTTTCCCCATTGAGGATGATATTAGCTGTGGGCTTTTCATAAATGGCCTTTATGATGTTTAAGTATGTTCCTTCTATCCAGACTTTCTTGAGGGTTTTCATCAAGAAATGATGTTGTATTTTGTCAAATGTTTTTCTGCATCTATTGACAGGACTAGAAGAAGAACAGCAAAGTCACCCCAATCCAACAGAAGAAGAGAAATAATGAAGATCAGAGCAGAAATAAACAATCCAAAAAAGCAGTAGCACATATCAGTGAAACCAAGAGTTGGTTTTTGGAAAAAAAAATTGATAAACTTCTAGCCATGCTTCTCAAAAAGAAGAGAGAAATGACCCAAGTAGATAAAATCACGAAGGAAAATTGATTTATTATAACCAATCCCTCAGAAACACAAGCAATTATCAGGGAATACTATGAAAATTATATGCCAACAAACTGGACAACCTGGAAGACATGGACAAATTCCTAAACACCCACCCACTACCAAAACTCAAATGGGAAGAAATGGAAAATTTGAAGAGACCCATAACTAGTGAAGAGATTGAATGAGATGTCAAAAATCTCCCAACAAATTACAGTCCTGGACCAAATGGCTTCCCTGGGGAATTCTACCAGACATTTAAAGCAGAGTTAATACCTATCCTTCTCAAGTTGTTCCAGAAAATGGAAAGGGAAGGAAAACTTCTGGATTCATTCTATGAACCTAGCATTAACTTTGATTCCCAAACCAGACAGAGACCCAGCAAAAAAAGACAACCAGAGGCCAATATCCTTGATGAATATGGATGCCAGAATTCTTAACAAGATAACTAGCAAATTGAATTCAACAGCGTATAAAATGTTTTATTCACCATGATCAAGTGGGATTCATTCTTGGGCTGCAGGGCTGGTTCAATATTTCCAAATCAACCAATGTGAAAAATCACATCAATAAAAGAAAAGAAAAAATATTTTTCTAATAGCTACATTAAAATACAGATTTATTGATATTCATATACAAATGTCTTGCTATATGTGATGTGAAATATTATCCTGAAAGTTATAGTATTTGATATAAAAAAAACCCAGAAAACATGCACATGAGATGAGATAAGAATTCATCCTCAAATTATTTTACTCTTCTTCTCTGGCTTGAAACATTAAATTTTTCCAACATCTGACTTGAAACATTCAATTTTTTAACATGAAGATTTTTGTGTATTCTGATTTATGTTGTATATATGATAATTCATATGGGTTATCATTATTCATAGCATATAAGAACAGTTCCTAATTTATAAACAATAATATGTATATGGCCAATTCCATCCCTGATTTATTTTTTATCAATCATAATTACAGTCCTGTTGAGGTTGCTACTGTCAAAGCTCCTATCCCCAGTATCAGAAGTGACTGTTGGAAGTTGGTAAAAATGAAGCCTCTACCCCTTTACCTCCCCAGACTCACCTTTCCCGACTCTTCCCTCTAAGATCTACAAATGAGTATTATGTGCCAAGAAAAATCCCACTGCTTATAAAAATCCCTGTGAAGCTGTTTGCTCCAGAAATTATATCTTAAAGACAATCATGGGTGGTACTGCCCTTATAAGTTACATATAATGTTAAATATAAATTACCTCTTCTTCAGCACAAACTAAAATATCTGCAAATTTATCCTGGTTTTATTACTATGGGAATGTTGAGTCTTGAAAAATTTATTTAAGTACTTTGAGCCTCAATTACTTCATTTAGAATATTTAATGTTGAAGATGGGGTTATCTCTATTCTCCTCCCAGCTTTACAAGGGTATGATTCTGATGCTAGTACATAACACAAGAGAATACAATAGTCTGATTATTATACATTCAGGCTAGTTTCAGATGTGAGTTACTAGTCTGAATATTTATATTAAGGGTTATCAGAATTTGTGGATTTAAACAGCTTTATAGTTGGGAAAAGATAACTCAGTTTTTACCTATCAACTATAACACATATATGACATTATATATATTCAACTAAAAGAAAAGAACAAAAGGCTAATACTAAAGTTTTAAAGAATACCTCAGGTGCTACAAAGTTTGCAGTGTAGCATGGAGTTAAAAGAAGTCCATTTTCTCCACGAAGCTGTTTTGCAAACCCAAAATCACAGATCCTAATGGAGTCTGCATTGGCCGATTCATCCATATATAAAATATTACTAGGTTTAAGATCACGATGAACAACCTTGAACATAAAAGAAAAAAATATATTTCTATAGTGAACTATATATATCTATGAAATAACACATTTTGAGTTAACATATTTCCAGGAAAAATAACTTTCTAAATTATAAAAATTTGAAAATGACACTCTCTCCAGTGTTGGTAGCCTTGACAGCCTGAAGTATGTTCCAGTTTCTATTCAAGCCACAAGGTTCATTAAACATTTCCAATCTCAAATATTAAAACTCAATTCTCAGTTCCATTTCTGGAAATAAGGGACTAAGACCCTACTCAACGCTCTCCTCCCCACAATAAACAACTCTAAAGCTTGAACAAAATTGAAAAATCAACTACATGAAGATACTGGAGAATGGACAGAAGCAGACAGACTCTGATGGGATGCGTACACTTTGTTAAGGAGGGAAAATAGGGAGCTATAAGTAAGGCTCCCATATCTGTGGCTTTTAGCCTAGGATTAAGTGTAGTTCTTATGTCACCCAGTGATGGTGAAAACACATGTGGAAAAGCCCAGTCTTTCTGGCATGGAGGAACATAAAAGAGATGCTAAAAAACAGTGAATGCTTGTGAGGAATTCTGTACAAAAAAGAGCCAAAACTGACTCCTGAGTTAAAAATGTATAGAAGAGGCTCAATGTAATTCATACAAAGACAAAAGATAACAGAGTCCAGAGTTGCTACCCAAAAAGCAAAGAGTTTTCAGTGCAAACACTGCCATGAAAATTATCCACCAAAAAAAAAAAAATAATAATCATTGAAGAAAAATATCATTACAAAAAATCTTCATAATATTCAAATATGCAATATATAATCCAAAATTATCTAATTAACAAAGAACCAAGTAAATGGAACACAGTTTCAGGAAAAGAGAGTATCAATCAATTCCAAGCCCAAGATGAACCATATTGGACCTAACAGATGATTTTAAAGTGGCTGTTGTTATATGTGACATGATGAAGCTGCTAACTAATGCCATGGTATTAATCAAATTGCAGTACATAAATGTATCAAATCAATATGTTGTACACCTTAAACTTACATAATGTTATATGTCAATTATATCTCAATAAAATGAATTATTCAAACTTCACAAAACATTAAAAAATTAAAACATAAAATGGCTATTATAATTACATCAATGAAGTAAAACAAAAACATGCTTTCAATGAATGAAACTCTCAAGAAGAAAAACAGAAACAATGAGAACAAAATGAAATGCTAGAAATGGAAAATTTTCTAAACTTCCTTATGTGATGATTTTCTTACTAATACTATACACTTCATTTATTCTAGTCCTATATTTGATCAGCATTTCACTACACTAAAAGTTACTTAAAGATAAGGACCAAGTCTTACTCATGCTTGAATCTGCAATACATTTTACAATGCCTGGCATGAAGAAATGTTCAATATACGCCTGTCAAGTTATTTAATTGATGTAAGAACCTGAAGGTTCTAAAATAAAAGGGAGGAGTGATCAGGATGGTGGAGAAGTAGGGGGACCCTGGCCTTTCATTGTCCCTCAAACACAGCTGTAATGAGGTCAGATTACTTGGAGTACCCAAGAAATAGATCTGCAGAGTGGCAGAAGTATCTCCATAGTTGGAGGGAGACAGCTTGGCAAATGCAAGATGCATGGAGGTGATTTGGGGGACAGAAAAAATAAGAGTCATAGAGGGGAGGAAACCCCTTCTGGAGAGACAAAGGGGAGAGACAGAGAGAAGGGTTGAGAAAGTGTGGCATCGCATTAGCACAAGAGGAAAATCTCTGTGGACCATGGATTGGGAAGCAAGAAGTAATGAGTGTCCCAGTTCGGTTTTGCAAACAGCTTTTGGAGTTCAAACTCTGAGGTTTTGGAAGTATGCGACTTTCTCCAGAGTGGAGCCATGGCTCATGGTCCTGGGGAGGAAGGATCTGGCCCTGGAGTGCATAGCATGTAGATATTTATGGTGTGCACTGGGAAAGAACAGTCCCCTTCCTGGAGTACTTTTGGAAGAAGGTTTGTTGCCTCCCCAAGGACAAAAGACCCTGCAGGTGCCAGCCAAAAGCCTTTTATCAGCAGGGTGGAGAGGCTCTACTCCAGAGAACGGGAGCAGATCCACACCTTGCCAGGTCTTTAAGAGTTTGGGTTTTGAATCCCAGCCATGAACCAAGGAGAGGCACGGGATAGTTGTGGCACAGGTAAAACTTACTGCCATCGCTATTCTGTGAAGGCTTCCTGTATAGTGAGGGTTAAGATCCCCGCTCTGGAGACAAGAGATTGGTGTGGTGCCATTTTCCCCACCAAAACCAACATGGTGAGATTTCAGAGAGCAACACAGTGACCCTTAGTGGAGGCGGGCCCCAATTTCACCAAACCCTTCACCTCTGTGCCTAGTAACTGCTTATTTACTGGGGCAAGACTGATTCCAAGCCAGTGCAGCTGGCCTCTTTTCCAGACCAGCATAGCTAACACCTTTCAGGCACCAAGAGAGAACTCTTTTTCTTTCTTTTTTCCTCCTTCTTTTTTTCTTTTGTAATCAGGCTCATAATACCTGATTTTTTTTTGTCATTTCATCTTCTATTTTTCCTTGGATCAGACTTTTTTATTCTTTTCTTTTTCCTACTTTTCTCTTTCCTTCTACTTTTTTCTTTCTTTTTCCTTGGAATCAGCTTTATAGTTTTTTTGATTCTCTGTTTGTTTTGTGTGTGTGTGTGTTCCCTTTCTTTTTCTTTTCTTTTTTTTTCTTTTTTTTAACGTTTATTTATTTTTGAGACAGAGAGAGAAAGAGCATGAACGGAGGAGGGCCAGAGAGAGAGGGAGACACAGAATCTGAAACAGGCTCCAGGCTCTGAGCTGTCAGCACAGAGCCTGACGCGGGGCTTGAACTCACGACCGTGAGATCATACCTGAGCCGAAGTCAGACGCTTAACCGACTGAGCCACCCAGGCGCCCCTCTTTTTCTTTTTTTATGGGATCAAGCTACTGACACCTTTTTTTCCTCCCACAGTTCCTTCAACAACAAATCAAAGCACACCTGGGTAAAGGCCCAACACTCCACTACTGCAAGGCAGGAGGATCTCTGCAGAGGACTGACTAGTGCTAAAAAAACAGCAAAAACGAAACAGCAGAGTGCCAACATTGTAAACCAGAAACACTTGCTGAAATGCCAGGCCCTCGACAGTGTGTGACCAATTTTTCATTTAGTAGTACTGTCAGGTGCACGAAACATAACAAGCTTTTAAAACACACAAAAACAGAAACTTAGCCAAAATGAGAGGATGGAGGAATTCTCCCCAAAAGAAAGGTCAAGAAGAAATCACAGCCAGGACTTGCTCAAAACACATATAAACAACATATATGAAGAAGAATTTAGAATAACAATCATAAGACTGCTAGTTGAGCTTGAAAAAAGCATAATACACACAAGAGAGACCCTTGCTGTGGATCACAGACTTAAGAACTAGTCAGGATGAATTTTAAAATGCTATAGGTGAGATGCAAAAGAAACTAGATACAGTGACAGTGAGGATAAAAGAAGCAGGGGAGACAATAGGTGAAATAGAAGATAAAATTATGGAAAATAATGAAGTTGAAAAGAATAAGGAAAAGAAATTACTAGATCATGAGGGGAGAATTATAGAACTAAGTGATTCCATGAAACGAAACAATACCCATACCATAGGAGTCTCAGAAGAAGAAGAGCACGAAACAGGGACAAAAGTTTTATATGAACAAATTATAGCTGAGAACTTCCCAATCTGGGGAAGGAAACAGGCATTCAAGTCCAAGAGTTACAGAGAACTCCCTTTAAGATCAACAAAAACAGGTCAACATCACAACATATCATAGTTAAACTTGCAAAATACAAGGATAAAGAGAAAATTCTGAAAGCAGCTAGGAACAAATGGCCCTTAACCTACAAGGGTAGACACATAAGGTTAGCAGTAGACTTGTCCACCAAAACTTGGCATGCCAGAAGGGAGTGGCAGGAAATATTCAATATGCTGAATAAGAAAAATATGGAGCCAAGAATCATTGATCCAACAAGGCTGTCATTCAGAATAGAAGGAGAGATAAAGAATTTCCCAGACAAAGAAAAAATATGAGAGTTCATGACTACTAAAGCAACCCTTCAAGAAATTTTAAGGAGGACTCTTTGAGAAAAAAAAAAAAAAAAGACCAAAGCAGCAAAGACTACAAAGGGCCAGACAACATCACCAGAAACATGAAATCCAAAGATAACACAATAACACTAAATTCATATATTTCAATAATCACTCTGAATGTAAATGGACTAAATGCTCCAATCAAAAGGTATAGGGTATCAGAACAGATAAAAAAAAAACAAGATACATCTATATACTGCTGTGAAGGAACTCAGTTTATACCTGAGGACACCTGCAGAGTGAAAGTGAGGGGATGGAGAACCATCTATCATGCTAATGTATGTCAAAGGAAAGCCGAAGTAGCCACACTTATATCATACAAACTAGATTTTATTTATTTGTTTATTTATTTATTTATTTATTTACAATTTTTTAATGCTTATTTATTTTTGAGAGAGAGACAGAGTGTGAGTGGGGGAGGAGCATAGAGAGAGAGACACGCAAAATCCGAAGCAGGTTCCAGGCTCTAAGATGTCAGCACAGAGCCCAATGCAGTGCTCAAACTCATGAACCGCAAGGTCATGACCTGAGCCAAAGTCGAACACTTACTGACTGAGCCACCCAGGTTACCATACAACTATATTTTAAAGCAAAGACTGTAGCAAGAAGTTAAGATGGGCATTATATAATATTTAAGTGGCTTATCCATCAAAAATATCAAACAATTGTAAATATTTATGGCCCCAAGTTGGAAGAACATGAATATGTAAATCTATTAGTAATAAACATAGAGAAATTCATTGATAGTAACACCATAATAGTAGAAGACTTTGATACCCCACTTATAGGAAAGGAGAGATCATATAAGCAGAAAAGCAAAGAGGAAACAATGGATTTGAATGACATAGTGTATTGGATGAACTTAACAAATATATTCACAACATTTCATCCTAAAGCAGCAGAGTACACATTCTTTTTGGTGCATATGAAATGTTCTCGAGAATAGATCACATAATGTGTCACAAATCAGCCCTCAACAGGTACAAAAGATTGAGATCATACCATACATTTTTTTCAGATCACAACGTTATGAAAATTCAAGTCAACCACAAGAAAAAATTTGGAAAGCTCTCAAATATGTGGAGGTTAAAGAACATCCTACTAAAGAATGAATAGGTGAGCCAAGAAATTAAAGATGAAATAAAAAGTACATGAAAGCAAATGAAAATAAAAACATGACAGTCCAAACCACTTGGGATGCAGCAAAGGCAGTTCTAAGAGGAAAGTACATTGCAATTCAGGCCTATCTGAAAAAGCAAGAAAGGTTCCAAATACACATCCTAACCTTACACCTAAAGTACCTAGAAAAGGAGCAGTAAGTAAAGCAAAAAAGGCAGCAAAATAAGGGAAATAATAAAGATTAATGCAGAAATACATGATATATAAACAAACAAACAAAAAACCATGGTAGAACAGATCAATGAAACTGAAAGTTGGTTTTTTGAAAGAATAAACAAAACTGATAAACCCTTAGCTAGACTTCTCAAAAAGAAAGAAAAAAAAAAAAGGATCCAAATAGGCGAAATCACATATGGAACAGGACAGATCACAACCAACACCAAGAAATACAAACAATTATAAGAGAATACTATGAAATATTATATGCCAAAAACTGGACAATCTGGATGAAATGCACAAATTCCTAGACAGTCACACACTACCAAACCTCAATCAGGAAGAAACAGAAAATTTGAATAGGCCAATAAACAGCAAAGAAATTGAATCAGTTATCAAAAATGTCCCAACAAAATAAGAGTCCTGGGCCAGATGGTTTCCCAGGGGAATTCTACCAAACATGTAAAGTAGAGTTAATACATATTCTCAAATTTTCCAAAAAATAGAAATGGAAGGAAAGCTTCCAAACTCATCCTATGAAGCCAGCATTACCTTGATTCCAAAACCAGTCAAAGACTCCTCTAAAAAGGAGAATTACAGGCCAATATCCCTGATAAACGTGGATGTAAAAAATCTCAACAAGATATTAGGAAATCAAATTCAATAGTACATTAAAAGGATTATTCACCATGATTAAGTGGAATTTATTTCTGGGCTTTAGGGCTCATTTAATATTTGTAACTCAATCAATTTGATAAAACACATTAATAAAAGAAAGGATAAGAACTATAAGATCCTTTCAATAGATGAAGAAAAAGCATTTGACAAAATGTAGCATCCTTTCTTGATAAAAACCCTGAAGAAAGTAGGGATAGAAGGGAATATACCTCAACATCATAAAAGTCATATATGCAAGGCCCATAGCTAATGTCATCCCAAATGGGGAAAAACTGTCAGGAAAACGACAATGGGATGTTCACTCTCACCATTGTTGTCCAACATAGTACTGGGAACCCTAGCATCAGCAATCAGACAACAAAAAGCAATAAAAGGCATACAAATTGGCAAAGAAGAAGTAAAACTTTCACTCTTCACAGATGACATGATACTCTACATGGCAAATCTAAAAGACCCAACGAAAAATCTGCTAGAACTGATATGCAAATTCAGCAAAGTCACAGGATATAAAATGAACATACAGAAGTTTGTTATATTTCTATACACAAGTACTGAAGTAGCAGAAAGAGAAATCAAGAAATCAATCCCATTTACAATTGCAACAAAAACCGTAAGATAACTAGGAATAAACCTAACCAAAGAGGTAAAAAATATGTTCGTTGAAAACTTTGGAAAGCTTATGAAAGAAACTGAAGGAGAAACAAAGAAATGGAGAACATTCCATGTCCATGGATTGGAAGAAAAACATATTGTTAAAATGTCTATACTACCAAAGCAATCTACACATTCAATACAATCCTTATCGAAATAACAGCAGCATTCTTCACAGAGTTACAAGAAACAATCCTAAAATTTTATGGATCCAGAAAAGACCCTGAATAGCCAAAGTAATGTTGACAAAGAAAAGCAAAGCTGGAGGCATCACAATTCCGGACGTCAAGCTGTATTATAGAGCTCTAATCATCAAGACAGTATGGTACTAGCACAAAAACAGACACAAAGATCAGTGGAACAGAATAGAAAACCCAGAAATGGACTCATAAATATACGGACAACTAATCTTAGACAAAGGAGGAAAGAGTATCCAATGTAAAAAAGATGGTATCTTCAGCAAATAGTGCTGGGAAAACTGGACAGCAACATGTAAAAGAATGAAACTGGACTTCTTTCTTACACCATGCACAAAAATAAATTCAAAATGTGTGACAGGAAACCATCAAAATCCTAGACAAGAAAACAGGCAACAACCTCTTTGACCTTGGCTGGAGCAACTTCTTACTAGACACGTCTCCAGAGGCACGGGAAACAAAAGGAAAAAGGAACTATTAGGACCTCATCAAAATAAAAATATTCTGCACAGTGAAGGAAATAATCAACAAAACTAAAAGACAACTGATGAAATGGGAGAAGATATATGCAAATGACATATCAGATAAAGGGTGAGTATCCAAAATCTATGAGGATCTTGTCAAACTCAACACCCAAGAAACAAATAATACAATAAATAAATGGGCAGAAGACATGAATAGACTCTTTTTCAAAGACATCCAGATGCCTAACCTGAGAAGATTCTGAATATCACTCATCATTCAGGAAGTAGAAATCAAAACCACGATGACACACCACTTCACACCTGTCAGAATGGCTAAAATTAACAACTTAGGAAACAACAGATTTTGGCGAGGATATGGAGTACAAGGAACCCTTTTGCACTGTTGGTGGGAATGCAAACTGGTGCAACTACTCTGGAAAACAGTGTGGAGTTTCCTCAAAAAATTAAAAATAGAACTGCCCTATGACCCAGTAATTGCACGACCAGGAATTTATCCAAAGTATACAAAAATGCTGATTCAAAGGGGCATATGTACCCCAACGTTTATATCAATGCTATCAACAATACCCAAATTATGGAAAGAGCCCAAATGTCCATCCACTGATAAATGGATTAAGAAGATGTAGTATATATATACAATGGAATACTATCTAGCAATCAAAAAGAATGAAATCCTGTCATTTGCAACAATGTGGATGGAACTAGAGTGTATTATGCTAGTGAAATAAGTTAAGCAGAGAAAGACAAATATCATGATTTCACTCACATGTGGGATTTAATAAACACAACAGATGGACATAGGGGAAGGGAAGGAAAAATAAGATAAAAGCAGAGAGGGGGGCAAACCATAAGAGATTCTTAAATACAGAAAACAAACTGAGGGTTGCTGGAGGGGTGTTGGGTGGGGGAATGGGCTAAATGGGTGATGGGCATTAAGGAGGGCATGTGTTGAGATGAGCACTGGGTGTTATTTGTAAATAATGAATCACTGGGTTCTATTCCTGAAACCAATACTACACTGTATGTTAACTTATTGAATTTAAATTAAAAAATAAATGTGTATAAATTAAAATAGTAATGAAAAAAGTTATTTTACTCTTCTCAAAAATTCTGATTACACTTTTTTTAGAGAGTTTTGGTAACAAAAATCAAGGAATTAAATTATAATAGAATTATTCCTTTAGCACTATGCATTTTATTTCAAAATATTGAAAATATACTCTCCTAAACCACACACTGAGTAGTCTTATTTTTCTTAATTATAATAAGGCCTTATGTAGAATTTTCATTGTGCCAATTCTTAATAGTACATTTTTTAAGTGTTTTCATCTTAAGCAAGTATAGTTGCACAATTATGATGGATTCAAACTGAAACTTTTAAATGATTTGTGACTTTGTTTCCTTGTATAGCTGTATATAATAAAAGTTGACCTTTTTTTCATAACTCAATTCCTTTGCTTTCTATATGAAGACATAGGAAGCAAAATAACAGGCCTGCTCCTCAACTACAAGTTTTAATATGCTAATACTTCAAATTTTTAGAATCCAAATTTGCTATTGTATTTGGAGGAGGGGTTGGCAAGGATCAAGATATATAGTCCTCTGGACATTTTTGTAAAGAAGACATACAGATGGCCAACAGACACATGAAAAGATGCATTTCATCATCAGGAAATACAAATCGATACCACAATGAGTTACCACCTTACAATTATCAAATGGCTAGAATCAAAAAGACAAGTAATAACAAGTGTTAGCAAGGATGTGGAAAATAGGAAGCCTCGTGCACTGTTGATGGGAATGTTAAGTAAATTGGTACAACCAGTGTGGAAAACAGTATGGAGATCCCTCAAAAAAAAAAAAGAAAAAAGAAAAATAGAAATACCATATGATCTAATAATACCAGTAGTATTTACACAAAGAAAACAAAAATACTAATTGAAAAAGATATATGCATCCCTGTGTTTATTGCAGCATTATTTACAATACCCAAGGTATGGAAGCAACCCAAATGTCCATCCGTATGTGAATGGATAAAGAAGATAGGATATGTGTGTGCGTGTATGTGTGTGTGATGGGATATTATTACACAGCCATAAAAGATTAGAGCTTGCCATTTTCAACAACATGGATGGACCTGGAGGGTATTATCTAAGTAAAATGAGTCAGGCTGGGAAAGACAAATACCATATAATTTTACTCTTAAGTGAAATATAAAAAAAATGAATAACAAATAAAAAGCAGAATCAGACCTATAAATACAGAGACAAAATGGTGGTTTCTAGATAGTATTAGGTGGTGGTATGGGCAAAATGGGTGAAGAGGAATGGGAGATACATACTTCCAGTTATGGAATAAGTAAGCCACAGAAATAAAATGTATGGCATAGGGAATATAGTCACTGGTAATGAAATAGCATTGTATGGTGACAGTAGCTGAACTTGTGGTGAGCACAGCATAATATATAGAGTTGTTAAATCACTATGTTGTACAACTGCAACTAATGTAACACTGTGTGTCATCTATACCTCCCCCAAAAAGATATACAGTCCTTTTACTGCCAGAACCTTGTATGTTAGATACATTATAATTTGAATAATGTTCACAACATGTCCTTGGCTAATTATTTTGTTTGACTTTTTAATAATTTCAAAGTCAAGGTTACATACATTTATATAATTCAAACCACTTTTAAAACTAATATGCTTTTAAATCAGGGCAACAAGCAGAGTAAAGAGAATTAATAAAGTATTACCCAATTTCCTAAATCTATAACTTTTACTACATTATGGGTTTTCTTAGGATATCCTCTATAGAAATACATGTTACAGGAAAATTAATTCATTTTGGGTGGCATCTCCTAGATATATTTTTATTAAGATATAAGTCCTATAATTGAAGGGGAGAATATAACTACAACTTACTCCTTGACAATGAAGATAGTCAACTGTCTTAATTATTACAAACAGTACATCACTAGCTTCCCGTTCTGAGAAACACTTTTTTTTGAGAATATGGTCAAGTAGTTCTCCTCCTTTCATCAAATCCGTAACAAGGTAAACATATCTACCATCATCATAAACCTAAAAAAAAAAAATTAATGTTATTTTTAGTTATAATTCTTAAATGCTAAAATTATATTTACTTTCCTTTTCTAGTGAACCTCTAGTGGTCAAAAAGGACATTATCCCTTTACTGTTAATATAGTACAGACTACACTGAAGATTAAACTGGATAAACAACCTCCTACAGTCTTGAGATATGTAAAACATATAATTTTATTAACTTTTGAAGTTGTAAATTGTACTTCATCAAATTATATAAATGGAACAATAGGAATCTGTGCCTCTAAAATGGAATCTATCTTATTTTTGACTATATTATAGCCACTTCTGTTCCCTACTAACAATAAGCTCCCTTCTGGCAGTAAACATTGTTTTTAAATATCATTCCCAAAGTCCATTATCTGATATGGTGTCTTAAATATTTATTGAATTCAACTAGTATATCAAGGAAAATAAATAAGAGAAATACATGTACCCTTTCACTAGGGCATGTGGGATGTTAGTGTATATGGTGTGTGTGTGTGTGTGTGTGTGTGTGTATAACAAACTACTGCTTAAAGATTACAAATCAAAATGCATAATACTATTTCACTCAAGAAACAATCCATAATGTTATAGCTATTTACTGTATAACCAAGAAAGTAAAATATTTTAGAATTTGGCAGTTTCCCAATCTCCTATATCTTCTATATTTATAGTACTATAGGATAATAAATGGTGCTGGCTATAATGTTGACTAGTTAATGAGCTAGAATATATTCAAGTAATCAGGACACTCTCATTCACCTATCATCATAGTTCCTTTTTGATGTTGTATAAGAAGGGTAGGAGTATAGAATCACAGGGGGGAAAAAGAACTGAAGTGGCAAATTTAAGAATTTTGAGATTTTGTGGCATAAAAGTAGAATATAACATAAACAGGAAAAGTTTCAAAAAGAAAATAAAGTACCAAATCATAACTTCATTATCTTATTATCTGATATATAGATTTTAGATACCTACATCCTTTAAAGTAATAATGTTGGGGTGTTGTCCATAGCGCATCAATATTTCAATTTCTTCTGAAGGGTCTCTCTTACTTTTGTCAATGATCTAAGAAATAAGTCAAGAAAAATCTCAGAGAAAACCAAATTATTTTCTTTACCTGAAAGTGAATGAAATATTTTAATTTGGTCATATTTTAAGCAAACACTTAAAACTCAAGAATGATGCCTGCTTCGCATTATTTTAACATTTAAAATTTTCCTATAATGAAACTTAACAATAAAAAATACACCTTCCTTAACACTTTCCTATATTCCAGGTAACTGAAACTATACCAACTGATAATGTGATTCAAATGTGACAGTAATTGTCACAATTGAACAATTTTAACATATTATATTAAAATAAAACTAAAACAAGACATTCATGAAATACACCATTCCTCCAAAATAAAGTTTTAGAAATGCAAATGAAAATATTAAGTCTTAAGACTTTTCCTCATTATTTTATCTTTGCTATCTCCACTTGCTTCACTGAAAAATGTCTGTCAGTTAACCTTTAATTTATATATATATAAACAAACAAAAGAGTTAGATTCAGATAATACCTTCACTGCAAATTCCATGTTCGTGGCTGTATGTATGCATCGCTTGCAAACAGAATAGGAGCCAACACCAATATCTTCTTTTAGTTCATATAATTCAGCAAATTGTCCAGAATTTCCATTTATCTGTTTTTTTTAAAAGTAAGATACTAAGGAGAATGAAATATGTTCACTTTTTTTATCTTCTTTCCTAAATATGCATTAATCTTAAATATTTTAAAAATATTTTAGAGAAGTTTTATCAGTATTTGTAAAAGGTTTAAAGAGATACTGAGCTGATCCTAAATTTTAGGTTTTCTAGATCCCCAAAGCCAATACAATAAATCAACCAGCTTATACACTGCCATTACACTTTTCTTGCCAGAGGAGATTACGTAAATATAATTAAAGGTTAATTACTGTTTGCTTTTTTTCCAAAACATATTGTGACACCTTTAAATCATATTCTACATAGAGACAAATTTAGAAGTTAAAAATCACTTAAAAATTACTGTAAATCCATTAGCAATAACTGAAAGAAATAGTTATCCCTACACTGAATAATCTGATTAGGTGGAATTTACCTGAACAATTGGTAACACATTTGCACTTGTAACAGGAGTGATTTTATATTCTTCTGCAATAGAAGTTGCCACAAAGCTGAATCCTTTGAAGAGTTGATGAGCATTAGCACTAGCTGGTAAACCAGGAGAATCTAATATCCAAATAATGTTATTTAATTAGAACTACACAGAATTATGTGATATGAAATGTTAGCATTTCTTTAAATATAAAAGAAACCATTAAATGCTACCATCAGACATAGTATATCATGTGTTTGATTAATCGTATATTATTTGTCTCCTCATGCTAGTATGCAAGCCCCATGGACTGTAATTGTTGCCTCCCTGTTCACTACTACATCTTCACTGCTTAGTACCTTCAATATTTGTTGGCATTCAATATTTGCTGGATGAACGTGTGAAATACATGCTACTATAAGTAGAACTTATTAAATTATAAATTTTACGAGTCCGTTATATATGTCATGTCTTACCTCCTACCCCTTAACCTATAATTCATTACCATGTGAAAGGACATTTAAAAGAAGGAAGAAAAAAAATTTACCCTTTGCTCTAGCCCCTGCTTCCCTGATAAATATTTCCTATTTAAATCCTCTGTTTGAAAGATGCGCAACAATGATGTATATAAATTCTGCACTTTCATAAAGGGCAATCAATTATCTGCAAACTTAAAAATCATTTCGTTTTTACCTAAGACGCTAATTTATTTTTTAACCATCTAATTGAATGAAAGCCCGATGTTACATATAAACAAATATGCATTACCTTTAGGTGTTTTTGCAGTAAACTCAGGATCAAAACAAAAAGTATCATCTGGTTTTCCAGAAGCCGGTTTGAAAGGAGGTTGAACTTCTCTTCTATATAATTTCTAGAAGAAACAACAGGGTAGTGCAAAATCATATTAACACTCTAAAATTATATTTTGTAAGGGAAAGCAGAACATAACATTCACAGTCTTTAACAGAAGCTCACAATTTAATAAATAAAATTTTAACAGGCTTCAGATACCCATTAACCAAATTGTCAACATTTGAGAGATAATATACACAATGAAACAAGACCAGGAAACACAGCACTGATGCCAAAGGTTGTATTCACAAGGAATGATATTCAATTTTGATATCAAAAACTGACTTGAATTTGCATTAGTAAAATAACCATACAGAATATACTACAATGTGACCATGCAGAAACACCTAGCAACATTCAAGAATTTCAAAATTAGTAGACTATCTTCAAGAAGTATATATTTCACCTAAAATATTTTGTTTTTACATTAAAAATGTATTAAATACACTGTTTATGACTCTTCTTATATAATTCAAAAATGTAATCTTGTCCAAAATTTAAATTCCTAAAATTTATGTTTTTGAAACACATTTAAAACATCTTAAAATGTATACAATCTACTCCCATTTTTTTGAAAGCAACTTTTTTAAAAGGTTACAGACCCACAATGGGGGAATATTAATAGAGAATTACTTTGATTTTCATTTATTTAAATAAATAAACATTATATTCTTTTGTTATTTAAATTAAACACAATGGACATAAACTGTTTAGATATGAGAATGATGAAAAAAAGGAATTTGCAGTTTGTATACTTAAGAAGAAAGGAAGAGTAGATATGCATTAGAAAAAAAATAATAAACCAGTGAAGAAATGGGCAGAAGACATGAATAGACACTTTTCTAAAGAAGACACCCAGATGGCCAAAAGACACATGAAAAGATGTTCAACGTCACTCCTCATCAGGGAAATACAAATCAAAACCACACTGAGATACCACATCATGCCAGTCAGGGTGGCTAAAATGAACAAATCAGGGGACTATAGATGTTGGAGAGGATGTGGAGAAACGGGAATCCTCTTGCACTGCTGGTGGGAATGCAAACTGGTGCAGCCACTCTGGAAAACAGTGTGGAGGTTCCTCAAAAAATTAAAAATAGATCTACCCTATGACCCAGCAATAGCACTGCTAGGAATTTACCCAAGGGATAGAGGAGTGCTGATGCATAGGGGCACTTGTACCCCAATGTTTAAAGTGGCACTTTCAACAATAGCACTTTCAACAATAGCCAAATTATGGAAAGAGCCTAAATGTCCATCAACGGATGAATGGATAAAGAAGATGTGGTTTATATATACAATGGAGTACTACTTGGCAATGAGAAAGAATTAAATCTGGCCATTTGTAGCAATGTGGATGGAACTGGAGAGTATTATGCTAAGTGAAATAAGTCAGGCAAAGAAATACAGTTACCATATGTTTTCACTCATATGTGGATCCTGAGAAACTTAACAGAGAACCATGGGGGAGGGGGAAGGGGGGGAAGTTACAGAGAGGGAGGGAGGCAAACCATAAAAGACTTAAATACTGAGAACAAGCTGAGGGTTGATGGGGGGGTGGGGGAGAGGGGAAAGTGGGTGATGGGCATTGAGCAGGGCACCTGCTGGGATGATCACTGGGTGTTTTCTGGAAAACAATCTGACAATAAATTATGTTTAAAAGAAAAAAGGAAAAAAAAAGTGACACGGGGATAAAAGGACACCAGGGAAAGAAGCACATACATATAACAGGGCAGACTCCCATGTAGCGTGCCCATTGAGTGGTCTTTTAGGGTATTAATACTAACGGCTTCTGTTATGCAGTTTTACAATTATAAAAAATAAGTCACTTTTTCCAAGTTTTTGTTTAAATTTCAGCTAGTTAACATACAGTGCAATATTAATTTCAGGTATATAATTTAGTGATTCATCACTTACATACCATCCCCTGTGCTCATCATAACAGGTGCCCTCCTTAATGCCCATCACCTGTTTAACCCATTCCCCCATCCACTATCATTTTGTTCTCTAGAGTTAAGAGTCTCTTTCTTGGTTTGCCTTTTCTTCCCCGTATGTTCATCTGTTTTGTTTCTTAAATTCCACATATGAGTAATATCATATGGGATCTTTCTCTGACTGACTTATTTTGCTTAGCATAGTACACTCTAGCTACATCCATGTCATTGCAAATGGCAAGATTTCATTAGTTTTTAATGGCTGAGTAATATTCTATTCTATATATATACTACTTCTTTTTATATTCGTCAGTATGAACATTTGTGTTCCTTCCATACTTTGGCTATTGCTAATAATACTGTTGTAAACATTGGGGTGCATTTATCCCTTCTTTTTTTTATCCTTTGGGCAAATTCCTAGTAGTAGAATTTCTGGATGGTAGGGTAGTTGCACCTTTATGTGACGAACCTCCATACTGTTTCCCCAGAGTGGCTGCACCAATTTGCATTCCCACCAACAATATAAGAAGGTTCCCCTTTCTCCAAATCTGTTGTTTCTTGGGTTGTTAATTTTAGCCATTCTGACTTGCATGAGGTGAAATCTCACTGTAGTTTTGATTTGTATTTCCCTGATGATGAGTGAAGTTGATTATCTTTTTATGTGTCTGTTGGCCATCTGGATGTCTTTGAAAAAATGTCTATTCATGTCTTCTGCACACTTTTATTTGGATTATTCATTTTTTGGGTGTTGAGTTTTACAAGTTGTTTATAGACTTTGGATATTAGCCCTTTATCAGATATGTCATTTACAAATATCTTCCACAATTCTGTTGATTGCCTTTTAGTTTTGTTGATTGTTTCCTTCACTGTGCAGAGACTTTTTACCTGTTAAGTGTGGTTGTCTACCACATTTAGATTGGGGAGTATGAAGGAGGAAGAGAAATGAATTAGAATTCATTTTCTTTAAGAATTTGCCTTATCATTCACCTCCTCACCTCTTTCTCTTCCTCCTTCACATTCCCCAACCTAGAACAGGGGAAAATAGTAACCACACTTAACAGGTAAAACATATGATAGACAAAAATTTAGTAAATATCATCCACACACCTACTGGTTCAAGGTAATTGCCATGACATCTACGCCTCTAAGTAAAAACCTCATATCAAAAAAAAAAAAAAAGGATTAAGTTTATCAGCAAAGCCCAAATATGAGCATTTTATTCTTCAGTGTTAATTCATAATAAGTCACTCAGTGACAAAGTTTCTACTGAAGTTACAACTGAACTTACATTCCAGTCAACATTTGCAAAAAAAAGATGTCTTTTGATTTCCTCAACTCCTTCTGAACCTATAAAAAAGGAAATAATTTTTTACTGGTATAATTATTTTTAATCTTTCTACCTGGCTTCTCTGCTGTTATATGTACAAACGAATACACCTTTCATATACTCCTTGCAGTGAAATGTTTATTATTTCTTATTTGATATTTTGGGTTTTTTTTCAATTTAATATAATAAAACATAACTGATGCTCACACTGAAGCATATAAAGTATGATGAAATAATGAAATTCCTTCTAAATCAAATAAAAATAATGTTTAACATATCACTAAAATATATATATATATGTGTGTGTATATATATGTGTGTGTGTGTGTGTGTATATACATATATATATCACAATTAAACTTATGGCTTAGTATCTCAAAGACAAATTACAAAGTGCAATATAATAAAGTGATATTAAAATTTTAACACAAAAATTAAATAATATAATCACATTTGGATCCAGGGAAAGGCTATCAGAAAGTGGCCAAATAATGAGTGGCTATGGAAACATATTTATCTCAAAGAATACTTGAAGGGACAAAATACTTACCTTCAAATATCTAAAAAGATTACCTATATAAGGGAGAATTCTGTGAATTATTTCAAAAGAAGTAATCCATATGATATACATAATGACATACATTAAACGGAAGTTCTGAATAGCTAGACTATTGTTTAATCGTGGACAAAACAGAGTTTACTGGATCTATGTGCTTACAAAATGCAAACTCCTAGGTATAAATATATAGCAGCAGTAAATGAACTAGGCCAGAAAATATAAAGGTACAATGATCCTCCCAAAACAGGCAGTGTATTGTTGTAAAAGTTAAGGCAATAAATAATACCCAATCTATTTGCTGGATTTCTTTTGAATAACATCCTTAGTAGACTTTGTGCTTCAGCACTAAGAAACTGAGGCATTCCGAGTTTTGCTCTGAAAAAGAGTTTTAGAAAATTTCATTTAAATCTAGACATACTTTAAATTGACAAATCTCAAAAAGAACTTAAAAGAATGTTTTAACAATGAAAAATAATGTCCCTTATATGGTAGGAGAAGAAAATAAGACAGTGTGAAAAAGTGTTCTTTTGTGTCAATTGAAAACAAGTTTCAAGAAACTGAAAACAAGGAATTTTTCCCAAAAGAAAAAAAATAACTGTTTACACTTACTTTAATATCATATTCATGGTCTCATTTCTGTCTTTACCTTGAAATGGCAGAGTACCAGTAAGCATTTCAAACTAAAACAAACAAAAAGTAACACATAATTTGCCAGAGCTTAGAATATATGATAAAATTTTTTAGGAAAACAACTGAGACTTGTAATACATGATCATCAAATGATTAAGGATCTATACGATAGGTCAAAATAGGAACAGAAAAGTAAGTCAATTAAGGAAATGCACTGCTGGTACCTCACTATATATAGCCCAACTGATAGGTGACCTGTAGCAAATGAAACCAACCAGTTTTTTTTTTTTCAGTCCTATCTAATCTGGCTGGGTTCCCAAACCAAAGCAATTTGAAAATAGATAGACAGCATTTTCTTTTAAACCAAAGATATGCTCTTAAAGCAAACATTTAACAAAGAATGGAAAGTAAAACTAAGCAGGGAACCATTTCAAATTCATAAGTGCTTTGTACACCTGAAACTAATATTACACTCTATATTAACTAACTGGAATTTAATGTTTATTTATTTTTGAGAGAGAGAGAGAGAGAGAGAGAGAGAGAGAGAGAGAGCATGAGTGGGGGGGGGGGGTGCAGAGAGAGAGGGAGACACAGAATCCGAAGCAGGCTCCAGGCTCTGAGATGTCAGCACAGAGCCTGTCGCGGGGCTCGAACTCATGAACCGTGAGGTCGTGACCTGAGCTGAAGTTGGATGCTCAACCTACTGAGCCAGCCAGGTACCCCTGGAATTTAAATAAAACCTTAAAAAAGAAGATACACAAAAGGCCAATAAACACATGAAAAGATGCTTAACATCATTGGTCATTAGGGAAATTAAAAAAAAGAAAGAAAGATGTAACCATTCTCATTCTCCTCACTCCAAAAAGCAATAAAAAAAGAACAAGAAAGCTACACATGTACACCAGTATCTTAAAAAAATAATAAAGCTGTACATGACATAAAAATAAACATTTTCCCTAAGATATTTAATTGCTATGTATATTACTAGAACATTAAATAATGGTGTAAAAAACTAGTTTTGAAAATGAAGATCATTATACTTTGATAAAAAGAAAAGTTTTCATATCTCTAATATTTAAATCTTGAACTTAGATTCAGTAATGACGTTGGCTTCAGTCCTCTGCTCATTTATCTGAATTCATAACCTTAGTTAGATTATCAATTCAACCCTTTCCTATATATTGATGACTTTCAAATCTGTTCCAGCCTCAATCTCTCTCAAGTCCTAGTTCTCCCTCCCAAATCTACAGTAATGTTTCTTAACTGGATGTTGAAGAAGTAGGGGCAGGGGCCACAGAAAGAGAAAGAAGACAAAGAAAGTATGGTATATGGGGATCGTCTCTCTCAAGCTCCAGTCCTCTGCTTCCAAATTTAAAGTTATTGTTCTCTATTGGTGACCAGAGTAGCAGAGGTGGTAATGGCAAGGACAAAAAGAGGGAGCATATTATACTGGAATCCACCTCCCCCCTAAATTAAATTGCATGTTGGCTGACTGAGTAGTATTTTTAAAGGTCTCCAGATGATTCTGATCCTGTCTCCACTGTTCCCTCCTAATTTATTACCACCAAGGGTTTAACCACAAACCTGTAATAACCTATGCAACATGTTATAAATAAACTATTTCTCCACTTCCAAAACCAGCTGCCCTTTCCAGGTATGTCTTTTCTGCTGAACTATCATTCTTTTCAAACTCCCTAAGTTCATAAATTTTAGAGGTGTTTTTATCTTTGACCTTAACCCTCTCCATCTGTGACATTAAATCAGCTATTAAGATCAGACACTTCTTCCTTTGACATATATTTAAGATTTCATCTTTTATATTCTATAATGTTACAACTGTCTTGTAAGGAGACCTTGTTGGTCTCCCTACTTCCAGTTTCCTCTATTTACAATCCATTTATACAATGCTGTCAAGGCTAATCTTCTTTAAATACATTTTTCTCTAATTACTATCTTGTTAAAGAACTACAAAATCTGGGGTGTCCGGGTGGCTCGTGTCAGTTAAGCATCTGACTATTGATATTGGCTCAGGTCATGATCTCACAGTTCATGAGATCCTTGCTTGGGATTCATTCTCTCTCTTTCTCTCTCTCTCTCTCTCTCTCTCTCTCTCTCTCTCTCTCTCTGTCCCCGCCCTCTCAAAATTAATAAAGATGAAAAATTAATAAACATTAAAAAATAATCTACAAAAGTTTCCTACTACTCAGAGTACTGCATGCAAATGCTTATTGGCATATAGTCTCATTTCCTCCACCGTCACCCTCATTCTCTACTACTATTCTACTCAAACTAGTTCTCTAGGTCTTTGCTACTAATACGATCCTTCTTGATTTGCAGTTATTTAAATTTTTCTACCCTTCCGGGATTAATCTAAGCTCCACCTCCTCCACTTTTCCTACATCAACTTATATGATTTCTTGCCTGAATTCCTAAGGTATATTTTTGGATGGTTCATTTAGCTATTTCAACTGTTTGCCTAAACAGATTGTATGCATTCTTTGGTCACGGAAAATGTCAAAATTATATCTTCAGTTTGTTGCTACCCCACTATCCTACACAAATGTCAGGTTTATAATAGGCCCTAATATATTGAAGTGTCATATAGTATGTTATAAAGTAATAAATAGGCAAAATGGATTATCAGCAAGATGGATTATACAAACAAATTGCTTCAATAGCTATTCACTCAGTGCCCTGCTTGATATTGAAAATATACTCTTAATTTATACCAAATTAGTCAGTTTGTATGCCTGCTATGCTAGGTACCATGACAGATGTTAAGTAGCATGAGACATGACTGCTCTCCACAAAAAGTTTAGTCTTTCTAGGGACATGCATGAAACAATTTGACAATAAGTTTATGGTAAGGTGCTAAATTCTGTGATACCCAACTAAAATAGTATATGGTATTTTTTTAAGTTTATTATTTTTGAGAAAGAGCTGGAAAGGGGCAAAGAGAGAGAGGGAGAGAGAATTCCAGGCAGGCTCTGCACCATCAGTGTGGAGCCTGATGCGGGGTTCAAACCCATGAACTGCGAGATCATGACTTGAGCTGAAATCAAGTGTCGAGCACTTAACTGACTGAGCCACCCAGGCAACCCCCCCATGTGACATTTAAACAAAGTAACCTGGGGGTGCCTGGGTGGCTCATTCAGTTAAGCATCCGACTTTGGCTCAGGTCATGATCTCACAGTTCGTGAGTTTGAGCCCTGCATCGGGTTCTGTGCTGACAGCTCCGAGCCTGGAACCTGCTTCAGATTCTGGGTCCCTCTCTCTCTCTGCCCCTCCCCTGCTCATGCTCTCTCTCTCTCTCTTTCTGAAATAAATACACGTTAAAAAAATTAAACACAGTATTCTGAAATCTAAAATCTGGTAAGCCTTTTTCTCAGTTTCAAATTTGAATAGCTTATAAAAGAATGCTACCATTTACCTTTTCATCTAGAAACTTTAAAATAAATCAGAGTACCAAAATCGTAATTCTTCCTTTATAACAGCTAGCCAATCAGAAGATTTTTTTTAAATAATCATGAATTATCAAAACTCTATTCTCACCAGACACATTCCAAAATTTAAAACAAAATTCTAAATAATATTAATTTTATATTGGCACAATTTAAAAATAACACTACTTACCATAAGTACACCATATGACCACCAATCAGCACTTTGGGAGTGGCCTCTCCTATTTACTACTTCAGGAGCCATGTACTCCACTGTACCACAAAATGAGTAAGCCTTCTTTTCTTGATCTACAGATTCCTTGCTGAGTCCAAAATCTATGATAACAATGTGACAGAAAAATATATCTGAAGATACTCAGAAAATAGAAACTACCAAAGGAAACAAAACTATGTGTTAGAACTTAAAACGATTCATGGATGGGCTATAATTACTCAAGAAAGCTCCGGTGAGACAAATAATGGAAAACAGCCTGTATTTCATGATACCGTTTTAAGAGCACTTAGAGATTGCTCAGTTAAATTCCATCCTCAAAATACATGTTTTCATATTTATATTAGTATATCATTCAGCAATTTTGAGAGGTCAACAATTAAATCATCAAAGCTGTCATAGTGTTCTAAGTTTTAAAATAGACTAAGAGACAAAAGAGACACTTTTTAAAACACTAAAAAAGCAAATTATGCTTTTGAGCTTCCATTTTTGTTTAAGGCTTTCAAAGAGCTAAAGGTACCAATATATAAAAACCAATCATTCCTATGTGCTAGCAGTGAAAATTGGAAGTTGAAATGTAAAAAGTACCATTTATAATACCACCACCAAAAAAAAAAAAAAAACCTGCATGAAATCCACAGGCATAAATATACAAAGTAGATGTAAGACCTGCATGCTAAAAACTAGAAACACCTATGAAAGAAATCAAAGTAGATCTAAATAAGTGGAGAGACATATTGTATGCATGGTTTGGAAGATTCAATGTTGTTAAAGATATCAAGTCCCAAAAAACTGATCTACAGTGTCAATGAAACTTTAACAAAAGTCCCAGTAAGATTTATTTTGTAAAAACAAAAGAAAACGAAACTTAAAATTTATAAAAAAGACTCAAGAAAATAGAATAGCCAAAATAATTTTGATGAAGAAAACCAATGAAGGACTTACACAACCTCACTTCAAAACTTATGATAAAGCTACAGTAATCAAGAAAGCGTGGCATTGGAGAAAGGCTACATGTGTATATATCAATGCAAAAGGACAGTGCCCAAGAATAGACTAACACATACAGTTCTGCTATAATGCTTGTTTTGAAAATGCAAATTTACTCCAACGTGATTGATATGTTAGAAAACAATTTAAGCATAACACAAATTTCAAATGGGTTTGACTTAATGTGTGGTTTATATGCAATTTTGTCTATAAGAAACACTAGGTGAGACACTATAAAACTGAACCTAGCTGGGTGTGCCTGAGTGGCTCAGTCAGTTAAGTGTCTGACTTTGGTTCAGTTTGTGATCTCAGTTGATGAGTTAGAGACCCACATAGGGCTCTCTGCTGTCAGCACAGAGCCTGCTTTAGATCCTCTGTAGCCCTCGCTCTACCCCTCCACCCCATCTCAAAAATAAATACTTAAAAAAATGAACCTACTTGAACCAAGCCAAGTAATGATAGATACATGCACATACCCCAAACATCTGCCAGATTTCAGCTCATTATGTATATTATGAGCTACTCCTGCCCACCTGTAGTGTTACAATCTTCCTCCCAATTCCACATAATCTATCTTCTACCACTTCACAATAACCAACATACTGCAACCTTTCTGACAACAATTCTACAGTCAAATATCAGGATTTTTTCAAGGTAAGGTACCTTTTTATTGTAGTATTTACATATTGTTAAACATTTAGAATATGTAAAACAATGTTGTCATTTTTATCAACTTCTTTTCTTTAGTGTGCACTGGTTATATATTTGAGTGTTAAATCCCTAACCCCATTTCTCCCATAAGTCCTGTGCTTTTTATTATATGTAATTATTCACAGTGAAGTGATTTTTTAAAAGATCACATGTGCACATGTGCTGTATTAGAACTTGCTATATATTGTCAATTGATTCCTGATAAAGGTGTAAAAGCAATTCCATGAAGAAAGTTCTTAACAACAAATGGTGACAGAACAATAGGATTAATATACAAAAAACATCCTCATACCATAAAAAATTAACTAAACATGAACCACAGAACTAAATGTAAAACATAAAACTAAAATTTTCAAAAGAATAAAAAGAAAATCTTTGTGATGGTTTGTTAGGCAATGATTTGTAAGATACAACATCAAAATATAATTCATGAAAGAAAAACGTTGATAAATGGACTTTATCAGAATCAAAGCTGCTCTTCAAAAAATACTGTTCAGAGAAGAAAAAAGAAGCTACAGACTGGAGAAAATATTTGCAAACTGCATACCTGATATAGCTCTTGTATTCAGAGTATATTTAAAAACTCAAAATTCAATAATAAGAAAATAATACACATTTTTTAAATGGGCAAAATATCTGAACAGACATTTCTCCAGAAAAATAAATGCATAAAAAGATGCTCACTGTTGTTAGTTATCAGGGACATTCAAATTAAAACCCCAATGAGATACTACTACATGCCTATTAGTAGAGCTAAAATAAAAATACTGACAATACCAAGTAATGGCAAGGATGTAGATAGAGCAAGTAGAGCTCTCCTATGTTGCTGATGGGTATACAAAATGGCACAACCACTTAGAAAACAGTTTGGAGGTTTCTCACTAAGTTAACAATACACTTACCGTATAACCAAGCAATCCCACTCCTTTGGTATTTACTCAAGTGAAATAAAAATTTATATTCATATAAAACCTGCACATGAATATTTACAGTGGCTTTATTTATCACTTTCAAACTGGAAACAACCCAAATACCCCTTAATTGGGGATTAGACAAGCAAACCATGGTATCATCATAAAATGGAACACTATTCAGCAATAAAAAATAAACTGATACACACAAAATATAGATTAATCTCAAATGCACTTTATTAAGTAAATGAAGTCAGACTCAAAAGGCTATTTACTATATGCCTCTGTGTACATTACATTGTGGAAAAGGTGAAACTGTAGGGACAGAAAGCAGATGGATGTTTAGATAGGGTAAAAAGGAAGGTAAAAAGGACTTATGCAGAAATTGTGGAGAGTGGTATAATTGTATTATACCTCTTTTTTATTTCAAGTTTTTATATAAATTCTAGTTAGTCAATATATATGGTAAAACTGGTTTTCGATGTAGAATTTAGTGATTCCTCACTTACATAATTTTGATGTTGGTGGTGGGAATACAACTAAATGTATTTGTCAAAGTTTGCAGAACTATAGATGAGAAAGTGATTTTTTTTAATTAAACTTTATATTTTGAGACAATTACAAACTCACATGCAGTTATGTGAAATACTACAAGAGATCCTATTTACCTTTTACCCAGTTTCCCCCCCCCCATGGTAACATCTTGCAAAACTTATATTAAAATATCACAGCCACAATACTGACAAGGATGTTGCCATGATACAGAATAGTTCCATCACCACAAGGATCTGAAGAATGAGTTTTACTGTATGTAAATTATATCTTAATTCTATAAGTGATAAAAAAAAAAGTTGTAGCCCTACATTGCTCTTAAAATAAAATACCAACATTAATAATTTTATCATCCCTCAAAACTAACTTTCTAACCATGTTTAATATTTTCATTTAGAATTCATTTATCCTTGTATAATAACTTGAATGAATTATGATTTTAACATAATAAATTTTTTCAATGTACTATTATTAGTTTCTTTCTCTACATTTTGAGACTTTTAAACTCTTGCACATTCCATTTCAAAGATGAAATATAATAAAAGCTAATCTTCAAGGTCAGTTCAGCTGAATATAACAACATACCTTGCAGAGAAGAACACTGGTTTCTTTGGCCATTCCACAGAGGAGGAGAAAGGGAAGAGAATTTTCTTATCCTCCATTACCTTTCAGAGATTTATACCACTCCATAGAGGTCCTCTGCTGTTTTTTTTTTTTTTTCTGACAAAACTGACATTTAACACTAGAATTTGCTCAGCAATCAATTGACAAAAAAAAAAAACTTTTATGATAATAAGACTTAGCTACAAGATTAAATAAAACATATGTTAATTAGTGATTTCTCCAACCCACTATTTTAAAAACAAAATGCAGAGTTCAGCTACAAAAAGGCTCCTTTTGGGGAGGGAGGGCGGTATATCTTTGTAACCTTAAATGATTCTATGATTTTAAAATTTAAAAGCCTGCCTAGAAAACAATAATAAGTATTTACTACGAGTAAAAGTAATCTCAGTGACTAATTTGCAGATAACCATAAAAATTATTAAAACTATTTTAGTGTATACATTTTCTCTTAAATATCTAGTTCAAGTACTGTGTGATATAAATTTCTGACACTGTATATTTTTTCTCCATTCTCTTTATATAAATTACCCTACATTATGTCCCTCAGAAAACACATTATAGCAACTACAGAGAGTTCAAATCAATTGTGTGTTCAATTTATGGTTTTTAGTGGGATATTATGAGTAAATATTATTTTCTAAACCAGGCAACTCATATTACATGGTTAATTTTATATAGACTATAACGTGGGGTGTTCCAAAAAAGTAAGACATAAAAACAATATAAATAATATATTGACATGTATGCAGATATTTTCAGGGTACTTATTCTCATTCTACCAATCTTATTTTATACAATCATAATCTTGGTATGAAGTCAATTAGGCTCAAAGCATAGTCATACCAATGAACCTCTCTATAGTCCACTGCCATTCCAGCTAACCTGTTAAACATTAAGTGTATTCTTTACATCTAGAGGATTTTGAAAGTAGACAGGTCAAAAGAAAGATATTGCCTGTCTCTGGTACTTTTGACTGTAGTATTCAAAATGGGAGGAAGAAGATAGGAAAAGTAAGAGGAAAAGGAGAGGAAGATGGAAGAAAGACACACAAAAGTTAAAAAAGAAAGGAAGAAAAAGAGAAGGAAATAATAAAAAGAAAATAAGTTAAAGGAAATAATGAAAAAACATTATTAGAATATTTACTATGAATGGTCACACTTTAACCAACCTGATTGGGATGTTCTGAGGTTAAATTCATAAATTTATTACTCATTTAAAAACTTTGAATTAGGCTATAATTATAAAATAGTGTCAATTACCTAATATTCATTATTGTATATTTCTTCAAAGAAATTTTTATGGCATCTTGAGGAAAATAGATTGAATTCTGCATATATATATATATATTTTAACAATTAAATCTAATATGTGCATATATATATTTTTAACAATTGAATCTATTTTCCTTAAGATGTCATAAAGATTTCTTTGAAGACATATACAATAATGAATGCATATATATGTGCATATATATATATATATATATATATAACATTTTCTTCCTGTTACAAGCCTTCTGTCCCTTGTTTAAAAGTTAACATTTATTCTAACTATTCCTTCCTCCTCAGCCAGTTTAAGTCCAAAATCTATAAAAGAAAAATTCACATTACAAGACTAAATATAAAATATAAATATAAAACAATTTGACATCATTATTCTCTTACTGGAGAATATAGGTAGGATTTATTCTAATTTTTTCCCACCTCCTTTCTTCATTCCTTACAAAACAAGTATACTGTAGTTTTTAAATGAAAATAATTAAATTCTAACCAAATTTGCAACAAAAACTTGAATGCTATAAAAAATTATATAATACATAAAATCTCAAAACTCTATTATTCTGTCTTCCTATTTTTTTCCTTTTCCTCTTTCAATCCCTTTAAATCTACTTTGTATCTTCTAAATATGAAAAAGAGAATCAGGCTATGAATTAAAAAGATTTACTAAACTTTATTTGAGCTTGGTCACATTTTCCTGAGCTTTCAAGTTAACAGCTTTATACTTTATTTTTACATTGAAGCAGTATACTTAGGAATTTAAAGCAACTTACCTTTAAAGTGTACTGGTCCAAAATTCTCTGTAAAGACCACATCTTCATTTTATTTCTGTTTTAATATTCTGATAATTAAATAAAGATTTTACTATCTATTTATAACATAATTAGCCTTTCGAGATTGACTCACTCAGCATAATACCCTTGAGTCCATCCAAGTTGTTGCATATATCAAGAGTTCTTTCCTTTTTACTGATGGGTAGTACTCCATTGTATGGATGTATCAGTTTGTTTATCCATTCATTCTCTGAAGGACATTTGGGACATTTCCAGTCTGGGGCTATTACAAATAGAGCTGCTATGAAAATTCGTGTATAGGTTTTTATGTGCACATAAGTTTTTATTTCTCTAGGATAAATGTCCAGAATGGGTACTGTGTGGTTGTATTTATATCATATTCTCAACATAACAAAACTAGAGTTGTAGAATAAATAAGTGATACCAGAAGTGAGAGTAGGAGGAGGGAAGAGATAACTGTAAATGGGAAGCACAAGAGAGTTCTTTTTCAATTGTAGAACAATTTTGCATATTCATTATAGTGGTGGTAATAAAATATATATGTGATAAAAATGTCATAGAATTATACACAAACAAAAAAATACATGCATGCAAAAACTAGTGAAATCCAAGTAATGTATATGGTCCAGTGAGTTGTACTATATCAATTAATTTCCAGGGTTTAATAAAGCACTGCAGTTTCATAAGATGTCACCATTGGGGAAAGCTGAGTGACGGGTACACAGGTCCTCTCAGTACTATTTTTGCAACTTACTAAGAGTCTACAATTATTTGAAAATAAAAGTTTTTTTTAAATGGTATAATAGATATATTTTATGCCTAATAATCCTGTAAGGATTTAGCACCTTGTCTTATAGTAAACCCTCAATATTCAAAATAAGGAAAAATAAAACATGTTTTCACAAATAAAGAAAAAAAGGAACTTCTGATTCTGAAATACTTGGTTTAAAAGTTTATAATTCACTACACTTCAAACGTGATAACTACTTATGATAAATCTTATAGTCGAGATTACCTAAAATAATGTTTTTACCTAGCATGCCAAATGTTATTTGATAATTAGGATAGTGACTCTATTGTATAAATTTTTGGTATTACAATTAGAACATATTGAGAGCTACCTTATCTACTTTTTAAATGAATTTTAGTTCACTAAAGAGATGAATAAAATACAAATTAAGTAAAAGAAAAAAGAAAACAGGCTTAGTCAGATATATATTAAATAAAATTATAAAATAGAGTAAAATAAGAAAATCTGCATACCTGTTAACTTGATATGTCCTATTTCATCAAGCAAAATGCTGTAAATCAAAATTCACATTCAACAAGATGGAATCAAATATTTTTATATTTTCATTTACATAAAAATCATCATAAACTTAAAAATGGTATCTATTTGATTTACTGGAAAATATTTAAATGATTAACTTAAAATCAATGAGTATCTCGGTGCGCCTGGATAATTCAGTCAGTTAAAGCATCTGGCTTCGTCTCAGGTCATGATCTCAAGGCTCATGAGTTCGAGTCCTGCATCATGCTCTGTGCTGACAGCTCAGAGCCTGGAGCCTGCTTGGGATTTTGTGTCTCCTTCTCTCTTTTCCTTCCCCACGCTCACTCTCTCTCTCTTTCTCCTCTCACTCTCTCAAAAATAAATAAAAATTAAAAAAATTTTAAAAATCAATGGGTACCTCATAAAGATTACTTGTTATAAATAAGTTTCATATAATTGCATAATTCATGTATATTTTCACATAATTTTTAAAACAAAACACTTAGTGGAGAAAACTGTAATTACAGAAATACTGGTGACAGGGATTCATAAGGAGAATATAGCCTTACTTTTCTGGTTTCAGGTCTCTATATACAATTCCTAATTGGTGCAGATGATCCAAAGCAAGTGCCAGTTCTGCAAGGTAGAATTTCACATCTTCCTCTGTAAACAGAACCTAGAATGCAATAATTTACCATTTGGTCCTTTCTTCAATATTGAATTTTAAAAATTTACTTCTTTAAAAATGAATAAACAGACAAATCTAGGTTAATTAAAAAAATAAGAGAAGTAGTTAGATGAAATTAACTCTTTAAGAATCCTCTCTTTAATACTGTTTTAATGCAAATCTTCCTAAAACATATAATGGAGTTTATATATCTTCTACATTGAATGTACTCTGCAGGATTTACCTTTTTGTAACACTTTAGTGTCATAATGCAATTATTAATTTTAGTACTCTGCTACAATGTAGTCATATTCTCAGGATTTTTGAAGTTTATAGGATATTTTGGTGTACATTGGTAATTCCACTATTTCTACATTTTCTCTTTCACTGTCTACTATCACTTCTCAGGAATTTCACTATTAACATCTCTAACTAACCCAAAGTTTCTAGTATACCAACACAAGATGTTAAATGAGTAACTCTTACATTAAACACAGTTCTAAACCCAGTGTCTAACCTAAAGAGTAGATCTAGGCCCATTCTGCTAGTAAAGTACTTGGGTTTAATGACATTTTATTCCTCATTTTGTGCCTGGGAATAAAGCTGCTATGGTGAAGTGAAAAGAGCACTGGAATTAGAATCAGATTAGCAGTGTAATGTTTGACATGTTACTTAGCCCTCTAGGCTTTAGTTTCTAAAGCTGTAAAATAAGGATAATAACACTTGCTATATCTACCTAACAAGGTTATTTTAAAAGCCATATTAGGGGGCTTGTGTGGCTCATTCAGTTAAGCGTCTGACTTCAGCTCAGGTCATGATCTCACAGCTTGTGGGTTCAAGCCCCATGTCGGGCTCTGTGCTGACAGCTCAGAGCCTGGAGCCTGCTTCAGATTCTGTGTCTCCCTCTCTCTCTCTGCGCCTCCCCCTCTCACACTCTGTCTCTCTCAAAAAAAAAAAAAAAAACATTAATTTTTTGTAAAAAAACCGTATTAGTTTATGTGGAAAAAAACTTTGTAAATTGTAGAATGCTATGTATTTAACCATGAGGCATAATTATTATAGGTTTATGCCTATATTCATTCCTGAGTGTTAAATTTACACACAAAATTGGGTACTACTCAAACATTAGATGTAATTTTTAAGATTTATCAAAGGCTTCTGAATGGCAAAACAAATAACTTGTCTAGAAATTAGCTATTTTCATTAAAGAAGTCTCTGGATTATTAGGAAAGCTCAAAATTTGAATGAAACATCATAAAATCTTATAACTGAACTGCCCATTTATTATTATGCTCACTGAATTACATAATACAGACTCAGGTTACTAGTAAAATTTCAGAGAATGAGCAGTTAAAGATAAATTTTGAAACTCTGCCTACTTCTGAAAATGATCTATAGAAAAACAAAGTTGTGCATTATCTAAATTTCAGAGTTCATGTGAATATAATGGTAAAAGTATATGAACATAATTTTCACTTGATACTTTATGAAGAATAAATATGTTTGTTACTTATTTCTCAGGAAGGCTAATCAAAACTTTCATTTAAACCTAACACATAAGAAAACCTTAAACAAATACCTTACAAACTCTAAATTAGAGTCTTTGCCTAAGTTTTATGGCAAGCATATTATTTTGTCATTAAACTGTGTTAAAAGCCTCATGAGAGACACAAATAAGAAACTTACTAAGTAGCAATTATATGCCAGTAACTTTGCATTCATTATGGTATTACACTCTTTCAAACAACCCTATGAAGTAGGTATTATCACCACCTTATATATGGAAAAAGAGACAAAGAGACAAAGTGATAAAATATTTTGCCCAGAATAACATAGCTAGTAAGAAGCAGGTCTAGGATTTGAACTCAGGAATACTTATTCCTAAGAAGTACCTAAGAAGTACCTCTTTCCCAGAAGCCACTTCTGCCGGCTATATTTCAACTCTGTTTTAGTTTCAGTACCATTAATGCTTTCCTATTCACTAATCACCCTATCACAAATGAACCCATGAAAAAACATCACTTAAAACCCTAGCACCTTGCTAGGCTTTCGTTGTCTGCTCTTCAAATTGTTTGTGTATGTATGAGTGCATGTGTGTTTTAACATATTTAAGATCACACTATATACTATTTAGTGTCCTCCTTTTTACCCACTTATCATATCATAAGCAACATCCCATATCTTTAAAATGTTATACACACACACACACACACACACACACATATTATAAAGTTATCTAAGATAATTAAGATAATTAAAAACTGGAAATAACCCAACAGAACACTTAGGTAAATTATGGTAAATTAGTTTGGTGATATTATATTTTATGGTTCTCAATGCCTGAAGAATATCAACATAACTAATTTACCATAATTTACCTAAATGTTCATTTGGGTTACTTCCAGTTTTTCATTATCTTAGATAACACTATTATATATATATATATACATATATATATATATGTGTATACATATATATATATATGTATATATGTATTTTCCACACTTATGATTATTAACCCAAGAAGGATTCCTAAGAAATAAGACAGGAAGTACTGGGTTGGTAAAAATAAATAGTCCAAGATTTTTGATATAAAGAATAAAATTATTTTCCAAAAAAGTTTACAATAATTTATACTCCCATCAGCAATTTATGAAAACATTTGTCTTACTACATACACCATAGCACTGAATATTACTCTTCAAAAATATTTTTTAATTTGCTACACAAAAATGTCACCAATTTTTTTTAATTTAAATTTTGATTCCTAGGCTAAACATTTTTTACCATGTTCTCTAGGCCTTTCTATTTTGTAAGTGAATTATCAGCAATGTTTCTGCCTATTTTTCATTATTTACTTACTGTTTTTTCAGTTGGTATAAGCCCTTTAAATATTAAAAATGTCAGTTCTCCATAATATTACTTGTAAATATTGTAATATTGTAAATATTGTAAATATTTTCACCATTTTGTGCTTGTTGTCTTACATTCAGTAATTCTTAATTTTATGTAGTCAAATTTATGTATCATTTATGTATGATTTTCCTTCATTATTTTAATGATTACAGAAATCTCTATTCAATGGTCAACTACAAATTCAACTGCATTTTCTTTCAGAACAATTGTTTTCCCAGATTTAACTATTTAGGTAAAATTTATCATTTGTATGAAATAGAGGTGAAAATTTAAAATGATTTTTCTCTGAAATATCTGATTTATAATATACTATTTGCTAATCAATCAATCTCTGCCATTAACTTGCTATCCATCTTCTATCATAGTAACATATGGTAAATCATATATACCAGAATATTTTGGGCCTATACAGTATGTGTCTAATCTTGTGTTGATACTATGATGTTTTGCTGATAGAAGTATATTTATAAAATTTTAAACAAGAGGTAGGGCAATAAAAAGGTGTGCCTTATTTTCAAAACCTTAGTTTTCCTCCATTTGTTTACTTTCCCAGATAAGTTGGTAAAAATAATTCTGTCACTTTCAAACAAACAAAAATTCCTATTGAGACACTGATTGAAATTTTATTAAACTTATAAATTAATTCTGGAAAAACTGGAAGCTCTAAAATTATCATTCATTCATCCAAATATATTTTCTGAATATTAGCAAAGTAAAACATAGCTTAAGAGTTTTGTGTGTGTATCTGTGTGTGTGCATGTATATGTTGGGGGTGGGGAGAGAAATTTAGGAAGGTACCATTCCCTTTAAAATATATGACATATATCATAAAAGTCTTTAACACATACAAAATGTACTTTTAAAAGTCTTCTTCTAAGGCATAATGAAAATACCTCATTTTGGATGACATGACAATTTTATTGTATACACAAGTGAAGTATAACAAATAAATAACTTCTTCTTAATAAGCTGTCTAAAGAAGTAACAAATCATTTTCTAAAAGCCTGTACAACGAATATACTAATTTATTGTCTTTTGGGAAATGCATTGAAAATGCTTGCTCTTACCTAATATTCCAGACTTAGGAATCAAAACTTACTGACTGCATCTCTGTGCTAGTATGGGTTTAGATAGTCCCACATCGACAATGAAGGTCTGAAGAGTTTAAAAGAAAATTAGAAATGACTACAAGTAAGAATTGCTCACACATTCTTGAAATTTCTACACTATAACACAAGAAACCATGAATTCTGGAGCCTTGTTTCTCTGTTGTTATTCTATGTCTTGAGAACAGCTTTTATCAAGGTCCTTTAAAAACCCTCCTTGGAAGGGGGTCCTAGACAGACCCTACCATAAACTGAATTCTGTTCTATAATAAACAATATACCAAGATCACAGTCTATATTCATGCATGGCATGTTCTTCACTGGAGGTAGACAGATAGAAGCCAGAGACCTTAGCCACTTAAGCACTAGCTAGCATATCATAAGCATACTTTTCCCTTTTCAAAGCAAGTTCCACAGCTCTGGGAATCAATAATACCTTTCCTGTGCTCAACATTTTAATTCTGGAAGTGAGATGTTGATCCACTATCACCCAATTGAAATGCTAGTCCCAGACTACCACTTTAAGACAAAATGAAGTAGACAAAGACACGACTTAATCTTCTGCCTGAAACAACTAAATAACAGTACAAAATCTATGAAATGACATTTTTGAAGACATTGCCATCAGTCAACAAAAGACAGTGAATGTGAAAAATAGGAAACAAACAAGATAAACATTACAGCTATCCTACCTAACAATCTGGAAACAGTTTCTAAAGCAGCAGTGCAGGAAGGGCCAAGTAAGGCAGAGCCTTGAAGACTCTGAGTTAGTGAGAGGCTGGGGAGACAAGAAGGATAGAATTCACAAGATAGAGTACAGAAGGGATAATTTCGGAGAGAGAAAGAGAGAGAGAGAGAGAGAGAGAGAGAACAATAGAGTTATGTCGAGGTCTCCCTCAAGTATTTAGCAGAGAAATGCTTGGGACATATGAGTGAGGAAACTATCGTGAACTAGGAAACAATCAATTAAAGGATTAGAGGGACTATCCTACAGAATTTATACAGGGTGAGGAACTTCCTGTTACCTCCAACCAGAGCAGAAAATCTCATAATTCACAGGGTATTGGATAAAGTAATCCAAAGTGTTTTGCATCAGAGTGGTGCAAAATTAGTCCCTGACTAAACGCAGTTTTAGTCCAGTTTAACAACCTGAAAAAAATCAAATTAGTTCTATATTCCATAATAAATCTAAATATTTATAATACAAAAATATCCATCACCTAACAAGATAAATTTCAGATTGTCTGCCATCTAATAAAAAATTGCCAATCATGGACATGAAGAAACTACCTAAACCCAGGTAATCCTAAAGGATTAAAAAGAGAATCCACAGAGTTCACAAAGGAACAGGATAGGTCCTGTTCTCAACAGTGAGAATAAAAAATATATATATATAATTCACAGGGTATGGGTTAGAATACTAAAAAGGGTCATGCTGCAGTATTGGCAAAAATTGATTCTAGACTAAATTCTGCTCTAGTTCTACATAACAAAGTTTAAAATCAAAACTCAAAAGCTTAACTAAATCTGAGAACAAAGATAATTCTACTTATAAGAAAACAATAGTATCCAGAATACAATAAAAATATATTCATAATGCTTACCATCCAATAAAAAATTACCATGTAATTACACTTCCTGTTGAAGCATGAAAGCAGATACAGATAAAACTTAAATCAATTGGTGTGGCTGTGTTCCAATAAAACTGCATTTACAGAAATAAGAAACTAGCTATATCTTCTGTGAGATCACAGATTCCTAACTCCTGAGTTACAGATTTACACTATAAACACTAAAACAACTGCTAAAATAACAAAAAAGTGTTATGGATAAAAACAATTAAATTGAAAATAATGCACTAAAGGGGAGGTGGTGGTCCAAGACAATGTCCTGATAGGAAGATTCTGAACTCACTTCGTCCCATGGACACACCAAATCTATGGCTATATAAGGAAAAATTCACTATGAAAGAGACCTGAAAACTAACTGAACACTTCTTCACAAGAAATGGTAAAAGGCTCACACTTTAGAGCCTATGGAGGTGGTCTGAGGAACATAGGCCAGGGAGCATCATTTTTGTGCCCTCGCTCAGCCTTGATACAACATGCTGGTACCTCACATAAAGGAACTCATACACTCATATGAATTTCTGAATTTTGTAACTATAGCCTAGGGGCCCTTACAGATTTCCAGGTCTGGAGCCCAGTAGGGTTTATAATTATACTCCAAAGGAATGTATATATATATATATATATATATATATATATATACACACACATATATATATATATACATATATATATACATATATATATATATACACATATATATATATATATACACATATATATGCATACTTTAAAACTCCTGCCTGAGGCTTCTGAGAAAGGGGCAACCTGGCGGAGAAGTAGTGAGACTTGTACTTTCTGCATCTCTCAAACAAAGAAAGTCTGAAGCCAATGGACTTTGAACCCCAAGAGTCTGGGAGGAAAAGAGACTGAGTACAACAGGGAGACACTGGAACAACCTTACAGGCTATAGGGCTACTTCAAGAAACAAATCAAAGCACACTTGATGGAGGATCCAAAACATCACTACAAGTAGGGAAATAAAATAAGCAAAGTCACTACAACAGACAGCAAGTAACACTCTCCAAAAAACATCTCCCGAAGGCCCAGGCCATGGACACTGTATGACCCCACCCCTTTAATATAGCAGTGCTCACAGGTGAAGAGCATATAAAAAGCTTTTAAAACGCATAAGGGACAGAAAATTAGCCAAAATGATGAAAAGGAAGAATTCTCTGCAAAAGAAATTCCAGGAAAAAGTAACAGCTAAAGAATTGATCAAAACAGATATAAGCAATATAACTGAACAAATATTTAGGGTAATAGTCATAAAATTTATTGCTGGGCTTGAAAAAAGCATAGAAGACAGCAGAGAATCTATTACTGCAGAGATTAAGGGACAAAAAACAGTCATGAGGAATTTAAAAATGTTATAAATGAAGTTCAAAATAAAATGGAGGTGGCTACAGTGCGGGTGAAGAGGCAGAGGGGAGAATAGGTGAATTAGAAGATAAAATTATGGAAAAAAGAGGAAGCTGAGAAAAAGAGAGATAAAAAAATCCAGGATCATGAGGGGATAATTAGAGAACTAAGTGATTCAGTCAACAGAACAATATGCATATCATAAGAATTCAAGAAGAATAAGAAGAAAGAGAAAGGGGCTGAAGGTGTACTTGAACAAATCATAGCTGAGAACTTCCACAATCTGGGGAAAGAAACAGGATTGAAATCCAAGAGGCACAGAGAACTCCTCTCAGACGTAACATGAATAAACCTTCTGCATGACATATACTGAAACTGGCAAAATACAAGGATAAACAGAATTCTGAAAGCAGCTAAGGATAAACAGGCCTTAACATACAAAGGTAGATACATAACGGTAGTAGCAGACTTATCTACTGAAACTTGGCAGGCAAGAAAGGAATGACAAGAAATATTCAATGTGATAAACAGGAAAAATATGCAGCCAAGAATCTTTTACCCAGCAAGCTTGTCATTCAGAATAGAAGGAGAGTTAAAGGTTTTCCCAAACAAAAACTGAAGGATTTCATCACCACTAAACCAGCCCTACAAGAGATCCTAAGGGGGGCTCTGAGTGAAATGTTGCAAGGACCACAAAGTACCAGAGACATCACTACAAGCATGAAACCTACAGACATCACAATGACTCTAAACCCATAACTTTCTATAATAACACTGAATGTAAATGGACTAAATGCGCCAACCAAAAGACATAGGGTCTCAGAATGCATTAAAAAAAAAAAAACAAAACCCATCTATTTTCTGTCTACAAGACTCATTTTAGACCTGAGGACACCTTCAGATTGAAAGTGAGGGGATGGAGAACTATCTATCATGCTATTGGAAGTCAAAAGAAAGTTGGGGTAGCCATATTTATAACTGACAAACTAGACTTTAAATTAAAGGCTGTAACAAGAGATGAAGAAAGGCATTACATAATGACAGGGTCTATCCATTGGGAGGAGCTAACAATTATAAATGTCTATGCACCAAAGTCAGGAGCACCCAAATATATAATACATTTAATCACAAACATAAACAATTTTATTGCTAAGAAGGGGTTAATTGCAGGGGACTTTAATACTCCACTTACAGCCATGGACAGAACATCTAGACAGAGAATCAGTAAAGAAACAATGGCCCTGAATGATTGGACCAGATGGACTTGACAGATACATGTAGAACTCTAAATGCCAAAGGAGCAGAATATACCTTCTTCTGAAATGCACATGGAACATTCTCTGAGATAGATCACATTATGGGTCACAAAAAAGCCCTTCATAAGTATAAAAGAATTGAGATCATACCATGCACACTTTTCAGATCACAATGCTATGAAGCTTGATATCAACCACAGGAAAAATTCTGGAAAATCTCCAAAAGCATGGAGGTTAAAGAACATCCTACTAAAGAATGAATGGGTCAACCAGGCAATTAGAGAAGAAATTTAAAAGATATATGGAAATAAATGAAAATGAAAAGACAACAATCCAAACCCTTTGGGATGCAGCAAAGGCAGTCCTAAAAAGAAAATACATTGCAATCCAGCCCTATCTCAAATAACAAGAAAAATCCCAAATACAAACTCTAATAGCACACCTATAGGAGCTAGAAGCAGAGCAGCAAAGACACCCAAAAGCCAGCAGAAGAAAATAAATAATAAAGATCAGAGCAGAAATAAACAATATGGAATCCAAAAAAAGCCCAGCAGAACAGATCAGTGGAACCAAGAGTTGGTTTTTGAAAACATAAACAAAATTGATAAATCCCTAGTAAGACTTCTCAAAAAGAAAAGAGAGAGGAATCAAACATAAAATCACGAATGAAATGGATTTATTACAACCAATCACTCAGTGATACAAGCAATTGTCAGGTAATACTATGAAAATTTATATGCCAACAAACTGGACAACATGGTAGAAATGAAGAAATTTCTAAATACCCACACACTACCAAAACTCAAATGGGAAGAAATAGAAAATTTGAACAGACCCATAACTGGTGAAGAAATTGAATCAGTTATCAAAAATCTCCCAACAAATAGGAGTCCAGGACCACATGGCTTCCCTGGGGAATTCTACCAGACATTTAAATCAGACTTAATACCTATCCTTCTCAAGCTGCTCCAAAAAATAAAAGGGGAAGGAAAACTTCCAGTCTCATTCTATGACACTTACATTACTTTGATTCCCAAACCAGACAGAGACACATCAAAAAAAAAAAAAAAAAAAAAAAGAAAAGAGAGAGAGAGAACTACAGGCCAACATTCCTGATGAATATCAATGCCAGAATTCTCAACAAGTTACTAGCAAAGGAAATTCAACAGCATATAAAAAGAATTCTTCAACATGATCAAGTGGGATTCATTCCTGGGCTGCAGGGCTGCTTCAATAATCACAAATCAATCAATGTGATACATCACATTAATAAAAGAAAAGATGAGAACCATATGGTCATGTCAATAGATGCAGAAAAAGCGTTTGACAAAATACAGCATCCTTTCTTACTAAAAACCCTCAGGAAAGTTGAGACAGAAGGAAAAACTTAAACATCATAAAAGCCATTTATGAAAAGCTCACAGCTAATATCATCCTCAATGAGGAAAAAGTGAGAGCTTTCCCCCTGAGACCAGGAACACGACAGGGATGTCCACTCTCACCACTGTTGTTTAGCATAGTGTTGGAAGTCCTAGCATCAGCAATCAGACAACAAAATGAAATCAAAGGCGTCAAAATTGGCAAAGATGAAGTCAAACCTTCACTTTTCACAGATGACATGATACTCTGCATGGAAAAAGTGAGAGACTTCACCAAAAGGCTGCTAGAACTGATACATGAATTCAGCAAAGTTGCAGGATACAAAATCAATGTACACAAATAGGTTGCATTTTTATACACCAATAATGAAGCAATAGAAAGAGAGATAAAGAAACTGATCCCATTCACAATTGCACCAAGAACCATAAAATACTTAGGTATATACTTAACCAAAGATGTAAAATATCTGTATGCTGTAAACTATAGAAAGCTTATGAAGGAAACTGAAGAAGAGACAAAGAAATGGAAAAAGATTCCATGCTCATGGATTGGAGGGACAAATATTGTTAAAATGTCAATACTACCCAAATTTTTTTTAAAAAAAGTCAATACTACCCAAAGCAATCTACATATTCAATGCAATCTCAATCAAAATTGCACCAGCATTCTTCTCAACGCTAGAACAAGCAATCCTAAAATTTGTATGGAGCCACTAAAGACCCCAAATAGCCAAAATAATATTGAAGAAGAAAATCAAAGCAAGAGGCATCACAGTCTCAGACTTTAGCTTCTGCTACAAAGCTGTAATCACCAAGACAGTATAGTATTGGAACAAAAACAGACACAAAGACCAATGGAATAGAATACAGAACCCAGAATTGGACCTACAAAATATGGCCAACTAATCTTTGACAAAGTAAGAAAGAGTATCCAATAAAAAAAGACGGCTTCGTTAACAAATGGTGTTGGGAGAACTGGACAGCAACATGTACAAGAATGAAGACAGACCACTTTCTTACACCATACACAAAAATAAACTCAAAATGGATAAAGGACCTGAATGTGAGACAGGAAACCATCAAAACCCTAGAGGAGAAAGCAGGAAAAACCTCTCTGACCTCAGCTGCAGCAATTTCTTACTCGACACATCTCCAAAGGCAAGGGAATTAAAATCAAAAATGAACTATTGGGACCTCATGAAGATAAAAAGCTTCTGCACAGCAAAGGAAACAATCAACAAAACTAAAAGGCAACCAACGGAATGGGAAAAGATATTTGTAAATGATGTAGCACATAAAGGGTTAGTATCCACAATCTATAAAGAACTCACCAAACTCCACACCTGAAAAGCAAATAATCCAGTGAAGAAATGGGAAGAGTACATGAATGGACACTTTTCCAAAGAAGACATCCAGATGGGCAACAGACACATGAAAAGATGCTCATCATCAGGAAAATGCAAATCAAAACCAAAATAAGATACCACCTCATGCTGGTCAGAGTGGCTAAAATGAACAAATCAGGAGATTATAGGTGCTGGCGAGCATGTGGAGAAATGGGAACCCTCTTGCCCCATTTGTGGGAATGCAAACTGGTGCAGCCACTCTGGAAAACAGTGTGGAGGTTCCTCAAAAAATTAAAAATAGAACTACCCTACAACCCAGCAATAGCACTACTGAAAATTTATCCAAAGTATATGGGAGTGTTGATGCATAGGGTCACTTGTACCCCAATGTTTATAGCAGCACTTTCAACAATAGCCAAATTATGGGAAGAGCCTAAATGCCCATCAACTGATGAATGGATAAAGAAGATGTAGTTTATATATACAATGGAGTACTACTTGCAATGAGAAAGAATGAAATCTGGCCATTTGCAGCAGCATAGATGGAACTGGTGGGTATTATGCTGAGTAAAATAAGTCAATAAGAGTAAGACCGATAACATATGTTTTTACTCATATGTCGATCTTGAGAAACTTAACAGAATATGATGGGGGAAGGGGAAGGGGAAAAAAAGGTTACAGAGAGGTAGGGAGGCAAACCATAAGAGACTCTTAAATACTGAGAACAAATTGAGGTTGATGGGGGTGGGGGAGAGTAGAATGTGGGTGATGGGCATTGAGGAGAGCACTTGTTGGGATGAGCACTGGGTGTTGTATGGAAACCAATTCGACAATAAGGTATATTTAAAAAAATAAAGAATAAAATAAAACTCCTGCCTGAGGATCTGGCTCTCAATCCTGAAACTAGGTGCTGACTGAGATCTTTCCCTCTGGAACACTGACAGTTCTTGGCACACCCTCAACAACTGGGACCTATCAAGAATAAATCAGGATGCTTAGACAATCACAAAGGTTTAAGAGAACCAAGAGTTAGGATATGGTTGAAAGATAAGGTTCATCTCTTACACAAGACCATTCTTTGAAGCAAGACTGGGATAAGTAGATGTTTCATATAATACACAGAAACACAGAAAGTCAAGTGGAATGAGGAAATAGACATATGTGTTCCAAATGAAAGAACAAGATGAAACCCCAGAAAAAAAAGACCTTAATGTAACAGATATAAGTAATGTACCTAATAAAGAGTTCAGAGTATTAGTTTTAAAAATGCTCATCAAAGCATTTTTGCTTTGATAGAGAAGCATGGAAACACGGTGAAAACTGCAACAAAGAGATAGAATATATAAGAAAAAATGAACAAAAATAATAGAGTCAAAGAATAAAATAACTAAATGGAAAAATACACTAGAGGGTTTCTACAACAGATTAGATGAAGCAGAAGAAAGACTCAGTTGTTTAGACGACAGGGCAGTTGAATTCACCCAAACAGAGTGGCAAAAAGAAAAAAAGAATTTCAAAACCAAAGATAGTTTTAGTATCCTATGGACAACATAAAACAGAACAACATTCACATTATAGGAGTTCAAGAAGGAGAAGAGAGAGAGAAAATGTGAGAACATTTATTTGAAGAAACAATAGCCTCAAACTTCTCTAGCCTGTGGTGAAAACAAATATCTAGATAAAGGAAGCCCTCAGAGGCCCAAATAAGAAAAACCAAGGAAGATCCACACAAGACATTAGAAGTAAAATTTCAAAAGTTAAAAATAGAGATTCTTAAAAGCAGCAAGAGAAAAACAACTTATTACATACAAGGAAACCCCATAGGACTATCAACAGATTTTTCAGCAGAATCTCTGCAGACCAGAAGGGAGTGGCACAATATATTAAAAAGACCGAGGGAAAAAAATTCAAAAAATACTGTACACAGTAATGTTATCATTTAAAACTGAAGGAGAAATAGAGTTTTCCAGACAAGAAAAAGCTAAAAGAGTTCATCACCAATAAACTGGTCATATAAGAAATGTTAAGGGACTCCTTTAAGCTGAAAAAAGGGGTATTAACTACTCACAAGAAAACACGTGGAAGTATATATCTCACTAGTAAAGGTAAATACAGTAGTCCTCACAATTACTGGCAAGAGATATGTTCCAACACACTCAGTGGCTGCCTAAAACTGCAGGTAGTGCCAAACCTTATACATAGTATGTTTTTTCAATACATACATTATGATAAAGTTTAACTTATAATTTTGACACAATAAAATATTAGCAACAAAAACAAATAACAAAAAAGAATAAGTATAACATTATGTTGTAATAAAAGTTACATGAACGTGGGTTCTCTCTCAAAATAATTGTTATGCTGCAATTGCCCTTATTCTTGTGATGATTTGAGATGATAAAATGCCTACGTGATGAGATGAAGTAAAGGGAATGACATATACATTATGCCATAGCATTAACCTACTACTGATCTTCTGAGGATATGTCCAAAGTACGATTGTCTGCTTCTGGACCATGGCTGCCCATGGGTAAGAGAAACAGCACAGAAAAACTGCAGATAATGAGGGACTGCTGTATATAAGATAGTGGATTGGGGTGCCTGAGTGGCTCAGTCAGTTGAGCTTCTGAATTCGGCTCAGGCGATGATCTCACAGCTCATGAGTTCGAGCCTCACATGGGGCTCTCTGCTGTCAGCCTGTCATTGCAGGGTCTGCTTTGGATCCTCTGTAACCCCCTCTCTCTCTGCCTCTCCCCCACTCATGTTCTCTCTCAAAAAATAAATTAAAAAATTATTTTAAAAAACATAGTGGATTAATTACCTATAAAATAGTGTGAAGAATAAAAGACACAAGTAGAAGAGAGGGTTAAAATGGCAGAGATGTAGGGTGACCCTAAACTTGTCTCCTCCCCTGAACAGCTAGATAAATATCAAATCACTCTGAACACCCAAGAAACCAATCAGAAGTCTTAGATAATGAGGCTGCACTACTACAAACAAAAAATAACCCATGGAAGGTAGGAACTGCAGAGTTGATTGGAGGGAGAAAACAGTGGCAGGCCCTGTGGTGGGGAGAGAGCTCTGATCTTAGAGAGAGAAACAGGGAAACAGAATGGAAAAAAAGGAGTGAAAACACACCCAGAGGACTGCACAAGAAACTGTTACCAAAAAATATTGATGGGGAAAAAGGAGAGGTTTTCAATATTGCCTGTTTTCTTAAACAGCAGAGCACATAGCCTGAAGTTTTGGAGGTCAGTGTCTGGTGGTGCTCCAGCAAGGAAGCACGGCTGAGCCTTGGTGGCTGGCAGTGTGGTCTGAGGATCCCCTGGACTGCACAGGGAAAAGTGATTCCCCTGCTTGGAGTGCCTTTGGTAGAGGTGATACAGCCTCTCCATGGGCAAAAGACTCTATCGATAGGAGTCATTGAGCTGTTCCATTTATCAGTATAGTAACAAAGACATTGGCTGAGGGCTGCAAACCTTGAAGCCAGCTGTGTGTTGTAATTTACTCTAAACTCTAAGCCACTGCCATTGCAGTCAAAGCAACTGTTTTCTGGGACAAACTGGCACCAGCCAGAGCACAACAAGACCATCCCCCAGGGGATCAGTGCAGGTCCAAGCTGCGGGGGTCTCTAAAGCATGGGATTTTAAAACACAGCCTCATCTGGGATAAAACACACGACTGCTGGCAGGCAGACAGCTCAGTCAAAGACAGGGTGAAAGTGCGGATCTGACGCAAGCCAAAACCCAGGAGGGATGATTCTGAGGGCATGAACTTCCAGCTTTTGAGACTAAAAAGCAGGGCAAAGCATTTACACCCTTAGCCCACCAGCATTGAAGGACCTCAATGAGTTAAACAGTGCCACCAAGTGGAGAATGGAACCATTACACCAAGTCCCACCCCACTGCACACTCCACAGGCACATCTTTACTAGGGCAAATCCACCTGAGAATGAGAACAGGCCTCTCTCCCAGAAGACCAGCACAAAACCCTCCCACATACTAAGTCTACAGATCATAGAATGCTACAAAGCTTCAGCTCTAGGGGAAACAGGATCTAGCTTTATATGGGTTGTTTATTTTTTGTTTGTGTGTGTGTGTGTGTGTGTGTGTGTGTGTGTTTTGTTATACTTTGTATTTTTTTCTTAGAGAAAGAGCAAATTTTATTTTATTTTATTTTATTTTATAATTTTTAAATAAGTTTTTTTTCTTTTTCCTATCAAGCTTCTCACAGCAAGCAGAAAGAAAACACACCTAGAATCTAGCTTCATTTATCTTTTATAATTATTAAATTTTAATTTAATTTTTTTAATTTATTTAAATTTTAGATAGTAAGGATACAGTGAAATATTGGTTTCAGGAATGGAATTCAGTTATTCATCACATACAATACTCACTGATCATCAAAATTGCCCTCCTTAATACCCATCACCCATGTAGCCCATCTCTAGCCCAGTTCCCTCGATCATTCCTTTGTTCTCCATCATTAAAAGTTCCTGTGGTTTGTTTCCCTTTCTTCTCCCCACCTCCTTTCCATATGTTCATCTGTTTTGTTTCTTAAATTCCAAATATGAGTGAAATCATATGGTGTTTGTCTTTCTCTGATTGACTTATTCTGCTTAGGATAATGCATTCTAGTCTCAACCATGTGGTTCAAATGGCAAGATTTCGTTCTTTTTCATGGATGAGTAATATTCCACCACCCCCCCCCACATATATATATATATATATATATATATATATATATATATATATATAACTCATCGTCTTTATCCATTCATCAGTCGATGAGCATTTGGTTTTTCTCCATAGTTTGGCTATTGTTGATAATTCTGCTATAAATATTGGGGTGCATGTATCCCTTCAAATCTGCATTGTTGTATCCTTTAGGTAAATACCTAATAGTGAAATTTCTGGATCATAGAATAGTTCTGTGTTTATTTTTTTGAGGAACCTCCATACAGTTCTCCAGATTTGCTACACTACTTTACATTCTCACCAGCAGTGCAACAGGTTTCCTAGTTCTCCACAACACCTGTTTTTTCTCATCCTGTTAATTTTAGCCATTCTAACAGGTATGAAGTGGAACTCATTGTGGTTTTTATTTGCATTTCCCTGATGATGAGAGATATGAGCATCTTTTAATGTGTTTGTTAGCCATCTGGATGTCTTCATTGAAAAGAAGACGTATTTGGAAATGAAATAGACATATATGTCTATTCATATATTCTGCCCATTTCTTAACTGGGTTGTTTGTTTTTTGCATGTTCAGTTTGATATGTTCTTTATAGATTTTGTATACTAACCATTTATCAGATATGTTGATTGCAAATATTTTCTCTCATACTGTAGGCTGCCTCCTAGTTTTTTTGATTGTTTGCTTTTCTTTGCAGAAGTTTTGGTCTTGAGGAAGTCCCAATAGTTCATGTTGTCTTTTGTTTCCCTTTCCTTTGGCAACGTGTTTAGTAATAAATTGCTCTGGCCAAGATCAAAGAGGTTGCTGCCTGTGTTCTCTAGGATTTTGATGGTTTCTTGATTCACATTTAGGTCTTTCATTCATTTGGAATTTATTTTTATGGATGGTGAAAGAAAGTGATCCAGGTTCATTCTTCTGCATGTTGCCATCCAGATGTCTCAACGCCAATTTTTGGAGAGACTGCCTTGGATTTTTTCTTACTACTTTCTCAGAGATTAGTTGACCATATAGTTGTGGGTCCATTTGTGGGGGTGATTTCTTCCTGTTCTTTGTTCTTCCTGTTCACCCCTATTGGGGTGAATTCCTCTGTCTTGTCCTTGTGGACAGAAAAATTATAAAATAAAAATTTAAGGAGAAGTTAAGATGTTGGTTAAGTAGGCAGGCATGGGCTTTCCTCATCCGTCAAAAACTGTTGTACTGAGGTCAGAACATTTGGAACATGCTGGAAATCAATCTGACAATGGGTAGAAAGATTTCCATGGTTGGAGGGAGGTATTGTGGCAGGCACAAGGCTTATGTTAACAAACAAATCAAAGGACACCTAGTTAAAGGTCCAAAGGTTCCCCATTGCAAGCCAGGAGGAGCTATACAGGGGAGTGACCACTGGAAAAGAGCAGCCAAAATGCAGCAGCAGAGTACACACAGTATACCCCAGAAACACTTCCTGAAGTTCTAGACCTGGACATTGCATGACTCCTTTTTAATATAGTATTACTCTCAAGTGCAGGAAACATAACAAGCTTTCAAAATACACAAAAGGCAGAAACTTAGCCACAATGGCAAGATGGAGGAATTCTTCCCAAAAGAAAGGTCAAGTAGAAATCACAGCCAAGGATTTTCTCAAAACAGATATATGCCATATATCTAAACAAGAATTTAGAACAATAGTCATAAGACTACTAGCTGGGCATGGGAAAAAAAAGCATAGAAGACACCAGAGAAACCCTTGTTGCAGAGACAGAAGAATAAAAATAGTCAGGCTGTAATAAAAAATGATATAACTGAGATGCAAAGCTGACTAGATATAGTGATAATGATAACTGAAGAAGCAGAGAAAAGAATAGGTGATATAGAAGATAAAATTTTGGAAAATAATGAAGCTGAGAAGAAGAGGGAAAGAAAATTATTAGCTCATGAAGGGAAACTTAAGGATCTCAGTGATTCCATGAAATGAATCAATATTTGTACCACAGGAATCCCAGAAGAGTAAGAGTGGAAAAATGGGGTTGAAGGTTTATTTGAACAAATTATAGTTGAGAACTTCTTTAATCTGGGGAAAGATACAGGCATTCAAGTCCAAGAAGTACAGAGAACTCCCCTCAAAAGCAAACAAACAACAACACCCACAGGTCAACACCACGACATATCATAGTGAAACATGCAAAATACAAAGGGAATATAAAGGGAATTCTGAAATCATCTAGGGACAAAAGGTCCTTACATAAGGGTGAGTGTAGACACATAAGGTTAGAAGCAGACCTGTCCACTGAAACTTAGCAGGCCAATGGGAATGGCAGGATATATTCAATATGGTGAATGGGAAAAATATGCAGCCAATAATTCTTTATTCAGCAAGGCTGTCATTCAGAATAGGAGAGATAAAGTGCTTTAATAAAAATTAAAGGAGTTTGTGACCACTAAACAGCCCTGCAAGATATTTCAAGGATGAATTTTTGAGTGGAGAAAAACAAATAAACAAAGAAAGAGACCAACGCAATAAAGACTATAAAGTGCCAGAAGCATCACCAGAAACACCAACTTTACAGGTAACACAATGGCACTAAATTTATCTTGCAATCATCACTCTGAATGTAAGTGAACTAAATGCTCCAATCAAAAGACATAGGATATCAGAAGGGATTAAAGAACAAGATCCATTTACATGTATCCTAAAAGAGACTCATTTTAGACCTGAAGATACCTGCAGATTAAGTGAGTGAATGGAGAACCATCTATCATTCTAATAGATATCAAAAGGAGCCAGAGTTGCCACACTTATATCAGATAAGGTAGATTTTAAAACAAAGAGTATAACAATTAATTAAGAAAGACATTATCATAATTAAGGGGTCTATCCATCAAGAAGATCTAACAATTGTAAACATTTACTCCCTCAACTTGGAAGCACTCAGATATATATAAATCAATTAATAACAAACAAAAAGAAACTCATTCATAATAATACAGTACTAGTAGAGGACATTGATATCCCACTTACAGCAATGGACTGATAATCTATGCAGAAAATCAACAAGGAAACAATGGCTTTGAATGACACACTGGACCCGATGGACTTAACAGATATATTCAGAACATTTCATCCTAAAGCAGCAGAATACACATTCTTCCCGAGTGCACATGGAACATTCTCCAGAATAGATCACATACTGGGACACAAATCAGCCCTCAACAAGTACAAATATATTGAGATCATGTAATGAATATTTTTGGATCAAAACGCTATGAAACATGAAGTCAACCACAAGAAAAAATTTGGAATGACCACAAATACATGGACGTTAAAAAACATCCTACTAAACAATGAATGGGTTAACCAGGAAATTAAAGAGTTAAAAAATACATGGAAGCAAATGAAAATGAAAACATGACAGTCCAAACACTTTTGGATTCAGCAAAGGCAGTTCTAAGAGGGAAGTACATTGCAATTTGGGCCTACCTCAAGAAGAAAAGTCCCAAACACATAATCTAACCTTACACCCACAGGAGTTAGAAAAGGAACAGAAAATAAATCCTCAATCCAGCAGAAGGGAAATAATAAAGACTAGAGCAGAAGTAAATGATATAGTAACTTAAAAAAAAAAGCACGAGAACAGATCAATGAAAGCAGGAGCTGGTTTTTTGAAAAAGTTAATAAAATTGATATCCCTCTAGCCAGACATACCAAAAAGAAAGGAGAAATGACCCAAATGAAATAATAACCAATACCACAAAAATACAAACAATCATGAGCATATTATGAAAAACTTTATGTCAAAATATTTGACAACCTGTAAGAAATGGATACATTTCTAGAAACATATAACCACCTTCCGAAACTGAAACATGAAGAAATAGAAAACTTGAACAGACCAATAACCAGCAAAGAATTTGAATCAGTAATGAAAACTTTCCTTACAAACAAAAGTCCAGGCCTAGATGCCTTCACAGAAAATTCTACCAAGCATTTAAAAAAGAGGCAATTACTCTTCTTCTCAAATTATTCCAAAAAATAGAAATGGAGGGAAAATTTCCAAATTTATTCTATGAGGCCTAAATTACTTTGATACTAAAACCAGATAAACACTCCATAAAAAAAGAGAACTATAGGTTAATATTGCTGATGAACATGGATTTAAAAATTGTAAATACCGGCACTGGGGTGACTCAGTAGGTTGAGTATCTGACTCTAGATTTCAGCTCAGATCGCGATTTCATGTGATTTGGCCCAGCATTGGGGATTCTCTCTCACCCTCTCTCTCTGGCCCTCCCCCACTCATGTTGCTCACTCTCTCTCTTTCTCAAAATAAATAAACCTAAAAAAATTAAAAATTCTCAATAAAATACTAGCAAATCAAATTAAACAGTACATTAAAAAAATCACTTCACATGATCAAATGTGATATATTCTTGTGCTGTCAGGGTAGTCAATTATTCACAAATCTATCATCAGAACACACCACATTAATAAAATATTTATGAACCATATGATCCTCTCAATAGATGCAAAAAAAACATTTTACATATTACAACATCCATTCATGATAAAAATTCAACAAAGTAGGTTTAGAATGAACATATATCAACATAATAAAGTCCTTATATGAAAAACTTACAGTGAAAATAATATTCAATGGGGAAAAGCCAAGAGGTTTCCCCCTAAGGTCAGGAACAAGAAAAGGATGTTTACTCTCACCACTTTTATTAAATATATTACTGGAAGTCCTAGCCACAGGATTCAGACAACAAGAGGAAATAAAAGGGATCTAAATCAGCAAGGAAGATATAAAACTTTCACTATCTGCAGTTGAAAGGGTATTCTATATAGAAAATCTGAATGAATCCACCAGAAACTAATTAGAACTGATTGATGAATTTGGTAAAGTTGCAGGATAAAAAATCAGTGTGTAGAAATGTGTTGCCTTTCTATGCACAAAATAATGAAGCAGCAGAAACTGAAATTAAGATAATCAATTTTACATTTGCATCAAAAACAATAAAATATCTAGGAGTAAACTTAACCAAAGAAATGAAAGACCTGTAGTCTAAGAATTATAAAACACTGATGAAAGAAACTGAAGACCACACAAATAAAAGGAAAGATATTCCATGTTCATGGATTAGAAGAACAAATATTGTTAACATGTGTATACTACCCAAAGGAATCTACACATTTAAAGTAATCCTTATCAAAATAACAACAGAATTTTTCATAGAACTAGAAGAAATAATCCTAAAATTTGTATGGAAGCATTGAAGACCCTTAACAACAAAAGCAACCTTGAAAAATAAAAACAAAACTGGAGGCATCACAATTCCAGACATCAAGTCATATTACAAAGCTGTGGTAAACAAAATAGTATGGTACTGGCACAAAAATAGACCCACACATCAATAGAAAATAATAGAAAATCCAGAAATATACACACAATTATTTGGTAAATTAATTTTGGACAATGGAAGAAAGAATATACAATGGAAAAAAGACATCTCTTCAAGAAATGATGATGGTAAAACTGAGTTGTAACATGTAAAAGAATGAAACTGGACCCTTTCTTATACCATATACAAAAATAAACACAAAAGCAATTAAAGACCTAAATGTGAGACCTGAAACCATAACATTCCTACAACAGAGCATAGTTGGTAATTTTTCTGACATCAGCTATAGCAATATTTTTCTAGATAAGTCTCCTGAGGCAAAGAAAATAAAAGGAAAAAAAAAACAACTATTGGGACTACATCAAAATAAAAAGCTTTTGCACAGCAAAGGAAATGATCATCAAAATGAAAGGGAACATACTTAATGGGAGAAGATATTTTCAAATGCCATATCTAAAAATGGGCTAGTCCCAAGAAGGTGTAAAAAGATTGATACCCCTCTCGAAAACAATGCGGAGTCTCTTCAAATATCTAAAATAGAACTACCTTATGATCCAGCAATCACACTACGGGGTATTTATCCAAAGAGTAAAAAACAAACAAACAAAAAAACAAAAAACCCTGATGTTTATACTAGCATTATCTACAATAACCAAATTATGGAGACAGCCCAAGTGTCCATTAACTGATGAATGCATAAAGATAATGTGGTATATACATATGATGGAAATTGCTCAGCCATAAAAAGAATGCAGTCTTGCCATGTGCAATGACATGGATAGAGCTAGAGAGTATTATGCTAAGCAAAATGAATCAGTGAGAGAAAGACAACATATTATTTCACTCATGTGTGGCTTTAAGAAACAAAATCAACAAGCCAAGGATTAAAAAAAAGAAGAAGAAGAAGAGGAAATCCAAGAAACAGATCTTTAACTCTAAAGAACAAACTGATGGTTACAAAGGGAGTGGTGTCTGGAGGGATGGATTAAATAGTTGATAGGGAATAAGGAGAGAAATTGTCTTGAGCACTGGGTGTTAAGTTGAAGTGTTGAATCACTGTATTGTAGAACTTAAACTAATATTACACTGTTAACTGGAATTTAAATAAAAAACTTATAAAAAAACAGATTTGATACAACTCAACTTCCAAAAAACAAATAATCCAATTAAAAAATAGGCAGAAGACATGAACAGAGGTTTATCCAAAAAAGACATACAAACAGCCAATAGACACATAAAAATATGTTCAACATCACTCATAATCAAGGAAATGCAAATCAAAACTACAATGAGATATCACCCCACTTCTGTCAAAATGGCTAAAATAAAGAACACATGAAACAACAAGTGTTGGTGAGGATGTTAAGAAAAAGGAACCCTTGTGCACTGTTTGTGGGAATATGAACTGGTGCAGCCACTATGGAAACCAGTATGGAGGCTCCTCAAAAAGTTAAAAATGGCACTAATCTGTGATCCAGTAATCACACTACTGTTTTTTTTTTTTACCAAAAACCACAAAACCCTAATTCAAAGGGATACGTGCATCCCTATATTTATTGCAGCATTATTTACAACAGTCAAATTATTGAAGCATCCCCAGTTTCCACTGACAGATGAGTGGACAAAGATGTGGTATATATTTGTACAGTGGAATATTATTCAGCCACAAGAAGAATGAAATCTTGCCATTTGCAATGACAGGATAAACAAAATTGACAAACTTTTCACTAAACTCACCATGAAAAAAGTAAGATGGGTCAAATAAACAAAATCAGAAATGAAAGAGAAGTTACAACCTCTAACAAATATAAAACATAGTGTAAGAGGTTGCTATGAACAATACTGGAAGCAATAGTAAATTCTTGAAACATATAATAATCCAAAACTGGATCAAGAAGAAATAGAAAATCAGAACAAAGCCATTAGCAGTAATAAAACTGAATCATTTATTATATATATATATATATATATATATATATATATATATATCTCCTAACAAAAGTCAGACAACTTCATAGTTGAATTCTATCAAACATTTAAAGAAGAGTGAGTACCTATCCTAAAACTATATTTAAAAAAAATGAAGTAGAGGCAAAGTTTCCAAAATCATTTCATGAAGCCAGAATTATCCTGATAATGAAACTGCACAAGGTACTAAAAAAACTAAAAGAAACAAGAGAAAAAAAAAATAGAAAAGTGCAGCGCAATATCCCTGATAAACATACATTCAAAAATTTTCAACAAAATATTCCAAAATTCAACAACACATTAAAAGAACTGTATACCATAATCAAGAGGGATTTATTCCAGGGATACAGGGATGATTCCACACCGAAAAATCAAACATGAACCACCACATTAACAGAATAAAGGATAAAAATTACATGATCATGTCAGTAGACGTAGAAAAAAACCTGTGGCAAAATTCAACACCTTTTTAAGTAAAATCTCTCAAAAATGTGGGTGTAGAGGGAACATACCTCAACGTAATAAATAAGTCCACAGCTAATATACTCAACTGTGAAAAGCTTCCTAAGATAGGAACAAGACAAGGATGTCCACTTTCTCCACTTTTATTCAACATATGTATTAAAAATCTTCACTAGACCAATTAGGAAGAAAAATAATTAAAAAGACATCCAAATTGGAATGAAGAAGTAAAACCACCACTATTTGTAGGCACCATAATTTTGTGTATGGAAAACACTAAAGACTCCATTAAAAAAAAAAGTGTTAGAACTAATAAACAAAGTCGGTAAACTTCCAAGGTACAAAATCAACATGCAATAATCTGTTGCATTTCTATAAACTAATAATGAACTATCAGAAAGAGAAATTAAGAAAACTATCCATTTATATTATATTATTTAAAAAAGAAAAAAAATATCTACATATAAACTTAATCAAAGGGTTAAAAATCTGTACACTGAAAACTATAACACATTGATGAAAGTAATTGAAGAGGGAATTAAGATGGGAGTTAAGTAGGGCGACCGGGATTTTTGTTGTCCCTCAAACACAGCTTTATTGAGGTCAGATCACTTGGAACACCCATGAAAGCAATCTGTGAATTGGCAGAAGGATCTCCACAGTTGGAGGGAGACAGCTTGGCAGGATCGAGGTGCCTGCATGTGAATTGGGGGTGATAAAATGGCATAGGCACTGAGGGGAGGGAACCCTTTCTGTGGAGAGACAAAAAAGAGAGAAAGAGAAAGGGGTTGTGAAAGTGCAGCATCACATTAGCACAAAAGGAAAACCTCACTGGATCACAGACTGGGAAACAAGAAGTATGGAAAGGGCCAGTTTATTTTTTGCAAACAGCCTTAGAAGCTGAAACTTGGGAGGTCTGAAAGTGTGTGACTTTCTCTGGAACAAAGCTGGGAGCCTTGGTTTGCGCACGTGGACAGGTAAGAGCTGGCCCAGGAGTACATAGCATGGTATAGCGTTCTCAGGGGCACACTGGGACAGAACAGCCCCCTTCCTGGAGGACTTTGGGAAGAAGGTTTATTGCTTTCCCAAAGACAAAAGACCCTGCAGGTGTCAGCCAAAGGCCTTTTATCAGCAGGGCAGAGTGGCTCTACTCTGCAACAGGGGAGAAAAGCCAGACAGACTGGGTCCTTTAAGACTTTGGGCTTTGAAGCTCAGCCAAGTACCTAGAAGGTGAAGGAGAACTGTGGAGCAGGGCAAGCTGACCGCCTTCACTATTCTATGAGGGCTGCCTGAACGGCGTGGGTTGAGATACCTAGTCTGGGGAGGACAGAGTGGGGTGTTGCCATTTTACTCCCAACACCAAAATGGTGGGACTTCAGAGAGCAGCACAGGGGACCCCAGTAGAGATGGGACAGGCTTACACCAAATCCCCTAAGTCCATGCAGGCAACTGCTTATCTACTGGAGCAAGACTGACTGCCCCAACTCAGTCAGACTCTCCTCCAGTCCAGCACAGCTACTGGTCCCAAGAACCAATAGACATATCTTTTCACTTATTTTATTTTATTTTTCATTTTTTTCTACATTTTTTTTTCTTTTGGAATCAGGCTCATCATTTCTGATTTGTTTTGGGTCAATTCTTACTATAAATACACACACACACACACACACACACACATTTGTTTGTTTCTTTGTTTAATCAGGCATCTTTATTCTTTTCTTTTCCCACCTTTTCCTTTCTTATTTTTAATTCCCTTTCTCTTTCTCTGGTTTAACCTTATACTTTTTTGATTCTCTGCTCTTCTTACTGCCCCTTTCATTTTTCCTTTTTTATAGGATCAGTCTTCGCCTCCCCCCCACCCAACTTTTCCTTCTTTTATTTCCACAGCCATTTCAATAAAAAAATCAAAGCATATCTGGTTGAGGGTCCAAACACTCCACCGCTACAATCAAGGAGGAGCTCTGCAGAGGACTGACCAGTAGAATACACCAGCCAAAACGTAACAACAGGTGCATGCAACATACACCGAAACCACATCCTGAAGTGCCAGGTCAGGACAATGTATGGCGCCTCTATAATATAGTAGTACACTCAGGGGTAGGACATATAACAAGCTTTTAAAAGACACAAAAGACAGAAGTTTGGCAAAATGACAAGTTGGAGGACCTTTCGCCAAAGAAAGGTCAAGAAGAAATCACAGTCAGAGAATTGCTCAAAACAGATATAAGAAGATATCTGAAAAACATTGAAACACAGTTTTTTAATATTTATTTTTGAGAAAGAGGGAAAGACCATGAGCACTGGGGAGCAGGGAGCAGAGAGAACAAGACACATAATCTCAAGCAGGCTCCAGGCTCTGGGCTGTCAGTACAGAGTCTGATGAGGGCATGGGGCTCGAACTCTCAAACCACTAGATCATGACCTGAGATGAATTCAAATACTTAACCGACTGAGCTACCCAGGTGCCCCATGAAAAAAAATTACTATAACAGTCCTAAGACTAATAGTTGGGCTTGATAAAAGCATAGAACACACCAGGGAAACTCTTGCTGCAGAGATCAAAAACCTAAGAACTAGTCAGGATGAATTTAGAAATGCTATAACTGAAATGCAAAATAAATTAGATACAATGACAGTAAGGATGAAAGAAGCAGATGAGAAAATAGGTGAAATAAAAGAAAAATTATGAAAAATAATAAATCTGAAAAAAATAGGGAAAGGAAATTACTAGATCACAAGGGGAGAATTGGAGAGCTAAGTGATTCCATGAAATGAAAATATCTGTGTCAATGGAGTTCCAGAAGAAGAGCAAGAGAAAGGGTCAGAAGGTTTATTTGAACAAAGTATAGCTGAGAACGTCCCTAATCTGAGAAGGGAAACAGGTATCCAAGTCCAAGAGGCACAGAGAACTCCCTTCAAAATCAACAAAAACAGGTCAACACCACAAAATATCATAGTGAAACTTGCAAAATACAATGACAGAGAGAATTCTGAAAACAGCTAGGGACAAACATTTCTTAACCTACATGGGTAGATACATAAGGTTAGTAGAACCTCTTAGTAAAACCTGTCCAATGAAACTTGGCAGGCCAGAAGGGAGTGACAGGAAATATTCAATGTGCTGAACATAAAAACTATGGAGCCAAGAATCCTTTACACAGCAAAGCTGCCATTCAGAATAGAAGGAGAAATAAAGACTTTCCCAGACAACCAAAAACTATGGGAGTTCTTGAGCACTAAAATAGTCTGGTAATAGATCCTAAGGGGGACCGTGAGAGTGGAAAGCAGCAAAGACTGAAAAAGACCAGAGACATCATAACAAACATGAAATCTATAGATAACACAAAGGCACTAAATTCGTATATTTCAAAAATCACTCTGAATATAAATGAACTAAATGCCCCAATCAAAAAAGTACAGGACATCAGAATGGATTAAAAAAAAAAAGATACATCTATACGCTGCCTACAAGAGACTCATTTTAGACTTAGACACCTGAAGAGTGAAAGTGATGTGATGGAGAACCATCTACATGCTAACAAACATCAAAAGAAAGCCAAAGTAGCCATACTTATACCAGACAAACTAGATTTGAAACCAAAGACTGTAACAAGAAATGAAGGGCATTATATCATAATTAAAGGGTCTATCCATCAAGAAGAACTAACATTATAAATATTTATGCCCCCAATATGATAGCACCCAGATATATGAATCAATTAATCACAATCATAAGCAAGCTTATGGATAATACTGTCACAATTGCAGGAGATTTTAGTACTCCATTAACAGCAATGGACAGATCATCTAGGCAGAAAATCAACAAGGAAACTACAACACTGAATGACACATTGGACCAGATAGACTTCACAGATATATTCAGAACACTTCATCTTAAAGCAACAGAATACACATTCTTCTTGAGTGAACATGGAACATTCTCCAAAACCGATCATATACTGTGTCACAAAATAGCTCTCAACAGGTACAAAAAGATCAAGATCATACCATGCATATTTTCAGATCACAATACTATGAAACTTGAAGTCAACCACAAGAAAAAAATTGGAAATCCCTCAAATACATGGAGGTTAAAGACCATCCTACTAAAGAATGAATGGGTTACCCAGGAAATTAAAGAAATTAAAAAATACATGGAAGCAAATGAAAATTAAAACACAATAGTCCAAACCCTTTGGGATGCAGGCCTAAGAGGAAAATACCTTGCAATTCAGCCCAATCTCAAGAAGCAAGAAAGGTCCCAAATACACAACCTAACCTTACATCTAAAGGACTTAGAAAAGGAGCACTGAATAAAGCCCAAAGCCAGCAGAAGAAGGGAAATAATAAGGAACAGTGCAGAAATAAACAATACAGAATAATAATAATAATAATAATAATAAACAGTAGAACAGGTTAATTAAACTAAGAGCTGGTTTTTTGAAAGAATAAACAAAATTGATAAAGCCCTATATGGACTACCAAAAAGAAAAGAGAGAGGACCCAAATAAATCAAATCGCAAATGAACAAGGAGAGACCACAACCAACACCACAGAAACACAAACAATTATAAGAGAATAGTATGAAAAATTATATGCCAAAAAACTGGACAATCTGGACGAAATGGAGAAATTCCTAAACATTCACACACTACAAAAATTCAAACAAGAAGAATTAGAAATTTTGAACAAACCCATAACCAGCAAAGAAATTGAATGAGTTATCAAATATCTTCCAACAAGTAAGCATCCTGGGCCAGATGGCTTCCCAGGGGAATTCTACCAGAATTTAAGGAAGAGTAAATACATATTCTCCTCAAAATGTTCCAAAAAATAGAAATGGAAGGAAAAGTTCTAAACTCATTCTATGAAGCAAGCATTATATTGATTCCAAACCAGACAAAACCCCACTAAAAAGGAGAATTACATGCCAATATTCATGTTAACCTAGATACAAAATTTCTTAACAAGATACTAGGAAATCAAATTGAACAGTATATTAGAAGAATTATTCATCATGATCAACTTTAAATCATTCCTTGGCTGCAGGGCTGGTTCAATATTTGCAAATCAATCAACGTGATGCATCACATTAATAGAAGAAAGGGTAAGGACTATATGATCCAGTCAATAGATGCAAAAAAAAGCAGTTGACAAAATATAGCATCATTTCCTGATAAAAACACTCAAGAAAGTAGGTATAGAAGAAGCATACCTTAACGTCATGAAAGCCATACATGAAAGGCCCACAGCTAATATTATCCTCAATGTGGAAAAACTGAGAGCTTTCCCCGTAAGATCAGGAACATGACAGGGATGTCCACTCTCACCACTTGTTGTTCAACATAGTGTTGGTAGTCCTAGCCTCAGCAATCAGAAACCAAAACGAAATAAATGGCATACAAATTGGCAAGGAGAAAGTTAAACTTTTACTCCTTGCAGATGACATGATACTCTACATGGAAAACCCGAAATACTCCACAAAAAAAAAAAAAAAAGAAAAAGAAAAACTGCTAGGGCTGATACATGAATTCAGCAAAGTCGTAGGACATAAAATCAACATACAGAAATCAGTTACATTTCTATACACCAATAATGAAGCAACAGACAGAGGTATCAAGGAATTGATCCCATTTACAATTGTAACAAAAATGATAAAATACCTAGGATTAAACCTGACCAAAGACGTAAAGATTTTTATGCTAAAAACTATAGAAAGCTGATGAAAGAAATTGAAGAACACATAAAGAAATGGAAAAGCATTCCATGCTCATGGACTGGAAGAACAAATATTGTTAAAATATCAATACTCCCCAAAGCAATCAACACATTTAATGCAATCCCTACCCAAATAATACCAGCATTCTTCACAGAGCTAGAACAAACAATCCTAAAATTTGTATGTAACCACAAAGACCCTGAATAGCCAAAGTGATGTTGAAAAAAAAACAAAGTAGAGACATCACAATCCCAGACTTTTAACCTGTATTGCAAAGCAATATCATTAAGATAGGATGGTATCGGCACAAAATAGACCTATAGACCAATGGAATAAAGAACCCAGAAATGGACACACAAATATATGGTCAACTAATCTTCAACAAAACAGAAAAGAGTATCCAATGGCAAAAAGACAGTCTGTTTATCAAATGGTGCTGGGAGAACTGGACAGCAACATACAGAAGAATGAACCTCGACCACGTTCTTAAACCATACAAAAATAAATTCAAAATAGATGAAAGATCTAAATGTGATACTGGAAACCATCAAAATCCTATGGGAGAATACAGGCAGCAACCACTTTCACTTAGGCCACAGCAACTTCTTACTTGACGTGTCTCCAGTGGCAAGAGAAATAAAAGCAGAAATGAACTATTGGGACCACATCAAGATAAAAAGCTTCTGAACAGCAAAGGAAACAATCAACAAAACTAAAGCGGATTTGATGGAATAGAAGAAGATATTTGCAAATGATATATCAGATAAAGGATGAGTATTCAAAATCTATAAAGATCTTACCAAACTCAACACCCCAAAAAAACACAAATATCCAGTGAATAAATGGGTAGAAAACACAAATAGACACACTTTTCCAAAGAAGTCATCCAGATGGCTAACTGACACATGAAAAGAGGCTCAACATCACTCATAATCAGGGAAATACAAAACAAAACCACAAGGAGACACCAGTCAGAATGGCTAAAATCAACTCAGGAAACAATAGATTTGGGCAAGAACGTGGAGAAAGGGGAACCCTTTTGTACTGTTGGTAGTAATGCAAACTGGTGCAGCTATTCTGGAAAACAATATGGAGGTTCCATTTTTAATTTTAAATAATTAAAAATAGAACTACCCTACAACCCAGCAATTGCACTACTAGGAATTTATTCAAAGAATACAAAAATGCTGATTTGAAGGGGCATGTGTGCCTCAATGTTTATAGCAGTGCTTTCAACAATAGCCAAATTATGGAAAGAGCCCAAATGTCCTTCAACTGATGAATGGATTAAGAAGATGTACATACAACATGGTACACTACTTGGTGATGAAAAGAATAAAATCTTACCATTTGCAACAATATGGGTGGAACTGGAGAGTAGTATGCTAAGTGACATAAGTCAGTCTGATAAAGACATACCACATAATTTCATTCATACGTGGAATTTGGTAAACTCAACAGATGAACATAGGGGAAGGGAAGGAAAAATTAGATCAAAACAAAGGGGGATAAAACCATAATAAACTCTTAAATACATAGAACAAACTGAGGGTTGCTGGAGGGGGTGAGTTAAATGGGTGAAAGGCATAAAGGAGGGCACTTTTTGAGATGAGCTCTATCACATGTAAGAGATGAATCACTGGGTTCTACTACTGACACCAAGACTGCACTGTATGTTTACTAACTGGAAAATTAAAAAAATAATAATAAATGGAAAAGGTCACAAATAAATGGAACAATATTCTCCACTACAGATCAGAAGAATTAATACTGTTAAATTGTCCACATTATCCAAGAAAAATGTACAAATTCAATACAATTCCATTATAATTCCAAAGGCATTATTGAAGAAAGTTAGAATGAACAATTTTAAAATCTGTTTGGAATAATAAAAGATCTTAAATATCCAAAGCAACCTTGAGAAAGAAAAAAAATGTAGTCATCAAGCTCCCTGAGTTAAAACTACATTACAAAGCTATAGTAAGAAAAATAATATGGTATTGACATAAAAATAGACACATACCTTAATAGAACAGAGTCCAAAAATAAACCTATACATATATGGCCAATTAACTTATGATAAAGGAGAATATACAAGGGCGAAAAGATAGTCTCTTTAATAAATGTTGTTGGGAAAACTGGATAGCCACATGAAAACAATGCAACTAGGTTAATATCTTATACCATACACACAAAGAAAATTAAGTTAAAATGGATTAAAGAGTTAAACATAGGACCCAAAACCATAAAACTCCTGAAAGAAAACTTAGGCAGTAAAAACTCCTTGACATTGATCTTAATGTTTTTTTTTAATCTGACTCCAAAGGTAACAACAGCAAAAATAAACAAGTGGGACCACATCAAACAAAAAAGCTCCTGCACGGCAAAGAAAAATATCAATGAAATGAAAAAGCAACATACTAATATTTGCAAGTCACATATCTGATAAGGTATTACTATCCAAAATATATAATCAACTCCTGCAACTCATCATCAAAAAATAAAAAACAATTTGATTTTAAAAAATGATCAGAAGATCTGAATAGACATATTTTCAAAGAAGACATTACTAATCATCAGGGAAATGCAAATCAAATGCACAATTAGATATTGCCTCACACCTGTTAGAATGGCTATTATCAAAAAGAAAAGAATAATAACTATTGAGGATGATGTGGAGAAAATGGATCACTTGTGCACTGTTTGTAGGAATGTAAATTGGTATGGCCACTATGCAAACCAGTATATGAAGATTCCTCAAAAAATTAAAAACACAGAACTACCATGTGATCTGGCAATTTCAAGGCTGGATATTTACCCACAGGAAATATAAACACCAATTTGAAAAGATGTCCACCCCTATGTTTGCTATAGCATTACTTACAACAGCCAATATACAGAAATCATGTTAAGTGTCCATTGATTTATGAATGGATAAAGAAGAGGTGGTATATGTATACAATGGAGTATTATCTACCAATAAAAAAGAAGGAAAATTTTCCATTTGTAACAACATGGGTGGACCTTGAGGGTGTTATGCTACATGAAATAAGTCAAAGAATCGCAAATATCATATTATTTCACGTGTAATCTAAAAAACAAAACAAACAAATATAATAAAAGTCATGGAAATGAGAAGAGTGGTGGCTGCCTGACAAAGGATGGTTGGTGAGTGGAGGAATGGGTGAGGGGGGGTCAGTAGGTACAAACTTCAGTTGTGATAAACAAATAGGTGGTGGGTATGTGGTGTGCAGCATGGTGACTACAGTCAGTGGTATTGTAGTGAATATTTATAGATGACACAAGAATAGATCTTGAAAATTCTTAGCACAAGAAAAAAAATTGGTAACTTTTTGTGGTGAAATATGATGACTAGATTTACTGTGGTGATCAATTTGCAGTGTACACAAGTGTCAAATCATTGTTGTACACCTGACACTAATATAAAGTTGTACATCAATTTAAAAATAAGTCAGAAAATAGGGAAAAACAAAGAACAGATGAGACAAAAAAACCCATATAAACAGCAAAATTGGAGATTTAAACACAGCCAAATCAATAATCATATTAAATGTAACAGATATAACACTCAAATTAAAATTAAAAGGCATAGATTTTCAGATTGGATAAAAAGCAAGGATAATTGCTTTAAGTACTGCTTCAAGTATTGCTTTAAGTACTTTTACAATTAAAAGGCATAGATTTTCAGATTGGATAAAAAGCAAGGATAATTGCTTTAAGTACATTAACAGTGTTAAAATATGTCATCTCATAATAATAAAGGTATCAGTTTATCAAAAAGAAATGATAATCCCAAAAATTTACACACTCAGTAACTTTGAAATACATAAACCAAAACTTAACAGAAATTTAAAATTAACAGAAAAAAGATAAATATATAATTATAGTCAAAGTTTTCAATCTCTGTATCACAAAAATTTATAGAATATATAGGCAAAAAATTAAGAATGCAGTAGACTTAATCCACTATCAGCCAACCTGATCTAATTGCATTTAGGACCTTCCACTACTCGAAATCAGAATACACATTCTCCTTAAGTATACACAGAACATTTACAAAAATATACTATATACTGAAGCATAAAATAATTATAAGTGAATTTAAGGGAATTGAAGTCATACAAACTATGGTTTATGACTACAATAAAAATAAATTAGAAGTCAATAATACAAAGTTATCTGGAAAATGCCAAAATATTTATAAATTAAATAACATACTTCTAAATACTCCATGAGTCAAAGAAAAAATAAAAAGGAAATTAGAGAGTACGTGAAACTGAAGGAAAATAAAAACATCACATATCAAAATATGTGGGATAATGCTAAAGTATTGTTCAGAGAGATGGTTAAAACAGTATACACCTACGTTAGGAAAGATGAAAGGTCTCAAATTAGTAACTTCAGCTTCCATCTTAAAAACCTGAAAAGTTAGTGAAATATATAGTAAGCAGGAAAAAAATGAAGTAATAAAAGTTACTGTGGAAAACAATGAAATAGAATAGAGAAAATCAGTGAAGCCCAAAGCCAGTTGATTTGTTGAGAAAAAATAAAATAAAATTGATAAACCTCTAGCAAGGCTAAGCAAGATAAAAAAGAGAGAAGAGACAAAATAAGAACATCAGGTATGGTGATACAAGTATCATTAATGCTTCTACTGCTATAAAAAGGATAATAAGGGAGTATTATGAACAATTTCATGCCAGTGAATTTGATAAATTTGCTAAAATGGTAAAATGGTTAAATTTTTAAAAGGCAAAGATACCAAAGCTCACTCAAAAAAAAAAAAAAAAAGATACCTCCAAGTCTCTTAAACAAATTGAATTTGTAGTTAAAACATCTTACCATTAAAAAACTTCAGGCCAGATAGATTCACTGGTGAATTCTACCAATCATTTAGTAACAATTTAACATTGAATTCTTCTAGACTTTAATAACAATTTAACATTGAATTCTCTAAAAAAACAGAACAGGAGAAAACACTACCCAACTCATTCTATAAAACCAGATTTGCTCTGACATCAAAACAAGGCATAAACAATACACAAAATCTATAGTCAAATGTCCCTCATAAAAATAAATGTAAAAATTCTTAACAAGCATTTAGGAAATATCACCCACCAATATGCAAAAAAGATAATGCATCATGATTACATGGTGGGGGTTCATCCATAGGCAAGATTGCTTCAACATTTGACAATCAATCAATGTAATTCACCTATTAAAACATTAAAGAAGAGGGGCGCCTGGGTGGCTCAGTCGGTTAAGCGTCGGACTTTGGCTCAGATCATGATCTCACGGTCCGTGAGTTCGAGCCCCGCTTCGGGCTCTGTGCTGACAGTTCAGAGCCTGGAGCCTGCTTCAGATTCTGTGTCTCCCTCTCTCTCTGACCCTCCCCCGTTCATGCTCTTTCTCTGTCTCAAAAATAAATAAAACATTAAAAAAATTAAAAAAAACATTAAAGAAGAAAAAATATATAACACCTCAATAATGGCAGTAAAAGAATATTACAGGGGCGCCTGGGTGTCTCAGTCGGTTGAGCATCCAGTTCCTGATTTTGGCTCATGTCATGATCTCATGGTTCGTGGGATTGACCCCTGCATCGGGCTCTTTGCTGACAGCATGGAGCCTGCTTGGAATTCTCTCTCTCCCTCTCTCTCTGCCCTTTCCCTGCTCCCACATAAATAAATAAACATTTGGGGAAAAAAAGAAAAAAATAAATAAATATTACAAAATCTAACATACAACAAACAAGAAACAGAAAGGATCTTTCACTTGATAAAGAACACGTAAAAAGACCTATACTTAACTTTATAACTTATGCTAAAATTATGCTTTTCCCCTAAGACCAGAAATAAGGCAAGAGTGTCTGCTCTTATCAATTCAATAGAAGACTGAACTGGAGGGCCCAGCCAGTGCAGCAAAGACAAATAAAAGAAATGATGTTGATAATGGAAAATAAGTAAAAACTCCTTATTTGCAGATTACAAATAGAAAATTCTATGGAGTCTACAAAAAAAAGCTGTTAGGTGTAATAAGGAAGTTCAGTTAAACTGTGGGACACAAATTCAGTATGCAAAACATCAATTGTATTTCCATCCAACTTGAAAATGAAATTAATAAGAAAGCAATTCCATTTACAACGGCATTTTTATTTTTTTTTATTTTTTAATTTTTTTAATGTTTATTTTTGAGAGAGATGGAGACAGAATATGAGTGGGGAAGGGAGAGAGAAAGAGGGAGACACAGAATCCGAAGCAGGCTCCAGGCTCCAAACTGTCAGCACAGAGCCTGACGCGGGGCTCAAACCCACGAGTTGTGAGATCATGACCTGAGTCGAAGTTGGACGCTCAACTGATTGAGCCACCAGGCGCCCCTACAATGGCATTTTTCAAAGGAAACAGGTAAATTTGATTAATAAATGCATAAGACTTATAGACTGAAAATGACAACCTATAGACTTAAAATGACAAGATATTGATGAGAGAAATTGAAGAAGACTCAAAAACTGGAAAGAAATATATTCGTGGATTGGGAGACTCAATGTTATGAAATGTAAATTATTTGCAAATTGACTTAGAGTTTCAATGCAATCCACAGTAAGCTTTTTTGTAGAAAGTGAAGAGCTGATTTTAAAATTGATATGGAAATGCAAAGGATCCAGAAGAGGCAAAACAACTTTGAAAAAGAAGAGCAAAGCTAAAGGATTTGCACTACCTTACTTTAAGACATATTATAAAGGTAATCAAGAAATCACGTGATATTGAAATCAAGATAGACAAATAGATCAACAGAACAAAATATGATCAATTGATTTTCAACAAAAATGCAAGGTAATTCAGTGAAGAAAGCATGGACTTTTCTAATCATAATGCTAGAACAATGGGGTATGTACATGCAAAAAAAAAAAAAAAAAAGGACTTCAACACATATCTTCACCATACACTAAAGGATTATAAACTTAAATGTAAAACCTAAAATTACAAATTGTGTAGGAAACAGAAAATCTTTGTGACCTGAGATTACGCAAATATTTTTTTAAATAGGACACCACATTCATAAAAGAAAAAAATTAAGTTGGACTTGATCAAAATTAGGAACTTCTGCTTTTTTAAAAAGAACTGCTTTTTGAAAGACATTGTTAAAGAGAATGAAAACATAAACTACAGACCAGAAGAAAATATTTACAAACAACATATATGTTAAACGACCTACCATCCAAAATATATAAAGACTCTCAAAACTCAGAAGAACAACTCAATTCAAAAATGGGCCAAAGATTTAAACAGATATTTTACCAAAGAAAATAAACAGTTGTCAAATAAGTGCACTGAAAAATTCTCAACATCATCAGTCATTAGAATTATGCAATTCAAAACCACAATAAGGTACCACTACACACACTTATGTCCAAAATGAAAACAAGACTGACCATATATCAAGGGTTGGCAAGGATGTGGAGCAACTGAAACTCTCATATGTTGCTGTTGGGAGTGTAAAAGTTATACCACCTTGGAAAACAATTTGACGGTGTCTTTAAAATAAGTTAAAACATACATCTACCAAATAGCCCCGTCATACTCCTAGGTATTTAACCATAAATATGAAAACATATGTCCATACACTCATTTGTACATGAACGTTTGTAGCAGTTTTATTGGTAATATCCCAAAACTGCAAATAATCCAAACATCCATCAATAAATTAATGCATAAACAAATTGTGGCATATTCATACAGTGGAATACTACTCAGCAATAAAAATGAATGAACCACTGATACATATAACACCATGGTGAAATCTCAAAATAATTATTGAGTTAAATACGCCAGACCAAAAAAAAATACATACATTATGATTCCATTTATATAAAATCCTAGAAAATGCAAACCAAACAATGACAAAAATCAGATTCAGTAGGAGTGGGGCAGAAGGGAGGAATTACAAAGGGGCACAAGAAAATGGTTGGGGACGACGGATAAGCTTATTATCTTGATTGTGACGATGGTTTCACAGGTATATACGAATGTCAAATTTTATCAAATATGTACCGTAATATATGCAATTTATTCTATGTCAATTATACCTCCATACACCTGTTTTAAACATGAATAAAATAAACACTACTCCCAGAGGCATTTTGGTAGCTTGAGTAGCCAAAATCCTAGGCTTGCCCCTATCTACTTCATCCAGTTATTTATATTGATCTTGTGCCTAAGGGAATAATGAGTAGCACATTGAGATGGATCTAAATGACAGGAAGACAGAAAATACCATTAACTGGCACATCCACTAAATACTATGCAGTGAAACAAACAGAATAATTATTTAACTTTTCTATAGAAAAATTAATTATCAGAACAAAAATGATTTTTGTTTCAATAAAATATAGTAAAAATTCACAGATACTCACCTCTTTGGATAATCTTGTAAAGACATCTCCTCCCCTGAGAAAATCTAGTATTAAATACAGCTTCCCTTCAGTCTGAAAGGCTAATTATAAATTAGAATGTAGTAACAGAACAATCTTAAAGGCTTAACAAGCTTAGTATAAATTTTGATAAACAAATTTAGAGTTTTATCATTAAACACTATAAAGGAATTAAGAATTTATTCAAATGGTCCAATGTTATTGGGTAACATTATCTCACAATTGAATTTAGTGTTGAAATAGCTATAAACGCCTTCCCAGAACATAATCAACTTTGCATGTGGCTTTACACAGAAATGTCTACCACCATCATTTTCCTGATTTATGGATCAATGGTGTTCAATTGCAAACTTCCTGAACTCTGCCTCCCTACCTAATGAAAATCTACTAATTCTTTCAAGCTCAACAAAAATGCCAACTCCTCTATTAAGCTTTCCTCTATTAAGGATTTCTCTCTTTTCACATTTCCTTTAGCATCTTTACCCTCTTCTGCATAAGAATTATTTGGTACTGCTTTTGAGATATCATTGTTCTTTATTCATGTCTCTCTTAACTCCACTTTGGAATGTACAGTTAATTCGTTTACATGTCTGTGTTCCCATAGATATAATTTTTTTTGAGATCAGAGATTGTTTCACCTCTAGAGCCTACTGCATTCAATACAGTGTTTTGCACACAATTGGTATATACTGATTAATGTCATGTCACCCTAGAGATTTAAGGAAGAGATTTAGGATAACAGGGAGTAAAAGAAAAATGGGTGGAAATTTCTTGAGTGTTTTTTATAAAAATTATTTAATACCTACTTTACTGCATTATTTTTCAAAATTACCTAAGAATTTTTTAAATCTACTGCTAATTTATCTCTTGAAAATTTAAAGTGACATTGTAGAATGTATCAGTGATTTAATGATGTATATACCTTTGCATTCTCCAGGAAAACCAAACTTCACAATCTCATGCATGCATTAAATTATCAATGGAGCCATGATTCAAACTCAGAACAGTCGGACTCCAAATTCATGTTCTTTCCATTATACCTACTTGCTTCTTACTGGTATTCTTCTCCCCCCAAATATAAGAGAGAATAACTTAAATGGGCTAATATACCTACATTGTCCTCTCCAATAGAAGTAGGAAATAAATGAATATACTCATTATGAACAACATGTAAGAGGAACACATGCAAACACCAAATGCTTTGAATAAATCATCACACTTTATAGCCTAAGATCATTAAAGGTACAGCATAGCAGAGTAAAGAAATACTACCAGACAGGTAATCAGAAGATACTATCTTATTACCTTAGACAAGTTAACCAACAAATACAGAAAATACAATTCAAAGCTGGTTATTAATTCTTATTCTTATTTCAGATGAATATGTTTTACATAGTTGAATTATTAAATCAGTTTGAAGTATTTATTTCTTATTATATTATTACTTGAAAGGAAAGCTTAACTCTCTAATTCCATAAATTAAAAAAATTACATACCATAGTGTAATTTGACAATAAATGGATGATTTACTTCCACCAGTATATCCCTCTCCATCTTTGTCCGAACTCTGTCTCGAACTAAAAATTATAGTAGAGTAGAATATATTACTCTTCTATATAAAATTTAAGTAGAGATCTCATAAATAATTCACCAAACAAAAATATGAAAATATAAAATGCAACTTTATAAGTGCCTAAATTTGCCTAAATTTGCAGTCTATATATTCCTAGACAGTAATTACCATACTATCAGAAAGCCAACAAATTTAGTTTTGATCTAGAGATGGGTTAAAGTGACATAAATAGGTATTTGGTTAATATGCATTTATTATGTATTGGTCTCCGATTGTTCAAATGTGTTTACTGATTAAAACTGAGCAACGTTGGGGCACCTGGGTGGCTCAGTTGGTTGAGCAATTGGCTTCGGCTCAGGTCATGATCTCACGGTTTGTGAGTTTGAGCCCCGCGTCGGGCTCTATGATGACAGCTCTGAGCCTGGAGCCTGCTTCGGATTCTGTGTCTCCCCCTCTCTCTCTGCCCCTCCCCCACTCATTCTCTGTCTCTCTCTCTCTCTCTCAGAAATAAATAAACATTAAAAAAATTAAAAAAAAAACTGGGCAATGTTATTGTTATCACAGCCTAGAAGATGGTGTATATATGTGTATCCAAGTGGTTGTGCTTTTTCAGTATGCAAAACCAACACAAATAGAACAGAAAAAAATTAAGAAACTTGAAATAAAATAATATAGCTTAATAAAACAAGTACATTTTAAGTAAAATAAAATGTGTCACTTTTATACCATTAAATTTTTACCAGGGTATAGTCTCACTAAATTACAGTATATGCCAATATCAAACCTAGAAATATCACTTACAGGCTAGAAAACTGTAACAATTACTAATGTTTAAAGAAAACTGAATCTACTCAATTTTTACAAGCAATACACAGCATATTTGTTAAAACAAGATTTATCAAATTCTATTTTATTAAACTTTTTCATCTTCTACCTTTTAAAGAAGCTTTTTTTAACACCTTCATTGCATAGAGCTGCCCAGCATCAGGACCAGTCTTCTTTCGAACAAGAAAAACCTAACAGAGGAATTTTTTGAAAAAAGTAAAATTCACATTTCAAGACATTCTTGCTATACACATAGACTAGTGCATGTTTCAGGGCCTACATTTTCTCTAATTTTATAAAGATAGATCTTTCTCTATAAATTATACTCTTACTTGATTTTTTTCTCATTTTCGTTCATTTACTAAATCACACTCTCATACATATTACCATAGGAAAGAAAATTATTAAAATAGATGACATGGTCAAGGACTTTAAGAAGTTTGTGACATAAAAGATAAGCAACATAATGAAGGGCAATTTCATCTAAAGGAACTCCTTTTAATACCCAAGCTCCTTTTTGTTACCTTAATAAAGACCAAAAAATGATATAACTCTTAGTTTGATATCTTCATTTCTACTTCCTTATTGGTCCATTTTAGAAATTAGCATACATTTTATTTTCTGTAAGAAATCAGAGGCAATTGTATCTGTCTGCCAGGTTGAAGAATCAAGATGGCTAATTATTCAAATACATTAAAGTTAAACTCTTTACTGTTACTGAGCAAGCTTAGGTAATAATATCTCATATTTTCAAATTAAAATTATGACTCATTAAAGCTAAGTTTCTAGGGGTGTCTGGGTGGCTCAGTCGGTTAAGCATCCAACCTCAGCTCAGGTTATAGTCTCATGGTTCATGAGTTTGAGCCCCACGTCAGGAACTGTGCTGACAGCTCAGAACCTGGAGCCTGTTTCGGATTCTGTGTCTCCCTCTCTCTCTGCTCCTCCTCGGCTTGCTCTCTGTCTCTCTCTGTCTCTCTCTGTCTCTGTCTCTCTCTCAAAAATAAATAAACATTAAAAATGCTGTTTTTAAAAAGCCTTAGTTATAAAGATAAATATTAATAGATGGAAATTTTACAGGAGTTATTTACTAGTAGAGAGTGGTTTCATTTTTTAAAAATAGTAAAAGTTGTTCACTGCTTTGAAATAAACTATATAGAAACAAAAAAAAAACAACAATAGAACAGATCAATGAAAGCAGGAGTTGGTTCCTTGAAACAACTAATAAAACTGATAAACCTCTAGCCAGATTATCAAAAAGAAAAGAGAAAGGACCCAAATGAATAAATCACAAATGACAGAAAAGAAATAATAACGAACACCACAGAAATACAAACAGTTGTAGAAGAATATGAAATACAAATATGAAAAACTATATGCCAACAAATTGGGACAGCCTGTAAGAAATGGATAAATTCCTAGAAACAATATAAATTACAAAAACTGAAACAAGAAGTAATAGAAAACTTGAACAGACCAATTACTAGCAATGAAATGAATCAGTAATCAAAAAAATCCAAACAAACAAAAGTTCAGGACCAGATGGGTTCGCAGAGTTCTACCAAACCTTTAAATAAGAGTTAATATATATTCTTCTCAAATTATTCTAAGAATTAGAAAAAAGAAGGAAAACTTCCAATTCATTCTATTAGTGAGCATTACCCTGATACCAACACCAGAGAGACACCACAAAAAGAGATCTACAGGCCAATATCCCTGATACCAACACCAGACAGACACCACAAAAAGAGAACTACAGGCCAATATCCCTGATGAATACAGGTGCAAAAATTCTTAACAGAATATTAGCAAAATTAATCCACAATAGATTTTAAAAAAAATCAAGGTTGTCTGGATGGCTCAATCAGTAGAGCATGCATCTAATCTCGGGGTTGTAAGTTCAAGCCCCACAGTGGGTGTAGAAATTACGTAAAAATAAAATCTTAAAAAAAACTATCATTCACCATGACCAATTGGGATTTATTCTTGGGTTAAAACAGTGGTTCAATATTCATAAATCAATCAACATGATATATAACATTATTAAAAGAAAGGACAAAAACATTACAATCATTTCAAAAGACGCAGAAAAAGCATTTGACAAAGTACAATATCCATTCATAATAAAAACCCTCCAGAAAGTAAGATTAGAGGGAGCAAACCACAATATAATTAAGGTCATATATGACAAATACACAGCTAATATCATCTTTATTGGGGAAAAACTGAGAGCTTCCTAACAAGACAGGAAAATCCACTCTCACCACTTTGATTTAACATAGTACTGGAAGTCTGATCCACAGCAATCAGAGAAAAAAAAAAGAAGAAACACAAAGCATCCAAATTCTTCCTTGCCAGAAAGAATAAAACTTTCACTATTTGTAGATGGCATGATACCATATATAGAAAACCCAAAAGACTCCACAAAAAAACTTACTAAAACTCATAAACAAGTTCAGTAGAGTCACAAGATACAAAATGAGTGTACAGCAATCTGTTACATTTCTATACACCAATAATGAAGAAGTGAAAAGAGAAATCAATAAATTGATCCCATTTCCAATTGCACCAAAACCATAAGATACCTAGGAATGAACCTAATGAAAGAGGTAAAAGATCTGCACTCTAAAAAACTATAGATACTGATGAAAGAAATTAAAGAGGACACAAAGAAATGGAAAAGCGTTCCATGCTCATGAATTGGAAGGACAAATATTGTTAAAATGTCTACATTACTCAAAGCAATCTACACATTTAATGTAATCTCTAAAAAAATACTACAGTATTTTTCACAGAGCTAGAACCGTCCTAAAATTTGAATGGAATCACAAAAGACCCCGCATAGCCAAAGCAATCTTGAAAAGAAAAGCAAACCTGGAGACATGACAATTCCAGACTTCAAGTTATATTACAAAGCTGTAGTGATCAAGAAACTACATTACTGGCAAAAAAGAGACACACAGATCAATGGAACAGAATAGAAAACCCAGAAATGAACCCAGAACTATATGATCAAATAATCTTTGACAAAGTTGGGAAGAATAACCAATGGATAAAAAACAGTCTCTTCAACAAATGATGCTGGGAAAACTAGACAGTAATTTGCAAAAGAATGAAACTAGACCAGGGGCACCTGGGTAGCTCAGTCAGTTGGGTATCCGACTTTGGCTCAGGTCATGATCTCATGGTTTATGAGTTCAAGCCCCACATCAGGCTCTGTGCTGACAGCTCAGAGCCTGAAGCCTGCTCCAGATTCTGTCTCTGTCTCTCTCTCTCTGCCCCTCCCCTGCTTGTGCTCTGTCTGTTTCTCTCTAAAAAATAAAAAAAATAAAACTGGACCACACTTTTTTACACTATACACAAAAACAAATTCAAACTGAATGACAGATGTATGTGAGACAGTAAACCATCAAAAACCTAAAGGGAACATAGGCAGCAACCTCTTTGACATCAGGTATGACTAGGTATATCTCCTGAGCCAAGAGAACCAAAGGCAAAAATAAACTACTGGGACTTTATCAAAATAAAAGTTTTCTGTACAGTGAAGGAGACAAACAACAAAACTAAAAGGCAACTTACACAATGGGAGAAGATATTTGCAAAAGACATTTCTGATAAAGGGTTCGAATCCAAAATATGAAAATAACTTATCAAACTCAACACCCAAAAAATAAATAATCCAATTAAAAAATGGGCAAAAGACACGAATCAATATTTTTCCAAAGAAGACATACAGATGGACAACAGACAAATGAAAAGATGTTCAACACCACTCATCAAAAGGGAAATACATATCAAAACCACAATGAGATATCACCTCACACCAGTAGAATGGCTAAAATTAACAACACAGGAAACAACAGGTGTTGTTGAGGATGTGGAGAAAGGGGAACCCTCTTACACTGTTGGTGGGAATGCAAACTGGTATAGCCACTCTGGAAAACAGAATGGATGTTCTTCAAAAAATTGAAAATAGAACTACAATATGATCTACCAATTGCATGACTAGGTATTTACCCAAAGGATACAAAAATACTGATTTGAAGTGATACGTGCACCCCAATGTTTACAGCAGCATTACCAACAATAGCCAACTTAGGGGAAGACCCCAAATGTCCATCTACTGAAGAATATATAAAGATGTGGCATACACACACACACACACAGAGTGTAATATTACTCAGTGATGAAAAAATAATGAAATATTGCCATTTGAAAGGACATGGATGGAGCTAGAGAATATTATGCTAACTGAAATGTCAGAGAAGGACAGATACCATACAATTTCACTCATATGTGGAATTTAAGAAACAAAACAAACGAACATGGGGGTGAGGGGAAGAGAGAAAAATAAAGATACAGATTCTTAACTATAAAGATCAAACTGATAGTTGCCAGAGGGAAGGTGGGCAGAAGATAGGGTTAAATATGTGATGGGGAATAAGGAGGGGATTTGTGATGAGCACCAGGTGATTTATTTAAGTGTTGAATCAGGAAAGTCTACAACCGAACCTGCATTACACTGTATGTTAACTAAAAGGAATTTAAATAAATCTTGAGGGAAAAACAAAACAAAAGAAAGAAAACAGAAGGACCAACTGAATGTCCACTTAGAGAGTATTTAGACCACCAAGTACCCTCTTTACCTTAGCTCAGTGGATGGTTGCCTTCTTTGTTCTCACTCCAATAAAATTCTGATGTCTTATTCTCTGGAGAAATCTCTCAACTGTATGACGCTAAGCACAAACCCTAAGCCTAACACACTTTAACCCTGACTCTATGCCTAACCCTACCCCTTACCAATAACCCCTAAGCTCTACATCTAGCCCTAACTCTAACCCTAAACTTAGCCTCTGGAGAGGTCTCAAACTGCTGGAATGGAGGCACATAGACTCACCCTAATCTTAAACCTAGCTAGCTCCAAACCTTAACCCTAACCCCTAACTGCTAACCATTAATCCCAACCCTAACTCTAACCCTAAACTGATCCCTCTGTAGAGGTCTCTGAATTGCAAGATAATAGGCATATACCCTCACCCTGGCTGTAACTCTAACCCTAACCCATACCTTAGCTCTAAACCAAACCCTAATCCAAGATCTGAGGAAAAAAATTTGCTATATATATCATATGTATGTATGAGAAAAAAAGAAACATAGAGGCAAACCAAGAAACAGACTATAGACAGCAAATGATGGTTGCTAGAGCGAAGGTGGGTGGGATGTATGGGTGAAATAGGTGATAGAGATTAAGGAGAGCACTTGTGATGAGCACCAGGTGTTGTATGGAAGTCTTTAATCACTATGCTGTACACCAGTATCTAATATTACCCTATATTTTAACAAACTGGAATTAAAATAGAAACTTAAAAAACAAACCAACAAAAAATAGAGTAAACGAATTGCCATAACACACAAAGACACACACACACACACACACACACACACACACACACACACACTTCAGCTAAATATATGGCATTAACCCTAAGCATCAGACTCAAAGTTTTCAGATACCCAATTTCCCTTTTCCTAATCAATATCATGTGGCCAAGAGGATGTCAACAAAGAAGTCAAGTAATTTCATGAATAATGACTCTACCACAAGTAGGAAAACTATTTTTATCAGTTTCTTAAAGTAAAGCAGTTCTCATTTTCTTTGGTCTCAGAAATCCTTTACAATCTTAAAAATTATTGACGACTCCAAAGTGTTTTTGGTATTTTTGTGGATATCTATTGATATGTACCATATTAGAAATTAAAAGAGAAAAAGCAACTAGGTATTGATTCATTAAAAAATAATAAACCTGCCACATGTGAGCATATTTTTTATAAAAATAACTATGTTTTCCAAAGCAAAAAAAATGTGAAGAGTGACATTGATCATTTTTTTTTGTGAATCTCTAATATCTGACCTAACAAAAAGAGAGTTGGATACTTATGTCTGCTCTGCATTCAGTCTGTTGCAATTAAGTTGCTTTGCTTGAGGCAGAGAAAGAAAATCAGGTCTCACACATATATGTATATAGAAAAGAAGAGGAGTATTTTAAGAGCTGTTTTACATAATTGTGCTGATTCTTCTTTGATATGACACAAGAACTTAAAAAGTGGCAGTTTCTTAAAGGTTAGTTATAATGAAGAATCTGAAACCATATCCATTAATTGTCCGAATTCTGTTATGTAATAATCCATTTGTCTACCTTACATTTTGAAAGTGTTTGTACTCATGTCTGATTTGATAACATAACATATTGGTCATCTCAAAAGTACTGCTTCACTGAATTATGCAGATCTACATATGAACAGCAGTGATCTCATCAGAAAAGTTTAGTATTAAGGTGTCAAGTTCACAGTGGCAAATAAAAATTTTCCAAAACTAAATTTTTGCTTCAAAGCTCAAATTTTATCATTGACAAAAATATTGTCAGTTGTTTTACATGAAATAACAGGATCACTCCTATTCATTTTTGAGGAAATATCTACCAAATACACAAGTTTAGTAACCATAGTTTGTCAATCATTCTTTCAAATAAAAATGATGTTCCATGGAAAAAGTGGCTAGTTCAGCTTACAACTCAAAAAATCACACAAGTGCTTTGTGTTGATGGTATGAAACTTCTGGTATACACCTAAAGTGCTTTATGTGTACTTCTCATTTCATCACACAATATTAAAAAGAACTATATTCAAGGGTTGGGATTAAATAAATTTAATCACTGTTAACACTTCATCAAGGACATTCTGAGGTAACATTTGCATTTTTTAAACTGCAAAGTGTGTAGCAGTGAAGAATACAATGACTACTGACATAATTTGTAATCACTGCCTTGATTGTGCCAAGATGCCAGAAGTTTTGTAAATAGTATCTTAGTTTTATTATAAAATAGTTTCGACCTTGAGGATTCCCTGAAAGCATCTTATTAGACAGACCATACATTGAGGGTCACTGTTCCAAAACACAACACTTAGTAGAGTTGAAAAAATGGAATGTAGAGGGCAAAAAGAAGCAAGCAAGCAAGAAAAAAAAATGGTCCAGACTTTCTGGAAGACATCTGCACAAAGCAGCCACTTTTTCTCTAGCTCTTCTAAAGCTCACTAACATCCTACTATGTCATCTAATAGAAGCCACTATTTATAGTCTAGAGAAATAATTGTTTATTTGTTCATCACCTGATTTGTTCTTTTCTGATCTTATGGGTGGACTTAACTAGCATAAGAAAATATCATCTCACTCTGTTCTTTTCCCATTATCAACTACAAAAGAAGTTGCATATCTTCAAACTACTGTATCTAAAAACATATCTATCCTCATCAAAGAGGTTTCTTTTCAGCCACACTGATACAATTCTTGGAAACAGTTTGTTAAAGAAATGAGTGAGTGAGCTACTCCAATATATCTCTTTAGGTCATGTGGACTTTTATATTTTACATGAAGAAGTACTCAGTAAGGGGGAACCTGGGTGGCTCATTCAGTTGAGTGTCCAACTATTGATTTCAGCTCCAGTCATGATCTCACAATTTGTGGGATCAAGCCCCACATCAGCATCTGCACTGACAGTGTGGACCCTGCTTGGGAATCTCTCTCCCTCTCTCTCTGCCCCTCCCCTGTTCATGCTGTTTCTCTCTTTCAAAATAAATAAATAAATAAATAAATAAATAAATACTTTAAAAAGTACTCAGTAAATATTTGTTGAAGTGAATTTTAACAGTGACACTGACTGAAGACAAGAACAAACTGCAAGGGATTTTAAGATACAAAGATATATTTTTAAAACTATCTCTTGATAATTACTCAAGAGGGCAAGGGTTTAATATTTTCAAAAATTCATTTTAAAATCCTATATAATCCATGAATGTTAAAATGTATGCTTTGTATAAATATTACTTGGCATGTGAAATACAAGGAAGGCCAGTCTGACAATTGTGATCATGTTTTCTTTCATGTGTTGTATTTGATTGTGTTTTAAAATAATCCACGTAACTTGTTTGGTATACTACATTTCAATCTTTCATTAGTAATCATTAATAGTATTATACTTGGTGTGTTTAGTACAGAATTTTTATATGCATATTTCATGATGATAATGCAAGCTTCTTTAAAATACAATTTTACAAATGTCTTTAGTAGTGATTTTCCCCATTAAATATACTATAAAGATATCTAATCTTGCAAGACTTTGTATAGGCTAAAAGTCCATTTATTGCATTTTAACAATGGAACTTTTGCAGGCAACTATATAAGACTGCAGCCCAAAGTTTCTTAGAATTGCTCCTACATTTCTCTGATTCACAGCCTTGGTCAAATTCCTGCATAGGTTCAGCCTATAACAAGTCACACCCAAACAATGCCCATGCAAATGATGTATTCCTGACAAGCAAGTAGGTTCACATACTAGGAAGAAAAAAATATTAAGCTACCTCCTTAATATTTGGTTGATGAACTGCATGAAATTCACTATTCTGTAATTCAGTATTACAAATTTTAAAAAGGTTTCTATGATATGCTTGTTAAACTAAAGTTCCTACACAAAATTGAGTATTCCCTGAATTTAAGGACTGCATTAAAAACTTGTCTACATGTTGCTATATATAATGTGGAGATATGACTGAAGACATTTCATTATGTTAAACTGTATTCTTCTATGGAGCCCCATGGGGAAAAATTTTTTTTGATCTGTTAGATCTTTTTACAACCTTAAAGATACTGTCAATAATCATGCAATAAAAGGTATCAACTTCTTTATAATGGCTACCAAAAATTTTAAGTCTTCATTTTGTCCCAGTTCTGGAAGATATAGGCCATTATGCCATGCATTTGTAAACAACAAGAATGTATCTCTGGCTTCATCTATTCTTTCCTGCTCTAATTTTTCTGCTTCCATTTTCCTCTCCACTTATTTTTTAATTTTTTTTTTACTTGGTATTCATCTACGAAAACCTTAAATTCTTTCTGGAGCAAAGCTGGATATAAATATGTATACATATGAATTAATATATAACTGAAATGAAAAAAACAAATGACTTTTAATGGCTTGAAAGGTTTGCCTATTGAGATTTTATTCAAGTCAATACTTAAGCATTTATACATTTGGGATATAAAAGAACTTCATCTCTGTTCTTCTAAAATTAACATCATAAAATGCAAAATATTTAAGAGAATATTATACTTTTAGAAAGTCTAAAAGCTAAAGGTCTGCAAGGGTGCCTGGGCGGTTCAGTCAGTTGAGAATTTGACGTCTCCTCAGTTCATGATCTCATAGTTCGTGAGTTTGAGCCCCACGTTAGGCTCTGTGCTGAAAGCTCAGAGCCTGGAGCCTGTTTCAGATTCTGTGTCTCCCCTGCTCTTTGACCCTCCCCCACTCACTCTCTGTCTCTCTATCTCTATCTCTCTCAAAAACAAATAAACATTAAAAAAATTTTTTTAAAGTGTGCAGAATGTACATACCTACTCCACAGGTCAGTTCTATAAGCACACCCCACATACAATATATATTAAAAGCTCTTTCTAATTTTACTCTTCTCAGCACAACTATTCAAGTCATATCTCCTTATCTTCATATGCCTCCCTTGCCAATTTACTGCCAAACCATAACCTGCCTTAGTTTTGTGTGTGTGTGTGTGTGTCCTGAAAATGCTTTTCTGTATTTTATATGTTACATTCTATACCACATAAATAACAGGTTACTTTAAGAAAATTAATGTCAAGTTTATATTCACTAATACAGCTTTTACAAATGTTCTGCGCACACACTGGGTATTCAAAAATATTTTTCTTTTGAAGAAGGGAGTTAAGATGTTAGAGAAGTAGGGGGATCTGGATTTTCCTCATTCTTCAAACAGGGTTGTATTGAGGTCAGATCACCAGGAAATAGATGCACAGAGCAGTGGAAGGATCTCCACAGCTGGAGGGAGAAAACTTGACAGGATTGAGGTACATGTAAATTTGTTGGGGGAGATAAAATGATGGAGCTACAGAGGAGAGGGAACCCCTTCTGTGGAGGGACAAAAGGGAGAGAGAGAGGGGTTGTGAAAGTGCGGCATTGAGTTAGCACAATAGCAAAACCTCTCTGGACCACACACTTTTGTAAACAGCCTTGGGAGCTGAAACTCTGAGGCTTTTGACATGCATGATTTTCTCTGGATCTTTCTCTGGATCGGAGCTATGGAGCACTTCCTGGGGAGGAGGGAGCTGGTCCAGGAGTGCATAGAGTGGTGTAGCGAACTCCAGGGACACTGGAACAGAACAGTTCCCTTCCTAGAGTACTTTGGGAAGAGGGCTTATTGCCCCCAAGACAAAAGAACCTACAGGTACCAGCCACAGGCCTTTCATCAGCAGGGCAGAGAGGCTCCACTTCAGAGCAGAGAAGCAGATTGAAGCAGTGCCAGGTTCTTTAAGACATGGGGTTTTGAATCCCAGTCAGGGGGCCAAGAAGAAGGTGTGGGACAAATGTGGAGCAGGACAAGCTAACCACCATTGCTATTCTGTGAAGACTGCCTGAAGACCAGACTCACCCAAGTCTGGGGAGAAGAGACTGGGGTGATGCTATTTTTTGCTCCAACAACAACATGGTGGTACGTGAGAGAATGGCACAGAGACCCCCAGTGGAGGAGGGACAAGCTTACACTAAACCCTGCTCCTCTGTGCCTGGCAATTGCTTATTTACTGGAGCAAGGCAGACTAACACGATGCAGTAAGACTCTCCTCCAGACCAGCACAGCCACCAACCCCAGGCAACAAAGGACAACTCTTTTTCTTTTTCTTTCCTCCTTCTTTTTTTCTAATGGAATCAGGCTAATAGTTTCTGATTTGTTTTTTGTCAATTATTATTTTATATATGTATATTTTTTAATCAGGCATTTTTATTCTATCCTTTTTCCATCTTTTCTCTTTATTCTTCTGTATTTTCCTTTCTCTTTCTCTGGAATTAGCTTATAGTTTATTGATTCTCTGTTTGGTTTTCTTGTCTCTCCTTTCCTTTTTCTCCTTTTATGGGATCAGGCTTCCCCTCATTTTTTTTTCCAGGGTTACTACAACAAACCAATCAAAGCATACCTAGTGAAAGGTCCAAACACTCCACCACAGCAAGAGAGGAAAAGCTCTGCACAGAACTAACCAGTGGGACAGAGCAGCCAAAACACCAGAGCAGAATACATAAAACATATACCAGAAACACTTCCTGGAGTGTGAGGCCCTGGAGAGTGTATGACCCTTTTGGAATATAGTAGCACTCTGAGGCGAAGGAAACATAACAAATTTTAAAACAGAAGTTCAGCCAAAATGACAAGACAGAGGAATTCTCCCAAAGAAAAGTCAGAAGAAATCACAGCCAAAGAATTGCTCAAAAGAAATATAAATAATATATCTGAAAAAAATTTAGAATAACAGTGATAAGACTAATATAGCTAGTCTTGAACAAAAGCACAGAACACATCAGAGAAATCCTTCCTACAGAGATCAAAGACCTAAGAACTAGTCAGGATGAATTAAAAAATGCTATAGCTAAGATGCAAAATAAACTAGATACAGTGACACCAAGGATTGAAGAAGCAGAGGAGGGAATATGAGAAATAGAAGAAACCATTATGGAAAATAACAAAGCTTAAAAAAAGAAGGAAAGGAAATTGTGAGAACAGGAGGGAAGAATTAGAGAACTAAGTGATTCCATGAAACGAAACAATATCCATATGATACGAGTCACAGAAGAAGAGAGCAAGAAAAAGGGGTGGAACGTTTATTTGAACAAATCATAGCTGAGAACTTTCCCAATCTCGGGAAGGAATAGGCATCAAAGTCCAAGAAGCACAGAGAACACCCCTCAAAATCAACAAAAAGAGGTCAACATCACAACATGTCAGAGCAAAACTTGCAAAATACTAAGATTAAGAGAATTCTGGAAGCAGCTAGGGACAAAAGGTCATTAACCTACAAGGGTAGACACACAAGATTATTAGCAGACCTGTCCACTGAAACTTGACAAGCCAGAAGGAAGTGCTAGGAAATGTTCAATATGCTGAATAGGAAAAAAAATGCAGCCAAGAATCCTTTATCCAGCAGGGCTGTCATTCAGAAAGGAGAGATAAAGGCTTTCCCAGACGAACAAAAACCAAAGGAGCTTCTGAACACTAAATCAGCCCTGTAAGAGATTCTAAGGGGGATTCTTTCTGAGTGGAAAGCAGCAAAGACTACAAACAACTGGAAAACATCACCACAAACATGAAATCTACAGATAACACAATGGCCCTAAAATCATATATTTCAATAATCACTCTGAATGTAAATGGAGTAAATGTTACAATCAAGAGACATAGGGTATCAGAATGGATTAAAAAAAAACAATATCCATCTATATGCTGCCTGCAAGAGACTCATTTTAGACCTGAGGACACCAGCATAGTGAAAGTGAGAGGATGGAGAACAATTTGTCATGCTAATGGACATCAAAAGAAAGCCACAGTAGTCATACTTATATCAGATGAACTAGATTTTAAACCAAAGATTGTAACAAGAGATGGATAAGGGCATTATATCATAATTAAGGGTTTTTTTCCATCAAAAAGAGCTAATAATTATAAATATTTATGCCCACAAAAAGAGAGCACCAAAATATATAAATCAAGTAATCATAAACAAAAGCAAAGTTATTTATAATAATATCATAATTGTGAGAGATTTTAATACTCCACTTACAACAATGTATAGATCATCTAAGCAGAATATTAACACAGAAACAACAACTCTGAATGACACACTGGGCTAGATGGACTTAACAGGTATATTGAAAACATTTCATCCTAAATCAGCAGAGTACACCTTATTCTCAGTGCACATGAAACAGTCACCAGAATAGATCCCACAATGGGTCACAAATCACCCTTCAACAGGTACAAAAAGATTGAGGACATACCAGGCATACTGTCAGATCACAACGCTATGAAACTTGAAGTCAACCACAAGAAAAAAATTGGAAAGCCCTCAAACACATGGAGGTTAAAGAACATCCTACTAAAGAATGAATGGGTTAATTAGGAAATTAAAGAAGAATTTAAAAAATACATGGAAGCAAATGAAAATGAAAACACAACAGTTAAAACCCTTTGGGGTGCAGTCCTAAGAGTAAAATACATTGCAATTTAGCCCTATCTCAAGGAGCAAGAAAGGTCCCAAACACACAAACTAACCTTACACCTAAAGGACCTAGAAAGAGAGCAGTGAATAACACCCAAAGTCAGCAGAAGAAGGGAAATAAATAATAAAGATTAGAGCAGAAATAAAAGATATAGAATCCAAAAAAACAATAGAACAGATCAATGAAACTAGGAGCTGGTTTTTTGAAAGAATAAACAAAATTGATAAGCCCCTAGCCAGACTTCTCAAAAAGAAAAGAGAAAGGACCCAAATAGATAAAATCACAAATGAAAGAGGAGAGATCACAACCTACCACAAAAATAAAACAATTATAAGAGAATACTAGGAAAACTTATATGTCAACAAAGTGGACAATCTGGAAGAAATGTACAAATTCATAGACACTCACATACCTCCAAAACTCAAAGAGGAAAAAATAGAAAATTTGAACAGGCTCATAACCAACAAATAAATTGAATCAGTTATCAAAAACCTCACACCAAATAAGAGTCTTGGGCCGGATGGCTTCCCAGGGGAATTCTATCAGAGATTTAAAGAAGGGTTAATACCTATACTCCTCAAAATGTTCCCCCCTCAAAAAATAGAAAAAGAAGGAAAGCTTCCAATGTCATTCTATGAAGCCAGGATTACCTTGATTCTAAAACCAGACAAAGACCCCACTAAGTGGGAGAATTACAGTCCAATATCCATGATGAAACTGTATGCAAAATTTCTCAACAAATACTAACAAATCCAATTCAACAGTACATTAAAAGAATCATTCACCATGATCAAGTGGGACTTATTCCTGGGTGCAGGCTGTTTTTATATTTGCAAATCAATCAATGTGATACACTACATTAATTAAAAAAAAAGGATAAGAACCATATGATCTTTTCAATAGATGAAGAAAAAGCATTTGACAAAATATAGTATCCTTTATTGATAAAACCCCTTAAGAAAGTAGGGTTAGAAGGAACATACCTTAACATCATAAAAGCAATACATGAAGGGCCCACAGCTAATATCATCCTCAATGGGGAAAAACTGAGAGCTTTTCCCCTAAGATCAGGAATACGACATGGATGTCTACTCTCACCACTGTTGTTCAACATAATGTTGGAAGTCCTAGCCTCAGCAATCATACAACAAAAAGAATTACAAGTCATCCAAATCAGCAAGGAAGAAGTCAAATATTCAGTCTTCACAAATGACATGATACTCTATATGGAAAACCAGAAAGACTCCACCAAAAACCTCCTAGAGCTGATACATGAATTGATCAAAGTCACAGCATATAAAATCAATGTTCAGAAATCAGTTGCATTTCTATACACCAATAATGAAGCAACAGAAAAAGAAATCAAGGAATCAATCCCATTTACAATTGCACCAAAAACTATAAGATACCTATGAATAAACCTAACCAAAAAGGTAAAATATCTGTATGCTGAAAACTATAGAAAGCTTATGAAAGAAACTGAAGACACAAAGAAACGGAAAAACATTCCATGCTCATGGATTGGAAGAACAAATGTTGTTACAATGTCAATATTACCTAAAGAAATCTACACATTCAATGCAATCCATATCAAAATAACGCTAGCATTCTTCACAGAACTAGAACAAATAATTCTGGACCCCAAATACCCAATGTAATCTTTAAAAAGAAAACCAAAGTTGGAGGAATCACAAATCCAGACTTTAACCTGTATTGCAAAGCTGTAATAATCAAGACAGGATACTATTGGCACAAAAAGAAACACATAGACCAATGGAATAGCATAGAGAATACAGAATGGAAGCACAAATATATGGCCAACTAATCTTTGACAAAACAGGAAAGATTATCCAACGGAAAAAAAAAAGATATTTTCTAGCAAATGGTGCTGGGAGAACTGGACAGCAACATGCAGAAGAATGAACGTAGATACTTTCTTACAACACACATTCAATAAATTCAAAATGCATCAAAAACCTAAATGTGACACTGGAAACCATCAAAATCCTAGAGTGGAAAACAGGCAACAGCCTCTTTGACCTAGGCCATAGCAACTTCTTACTTGATATATCTTCAGAGGCAAGAGAAATAACAACAGAAATGAACTACTGGGACCTCATCAAGATAAAAACCTTCTGCACAGCAAAGGAAACAATCAACAAAACTAAAAGGCAACTAATGGAATGGGAGAAGGTATTTGCAAATGACATAGCAGATAAAGGGTTAGTATTCAAAATCTGTAAAGAATTTACCAACTCAACACACAAAAAACAATCTAGTGAAGTAATCAGCAAAAGGTATGAATAGACACTTTAATCCAGATGTCTAACAGACACATGAAGAAAGGCTCAATGTCACTCATAAGGGAAATAGAAATCAAAACCACAATGAGATACCACTTCACACCTGTCAGAATGGCTAAAATTAACAACTCAGGAAACAACAGATGTTGGCGAGGATGTGGAGAAAAGGAACCCTTTTGCACTGTTGGTGAGAATGCAAACTGGTGCAACCACTCTGGAAAACAGGATGGAGGTTCCTTTTTTAATTAAAAAAAAAAATAAAAATAGAACTACCCTTCAACCCAGCTATTGGACTACTAGGAATTTATCCAAAGGATACAAAAATGCTGATTCATAGGGGCACATACACCCCAATATTTATAGCAGTGCTATTAACAATAGCCTAATTATGGAAAGAGCCAAAATGTTCATCCACTGATAACTGGATTAAGAAAGATTTGGTACACACACACACACACACACACACACACACACACACACACACACTGGAATACTATTTGGCAATGAGAAGAATGAAATCTTGCCATTTGCAACTATGTGGATGGAACTAGAGGGTATTATGCTAAGTGAAATAAGCCTGTCAGAGAAAGACAGACATCATATGATGTCATTCATATGTGGAATTTGAGAAACTCAACAGATGAACATAGGGGAAGGAAAGGGAAAATAAAATAAAAGCAGAGAGGGAGGCAAACCATAAGCGACTCTAAACTACAAAAAACAAACTGAGAGATGTTCGAGGGCATGTGAGTGGGGGTTGGGTTAAATGGGTGATGGGCATTAACAAGGGCACTTTTCAGGATGAGTACTCGGTGTCGTATGTTAGTGATGAATCACTGGGTTCTACTCCTGAAGACAAGACTACTCTGAATGTTAACAAACTTGAATTTAAATTATGTGTATGTGGGTGTGTATCTTTCTTTTAAAATGATTTAAATCATAATGATTTAGATCATAATAATCACTGCTCAGTTGCCCTGCTTTTCCCCTTTAAAACTAAATCTCAGCCACACTCAAATTAGTAGTTTCTCCTTATCTTTCTCCCCTTCAATTGTTGTTTCTGTTTTCCTAAAGGCTATGTGTCTGTGTGTGTGCAGTAACTTTCATGACTTAGATATTAGCTGTACAAAGTCAAGAACCAGACCTACACCCTCGAAAAATTATATGCCATTAAGCACTTAATAAACAGTTTTAATAATGAATTTCTGAGTTAATGTTTCTCAATTTTTTCTCTTTCTCTTGAAATTTAAGCTCCTTAAATGTAGGGTTTCACATCATCCACATGTCACCCAGTATCTTTCCCTTTTGTCCTTCACACACATACTACTTTAACAGATAATAGGTGAATTCATGCATTCATATATGAATTGATACCTACATTCTGGCTTTTGTGATAGAGCTACAGGATATAAATAAAATCATCAGGAGAGAGAAAGCTGTAATCATGCAAGCATATGAACAGAGAAACAAGGAAGACTTTTTTAAAAAAATACTTTAATTTAGACAGCTAATAAATAGCATCCTATATTTTGTCCTAAAGAAATCAGTGATGAGTGCCTGGGTGGCTCAGTCAGCTAAGCATCTGATTCTTGATTTTGGCTCAGTTTATGCCCTTGCTGTTCATGAGATGGATCCCCACCATCAGGCTCTGTGCTGACAATGTGGAGACTATGTAGGATTCTCTCTCTCCCTCACTCTCTGCCCTTAACTTGCTCATGTGAGTGCTTTCTCTCTCTCTCTCTCTCTCTCTCTCTCTCTCTGAAAATAAATAAATATACATGAAAAAAAGAAATCAGTGAGCCAAAGGTACTGGAAAAGATTCGTTATTATAGAGAAGTATAAAGAAATGGAATTAAAAGTAGAAATAAAAGCAATAAAATTACAGAATTAGCTTTGTGTGTATCCTTTGACAAATTTAGAAATGGCATATTTTCAGATTTTTCTATATGTGTACCTTTTATTTGCTAAATGTTTAGAAGAGGAAAAAATGTGGAATAAAACATTTATTACCTTTCCAAAGGATCCCTGACCAAGAACTTTGAGCAACTCAAATTGTGCAGGATCTGCTTTCTCATACCCTTCCTTAACATGATGAGTAATAGGGATTTCTTTAACAATTCCTTCATCCTGTAAAAAGAAATCCAAAAATACTCAAATCCAGCTGCAACATCTTAAGATTAGCTCCATTAAGAATCAGAAATCACACCAGAAATTAACTGAATATCCAACTCCTTCAATATAACACAGAGTTTTATGGACTACTGGTATATTCATTTCCCTGTTTTCTAACACATAGAGATACACCACCATCTTCACCACCCCTATTAAGTAATTGCATGTAAATATAAGCACATAAAATCTATGGTTCAGCTTTTCCTGTTTCAGCTTTCCCTTCCAACTAGGTAGTGACACAAGAAAAACATCAATAACTAATTCACTGGAGTGGTGCCTGGCTGGCTCAGTTGGTTGAGCATCCAAATCATAATATTGGTAAAGCATGTGACTCTCAGTCTCAGGGTTTATTCAAGCCCCATGTTGGGCATGGAGTCTACTTAATAAAAGGACCCTCATTGGAGTATGATTTATGAAGTAGATGCAGAAAAAAAGATAGATAAAACCTTGTACATTATAGGGCATGACAAAATATGTGAACTTCAAAAGTTCTTTGAAATAGAATTCCACTGTAGCCTTTTAAGTAGTCAGTGATATATAAATACTTAAATGTCCAACTAGCCATATTATTGAAATGAAAAACTGGCTATAGGCAAACAAAGTCTGCAAATCCCAAACAAATGTTTCCGGGCCATATTTGTTATTGAAATTTTGTATGTAAATTATATGCCAGATTTCCTACCACCTGGTCAGGCAGATAAGAAGGTACCCAGGGAGTGTTGTTCTGCTTTTTGTTGCTCTATTCAGCTGTGAAGATTACACTCAGATGAGGTGTAATTCTAGTCCCTAGAGAAGCATAGTAGCTAGGATGAAAAAACGTCAAATGTATTACATATCACAAAATAACAAGAGCTGGGAAATAGTATCTAACATTCTGACTATATAGTGGAAGAAAACCTGAGATCCACAGAGTTTAAGTTCACATGACCAGTTAATCACCATGTCTAGAAATCTTGGTAGATTTCCATAATACCATATTAATTCTTGTCTAGATGGCAAGAATCATCTCAATTCATGCTTTAATTAATTAATAAATATTGGCTGTGGCCAAAGCAGGCACGAACATAATCCCAAGTAGCTAGACTTCATGGTAGCTAAAATAACACAGGTAGTCAAACATTAATTCACCAGAGTGGTAGGTAGGAGGAGTATTCAGTCATAAATGAAGAATCAGCTCTGAACGTATGTCCATGGATGTTCATTACACATTAAAATATTATTTCAGCAGACTCTTAAGTAGCTATGAGAGTGAGTTTTCCTTTTGAAGGGGTTTCTTTTTTAAAAAATGAAAAACCCCTTTTAATGCAAATACATATGCTTTGCAGCTACCATTTTGGATTAAAGTATGGCATATCTGTATGCACCTTTGCAACAGAATATGTGTATACCAAAAGCAACATCATCAGATTGTATACTTTTAAATTATGGTTAACTGAGTTTTCACCACATACTATGAATGTACTACTAGTCTTCAAAGAATATAATAAAAACACTTACTGGAATTTCTATCCACATGAAAGAATACTGGTAGAAGAGTCAGTAGACTAAGTTTTGCTCTTAGTTCTGCCATGTATAAGCTAAGCAGCCTTGGCCAAATCACAAACCACTTTATTTCAGTATTCTCACATGACAAACATGTTATGTTAAAAGGGTCTTTAAGGTTTCCCCACAAGTCTGTGATTTTTTTTAACTTTTTTAATGTTTATTTTTGAGATAAAGGGGGGGGGGAGGAGCAGAGAGAGAGGGAGACACAGAATCCGAACAAGGCTCCAGGCTCCAAACTGTCAGTACAGAGCCCGATGCGGGGCTCGAATTCACAAGCCATGAGATCATGACCTGAGCCAAAGTCAGATGCTTAACAAACTGAGCCATCCAGGTGCACCAAGTTCAATTCCATATTGAACACAGTACAGCAGTTTTATGCTTGATCGCTTTACTTTCTGCCCTGTTTAAAATCATCATCATAAACATGGGTCATGATGACATTAGTTTTTTTAAAATTTTCATATTTAGGAAGCAACTACTCTATTCTAATTACTGTCACCAAGGAAACAACTATACTCTACTCTAGTTAGTTTCACCAACCCTAAGAATGCCTTCCAAATGAAAGAGTCTGTCGAATACCTCTTCTAATTAAAGTCCACATATGCCCATCCCTTAAAAATGTAATATGTCTTTCAATTTTTGGCAGCATTCCCATAAAATTTCCAACATGAAAATGCTACTATATTAGAAAAGACCACTTTTCCCAGCGGATAGTCACCATAGAATATTGTTACACTGTGTCCTAATAACTCATCACCTTGTCTTTCTCTCCCACTAGACCATGAGCTGCCTGAATGCAGGTATTAATCATACTCATCTCTGCATTCCTAATGTTTAGCACGATATTTGTTTGATTTTATGGGAGCAGACATCCAAAGAAATCCACCCAATTTCGTAACAAGGGCATGAAGAAAAACATTTTTTCAGTATAGTTGACACAAAATGTTACATTAGTTTCAGGCATACAAGGTAGGATTCAACTATTCTGTATGATATCCTATGTTTACCGCAAGTGTAGCTACCATCTGTCACCATAGAAAGCTATTATAGTACCATTGACTATATTCCCTGTGCTGTAGATCTTATTCCCATGACTTATTCATTCTGTAACTGAAAGCCTGTATCTCTGACTCCACCTCACCCATTTTGCCCATCCGTTAGCTCCCCTCCCTTCTGGCAACCATCAGCTTATTCTCACTTGTAAAAAGAAAGATAAATTAACTAGTAAGAAGCCTCAAAATTATTTTTAAATACCATTTAAAAAAACAGAAAAATATGTGTCCAGAATTATTTTTTTAATACTTAAAGGAAATAGGCAAACAGGAAATTCATTCTGGATAATGGATAATGTCGTTTTGAACACAACTGCCTTTATTTCTAAATTTAATTAAATATGCATTTTTCCTTAGAGTGTGAGGAATATAAATAAACATTTTTTCCAGATTACCCATGGTCAGTAGTTTTATTACACTGTGTGGTACTCAATACAAATGAAGAGCATAGTGACACCAGAATCTGTATTTTTTTTAAATCCTGATATTAACTTGCTAATTGGCCATCTGTCTTCTCTAATAAAAATATAACTCCCCAGGCAAACAACTACTATGCGTTATATTACTAAATTATGGATAGTTTGCCTTTAAGTAGACAGTAGCTTACAATGCCCTAGCTGCTAATAAAAATTAATAGTAATATAATTTTTTTCATTTTTTTAATATGAAATTTATTGTCAAATTGGTTTCCATGCAACACCCAGTGCTCATCCCAAAAGGTGCCATCCTCAATACCCATAACCCACCTTCCCCTCCCTCCCACAACCCATCAACCCTCAATTTGTTCTCAGTTTTTAAGAGTCTCTTATGCTTTGGCTCTCTCCCACTCTAACTTCTTTTTTTTTTTTTTTCCTTGCCCTCCCCCATGGGTTTCTGTTAAGTTTCTCAGGATCCACATAAGAGTGAAAACATATGGTATCTGTCTTTCTCTGTATGGCTTATTTCACTTAGCATCACACTCTGCAGTTCCATCCACGTTGCTACAAAGGGCCATATTTCGTTCTTTCTCATTGCCACGTAGTACTCCATTGTGTATCTAAACCACAATTTCTTTATCCATTCATCAGTTGATGGACATTTAAGCTCTTTCCATAATTTGGCTATTGTTGAGAGTGCTGCTATAAACATTGCGGTACAAGTGCCCCTAGGCATCAGTACTCCTGTATCCCTTGGGTAAATTCCTAGCAGTGCTATTGCTGGGTCATAGGGTAGGTCTATTTTTACTTTCTGAGGAACCTCCACACTGCTTTCCAGAGTGGTTGCACCAATTTGCATTACCACCAACAGTGCAAGAGGGTTCTCGTTTCTCCACATCCTCGCCAGCATCTACAGTCTCCTGATTTCTTCATTTTGGCCACTCTGACTAGCATGAGGTGATATCTGAGTGTGGTTTTGATTTGTATTTCCCTGATGAGGAGCGACGTTGAGCATCTTTTCATGTGCCTGTTGGCCGTCCGGATGTCTTCTTTAGAGAAGTGTCTATTCATGCTTTCTGCCCATTTCTTCACTGGGTTATTTGTTTTTTGGGTCTGGAGTTTGGTGAGCTCTTTATAGATTTTGGATACTAGCCCTTTGTCCGATATGTCATTTGCAAATATTTTTTCCCATTCTGTTGGTTGCCTTTTAGTTTTGTTGGTTGTTTCCTTTGCTGTGCAGAAGCTTTTTATATTCATAAGGTCCCAGTAGTTCATTTTTGCTTTTAATTCCCTTGCCTTTGGGGATGTGTCCAGTAAGAGATTGCTACAGCTGAGGTCAGGGAGGTCTTTTTCTGCTTTCTCCTCTAGGGTTTTGATGGTTTCCTGTCTCACATTCAGGTCCTTTATCCATTTTGAGTTTATTTTTGTGAATGGTGTGAGAAAGTGGTCTAGTTTCAACCTTCTGCATGTTGCTGTCCAGTTTTCCCAGTACCATTTGTTAAAGAGGCTGTCTTTTTTCCATTGGATATTTTTTCCTGCTTTGTCAAAGATGAGTTGGCCATACTTTTGTGGGTCTAGTTCTGGGGTTTTTATTCTATTCCATTGGTCTATGTGCCTGTTTTCGTGCAATACCATGCTGTCTTGATGATTACAGCTTTGTAGTGGAGGCTAAAGTCTGGGATTGTGATGCCTCCTGCTTTGGTCTTCTTCTCCAAAATTACTTTGGCTATTCGGAACCTTTGTGGTTCCATACAAATTTTAGGATTCCTTGTTCTAGCTTCGAGAAGAATGCTGGTGCAATTGTGATTGGGATTGCGTTGAATGTGTAGATAGTTTTGGGTAGTATTGACATGTTAACAATATTTATTCTTCCAATCCATGAGCACGGAATGTTTTTCTATTTCTTTATATCTTCTTCAATTTCCTTCATAAGCTTTCTATAGTTTTCAGCATACAGATCTTTTACATCTTTGGTTAGGTTTATTCCTAGGAATGTTATGCTTCTTGGTGCAATTGTCAATGGGATCAATTTCTTTATTTGTATTTCCCTTGCTTCATTATTAGTGTGTAAATATGCAACTGATTTCTGTACATTATTTTTGTATCCAGCGACTTTGCTGAATTCATGTGTCAGTTCTAGCAGGCTTTTGCTGGAGTCTATCGGATTTTCCATGTATAATATCATGTCATCTGCAAAGTGAAAGATTGACTTCATCTTTGCCAATCTTGATGCCTTTGATTTCCTTTTGTTTTCTGATTGCTGATGCTAGAACTTCCAACACTATGTTAAACAACAGAGGTGAGAGTCGACATCCCTGTCGTGTTCTGAATCTCAGGGGGAAAGCTCTCGGTTTTTCCCCATTGAGGATGATATTAGCTGTGGGCTTTTCATAAATGGCTTTTATGATGTTTAAGTATGTTCCTTCTATCCCGACATTCTCAACGGTATTTATTAAGAAAGGATGCTGAATTTTGTCAAATATTTTTTCTGCATCAATTGACAGGATCATATGGTTCTTTTCTTTTCTTTTCTTTTCTTCTCTTTTTTCTTTTCTTTTTTCTTTATTAAGGTGATGTATCACATTGATTGATTTGCGAATGTTGAACCAGCCCTGCATCCCAGGAATGAATCCCACTTGATCATGGTGAATAATTCTTTTTATATGCTGTTGAATTCGATTTGCTAGTATCTTATTGAGAATTTTTGCATCCATATTCATCAGGGATACTGGCCTGTAGTTCTCTTTTTTTTTTACTGGGTCTCTGACTGGTTTAGGAATCAAAGTAATGCTGGATTCATAGAATGAGTCTGGAAGTTTTCCTTCCCTTTCTATTTTTTGGAATAGCTTGAGAAGGATAGGTATTATCTCTGCTTTAAATGTCTGGTAGAATTCCCCTGGGAAGCCATCTTCCCATCTGGTCCTGCACTCCTATTTGTTGGGAGATTTTGACAACTGATTCAATTTCTTCGCTGGTTATGGGTCTGTTCAAATTTTCTATTTCTTCCTGTTTGAGTTTTTGATGTGTGTGGGTGCTTAGGAATTTGTCCATTTCTTCCAGGTTGACCCGTTTGTTGGCATATAATTTTTCATGGTATTCCTTGATAATTGCTTGTATCTCTGAGAGGTTGGTTGTAATAATTCCTTTTTCATTCATGATTTTATATATTTGGGTCATCTTCCTTTTCTTTTTGAGAAGCCTGGCTAGAGGTTTATCAATTTTGTTTATTTTTTCAAAAAAAAAAAAAAACTCTTGGTTTCATTGATCTGCTCTACAGATTTTTTTTTATTCTATATTGTTTATTTCTGCTCTAATCTTTATTATTTCTCTTCTTCTGCTGGGTTTGGGGTTCTTTGCTGTTCTGCTTCTATTTCCTTCAGGTGTGCTGTTAGATTTTGTATTTGGGATTATTTCTTGTTTCTTGAGATAGGCCTGGATTGCAAAGTATTTTCCTCTCAGGACTGCCTTTGCTGCATCCCAAAGCATTTGGATTGTTGTATTTTCACTTTCACTTGTTTCCATATATTTTTCAAATTTCTTCTCTAATTGCCTGGTTGACCCACTCATTCTTTAGTAGGGTGTTCGTTAACCTCCATGCTTTTGGAGGTTTTCCAGGCTTTTTCCTGTGGTTGATTTCTTTTTTTTTAATTTTTTTTTAAATTTTTTAATGTTTATTTTTTTTTTTTGAGACAGAGAGAGACACAGCATGAGCAGGGAAGGGGCAGAGAGAGATGGAGACACAGAATGTGAAGCAGGCTCCAGGCTCTGAGCTGTAAGCACAGAGCCCAAAGCAGGGCTCGAACTCACGAACTGTGGAGATCATGATCTGAGCCGAAGTCGGACGCTTAACCCACTGAGCCACCCAGGCGCCCCTCCTGTGGTTGATTTCAAGCTTCATAGCATTGTGGTCTGAAACTATGCATGGTATGATCTCAATTCTTGTATACTTATGAAGGGCTGTTTTGTGACCCAGTGTGTTATCTATCTTGGAGAATGTTCCATGTGCACTCGAGAAGAAAGTATATTTTGTTGCTTTGGGATGCAGAGTTCTAAATATATCTGTCAAGTCCATCTGATCCAACGTATCATTCAGGGCCCTTGTTTCTTTATTGATCCTGTGTCTAGATGATCTCTCCATTGTTGTAAGTGGAGTATTAAAGTCTCCTGCAATTACCACATTCTTATCAATCAGATTGCTTATGTTTGTGATTGTTTTATATATTTGGGGACTCCCGTATTTGGCGCATAGACATTTATAATTGTTAGCTCTTCCTGATGGATAGACCCTGTAATTATTATATAATGCCCTTCTTCATCTCTTGTTGCGGACTTTAATTGAAACTCTAGTTTTTCTGATATAAGTATGGCTACCCCAGTTTTCTTTTGACTTCCAGTAGAATGATAGATAGTTCTCCATCCCCTCAGTTTCAATCTGAAAGTGTCCTAAGGTATACAATTAGTCTCTTGTAGACAGCAAATAGATGGGTCATGGTTTTGTTTTGTTTTTTCCATTCTGATACCCTATGTCTTTTGGTTGGAGCATTTAGTCCATTTACATTCAGTGTTATTATAGAAAGATATGGGTTTAGAGTCATTGTGATGCCTGTGGCTATCATGCTTGTAGTGATGTTTCTGGTACCTTGTCTCACAGGGTCCCCCTTAGGATCTCTTGTAGGGCTGGTTTAGTGGTGACAAATTCCTTCAGTTTTTGTTTATTTTCGAAGACCTTTATCTCTCCTTCTATTCTAAATGACAGATTTGCTGGATAAAGGATTCTTGGCTGCATATTTTTTCTGTTCATCACATTGAATATTTCCTGCCATTCCTTTCTGGCCTGCGGAGTTTCAGTAGATAAATCCGTCACGAGTCTTATCAGTCTCCCTTTATATGTTAGAGCCTGTTTATCCCTAGCTGCTTTCAGAATTTTCTCTTTATCCTTGTAGTTTGCCAGTTTCACTATGATATGTCATGCAGAAGATCGATTCAAGTTACATCTAAATGCAGTTCACTGTGCCTCTTGGATTTCAATGCCTTCTTCCTTCCCCAGATCAGGGAAGTTCTCAGCTATGGTTTCTTCAAGTACACCTTCAGCTCTTTCCCTCTCTCTTCCTCTTCTGAAATCCCAATTATGCGTATGTTATTATGTTTAATTGTGTGACTTAGTTCTCTAATTCTCCCCTCATACTCCTAGATTCTTTTATCTCTCTTTTTCTCAGCTTCCTCTTTTTCATAATTTTATTTTCTAACACCTAACTCTCCTCTACCTCTTGAATCCAAGCTGTGGTCGCCTCCATTTTATTTTGCACCTCATTTATAGCATTTTTTAGCTCCTCCTGACTACTTCTTAATCCCTTGATCTCTGTAGTAATAGATTCTCTGTTGTCCTCTATGCTTTTTTCAAGCCCAGCCATTAATTTTATGACTATTATTTTAAATTCATTTTCTGTTACATTGCTTAAATCGTTTTTGATCAGTTCGTTAGCTGTCACTACTTCCTGGAGTTTCTTCTGAGATGAATTCTTCCATTTCGTCATTTTGGATAGACCCTGGAGTGGCGCAGAACAGCAGGGCTCTTTCTCTGTGCTGTCTTGAGTAACTTGCATTGGTGGGCGGGGACACAGTCAGACCCAATGTCTACCCCCAGCCCACCACTGGGGCCACAGTCAGACTGCTGTGTACCTTATCTTCCCCTCTCCCAGGGTTAGGACTCACTGAGGAATGGTGTGGCCCTTGTCTGAGCTATTTGCACACTGCCAGGCTTGTGGTGCTGCTTCTATGGGATCTGGTGTAGTAGCCGGGGGGCGGGGGGGGATCCGCAGGGTGCACAGGGGTGGGAGGTGCACACTCAGCTCATTTTGCCTTTGGTGGTCCACTTCAGAAGGGGCCCTGTGGCACTGGGAGGGAGGCAGATCCGTCACAGGGATGGATCCACAACGTTGGGTGTTTGCGTGGTGCAAGCAAGTTCAGTGACGGAAACTGGTTGCCTTTGGGATTTTGGCTGGGGGATGGGCGAGGGAGATGGTGCTGGTGAGCACCTTTGTTCTCCATGAATCTGAGCTCTGTCCTCTGGGGGTCAACAACTCTCCCTCCCATTGTCCTCTAGCTTCCCCCACTATCAGAGCAGAGCTATTGACTTATAATATTCCAGATGTGAAGTCCCACTGGCTGTCAGAACACACTCCGTCTGGCCCCTCCACTTTTGCAAACCAGACTCGGGGGCTCTACCTTGCCAGGTGGGCTGGCTGCCCCTCCACCGCCCCGGCTCCTTCCCATCAGTCCATGTACTGCGCAATGCCTCTCAGTCCTTCCTACCCTTTTCCGTGGGCCTCTCATCTATGCTTGGCTCCAGAGAGTCCATTCTGCTAGTCTTCTGGCGGTTTTCTGGGTTATTTAGTCAGATGTGGGTGGAATCTAATTGGTCAGCAGGACGTGGTGAGCCCAGCTTCCTCCTACGCTGCCATCTTCCTCTTCTTCATCAATAAATATTTATTTAATACACATGTTTGAGTCTCACCCTCAGAGATTATGGTCCAGTAGAACTAGGGTGAGACCTAGCATTTTCTAAAACCTCCCCAGATGATTCTGATACATGATCAGGACTGAAAAAAGTTATTTAGGTGTTTCTAAGATATACTTATATGGGTATATATAGATACACAAATACACACATACATCCACAGCTACTTATTATAGAAGTGTTTTATATTTTGTATGTACTAGCTATTTTTATTGTCAAATCATGACACCCTCTGTGTCATCATTTGTAATATCAGTCTTATTTCATCTACTCCCCACCCTAGTCTTGTCTATTGCTTAACATGTCTCAGCCTCCCCAAGGCTATACTTATTGATGTTTACTATTAAAACATTTTTGTGTCAGCTGCAGCCCTTTTCCCTTCCACTACTTCACTTTCTTCTGCTTCTGCACTATTCCAAAAGCTTGAGACTGGAAGCATTGTAGCCTGAAATAAGATAGTGATGTACCTATCAGCAATCCATTTGTTTTCTCTTAGGAATGAATCATCTTCAAAAAATGTTCTCTATTCTGGTACAATGAAGTCATGATATATTACATAATCTTCCCATTTATACAGTCTTCTCTTTAATCATTCACTCATTCAGATAAATCAACATTTAAGGAATATACTATTAGGTACAGTGCTACACATTGGGAATACAGGATAAAATGTAGACTTGAGGATAACATTTTTTTGTCTTATATATCACATTCCCTAATGAAACAAAAGGGTATACTATACATTATGGGCTAAATCTTTTCCCCTCAAAACTCATGTGCTAAAGTCTTAACCCCCAGTACCTCAGAATGACTATTTGGAGACAGGGCCTTTAAAAAGGTAATTAAGGTAAAATAAGGTCATTAGGATGGACCCAATCCTAATCCAATATTACTGGTATTCTCATAAGAAAAGGAGATTAGGAAACAGACACATAAAGGATGAGGCACAGCACAAAGACAGCCATCTATAAACCAAGGGTTTGAAATTTTTCAAAAACCAAGGAGAGTGGCCTCAGAAGAAACCAGCTCTGCCAACACCTTGATCTTGAACTTCTAGCCTCCATAATTGTGATAAAATAAATTTGTCATTTAAGTTACTTAGCCTGTAGTATTTACTTATGGCAGCCCTTGCAAACTTATACAAAGTACCTAATCATAGTTGATCTGTGTAAAGACAGTTGCTACTGTGAAATTAAGATTTAATAACTTTGAAATAGGAACCACTATTCTTTCCAACACCATATGAAAAAATTGGTGATTTTTTAGAATATCATAGTAATTGTTGATAAATACAAAAATTATGAATGCTCAGTCACAACCAAAATAGTATGCTCTGATATCTATAATCTGTGATCATCTTTTTAATTCAGGGGTCAACAATGTTATAACACTGGAAAAATATACTGATATAGTTCAAAATGAACTTCTAAGTACACTACTGCTCCATTCATTTGAAAACCAATTTCAAATCATCTGTTAATGAGAAAGAAAAGTTGATGACAATCTATTAGGAATTCATACTATATAATTCTATTACAACAGTTTCCTTGGACTATGGAACTAAGCATAGATACCTCCAGAAAAGAGGTCAAAAGAAAAAGGATGAACTTAGGAAGTATAATGCTAAGTGAAGCAAGTCAGTTAGAAAAAGACAAATACCGTATTATTTCACTCATATGTGGAATTTAATAAACAAAACAAAGGAGCATGGGGGAAAGAGAGAGAGAGAGAGAGAGAGAATGAGACAGAGAGAGAGAGAGAAGCCAAAAAACAGATGCTAAACTATTAAGAAAAAACTGATGGTTACCAGAGGGGAGGTGGGGGGGGGGAGGATGGTTGAAACAGGTGGTGAAGATTAAGGAGTATAATGGGGCACCTGGGTGGTTCAGTCAGTTAAGTGTCCAACTTAGGCTCACGTCATGATCTCACAGCTCGTGAGTTTGAGCCCCAGGTCGGGCTCTGTGCTAACAGCTCAGAGCTTAGAGCCTGCCCTGGATTCTGTGTCTCTCCCTCTCTCTGTCCCTCCCATGTTCATGCTGTCTCCTTCAGTCTCTCAATAATGAATAAACTTAAAAAAAAAGATTAGGGAGTATAATTGTCATGATGAGCACTGGATGATGTATAGAATTGTTGACTCACTATATTGTACACTTGAAACTAATATAACACTGTATATTAACTATACTGGAATTAAATTTTTTAAACTTAAAAAGAAGAGGGATTTTAAAAGCATAAATTTGGGGGTTTTATTCAATAATGTCATATCCACCTGTCCCAACATGTGTTTTATTTGGGAGTAGATAGGCCAGTTTGATCATCAGGAAATTCCAAAAGCATGTAGTTGTGGATTTGTTAAAATGTACATGCAGAGATTTGGGAAAGCGGCTTGATGTATTTTTCTCATGCGGGTCTTCTTTCTTTATTGTGGGAAAGCGGTGAATAATCCAGGGTCACTGAAAACCAAGCGAAGTATCAACATACTTTGAACGAAGGCTAACAGTAATAATAATGCACATGTCAAAATGCCACTAGGATGAAGAAAACATTTCAAATGATGTACATATTGAAAAGTAATTGCCAAATATTTAGGTTAGGAAAACAGTATCAATTTGTATGAATGACTGAAAACCAAAGAAGGATGGCAAACTAGTTCCCACTTGGCTTGGTTTATTCTACTTTATAGAATTATCTCTTTAGTTCCCTTATCTATAAAATTGGAATAAAACCTGCCCTATCCATTTCATATCTGGGTTAGAGAATTTTGAAAACCACAAAATGTCTATAAAAATTGAAATCATTGAATTATTTATACTATTTATCTTTGCATCCTTTGTGGTTTAGCATGCAACTCTACCTTATATTGGCTGTCCATCAATGTTTAGTTGAACAATAATTGTTTATCTAAGAGTTTTGCATACCTGTAATACAAGGGTTTGAAATTTTTAAAAAACACTAAATGAATAAAAAGCACCAACTTTCCAAGGGAAGAAAAACATTGAAGCACAGCAAGGATAAATTTTTAGAATGGGAAGAGAAATAAAGGAAGGAAAAATCCACCGTAAAGAAGCATGCCCCCGAAGTTAAAAGACTTCCTACTTACGGCTATACCTGAGTTTAAGTAAAACACACTTGTAAAAGAATATTTCTTAAAGGATTCTTACGACAGACATATGTCTAGAATGGTTTTCAAAATTAGAAATGTAGGGTTTCAAAATATCAGGAAATCATTTTTTTATGTACATTTTCAGTTAAATGTAACCTTTTTATTTCTGGGTATTAAAAATATATATCAGCTTGGAGATTAAACATACTGCTAATGTACTAATGGAATAAACTAAAAAATCTAAGTGTTAAGTGAATATTCTTTTGAAATTTCTAAAATATTGGTAACATTAAAAATATGTATCTTATTTCAGGAAAAATAATCATTCCACACAAACTTTAAAAGTAAATATAAATGGATCACAAACTAGGAAATATAAGACATCTCTACTCATTTTGACAACATAAAACAATTAATTCATGTCAGTAATCTACTAAAGAAGAATTATAACACCTTTTTCTTCTAGCCTGGACACAGTTGAGAGAAGTAAGGGACTAGGTGATGAATACGGTATCAAATATCTTTTATCCGTGAGCTGTTACATAATACTTACCAAATGTGAACATTGTCTTGAGAAATGGAAAAATTAATTCTAACTAAACTAGACATATTAAAATTATACTAACTATAATTTAGTCTTGTCAATAATATGCTGGACACATACAGGAAGTTTGGGAAGCAATTTAATTAACTTTGCTTGTTTTAACTGAAGAAAAGAGATCAGATGACCATGAAAGTCTAAAGCTATGATAAGTGAGATGAAGTAGATCGGTTGTTTAAATCAGTCAATCACAAAACAGCATCAGGCAACATAAGCAATACCTAAGTTCAAATTTAAAGAACACTGTTTAAAGAATCTCTACATCACAGAGCAATCTCTACAACATTCCATTATTAAACAAAAAAGAGACAGCTGCAAAAAAACACACATCTGCCAGCATCACACTGGAATAGGCAACTACATCCCCTCAAATCCTATATTTTAAACCAGTAAACAAAGATATAAATTTATATGGTTAGTGTTTCTTATCACCCGCACCATTTAACTGACACAAAATGAGTACCTGAACCATTGCACAGCAAATGTACTTTGTTTTAAGTTCCAATAGCTCAGGCTATAAACTAAATCAAATCCTTGGAAGTGATTCTAGGTCTCTTATTTTCCAATACTTCAGATTTCCCTTTCTAGATACTGAAGTTGACTGTCTAATTTAGATCATATTAACATCTATCACTGTATATTTTACTGCTTTTCCATTAAAACTGTAATTCTTGACTCATCTTTCATTAAAATTGGGAAGGCAAATATTTGACAATAACCCTATGTATATATCTATATTTTTATGTTGGCTACACATGTACTTATGTACACATGCACACACACAGTTGTTTTGTTTTTTTTTTTTTTTGTCTTCTTCCTGTGGTGTGGGGCATGGCATTTCCTTGTTAATTTATTAATACTCAAATATACCCTTCCCCACTGCCTTTTGTATTTTCTTACACTTTATGTTTTATAAACTAGTAACATAATTACAACTATGCCTCCTAGTACACATGATCTGTAATAAAGCTTTAGATGACTTTGATAGCAGCTTACATTTAATTATACTCAAAATTAACATGTTACTAATATCAAGTAAAGTGCAAAAGCCATAATGACAACATTTTACCTCTTATTAAGCAGAAGTAAGATTATTGTTACATCATCACAACCTGAAGAGACAGTGAATTTTTACATAGACTATTTCAAATAAGAGTCTTGGAGAAACCCAATTTAAATATCTCTCCTGGTCCTATCTAAAAAAATCCTCTTATAAACTAGTATCCAGGAAAAAAAAAGGACATCAAGGTTGATTTTATCAATAACTAAATAAAAAAAAGTATGGAGCTTTCCTTATTTTCCACTTCTTTGAGTCTACACAATACACAGATGACTTAGCATGAGGCACACTGGGTCATAAGTCTTGTTTCTGCTATTGTTACTTTGATGACCTAGTATAACAACCTCTCCAAGTCTCAAAAGACTTACCTAAATATACAATGAGGTTATTATAAAATATTATCTCTGAGGCTCCTTACAGCTTAAACAGTCCATAATTCCATGAAAATATCAATTAAAATGATAATCATAAAATAACAAAATAAATGTGGATCTCCATCTTAGACACTTCTTGAAAACTTAAGAACACTCTTCCATAAAACTAGACCTTGGGGCACCTGGCTGGCTCAGTTGGTTGTGCGTCCAACTTCGGCTCAGGTCATGATCTCAGCGTTCCTGAGTTCAAGCCCTGTTTTGGGCTCTGTGCTTATGGCTCAGAGCCTGGAGCCTATTTCAGATTCTGTATCTCCCTCTCTGTCTCTGCCCCTCTCCCTCTCATGCTCTGTCTCTCTCTCTCTTTCTTCCAAAAATAAATAAACATTAGGAAAAAGAAAAAGAAAACTAGACCTTGTACAATGAGAGTCTAGTATATAGGCCTGGCATTGAATGGCCTAATAGTTAAATGGTCTTTAAAATTGGTTAGAAACTTCTAGGGCACCTGGGTGGTACAGTCAGTTAAGCATCCTACTCTTGATTGCAGCTCAGGTCATGATCTCGCAGTTCATGAATTCAAGCCTCACATCAGGCTCTGCACTGACATTGTGGGACCTGCTTAAGATTCTCTCTCTCTCTCTCTCTCTCTCTCTCTCCCCCCACACACACGCTTGTATTCTCTCTCTCTCTCTCTCAAAATAAATGAATAAACTTAAAAAAAACTAGTTAGAAACTACTGAAATAATTTAGTTGTAAAACTTTTTCAAAGCCAGGAAATGGATTTTAAATGATCTCAGGTTAAATATTTCTACATTAAATCTCCTTTCTACCCAAAAGTTGAGCATAACCTGATTTAGTTTAATGTAGAAGACTGTGTATTTTAGTGCTACACTTACTCATATGCTAGCAAGTAAAAATTTCATTCATTACACTAAAAATGAGTGAATTTCATGGCATGTAAATTATACCTCAATAAAGTTGTTTAAAAAAAACTTCACTGGGGCCCCCCATGTGGCTCAGTCAGTTAAGCGTCTAACTTGATTTCAGCTCAAGTCATAATCTCACAGTTCATGAGATCAAGCTCCTCATTGGGCTCCACACTGTCAGCACAGGACCTGCTTGAGATTCTCTCTCCCTTCTCTCTCTGCCCATACCCCAGCTTGTGCTCTCTCTCTGTCTCTCAAAATAAATAAATATTTTTTAAAAAAAAAACCCTTCAGTTATAAAAATTTCTAACAAGAAAACTGTCTTATATTTTAAACTGCTATTATTTTATTAATAAATGAATTTGCTTATTATTAACTTACCTGAATAAATTTATTTAAGTGACAGAAGACTTTCTCTTTTCCCATTATTCTCTTTCCTTATATTTTAAAAATGTACCTTAATGAATTAATGTGAGTACTTACTTGGCAAGAATCTGCTTCTCCCTCTTCCATTGGCTCATCAACCATTTTAAGACCATCCACCTGAAAAATATTCAAATCAAAAACCAAAGTTCAGGATTACTAGAATAAGAATAAGAACTAAGAAAAATATAACAACTAGGCATTTCCCATCACAATCTAACAAGATCCACTCTTACTGAAACACAAACTGACAAAGGACATATAAAAGGTATTTAGAAAAGGAACATTAAATATGGTTTCCAGATTATTCTTGAGAATCCTTAACTTTCAGAGCTGTAGATTTCATTCCATAGTATTTAGAGCATTGCTATGATAGATTAACATATACTAACCATATGACCTTTGTGGTTTCATTAATAGTATCCCCAGCCCAACACCAAGAAGTCAATTAAAAATAGGGCGCCTGGGTGGCCCAGTAGGTTGAGCATCCGACTTCAGCTAAAGTCATGATATCATGGTTCGTGAGTTTAAGCCCTGCATCGGGCTCTGTGCTGACAGCTCAGAGCCTGGAGCCTGCTTCTGATTCTGTGTCTTCCTCTTTCTCTCTGCCCGTCCCCTGCTCATTCTCTGTCTCTGTCTCTCCAAAATAAATAAATGTAAAAAAATATTAAAAATAGGCAGAGGATCTAAATAGACATATTTCCAAAGACATACGGAAGTTCAATAGGCACATGAAAAGATGCTCAACAGTACTAATCATCAGAAAAATGCTAGTCAAACCCACAATGAGATATCATCTCACACCAATGAGAGTGACAATTATAAAAAGACAAGAAATAACAAGCATTGATAAGGATGTGGAGAAAACAAAACCATTGTGTAGTGCTGGTGAAAATGTAAATTGGTGTAGTCACTGTGGAAAATAGTATAGAGGTTTCTCCAAAAATTCAAAGTAGAAATAGTATACAATCCAGCAATTCTACTTCTGGGTATTTACCCAAAGCAAAAAATAAAAAAAAAAAAACAAAAAAAACACTGATTGGAAAAGATACATCCACTCCTATGTTCATTGCAGCATTACTTGCAATAGCCAAGATATGGAAGCAACCTAGGTATCCACTAGTAGATAAATGGATAAATAAGATGTGAGATACGTGTATGTATATATATATATATATATATACACACATATATGTGTATATATATATGTGTATATATACACACATATATATATATACACATTGACTCATTTCACTTAATATAACACTCTCTAGATTCCTCCATCTTGTCATGGCCATATTTCATTCATTTTTATGGCGGAGTAATATACTATGAGTGTGTACATACACACACACATATGTATAGGTATATATATGTATATATATATGTGTGTGTATATATATGTATATACATATATATGTGTATATATATGTATGTATGTATATATGTATATATGTATGTATATATATGTATATACAAATATATACATACTTGTTCTGGTTCTTTTTAGATTCTACATGTAAGTAAAATCATATGGTATTTGTCTGTGACTCATTTCACTTAATATAACACTCTCTAGATTCCTCCATGTTGTCATGGCCATATTTCATTCATTTTTATGGCGGAGTAATATACTATGAGTGTGTACATGGAGGAATCTAGAGAGTGTAGAATCTAAAAAGAACCAAAACAAATGAACAAACAAAACAAAACAGAAACAGACTCAAAAATACAGAGACCAAACTGGTTCTAGAGAGAGGGGAGGGATGGGGAAAATAGGTGAAATGGATAAAAAGGTTCATAAACTTCCAGTTATGAAATAAATAAGACACAAAGATTTAATGTACAACATAAGGAATATAGTCAGTAACATTGAAATAACATTGCATGGTGACAGATGATAATTACACTTATCATGGTGAGGATTTCAAAATAAATATAAATGCCAAATCACTGTATTGTACACCTGAAATTAATATAACGTTGCATGACAACTATACTTTAAACATTTTTTAAGAATAATTTTTTAAATTTATTTCTTTCTTTTGACAGAGAGAGAGAGAGAGAGAGAGAACAAGTGGCGAAGGGTCGGAAAGAGAGGGAGAGAGAGAATCTGAAGCAGTCTCCACACTGTCAGCACAGAGCCCAATGCGGTGCTCAAATTCACAAACGTGAGATCATGAACTGAGCTGAAATCAAGAGTCAGATGCTTAGCCAACTGAGCCATCTAGCTACCCCTAATTAAAAAAAAAAATTGAAGTTCTCCCTAACCAAATATTTATGAGATGGGGGGGGAATGCCATACAAATATCTACTGTGGGGATATATTTAAAGCAAATTAAAATGGGAAGAGTTTTATGTAATTGCACTATTGTTAATTCCTTTCCTTTCTTTTAGTTCAATTAAATTTTTAGTTACTCTACAGAAGAATAAATTATAGGAAAAATATGTGTAAGTAGTGATGAAAACAAAATTAATTTTACATACAAAGTTCAGTAGGTAATAATACTCTTCAAGCACTATTTTAGGAAAGAGTTAATTGCAGAGGACTTAGATCAGGAGTCTGCAAACTATGGCCCAATGGGCCAAATCTACCCCACTGTTTTTGTTGTTGTTGTTGTTTGTTTGTTTTTTGTGTTTTTTTGTAAATAAAATTTTACTGTAACACAGAAACATCCATTTGTGTCCATATTATCTATGGATGCTTTCTCACTGCAACAGCCGAGTTGAATAGATGAGAGTCCCCTATACTTGCAAATCCTGCAATATTTACTGTTTGTCCCTTTACAGAAAAACTCTGTCAGCTAGTGATCTAAGATATTTGAAAATTAAGCACAGCAAGATGGTCTAGAAAAAAAGAAATTTAACCACTGCCTATTTATGAATCTACAGAAAGGACAGGACAGGACAGGAAAGGAAAGGAAAGGAAGAAGGAGGGAGAGAGAGAAAGGAAGGATGGATGGAAGAAGGAAGGAAGAAAAGAAGGAAGGAAGGAAGGAAGGAAGGAAGGAAGGAAGGAAGGAAGGAAGGAAATAGAGCTTCTGGTGACAGCCAAGAAGAAATAAGTTTATTTGTCCTCTAGTTATAAATTAAAATCTCCACACAAAATACAGAAAGGACTATCTAAAGACTCTGAAATTAAATATTAACAAGCAGTTTAGGGACAGACAACACAATTCAAAGAATAACTAGTGTTGTGGTGAGTTTCCTGGGTTTATTTCCAAACACTTTGTCTCTTGACTTTGACCCAAGAAGAGACTGATTCATGGAACTCCAGAGTAAGAACAATATTTCCAAAAGAAACTCCACTTATTTCAGAGACGACCAGGAAAAGATGCACTTTTGAGCTGGTAAACAAAAAGAGAATCACAAGTTTTCTTTTTTTCCCAATTTTTTTTTTCTTTTTTGACTCCCACTCCTGATCCAAGGCAAGCCCCAATTAAGAGAAAACCTATCTGATCAAAGAGACAAGGAAAAGAGGCCCATATGATTTTTTAAAAAGAGGGTAGGGTAATCCTTGTTATATTTTTCATGTTCTCCTTCATTTTACCCCAAAGGCAGCCCCAACAGTACTAACCTGTGTGACATCATCAAAGACTAAAACTCAGAGAAACTCTACTTCTGGTCAGTGGAATCAGGATAAAGGGCCCATTGAACTGGAGAATTCATAGAAGAAATCATGGAAAGACAGAATTGGAAAAGGAGATCCCTAATTCTCTGTATGAACAGACACAAGTCCTTGTCTCAACAACAAATTGCATATATGTGGAACAGAATCAAACCACTGCTCAGTTCTCAAACTAACCACTGAGTTAGCACATGCAGAGCTCTGACCCAAACAATCTGAAGACATAATCAACACTGGAACCATCACACAGAGAGGGGGAGATAGAACTTGAACCAAACTAGGAAGACTATGTGCTGAAACAGTCAAAATTAACAGGCATCAATCCCAGTATAACTCCAATGTTGAAATATCTGACAAGGATCATGCAGCTATTATAAATATGCTTTTGGTTAAAAATAAACACAATTGAAAAATAAACACACTTGAGTCGAATGTTAAAAGTTATCAGCAGAAAAATATAAACTATTAAAAAAAAAACAAAACAAATGTAGAGGGGCGCCTGAGTGGCTCACTTAGTTAAGCATCTGACTTCAGCTCAGTTCATAATCTCGTGATTCATGGGTTCCTGCCTGCATTGGGCTCTATGCAGGCAGCTCAGAGCCTGGAGCCTGCTTCAGATTCTGTGTCTCCCTTTCTCTCTGCCCCTCCCCTGCTCACATTCTGTCTTTCTCTCCTTCAAAAAATAAATAAACATTTGAGAAAAGCTGTGCCTCTGCAACCAATCAGAGCCGCTTCCCCAAGCAGCTGCAGTGTCCATGTTGATGGCCCAAAGCGGAAGTCCTTAGGCAGAGCAGAAGGGGAACCTGCAGGGGGAATTCTGACAGCAACCTGTGCCTTTTCTCTGGCTGTCCGAGCATGGCCTCTGGAATCAGACCACTTAGATTAAAGTCCTAGCTTGACCACTTGCCATCTGAATGCTCTCCAGTAAGTTATTTCACTTCTCTGGGTCTCAGTTTCCTATCTGTAATAATAGTATTTACCTCAGAGGACGACGATGAAGAACTAATGAGTTAACATTTGCAAACATCCCAATAGGGTGGAGACACATCTCTGCTGATCTCTCCTGTATCTGCTCTCAGGGATATACAATGTGTTACCACTGAGAATGGGCAGTAGTTAACTTCACAGCAGAGGAGAAGGTGGTGGCATAGGAGGACTCTGGGCTCACCATGTCCTGCTGATCACTTAGATTCTACCCACATCTGTCTAAATAACCCAGAAAACTGCCAGAAGACTAGCAGAACAGACTCTCCAGAGCCAAGCATAGGCAAGAGGTCCACTGAAGAGGGTAAGAAGGGCAAAGAGGTGGTGCACGTTGCACGGACTGGTGGGAGGGAGCCAGGAGAGTGGAGGGGCAGCCCGCCTGGCAAGCCAGAGCCCCCAAGTCTGGCTTGGAAGAGTGCAGGGGGCAGACTGCGTGAGTTCTGACAGCCAGCAGGACTTAACTACTGGAATGTTACAAGTCAAAAGCTCTGCTCGGAGAGCGGGAGGGGGAGAGAACACTGGGAGGGAGAGGTGTTGAGCCTTGAAAGACAGAGCTCAGCTCAGCGGGGAAACAAAGGCACTGGCCAGGGACATATCCCTCTCCCATCCCCCACCTGAAATCCTAAAGGGAAGCAGTTCCCATCACTAAACTTGCTTGCACTGCGCACACACCTAACACTGCTTCTGTGGATCCATCCCTCCGACGGGTCAGCCTGCCTCTTTCGAGGTGCTGCAGGGCCCCTCCTGCAGAGGACTACAAACAGCAAAGCAATGCTAAGCCTGCCCCTCCCGCCCCTGTGCACCTTGCAGATCCACCCCAGCTAATACGCCAGATCCCATCAAAGCAGCACCACAAGCCTGGCAGTGTGCAAGTAGCCCAGACAGAGGCCACACCACTCTACAGTGAGTCCTGCCCCAGGGAGAGGGAAGATAAGGTACACACCAGTCTGACTGTAGCCGCAGTGATGGGCTGGGGGCTGACATCGGGTCTGACTGCTGCCCCACCCACTAACACAACTTACTCCATACAACACAGGGGAAGTGCCCTGCAGTTCCGTGCCACTCCAGGGACTATCCAACATGAATAAATGGAAGAATTCATCTCAAAAGAAACTCCAAGAAGTAGCGACAGCTAACGAATTGATCAAAAACGATTTAAGCAATATAACAGAACAAGAATTTAGAATAATAGTCAAAAATTAATTGCTGGGCTTGAAAAAAGCATAGAAGTCAGCAGAGAAACTATTGCTATAGAGATCAGGGGACTAAGAAACGGTCACGAAGAGCTAAAAAAATGCAATAAATGAGATGCAGAATAAAATGGAGGTAACCACAGCTCGGACTGAAGAGGCAGAGGAGAGAATAGGTGAATTAGAAGATAACATTATGGAAAAAGAGAAAGCTGAGGAAAAGATAGATGAAAAAATCCAGGAGTATGAGGGGAGAATTAGAGAACTAAGTGATGCATTCAAACGGAACGAAGTCCCCATGATAAGAATATTAGAAGATGAATAGAGAGAAGAGGGGGACTGAAGGTGTACTTGAAGAAACCATAGCTGAGAACTTCCCTGATGTGGGGAAGGAAAAAGGCATTGAAATACAAGAGGCACAAAGAACTCCCTTCAGACGTAACTTGAATCAATCTTTGACATGACATATCATAGTGAAACTGGCAAAATACAAGGATAAAGGGAAAATTCTGAAAGCAGCTAGGGATAAACAGGCTCTAACTTATAAAGGTACACACATAAGAGTAGTGGCAGATCTATCTACTGAAACTTGGCAGGCCAGAAAGGAATGGCAGGAAATCTTCAATGTGCTGAACAGAAAAAATATGTAGCTGAGAATCCTTTATCCAGCAAATCTATCATTCAGAATATAAGGAGAAATAAAGGTCTTCCCAAACAAACAAAAACTGAAGGAAGTCATCACCAGTAAAGGAGCCCTACAAGAGATGCTAAGGGGAACTCTGTGAGTGAAATCTTGCAAGGACCACAAAGTACCAGAGATATCACTACAAGCATGGAAACTACAGACATCACAATGACTCTAAACCCGTATCTTTCTATAATAACACTGAATGTAAATGGACTAAATGCTCCAACCAACAGACATAGGGTATCAGAATAGATAAAAAAAAAAAAAAAAAAAAACAAGATCCATCTATTTGCTGTCTACAAAAGACTCATTTTAGACCTGAGGACACTTTCAAGTTGAAAGTGAGGGGATGGAGAACTATCTATCATGCTGCTGGAAGTCAAAAGAAAGCTGGAGTAACATATCAGACAAACTAGACTGTAAATTAAAGGCTGTAACAAGAGATGAAAAGGGCATCATATAATAATTACAGGGTCTATCCATCAGGGAAGAGCTAACAATTATAAATGTCTATGCGCCAAATACAGGAGCTGCCAAATATAGAAAACGATCACAAACATAAACAACCTTATTGATAATAATGGAGTAACTGCAGGGGACTTTAATACTCCATTTACAACAATGGATAGATCATCTAGACACAGGATCAATAAAGAAACAAGGGCCCTGAATGACACATTGGATCACATGGACTTGACAGATATATTTAGAACGCTGCATTCCAAAAAACAGAATATATTTGCTTCTTGAGTGCACATGGAACATTCTCCAAGATAGATCACATACCGGGTCACAAAACAGCCCTTCATAAGTATACAAGTATTGAGATCATACCATGCATACTTTCAAACCACAATACTACAAAGCTTGAAATCAACCACAGGAAAAAGACTGGAAAACCTCCAAAAGCATGGAAGTTAAAGAACACCCTACTAAATAATGAATGGGACAACCACGCAATTTAAAAAATATATGGAAACAAATGAAAGTGAAAATACAACAATCCAAAAGCTTTGGGATGCAGCAAAGGCAGTCCTGAGAGGAAAATACTTTGCAATCCAGGCCTATCTCAAGAAACAAGAAAAATCCCAAATACAAAATCTAACAGCACACCTGAAGGAAATAGAAGCAGAACAGCAAAGAACACCAAACCCAGCAGAAGAAGAGAAATAATAAAGATTAGAGCAGAAATAAACAATGTAGAAAAAAAAATCTGTAGAGCAGATCAATGAAACCAAGAGTTTTTTTTTTTGTTTTTTTGTTTTTGAAAAAATAAACAAAATTGATAAACCTCTAGCCAGGCTTCTCAAAAAGAAAAGGAAGATGACCCAAATATATAAAATCATGAATGAAAAAGGAATTATTACAACCAATCTCTCAGAGATACAAGCAATTATCAAGGAATACCATGAAAAATTATATGCCAACAAACGGGTCAACCTGGAAGAAATGGACAAATTCCTAAGCACCCGCACATTTTGAAAACTCAAACAGGAAGAAATAGAAAATTTGAACAGACCCATAACCAGCGAAGAAATTGAATCAGTTGTCAAAATCTCCCAACAAATAGGAGTCCAGGACCAGATGGGAAGATGGCTTCCCAGGGGAATTCTACCAGACATTTAAAGCAGAGATAATACCTATCCTTCTCAAGCTATTCCAAAAAATAGAAAGGGAAGGAAAACTTCCAGACTCATTCTATGAATCCAGCATTACTTTGATTCCTAAACCAGACAGAGACCCAGAAAAAAAAAAAAAGAGAGAGAGAGAGAGAACTACAGGCCAAGATCTCTGATGAATATGGATGCAAAAATTCTCAATAAGATACTAGCAAATCGAATTCAACAGCATATAAAAAGAATTATTCACCATGATCAAGTGGGATTCATTCCTGGGATGCAGGGCTCATTCAACATTCCCAAATCAATCAACGTGATACATCACATTAATAAAACAAAAGAAAAGAACCATATGATCCTGTCAATCGATGCAGTAAAAGCATTTGACAAAATTCAGCATTCTTTCTTAATAAAAACCCTTGAGAAAGTTGGGATAGAAGGAACACACGTAAACATCATAAATGCCATTTATGAAAGGCCCACAGCTCATATCATCCTCAATGGGGAAAAACGGAGCTTTCTCCCTGAGATCAGGAAACATCAGGGATATCCACTCTCACCGCTGTTGTTTAACATAGTGTTGGAAATGCTAGCATCAGGAATCAGACAACAAAAGGAAACCAAAGGCATCAAAATTGGCAAAGATGAAGTCAAGCTTTCACTTTTTGCAGATGACATGATATTATACATGGAAAGCCCGAGAGACTCTGGTACATGAATTCATGAATTCATGCAAATTCAGCAAAGTCGCAGGATACAAAATGAATTCAGCAAAGTTGCAGGATACAAAATCAATGTACAGAAATCAGTTGCATTCTTACTACACTAAAAATGAAGCAACAGAAAGGCAAATAAAGAAACTGATCCCATTCACAATTGCACTAAGAATCATAAAATACCTAGGAATAAACCTAACCAAAGATGTAAAAGATCTGTATGCTGAAAACCATAGAAACTTTATGAAGGAAATTGAAGAAGATATAAAGAAATGGAAAAACATTCCATGCTCATGGATTGGAAGAATAAATATTGCTAAAATGTCAATATTACACAAAGCTATCTACACATTCAATGCAATTCCAATCAAAATTGTACTAGATATCTTTGCAAAGCTAGAACAAGCAATCCTAAAATTTGTATGGAACCACAAAAGACCCCGAATAGCCAAAGTAATTTTGAAGAAGACCAAAGCGGGAGGCATCACAATCCCAGACTTTAGCCTCTACTACAAAGCTGTCATCATCAAGACAGCATGGTATTGGCACAAACACAGACACATAGACCAATGGAATAGAATAGAAACCCCAGAACTAGACCCACAAACGTATGGCCAACTACTTTTTGACAAAGCAGGAAAGAACATCCAATGGAAAAAAGATAGTCTCTTTAACAAATGGTGCTGGGAGAACTGGACAGCAACATGCAGAAGGTTGAAACTAGACCACTTTCTCACACCATTCACAAAAATAAACTCAAAATGGATAAAGGACCTGAATGTGAGACAGGAAACCATCAAAACCCTAGAGGAAAAAGCAGCAAATGACCTCTCTGACCTCAGCCTTAGCAATCTCTTACTCGACACATCCCCAAAGGCAAGGGAATTAAAAGCTAAAATGAATTACTGGGACCTTATGAAGATAAAAAGCTTCTGCACAGCAAAGGAAACAACCAACAAAACTAAAAGGCAACCAACGGAATGGGAAAAGATATTTGCAAATGACATATCGGACAAAGGGCTAGTATCCAAAATCTATAAAGAGCTCACCAAACTCCACACCCGAAAAACAAATAACCCAGTGAAGAAATGGACAGAAAACGTGAATAGACACTTCTCTAAAGAAGACATCCAGATGGCCAACAGGCACATGAAAAGATGCTCAACGTCACTCCTCATCAGGGAAATACAAATCAAAACCACACTCAGATATCACCTCATGCCAGTCAGAGTGGCCAAAATGAACAAGTCAGGAGACTATAGATGCTGGAGAGGATGTGGAGAAACGGGAACCCTCTTGCACTGTTGGTGGGAATGCAAATTGGTGCAGCCGCTCTGGAAAGCAGTGTGGAGGTTCCTCAGAAAATTAAAAATAGACCTACCCTATGACCCAGCAATAGCACTGCTAGGACTTTACCCAAGGGATACAGGAGTACTGATGCCTAGGGGCACTTGTACCCCAATGTTTATAGCAGCACCTCAACAATAGCCAAATTATGGAAAGAGCCTAAATATCCATCAACTGATGAATGGATAAAGAAATTGTGGTTTATATACACAATGGAGTACTACATGGCAATGAGAAAGAACGAAATATGGCCCTTTGTAGCAACGTGGATGGAACTGGAGAGTGTGATGCTAAGTGAAATAATCCATACAGAGAAAGACAGATACCATATGTTTTCACTCTTATGTGGATCCTGAGAAACTTAACAGAAACCCATGGGGGAGGGCAAGGAAAAAAAAAAAAGCGGTTAGAGTGGGAGAGAGCCAAAGCATAAGAGACTCTTAAAAACTGAGAACAAACTGAGGGTTGATGGGGGGTGGGAGGGAGGGGAGGGTGGGTGATGGTTATTGAGGAGGGCACCTTTTGGGATGAGCACTGGGTGTTGTATGGAAACCAATTTAACAATAAATTCCATATATTGAAAAAAAACTGAGAACAAACTGAGGGTTGATGGGGGTGGGAGGGAGGAGAGGGTGGGTGATGGGTATTGAGGAGGGCACCTTTTGGGATGAGCACTGGGTGTTGTATAGAAACCAATTTGACAATAAATTTCATATATTGAAAAAGAAAAAAAGAAAATAGTCTATTAATCACAGCAAAATATATTTCTCTTCTCCACTTTTTCCCTTTCTTCCTTTACTCTTCCCCATCATGTAGCTCTTCCTTCCCCTCCTCCCTCTTCTCCTTCCCCTCCTCCCTCTTCTCCCTTCCCCTTCTCCTTTTCTTTCCCTCTTTTCTGGTTCATCTTTAGAAAAGGAACCATAAGGGCTCCGGATAATAGTATGGCCTAATAAACAGTTAAAAAATGCTATATTGTTAATATACATGATTTTAGAGCCTAATTTTTTTTCTGGATTCATATGGAAGATTTACTTGATGACATCTAAATGTAAGCATAGTGCAATGTGTTAAGTTATTAGTACCAGATATTACATCTAGCAGCGTTAAGTACTGCAAGGTTTAAAATTGAGAAATGTTATGTTTGCTTTATGGTCTTTGTTTTCATGCTTAATGTGAATAAAAGGTTGTCATTTGGTATCTCATTTGACATTTAAAAACAAAAAAAGTGAGAATAACCTGAGGGTTGATGGGGGGTGGGAGGGAGGGGAGGGTGGGTGATGGGTATTGAGGAGGGCACCTTTTGGGATGAGCACTGGGTGTTGTATGGAAACAAATTTGACAATAAATTTCATATATTGAAAAAAATAAAATAAAATAAAAGGTAAATAACTAATTTGGAACATCACAAAAAAAATAAATAAATAAAATTGCACTGTCACTATAATAGCCATTTATGTTTTCTGCCATATTTTAGCACATACTTCAGCAAGCTGGAGATGAAATATACATAATCAAGTATCATTGAATTGAGAACTACCACTGGCTACTTGAAGGGCGACTTGCTAATCCAGAAAACCAACCTATAGAAACCTGATTATTTCAACATCAATGCAGTAAGTTCAAAGAACTAAGAAACCCAAATTCAAAGGCAATCCATTAGTAAAAGTAAGGTTCCTTTTCCATGTAGCAAAAATGATTGTAGAAGAACACTAAATAAAAGCAAGAGGGACATATGTCCAAACATAATAATCCTCTCCAACTGACACAATCAAATGCCAGGAGTAAGGGGAGGGAGTTAAAACAAGAATAAGGCACCAAATGAATTGCCACACATACTGTGACTCCACTCTTGATAGCTGGCTTAAGTAGAGGAAATCTATTAATATTTTGTAAAAACTGCCAATATTTTTTTAGAAAGCAAAGAGTGGGAAGCAACTATCAATTAATCTGCAAGTAATAATACCACAGGACTATAGATTTAAAACATTAATGCCCCAGAAAAATAAAATTTAAGAAAAGCTTTCTATAAGCCTAAATTTGTTAGTCTTTTTAACACAATACACTGTCCTTTCAGACATTTTCTTGTGACTATGGAAGAATGGATGTATACACTTAATTGGTATTCAGTTATCAAGAGAAACCTAGAGCAGCACTAACCAAATGATAGATGTCTAATAACTAACATAACACCTTACACATAAACAGGCATTTAAAATAATCTACTGAATAAATGCATGCAAAATAATATTTAGAACCAATTAAAGCCAATTTCATTACCATCATGCTTTAAAAAGGACTAGTAGTGGGGCGTCTGGATGGCTCAGTTGGTTAAGCTTTGGACTTCAGCTCATGTCATGATCTCACGGTTCATGGGTTCGACCTACGCATTCAGCTCTGTGCTGATAGCTCAGAGCCTGGAACCTGCTTCAGATTTGTGTCTCCCTCTTTCTCTGCCCCTCCTCCATTCACTCTGTCTCTCTCAAAAAATATATAAAACATTAAAAATTAATAAAAAATAAAAAGGACTAGTAGTTCTGCAAATGATAGGTTATTATGAGTTGAACTAAGCATATCAATATCATATACACATTACAAGGTATTTGTGGAACATTTGAGTTTTTAAAAGTTGTTGGTCCTGAGAAACTTAACAGAAGACCAGGAGGGAGGGGAAAAGGGGAAAATAAGTTACAGAGAGGGAAGGAGGCAAACCATAAGAGACTCTTAAATACTGAGAACAAACTGAGGGTTGATGGGAGGTGGGGGAGAGAGAAAAGTGGATAATGGGCATTGAAAGGGGCACCTGTTGGGATGAGCACTGGGTGTTGTATGGAAACCAATTTGAAAATAAATTATATAATAATAATAAAGTAAAAACAAAAAATAAAAATAAAATAAAAGTTTGATTCAGTGACAGAGAAGCAGCTTCCCTGGTTATTATTCAGGCAGGAATGTTTACTCTGCTTGGTTGAAATCAAAGCTAATGACTTTAATGGTTTTTAATAGATCCAATGTATGCCTAATGCCAAGGCACTGGCCATCCGGCCAGTATCATATTACCTACAACATATGCATTAGAAAGTTTACTTTCAAAGAATATGTACATATAGATGTGCAGAGGAATTCACGTGTATACATTACATATGTACATACATGGCATTCTTTGGTAGTAATTCTTCTTCCTGGAGTAACCTCTTAGAGATATGAAGTCCATGTAATTTCATTAAAATACTACCTTGGGAAACGTGAAATAAGTTTAAACTGCCCATTGAGTTATTTATCAGGGTAAAAAAGTACTTTGTTTAGGACACTTAAATTTTAGAGTCATTTTGTTAAAACAACAAGACTTTATTAATCTTGTCAAACATTACAAAGCACAATTGCTTTACTTCTCAAAATAATAAGAAACACATTAATTTTCATCTTATATATGAGGAAACTGAAGATCTTTATTTGCTTTTGCACTTTGTCAGATATCAGTTAAGCATATTTGTGTGGATCTATTTCTGGGTTCCCTATTTTGTTCCATTAATCTATGTATCTATTCTTCCATCAATACAACACTGTCTTAATTACTTGCTGTAATATAGTAAATCTTAACTTTCCATACAGAATAATTCCTTGCATTTAGTCTTCTTTTTCAAAATTGTTTTAGATATTCTAGGTCTTATATAAAAATGTGTATGTCTAGGAAAAACTTCATTGACTTTTGTTGACCTTTATTTTGAGTAGATATGGTTATTAAATTGGCAGATCTGATTTACTTATCCGATATGGTTACCAACAACTTGTCTATATCCTCTCCTTATCTTTAATATTGTCCTTATGGGGGGGGTGGGGGCAACAATGTATAGATAAAAGAGCATGAAATTATGAAAATTATCTAGGTTCAAATTCCAAATATGCCTCCCACTAATTTATACGTCTTTTTCTCATCTGTTAAAAAGACGCACCTTTTTCTTACCAAGCTATTTTGAAGAGTGAATAAAACTGAAGAGATCATACATGCTCAATAAATGTCATATCTTTCTCCCTTAGGTTTAGAAACATTTAAAATGGAATGTATTCCACTGTCTTTTAGGTAAAAATGTTGCATTAGGTGTTAGATTACTATATTCCCTCTTAAAGTGTGTGCCCAATCACTTTATAGGAGAGGCAGATAGGTCCTATATTAAGAATAATTGTCTATGGCCTTTGAAATTTTTGTTACAGATGTAGTAGGATATTTTATTGAAAACAGAGTCACTATCTCCTTACTTAGCTGGTAAGGCACATAGATCATTTTAATCTACACATTATAAGGATAAGCAACATCAAAATCAGCTAGAACACTTATATTTTGTCTTTACTCTTATGGGAAAGCATGTTCCTCAAAACTACACAGCAAGAGTATACAAGACAGCTCAAGTACTTCCAATACCCCATCCATATCTTAAAATAGCAATAAAATGAAACATGCAGAAAAAACAATACAATTCACAGGAAATTTATTTTAGGGCTAATTGCTAGCTTTTGTAATTGATATGCTTTTTGTTGTTGTTGGATAATGAGAACTATATCACTAATTATATTTTTACTCTGGCCCAGAACTATGTTTTTATATCCTTGGTTGTATACCATAATCATCTGGGGAATGATGCCCAGGCCCCCACCAGATCAGTAAATTATGAATCTCTATGAGTCACTAGCATGGAAAATTATTTTTAAACTCCCAGGTATATATAATATACAGTCAGAGTTGAGAACTACCAGCCCAAGGAAATTCAAAGCCAAATTTGCAATTCAACTATATTTTAAATGTGTAGACGACTCTTATAGCCTACTTACCTGTGTTCTATTTCACTCTCCAAACCCATCTCCATCCTTTCCATACATCTCCTACTTTATGTTTTTCTTTATCCTAAATACCAAACTAGTTTGTTATTGGATTGTATTTCCTATAAACCATCTCAAAGACTTTGTGAAATGAAGGAAGGTATAAGTAAAATTCTCTCTCAGGTGCATACATACACATGCACACATGCACACACACACACACAGTAGGACCTACTTCAAATGTATAGATACAGGTTGAAATCCAGCAGCAAAATCAGTTATATAGAATTCCTCCAGGTAAATTCAGAAAACACTGCTATTATCTACAAAAACCTGATTAAGCTCAACTCTAAATCTCTCTCCCATCCAACTCCTTTCCCACTTCCTATGTAAAAACAAACCAAAAGAAAACAAAATACACAAAGAAAACTATCAGCAAGAATAGTAAATAATCTTTGAAAATAACGTGTAAACATTGTATAGCAAATTCTGACAAAGTACTAAAAGGCTTTTCTAAATATTCCAAGTGCTTACCAAATCTTCAGAATTGCTGATAAAGACAATGAAAGCATCCACCAATACAGAAATTTTCAAGAAGGTAAAAAATTTTGTATTTCCTTCTCACAATTAGAGATGGAGACTATAAGAGAGGTGGTATTGAAACAACAGTGTGGTCCACAATAGCAACACCACCAAGTCATTATGCAATGGTAATGATAACGATAAGCTCTCTTGATGAAATAATCAAGGTCAGTAAATACAGAGGTCCTTCCCTGAAGGAACTGACTGGAATATTTCCAGACCAGACCTGATTAAAGGAAAACAGTTTTGGAGGAAACTGGAGGCACTTGTGGTGGAGAGAGCAGGGCCCTATTGGCCCCTCCCACTTCCTAATCCAAATAAACTTTGTGAAAACACACAAGAAATACAGATGTCCCTATTCCCTTTTCTACATTCCAGAAAGTAGCACCAACCACTATTTTCAGAACAGCCCTCTGCACCCAGGGGCTGCTGACCATTTAAGATGAATATTGATGAAACAAGAATTACAGGTCCAAGACCATTTAAAAAGCATGAAGGGGCGCCTGGGTGGATCAGTCAGTTGGGCATCTGATTTTGGCTCAGGTCATGATCTCACAGTTCCTAAGTTCCAGCCTTGCATTGGGCTCTGTGCTGACAGCTCAGAGCCTGGAGCCTCGGATTCTGTGTCTCCCTCTCCCTCTGCCCCTCCCCCATTCGTGCTCCATCTCTGTCTCTCAAAAATAAATAAATGTTAAAAAGCATGAAAAACTTTTTAGCTAAGAAATAAATGCATTTGTCTGTAGCAGTAAAAATTTTAAGCACAGTAAGAAATCATCACAGTGGTCTGCTTTTGTTCAAGACAATATGAGAGAAGGGAAAGTTCATTTTATCTTTCTATCTACCTATGCTGCAAAGATCTACTATCTTTGTACTAGTCCAGTGGCTAACATAGACACTTATATTGGCTGGAATGCATTAAATATGTATTAAATTAAGGACTATCAAAACACTGCTAATAAGTGTTTTCATTCTTCCCTCTTATTTCTAATCAGTTGCCAACTTCTGTTTTTATCTCTGTAAGTTCTTTCCCCATAAGTCTTCTTTTCTACCCTTTTTGCCCTAGTTCAAAAATCTCACTATTACTTCCACTAATACAATAGCCTCCTAGCTGTTATTCCCCACCTTCAGTCTCTCCCTGACTCTGATCTATCCTACACACTACCATCAGTTATTTTTCAAAGCATAGATCTGGTCATGTCACTCATGTCCTTGACATCCTTTATTATATCCCCTTTATAAATTAACATTGAACCCTCAAATCCTTTTAAATCCCCATGAAAACTGGGACTAACCTACCTTTAGTACATTCCTTACCTCATCTCACACTGTATCTTCATTCTCACATCATAGACTTATATCCTAGCAGTATTAGATTCTTCCTACAAGAACACCCCTATGTATTTGCCTCTACTGTCCCCATCCACCAGAAATATGCTCCGTTCATCTCTATCTGTGAAAATATTACCCACTCTCTAATGCCCTGCTCAAATTCCACCTCTTTCACAAGGCATTACCAGATCTATCCCTAAATCACTACCACAACCACCTCATTGTTGATGGTCTTGTGATTTGTGTAACAGAAGTTTCCATACATGTCTATCTTGCCCACCCAAATGTAAACCCATGGGAATGGGGTAAGACTTTGTGTGGTATATATTTAGGCATTTCATATTACAGTACTATGTACTGCACTGCCTTTTACCCTATAAACACTTGATCAACTGAACCAATTCCTACCATGACAAAAGTTCAGAAAGGGGGGAAAAAAGAAATGTCAATGAAATACCTCATTAGCCAGTTATAATAAATTGAATTGTCTCTTATCCCCCCTAGTGCTCCTAACTTCATATTTTATCCCTGAATCACCCTATCTGTGATTACAAAAGTGATTACTATACTTCAATGAAATATTCAGATATAGGATGAAAGTCTTAAGAAAAACTTCTCATAATAGAGAAAGCTGGGGGCTATGACCACGGCTATCTAAATCCCAAAGGTTTTTTTTTTTCTTTTTGACAGAAAAATAGAGCATTTTATTATCTTTTAATATGAAATTTACTGTCAAATTGGTTTCCATACAACACCCAGTGCTCATCCCCACAGGTGTCCTCCTCAATGCCCATCACTCACTTTCCCCTCCCTCCCACCCCCATCAACCCTCAGTTTATTCTCAGTTTTTAAGAGTCTCTTATGGTTTGGCTCACTCCTTCTCTAACTTTTTTCTTCCCTTCCCCTCCCCCATGGTCTTCTGTTAAGTTTCTCAGAATCCACATAAGAGTGAAAACATATGGTATGTGTATATCAGCACTTTCAACAATAGCCAAATTATGAAAGATCCTAAATGTCCATCAACTGATGAATGGATAAAGAAATTGTGGTTTATATATATACAATGGAATACTACTTGGCAATGAGAAAGAATGAAATATGGCCTTTTGTAGCAATGTGGATGGAATCAGAGAGTGTTATGCTAAGTGAAATAAGTCATACAGAAAAAGACAAATCCCAAAGTTAATATAGGTGACAATAATTCAGAGTTTAAGGGTGGGGGAAAGAAAAATGATGATGATTGTGGGGAAAGAGAGGGAACCCCTGTGTATTAGAGACGTACTATTTGCAAAGCAACTTTTATTTATTTTGTTATCCTTAGATCTTTTTTAACAAAAATAGTCATGGTTTAATTTGATGTTAAATTGTATTCACTATCTCTAAAACAACTCCACGCATTTTGTAATGCAAGAGTTATCTTGTCCAAGAAATTCAGCTATACACATTTCTGTTGCTTTCCTACATACCCTCATCTGAACAAAAAATTCAAAGCATCAAAAGGCTTAATACTGCCTAACAGTATTATATGCATAATACTGCCATAACAATTACAAACAAAATTTGTTGGTAGAGCTGAAATAAGATAGAATTTCTTTTTCCCCCTTCCATGAAACAATTGTACTGTGAAAGACATATGCCCTAATTCTGGTACTGAAAGATATATTCATTTTTTTGTTGTTGTTTTTGTGATAAGTGTATTAAACCCAGTACTGAATTTTTTAACATAACAATGCTTGAAATTTTTTTTCCCATTTACAAATGAAGAAACTTAGTCTCAGAGAGACTAAGTGTTGGGTCACACATCTAGTATGAGTTGGAGGGGAGAATGGAACCCATATTAATAAGCTTCCTAAACCCATGTTCTTTCCTCTGTTACTATAGGGTCTCATTAAATTAAATAAAACTAGCAATTTTTCTCAATCTGCCATATAGGTGTCATTCTGGTTAAATATTTAAAGTCTGTGGCTTTAATCCCAAACTGTTTTTATCAGTGAACTTTATTTCTAAATTAACTTCTTTAAACAAAGCCAGTATTGATATGGAAATAATATAAAAGTACCATTTGGAGAAATGAAGATGGTGGCATAGCAGGAGGACCCTAGGCTCATCTCATCCCATCTCTTGAATACATCTAGATGACTATCAAATTATTCTGAATACCAAAGACATCAACCTGAAGACTGATAGAACAAACTCCACAACAAAAGGGAGAGAAGAAGCCACATCCAAGAAGGTAGGAAGTGCAGAGACTTGGTTTGGGGAAGAAATGGATGACAGGTGGTGTAGGAGGAAGGAAGCCATGGTCCCAGAGAAATGTAAGAGAGAGAGAAGCATACAGTGGAACTCATAAAGATAATACTTCCCCAAAACCACTGCCTGGGAAAACGAGAGGAGCTGATTTTCATGAGTTTTGCAAGGAGCAGGGCTTGAAGACTGGAGTTTTAAAGGTCTGAGGCTAAGCTGGATAGAGCCCTGAGGGTACTACCCTACTCCTGGGGAGAGGCAGCCAAACAAATCTGGGGGCAGACAGCATAGAAACAGTGATCTGGGAATTCCGGAAGACAGCGGCAGAGGAGGACACTGGGCTCACCGCGCGTCCTGCTGATCACTTAGATTCCACCTACACCTGCCTAAATACCCCAGAAAACCGCCAGAGGATTAGCAGAACGGAGTCGCCTGAGCCAAGCGCAGACGAGAGGCCCACAGAAGAGGGTAGGAAGGGCGGGGAGGCTGTGCGCCCTCCACGGACTGGCGGGAGGGAGCCGGGGTTGAGGGGGCGGCTCCCCGGCCAAGCAGAGCCCCCGAGTCTGACTTGCAAAAGCGGAAGGGCCTGACAGACTGTGTTCCCACAGCAAGCGCGACTTAGCGTCTGGGAGGTCATAACTTAACAGCTCTGCTCTGAAAGGGGAAGGCTGGAGGACAAAGGGAGGGAGAGCTGCTGAGCCCCCAGAGGACAGAGCTCAGTTTGGTGGGGAACAAAGGCTCTCGCCAGCGCCATCTCCCCCGCCCATCCCCCAGCCAAAATCCCAAAGAGAACCAGTTCCTGCCAGGGAACTTGCTCCCTCCACACAAACACCCAACTCTGTGCTTCTGCGGAGCCAAACCTCCGGCAGCGGATCTGACTCCCTCCTGCTGCCACAGGGCCCCTCCTGAAGTGGATCACCTAAGGAGAAGCGAGCTAAGCCTGCCCCTCCTGCCCCCGTGCACCTTGCCTACCCACCCCAGCTAATACGCCAGATCCCCAGCATCACAAGCCTGGCAGTGTGCAAGTAGCCCAAATGGGCCACGCCACCCCACAGTGAATCCCGCCCCTAGGAGAGGGGAAGAGAAGGCACACACCAGTCTGACTGTGGCCCCAGCTGTGGGCTGGGGCAGACATCAGGTCGGACTGCGGCCCCGCCCACCAACTCCAGTTATACACCACAGCACAGGGGAAGTGCCCTGCAGGTCCTCACCAGGCCAGGGATTATCCAAAATGACCAAGTGGAAGAATTCCACTCAGAAGAATCTCCAGGAAATAACAACAGCTAATGAGCTGATCAAAAAGGATTTAAATAATATAACAGAAAGTGAATTTAGAATAATAGTCATAAAATTAATCACTGGGCTTGAAAACAGTATACAGGACAGCAGAGAATCTCTTGCTACAGAGATCAAGGGACTAAGGAACAGTCATGAGGAGCTGAAAACCGCTTTAAACAAAATGCAAAACAAAACGGAAACCACTACGGCTCAGACTGAAGACGCAGAGGAGAGAATAGGTGAACTAGAAGATAAAGTTATGGAAAAAGAGAAAGCTGAGAGAAAGAGAGATAAAAAAATCCAGGAGTATGAGGGGAAAATTAGAGAACTAAGTGATACACTAAAAAGAAATAATATATGCATAATTGGTATCCCAGAGGAGGAAGAGAGAGGGAAAGGTGCTGAAGGGGTACTTGAAGAAATTATAGCTGAGAACTTCCCTGAACTGGGGAAGGAAAAAGGCATTGAAATCCAAGAGGCACAGAGAAATCCCTTCAGACGTAACTTGAATCGATCTTCTGCACGACATATCATAGTGAAACTGGCAAAATACAAGGATAAAGAGAAAATTCTGAAAGCAGCAAGGGGTAAACGTGCCCTCACATATAAAGGGAGACCTATAAGACTCGTGACTGATCTCTCTTTTGAAACTTGGCAGGCCAGAAAGAATTGGCACGAGATTTTCAGTGTGCTAGACAGAAAAAATATGCAGCCGAGAATCCTTTACCCAGCAAGTCTGTCATTTAGAATAGAAAGAGAGATAAAGGTCTTCCCAAACAAACAAAAACTGAAGGAATTTGTCACCACTAAACCAGCCCTACAAGAGATCCTAAGGGGGACCCTGTGAGACAAAGTACCAGAGACATCACTACAAGCATAAAACATACAGACATCACAATGACTCTAAACCCGTATCTTTCTATAATAACACTGAATGTAAATGGATTAAATGCGCCAACCAAAAGACATAGGGTATCAGAATGGATAAAAAAAGAAGACCCATCTATTTGCTGTCTACAAGAGACACATTTTAGATCTGAGGACACCTTTAGATTGAGAGTGAGGGGATGGAGAACTATTTATCATGCTACTGGAAGCCAAAAGAAAGCTGGAGTAGCCATACTTATATCAGACAAACTAGACTTGAAATTAAAGGCTGGAACAAGAGATGAAGAAGGACATTATACAATAGTTACAGGGTCTATCCATCAGGAAGAGCTAACAATTATAAATGTCTATGCGCCGAATACCGGAGCCCCCAAATATATAAAACAATCACTCATAAACATAAGCAACCTTATTGATAAGAATGTGGTAATTGCAGGGGACTTTAACACCCCACTTACAGAAATGGATAGATCATCTAGACACACGGTCAATAAAGAAACAAGGGCCCTGAAAGAGACATTGGATCAGATGGACTTGACAGATATATTTAGAACTCTGCATCCCAAAGCAAGAGAATACACTTTCTCTCGAGTGCACATGGACCATTCTCCAAGATAGATCATATACTGGGTCACAAAACAGCCCTTCATAAGTTTACAAGAATTGAAATCATACCATGCATACTTTCAGACCACAATGCTATGAAGCTTGAAATCAACCACAGAAAAAGGTCTGGAAAACTTTCCAAAAGCATGGAGGTTAAAGAACACCCTACTAACGAATGAGTGGGTCAACCAGGCAATTAGAGAAGAAATTTAAAAATATATGGAAACAAACGAAAATGAAAATACAACAATCCAAACGCTTTGGGACGCAGCGAAGGCAGTCCTGAGAGGAAAATACATTGCAATCCAGGCCTATCTCAAGAAACAAGAAAAATCCCAAATACAAAATCTAACAGCACACCTAAAGGAAATAGAAGCAGAACAGCAAAGGCAGCCTAAACCCAGCAGAAGAAGAGAAATAATAAAGATCAGAGCAGAAATAAACAATATAGAATCTAAAAAAACTGTAGAGCAGATCAACGAAACCAAGAGTTGGTTTTTGAAAAAATAAACAAAATTGACAAACCTCTAGCCAGGCTTCTCAAAAAGAAAAGGGAGATGACCCAAATAGATAAAATCATGAATGAAAATGGAATTATTACAACCAATCCCTCAGAGATACAAACAATTATCAGGGAATACTATGAAAAATTATATGCCAACAAATTGGACAACCTGGAAGGAATGGACAAATTCCTAAACACCCACACTCTTCCAAAACTCAATCAGGAGGAAATAGAAAGCTTGAACAGACCCATAACCAGCGAAGAAATTGAATCGGTTATCAAAAATCTCCCAACAAATAAGAGTCCAGGACCAGATGGCTTCCCAGGGGAGTTCTACCAGACGTTTAAAGCAGAGATAATACCTATCCTTCTCAAGCTATTCCAAGAAATAGAAAGGGAAGGAAAACTTCCAGACTCATTCTATGAAGCCAGTATTACTTTGATTCCTAAACCAGACAGAGACCCAGTAAAAAAAGAGAACTACAGGCCAATATCCCTGATGAATATGGATGCAAAAATTCTCAATAAGATACTAGCAAATCGAATTCAACAGCATATAAAAAGAATGATTCACCATGATCAAGTGGGATTCATTCCTGGGATGCAGGGCTGGTTCAACATTCGCAAATCAATCAACGTGATACATCACATTAATAAAAGAAAAGATCAGAACCATATGATCCTGTCAATCGATGCAGAAAAGGCCTTTGACAAAATCCAGCACCCTTTCTTAATAAAAACCCTTGAGAAAGTCGGGATAGAAGGAACATACTTAAAGATCATAAAAGCCATTTATGAAAAGCCCACAGCTAACATCATCCTCAACGGGGAAAAACTGAGAGCTTGTTCCCTGAGATCAGGAACACGACAGGGATGCCCACTCTCACCGCTGTTGTTTAACATAGTGCTGGAAGTTCTAGCATCAGCAATCAGACAACAAAAGGAAATCAAAGGCATCAAAATTGGCAAAGATGAAGTCAAGCTTTCGCTTTTTGCAGATGACATGATATTATACATGGAAAATCGGATAGACTCCACCAAAAGTCTGCTAGAACTGATACATGAATTCAGCAAAGTTGCAGGATACAAAATCAATGTACAGAAATCAGTTGCATTCTTATACACTAACAATGAAGCAACAGAAAGACAAATAAAGAAACTGATCCCATTCACAATTGCACCAAGAAGCATAAAATACCTAGGAATAAATCTAACCAAAGATGTAAAGGATCTGTATGCTGAAAACTATAGAAAGCTTATGAAGGTAATTGAAGAAGATTTAAAGAAATGGAAAGACATTCCCTGCTCATGGATTGGAAGAATAAATATTGTCAAAATGTCAATACTACCCAAAGCTATCTACACATTCAATGCAATCCCAATCAAAATTGCACCAGCATTCTTCTCGAAACTAGAACAAGCAATCCTAAAATTCATATGGAACCACAAAAGGCCCCGAATAGCCAAAGCAATTTTGAAGAAGAAGACCAAAGCAGGAGGCATCACAATCCCAGACTTTAGCCTCTACTCCAAAGCTGTCATCATCAAGACAGCATGGTATTGGCACAAACACAGACACATAGACCAATGGAATAGAATAGAAACCCCAGAACTAGACCCACAAACGTATGGCCAACTAATCTTTGACAAAGCAGGAAAGAACATCCAATGGAAAAAAGACAGTCTCTTTAACAAATGGGGCTGGGAGAACTGGACAGCAACATGCAGAAGGTTGAAACTAGACCACTTCCTCACACCATTCACAAAAATAAACTCAAAATGGATAAAGGACCTGAATGTGAGACAGGAAACCATCAAAACCTTAGAGGAGAAAGCAGGAAAAGACCTCTCTGACCTCAGCCATAGCAATCTCTTACTCGACACATCCCCAAAGGCAAGGGAATTAAAAGCAAAAGTGAATTACTGGGACCTTATGAAGATAAAAAGCTTCTGCACAGCAAAGGAAACAACCAACAAAACTAAAAGGCAACCAATGGAATGGGAAAAGATATTTGCAAATGACATATCGGACAAAGGGCTAGTATCCAAAATCTATAAAGAGCTCACCAAACTCCACACCCGAAAAACAAATAACCCAGTGAAGAAATGGGCAGAAAACATGAATAGACACTCTCTAAAGAAGACATCCAGATGGCCAACAGGCACATGAAAAGATGTTCAGCGTCGCTCCTTATCAGGGAAATGCAAATCAAAACCCCACTCAGGTATCTCCTCATGCCAGTCAGAGTGGCCAAAATGAACAAATCAGGAGACTATAGATGCTGGAGAGGATGTGGAGAAACGGGAACCCTCTTGCACTGTTGGTGGGAATGCAAATTGGTGCAGCCGCTCTGGAAAGCAGTGTGGAGGTTCCTCAGAAAATTAAAAATAGACCTACCCTATGACCCAGCAATAGCACTGCTAGGAATTTTCCAAGGGATACAGGAGTACTGATGCCTAGGGGCACTTGTACCCCAATGTTCATAGCAGCACTCTCAACAATAGCCAAATTATGGAAAGAGCCTAAATGTCCATCAACTGATGAATGGATAAAGAAATTGTGGTTTATATACACAATGGAATACTACGTGGCAATGAGAAAAAATGAAATATGGCCTTTTGTAGCAACGTGGATGGAACTGGAGAGTGTGATGCTAAGTGAAATAAGCCATACAGAGAAAGACAGATACTATATGGTTTCACTCTTATGTGGATCCTGAGAAACTTAACGGGAACCCATGGGGGAGGGGAAGGAAAAAAAAAAAAAGAGGTTAGAGTGGGAGAGAGCCAAAGCATAAGAGACTGTTAAAAACTGAGAACAAACTGAGGGTTGATGGGGGGTGGGAGGGAGGAGAGGGTGGGGGATGGGTATTGAGGAGGGCACCTTTTGGGATGAGCACTGGGTGTTGTATGGAAACCAATTTGACAATAAATTTCATATATTAAAAAAAATAAAGTAATAATAATTGGTAATAACCAAAAAAAAATAAAAAAAATAAAAAAATAAAGAGGATACGACATTCCCCCCTCCCCCCCCCCAAAAAAAAAAGAAACAGTGATCTGAGGAATGCCTGGGTAACAAGGGGTAGATTACTGGCTCTTCTTGGATATCCTACATGAGAGATAACATTGACAGGCAAGCCTCTTCAGGGACAGAGAAGCCCTCATGCTCCATTTCCCTCCCCCTTCAGCATAAACACAGAGCCATCTGCCAAGGGCAGCTCAGCCCCAACACTGGCTGCCTGGTCTGTTTGTTTTGGGTACCACATCCCTGCACTCTGGTGCAACTGCCCTTCCAGGTTAATCCAGCACATCGAAACCCTTCCCAGTGGACTGGCGCAGGCTGCTGCCCACATCACTTCCCTAGAGCCTGGAGTTCTGAAAGTCTCCAGGCTTGGCTGGGAGAGAACCTGGAGGGCACTGCACTGCTCCTGGAGAGAAGGCAGTAAAACATCCCAGAGGCAGTTAGTGATCACGGAAGGCACCTGGGACACAAAGGAGGGAACCTGTTTGCTCTTCCCGGGGTGCTTCCCTGATGGCAGCAAGCACAGAAATCCCACTTCAGGGACAAAGGAGCTGCCTAGCCCCATTTTCCTCCTCTGCATAAAAACAGGACCAACTTCTGCACCACAGTGCCAATACTGGCTGCCTAACCTGATTATGCCAGGTCCCATACCCCTGTACTCTGCAAGTAAAGACTTTCTAGGTGAAGTTTGCCTCTGTCCCAGCATGCTGGGCCTCTTCCTGAGAAGACCAGCAGAACTCCCACCCACACCATGTCTCCCAACAGGACAGTTCTGCAAGGCTTCAGTTCTAGTGGAAATAGCATCGGGTTTCATTCAATAAGCAGACCAAAGCACACCTAGTTAAAACTCACCACACTCTAGCCAAGGACCAAACACTGCCCACTGCAGGCAAGGAGAGCCTCTGCAGACAACTGGTATGAAGGATAGAGCAGCCAAAACACAACAGCAGATGCACACAGCACATTCCAGTGAGACTCCCTGAAGTGTCAGGCCCTGAACACTGCATGATCTCTTCTGCAGAAAGCCATTACACTAAGGAATAGGAAACATAACAGGCTTTTCTAACACAGAAGAAAAGACAGAGACTTAGAAAAAATGCCAAAATGGAGGAATTCATCCCACATGAAACAAGATAAGGTCATGGCAAAAAGATCTAAGCAAAACAGATATAAGAAATATGTCAGATGGAGAATTTAAAGCAATAATCATAGAGTTGCCTGAGTGGCTCAGTCAGTTAAGCATCTGACTCCTGATTTGGTTCAGGTCATGATCTCATGGTTTGTGAGATTGAGCCCTGCATCAGGCTCCATGATGTCAGCATGAAGACTGCTTGAGATTCTCTCTCTCTCTCTCTCTCTCTCTCTCTCTGCCTGTCCCCTGCTCACTCACTTGCTCTCTCTCACTCTCTCTCCCTCAAAAATAAATAAACTTTAGAAAAACAAATTAATAAAAATAAAGCAACAATCATAAGGAAACTCGCTGGACTTGAGAAAAGAATGGAAGACTTTGGGGAGGTCCTTACTGCAGAGATAGAAGAGTTAAAAAAATCAGTCAGAAATGAAAAACACAATAACTGAGGTTCCAAACACACTGGATGCAATGACACAAGGCTGGAAAAAGAAGAGGAATGTATAAGTGATACAGAAAAAAATAATGGCAAATTAATGAAGTTCAACAAAAGAGAGAAAGAATTATGGAACAAGGAGAATTAGGGAACTCAGTGACTCCATCAAACATAATAACATTCATATTATAGGAGTCCTAGAAGAAGAAGAGAAAAGGGGAAAGAAAATTTATTTGAGGAAATAATAGGTGAAAACTTCCCTAACATGGGGAAGGAAACATATATCCAGATACAGGAGGCACAGATAACTCTCATCAAAATCAACAAAATCAGGACAACACCAAGACAGTGTAATTAAATTTGCAAAATATAGCACAAAATAAAAAATCTTAAAAGCAGCAAGACAAAAGAAGTACCTAATTTACAAGGAAACATCCATAAAGCTAGCTATGGATCTGTCAACAGAAACTTGGCAAGCCAGAAGGGAGTGGCATGATATAGTCAAAGTGCTGAATGGGAAAAATCTGCAGCCAAGAATACTCTATCCAGCAAGGCTATCATTCACAATAGAAGGAGAGATAAAGAGTTTCCCAGACAAACAAAAATGAAAGGAGTTCATGACCACTAAAGTAGCACTGCAAAACATATTACAGGGGACTCTTTAAGTGGAAAAGAAAGACCAAAAGTGACAAAGGCAAGAAAAAAAAAAGGCAGAAAATCTGCAGAAACAATGACAAAATGGGCACTAAAATGGCACTAAATACATATCTATCAATAATCATTCTGAATGTAAATGGAATAAATGCTCCAATCAAAAAATATAGGGTGTCAGACAGATTAAAAAGAAACAATTCCTATCCATATGCTGCATACAAGAAATCCATTTTAGAACTAAAGGTACCTGCAGATTCAAAGTGAGAGGATGAAGAAATATTTATCATGCAAACAAAGTCAAAAGTCAGAGGAGCAATACTTACATCAGACAAATGAAATTTTAAACCAAAGACTGTAACAAGAGATGAAGAGCACTATATCATCATATATCCAACAAGATCAAACAAATGTAAACATTTATGCCCCTAATAGGAAAGCACCCAAATATATGCAATAATTAATAATAAAATTAAAGGAAATCATTGACAATAATATAATAACAGTAGCAGATTTTACATCCCACTTACATCAATGGACAGATCATCTAAGCATAAAATCAACAGGGAAACAATACTTTTAAAAGGCACATTGGACCAGATGGACTTAACAGATATATCCAGAACACTCTATCCTATAGCAACACAATTCACATTATCTTCAAGTGCACATTATCTTCAAGTGCACACTAGATCACAAATTAGGCCCCAACAAGTACAAAAAGAGTTAGATCGTACCATGCATATTTTCTATCCACAACACTATGAAACTTGATGTCAACTAGAAGAAAGAAAATTGGAAAGACCACAAACACAAAGAGGTTGAAGAACATGCTACTAAACAATGGTTGGGGCAAACAGGAAATCAAAGAAGAAATAAAAATATACATGAAAACAAATGAAAATGAAAAAACAATGGTCTAAGACCTTTCAGATGCAGCAAAAACAGTCATAAGAAGATAGTATATAGCAATACAGGCCTATATCCAGAAGCGAGAAAAATCTCAAATAAACAACCTAACCTTACACTTAAGGGAGCTTGAAAAAGAACAATGAATGAATCCTAAAGCCAGCAGAAGAAGAGAAATAATAAAGATTAGACAAGAAATGGAGGAAAAACTTCCAAATTCATTCTCTCAGGCCAACATTACCCTGATACCAAAACCAGACAAAGACACCACTAAAAAAGAGAACTACAGGCCAACATCCCTGATGCACATGGATGCAAAAATTCTCAACAAAATAGTAGCAAATTGAATCCAACAGTACATTAAAAGAATCATTCTCCACAATCAAGTAGGATTTATTCCTGGGCTACAAGGTGGTTCGATATTTGCAAATCAATCAACCTGACACTACATTAATAAAAGAAAGGATTAGAACCATATGATCTTTGCAATAGATGCAGAAAAAGCATTTGACAAAGTACAACATCCATTCATGATAGCATTTGACAAAGTACAACATCCATTCATAATAAAAACCCTCAACAAGGGCTAGAGGAAACATACCTCAACATAATAAGGGCCATATACAAAAAACGCACTCTTCATATCATCTTCAATGGGCAAAAAACTGAGAGCTCTTCCTCTTCAGTCAGGAAAAATACAAGGATGTCCACTCTCACCACTGTTATTTAACATGGAACTACTAGTCTTAGTCACAGCAATAAGACAGCAAAAAGGAATAAAAGGCATCCAAATCAATAAAGAAGTCAAACTTTCACTATTTGTAGATGACATGATACTTTATATAGAAAACCTGAAAGACTCTCCTCAAAAAACTGCTAGAACTGACATACAAATTTAGTAAAGTCACAGGATACAAAATGAACATACAGAAATCCCATTTACAATTGCACAAAAAACAATAAGATACCTAGGAATAAACCTAACCAAAGAAGTGAAAGACCTGTACTCTGAAATCTATAAAACACTGATTAAAGAAATTGAAGGTAACACAACAAATGGAAAAACATCCCATGCTCATGGACTGGAAGAACAAATATTGTTAAAATGTCTATATTACCAACGCAATCTATATATTTAGTGCAATCCCTATCAAAATACCCCCAGTATTTTTCACAGAACTAGAACAAACGATCCTAAAATTTGTATAGAACCACAAAAGACCACGAAATGCCAAAGCAACACTGAAAAAGAAAAGCAAAGCTGGAGGCATCACAATTCCAGATTTCAAGTCATATTACAAAGCTGTAGTGATCAAGAGAGTATGGTACTGGCACAAAAAGAGACACTTAGATAATGGAATAGAATAGAAAACCCAGAAATGAACCCACGACTATATAGTCAACTAATCTTTGACAAAGCAGAAAAGAATATCCAATTGGGGAAAAAAAGGCTCTTCAACAAATGCCGTTGGAAATATTATAGGCATGCAAAAAATGAAAAGACTGAAACTGGACCACTTTCTTACACAATACACAAAAATAAATTCAAAATGGATGAAAGACCTAAATGTGAAAGAGGAAACCATCAAAACACTAGAGGAGAACACAGACTGCAGTCTCTTTGACATCAGCCATAGCAACTTTTTACTAGACACGTCTCTGAAGGCAAGAAAAACAAAACAAAACAAAAAAGATATTGGGACTTCATAAAAATAAAAACCTGCTGCGCAGCAAAGGAAATAATCAACAAAACTAAAAGGCAACCTACTGAATGGGAGAATATATTTGCAAATGGAGTATCTGATAGAGGGTTAGTATCCAAAATATATAAAGAACTTATAAAATTCAACATCTAAAAAACAAAGAATCCAATTAACAAACAGGCAGAAGACATGAATAGACATTTTTTCCAAAGAAGTCAGACAGATGGACAACAGCCACATGCAAAGGCTCATTATCACACATCATCAGGGAAATACAAATCAAAACTACAATGATTTATCACCACACAACAGTCAGAATGGCTAAAATTAACAACACAGGAAACCACAGGTGTTGGTGAGTCTGCAGAGGAAGGGGAACCCTCTTACACTGTTGGGTGAATGCAAACTTGTATAGCCACTCTGGAAATCAATATGGAGGTTCCTCAAAACTTTTAAAATTGAACTACCCTAGATTCAGCAATTGCACTACTAGGTATTTACCCTAAGGATACAAAAATACTGATTAGAAGGGATACATGTACCAGAATGTACAGAAGTATTATCAACAATACCCAATTTATGGAAAGAGTCCAAATGACCGTCAACTGATGAATGGATAAAAGTGGTATATATAATGGAATATTACTCAGCTATAAAAAAGAATGAAATCTTGCCATTTGCAAGGACCTGGATGAACTAGAGAGTATTATGCTAAGTGAAATAAGTTAGAGAAAGGCAAATATCATCTGATTTCACTCATATGTGGGATTTAAGAGACAAAACAAATGCATATGGAGGAAAAAAAAAAAGACAGGAAAACCAAAAAACGGACTCTTAACTATAGAAAACAAACTGATGGTTACCAGAGGTAGGGTGTGTGGGGTGATGGGTTAAATAGGTGATGGGGATTAAGGAGGGTACTTGTGATGATCACTGGGTGCTGTATGTGAGTGTTTAATCACCAAATTCTACTCCTGAAAATAATATTACACTGTATGATCTTAGGATGAGGAGTTCAAGCCCCACACTGGGTTAGAGATTACTTAAATAAATAAACTTTCAAAATAATATGCAATTTGAAAACTATAATCAATTCCTCCATCACAAAGCAAGCACTGTCTCACCAAAAACAACCAACCAACCAACCAACCAACTAAATGCACACTGTAATGTATATTGCACTAACTCATGAAAAGTTAACTTTACTAAATCAGGCTGTTCTTTATGACCCTTACCCAGGAGTGTTCAATACCCATCAGACCTCAAGTAACACCTCTTCCTTCATCCAGACAAAAATCCAGGCAAGAGCTAAAATTATGGCTTCCTAGAGGGTGATGCCCTTTGAAGTTCCTACTCCTAGTATACTTAATTAAGACAGTCACTGTAAGAGCTCTCGCAACCAAAGCCTCTTGCTTATCCTATTTCCACTCTCCCAAAAACCTTCTCAGAAACCAACAGAGCCCATATTTGCCCTTTTCAGGCCCATTTTCCACCTCTCACTGGAACCAAGATAGTTCTTATCTAAAACGTCCAACACATTTCCCCACAGGACAATTTTACAAACAGTGGTTAGTTCTTCATCATTATACCTCACTATTGTGCACTGGTCTAAAAATGTAACTATTAATAAGTTTTTCCTGTAGGAAATCATGTTCAGAATCTCAAACAAGCAATACTCACACTTTTGAATGTTAATTCAGAGGTTAACAATTGCCCATGAAATAAGACAAGTAAAAGATAGATGCTGAAAAAGACTCCACAGTATATGATAGTGCATATAATCTTTAATTTTACCAGGATACAACACACAAAAAAACTGACAGAAATAACTCCTTTGACATTAAAGTTAACACATTCTCACTCACATTTTCTTTAAGGATTCCAATACATTTTCAAAAAACATATTCCACAATTAAAGCATCCTTAGTCCTAAAAACTATCATGACTGAGGCTGCAAAGCTCATGCTGAAGGGTTAATATTCCTAAAGTCAACATCAACAAACAAGAAATTAAAATAAATATAAAGTCTGGGAGGTAAAATTGTTTCCTTCTTATCAAAAGAGCACTATTATAGGGGCGCCTGGGTGGCGCAGTCGGTTAAGCGTCCGACTTCAGCCAGGTCACGATCTCGCGGTCCGTGAGTTCGAGCCCCGCGTCAGGCTCTGGGCTGATGGCTCAGAGCCTGGAGCCTGTTTCCGATTCTGTGTCTCCCTCTGTCTCTGCCCCTCCCCATTCATGCTCTGTCTCTCTCTGTCCCAAAAAATAAATAAACGTTGAAAAAGAGCACTATTATAAACAACAACAACAAAAAAGCTCTTTTACATACTAAACAGGTCTGTTCAGATATAGCACTTAGGTTTCACCTAGAATATTTTTAAGTCACTTGAAGAATTAAATCTAAAAAATCATAACTGTTCTAGACAAAGGAGGCAAAAATGCTATCTTCACCACAGTACCTTCACCTTTTGTTTTACTTCAGAGGGTTTAACAATTTCCACTTGAGTATTTTCCAAACTGCGGAGTTAGAGAGACCCATTGTTAAATCTCTATAATAACCTAAAACATACTGCAAACAACAAAAATACCATATATGGTAATTATGATTTAAAACAGTTCTGCATGCAAATGTAACAAAAATAATAAAATAGTAGGCATGCAAAAGGCTCTCCATCTCCCACCCCATCCTTATATACAAGCATTTAACTGTTTTTATAAACGTGATACCTGGGACTATAAGTCAACTGATTACATTAGTGAATAAAATAAAATTCCTCTCCCTTTTAATGGTCTTGCTAGAAAATTCTTGAAGTACGAATCAATTCCAAGAAGAAATGAACCCTTTTTCATTTATCCTGTTCTTAAGAGATGTAGACTATTAAAATGCATTTTGGAACTGCTTAATTTACTTGTAAAATATGTACTATAGTGGAGAAGGTTCAACTTTAGACTCCTGAATTCATTTCTGTTACACATTTCTTGTTAAATGTTATCCTGGCACGTAATTTTAACCCCAATTTGTTGGAAATTTGAAAAAGATAAAAGAACGAGTTAAACTGAGAACAGTCCAAAGTGTATTTTTAAGGATGGAGCAAGTATTTGAAGACAAATTTGCATCTTGAGATCCGGAGGACTGCGATTGCCAGTGCTACCTCAAAATATCCTATTGTGAATCAATACTTGGCATTCACGTATTTTTATGAGGTCTATTGTGGCCTCTACTGGAGTACTATGCTGCCAATCCATTAAGTTATCATAAAAGGATCCAATTTTCTATCCCCAAAGTCTCATTTTTAGTGTTTAAATGCTGCCCGCTTCTAACAACACCAACAAACAGCAATAACACTGCTTTTACAGAGTACCTGTGCACATCTAAGTGTTCACTACATAGCTGACCTAAGTCCAACCGGAACAGTTTCAGAAGAGCGAGAACAGAGAAAAATCAAAATATCCTGGTTGAACCTAGTAGTCTTCCAAAGATTCCTCTTAATAAGGGCTGGGGTTTCCTTTGCGTTTTCTTTTAAAGACTAACAGGGCAGAGACATCATTTGGGGAAAGAAGGGCAGGAGGAAGAGGGTGGTGGAACTGAGGGGACCACAGAACATCACCTTAATGTAAATAAAGAAACCTGGCTGCCAGTTAATCTCTACTTGGGTTGTTACAAAAACCACAACATGCCACGGAGAATCCAGCAACCTAAGTAAGGAGCACACATCCGTATAAGCAAAGGTCCCCAGAGTTAGTCTGACACCTAGGTATGTTTTTGTTGCGCTGGAATCCTAAAGCACACGGGGTTCTACAGCTAACTGGAATCAGCAGCTGTCCCCGAAAGTGGTCCCAACCAGCAAACCCGGCGCAGCAGAGAAAGAGGAATGCACAGAGCTAGGCGCTGCACCAGGGGGGTTCCCTAGTCCCATTTCAGGTCGCAAAGGGAAGAAACTTAGTCACAACTCCAGCGTGGTTCGTGCAGCAGGAGCTCCTTCTGAGAAGGAGCCCAGGCCCGGGCTGCTCTCACTCCCCACGCCCTAGCCCGCCGTCTCCAGGGAATGCACAGTTGGGGCAGCGCGTGCTTCACCATCCTGCAGCCTCAAGGGATCTTGCCTGGGCACCCCGCTCCCTAGCCCTATGCCCCTTCTCTCTCAGGCCTCCAGCCAGCGTCCTGTGGAAAGAAGGGGGTTGGCTCCAGTCCTCGGCCACCATACTAACCTCGCCGCTGCTTGCGCCGCCTCCGAACACCTCCATTTCTTGGTTCCAAAGCTCCTCCTGAGGAGTGAACGGTAGCATTGCCCCTTCAGGAGCACTTGAACAGGAGCTGCTAACCGCTGGAGCGACCGCGCATCCCGTCGTTTGAGCTTGCCTGCCGCCGCCAACACCCACGTAACCCTCAGACCCTGCTTCAGCCACCGCTGCTCTCGCTGCAGCGTCCGCTCACAGGCTGCGAGCTGAGGATCGCCGCCGCAGGCAGCTGCCCCAATAGACAAGAAAACTCTGCTGCCTCACGGAGAGCTCCTCTCGACTGGTGCTCAGCACTGCCGCCGCCGCGACTGTTGCTTGGCGTTGACTCTGTCCCCCACCCCTGTTCCTAGGGCCCCCTCCCCATCCCCAGCTCTGTCAATATGGCGGCAGCGGTGGCGTTACCTGTGCAGCGCTTGGAAACCACCCCCACCTACCCACAGTGGCAGCACAGTAGCGTCACCCGAACGTCAATGGAGATTCCCCAGCCTGGGGTGATGAGTGGGTGGGAAAGAAAGGAGGGGGTGGATACGGAGGACAGCGTGGTTGGGGGTGGGTAAGAGGGAAGACGGACGCGCCGGGTGGAGAGGCGGGAGAAGAGTAGTAAAAGCCACTGCTAACGCTTCAATAAACCTGCCCACTACAGGGAGCATGCGCGTCGCTGTTCACACAGGCTCAGCAGGCCCTCTCAAGTCTATGAAGCTCGCTTGCTGGCGGGAGGATTCCCAAAATGAATGCTGGAACTGGGAGATGATCCTGAGTATTGGAGGAGTCACTGTCAGGGGAGGACTCCAGGAATATCTGCTTGCAGGGCTCACAAAAGCAGATAGGTGTCCTATACACCAAACCACATCCATTTTTGTATAGTGATGAATACTACAGCGGGGGTTTTAGTCCAGTATTGGACTTCTAGAAGCTGGATGCAGAAATAAAATTCATCAAAAATAAATTAGTATACCTGCGCTCCCTATCTCCTCCACCCCCTGCTCTTGTCCCTCTCACAGCATTTCCTCTGGTATTGATGACACGCAGTGTTTCTAGTGTTCACATACACATGCACATAAATACACCACTTACTGGATTCTACCTGTCGTATTGAAAACAAAGTAATCGAAGCTAACCTCACCCCCCCCCCAACACACACACACCCCGCTGAGAAGGTACTGGACCTGTAGTGAAAGTAATAATCATTTTCCTATCTTCTTCAAATCAAACCTTTGCTACTCTAAGCCACACGCTGTACTGGGAGCTAGTGATATAACTGAGATATATAAAGTACAGTCCCACACACGGGGGATGATCAAGATCCTTATCCAAACACTTTAGAACACTTAATAACAAAGTTATTCCACTGTTGACACTTCAAAGACTTAAAATAGCAAAGGTAATAGCAACAAGGCAGCTCAATATCTTGAAGAGGTTTCTAATGGTCAATGTAAAATGCTAGCACCCTTTTCCCACTTACTACACATAGAGCTACTGTGTTGTGCTCTAAGAAAACACTGAACTATGCCCTCCATTTATTTCACCATAGCGTGCAGGGCTAGGGAAGTAAAAAGCAGACCTACTACCTCAAATGCCAGTCAAATCCATGCACGTGTTATTATATCCTCCCTATCCCAGTCTTCCTAAACAACTTATTTTAATAGTAGTCAATACTAACAACTATTTAGTGATAGCCCACTATGTTCCAGACGTATGCTCTTCATGAATTCATTTAGCACTCATAACAACTTGTAAAAAACATATTATCTGTATTTTAAAGATTAAGAAATTGAGCCCAGAAAAGTTCATTGTTTTTACCAAGACCTCACAGATATTAAATGGAAACTCTAGAATTAAAAATAGTTTTGCCTGAATTCGAACCTTATATCCCACTCTGTTGCTCTGTGAAACCCCTCTGATATTACCTTACCCTCTCCATACCCTCCTTCCTCTCGTCCCTAGGGAAAATGAGTCACCCATTCCTCTTTACTTCCATAAAATATTTTCCATATCCTTATTTCAACACCTTAACCTTCTTTACCAACAAACTTTGAGATTTTGATGTTAGTAAATTAACCTATTAACCTCTGCATTCAGAGCATAGGGCTGGTGCTCAATATGTTAGACGGACAAACAATACTCTATCTAGACACTGTGTTAAAGCTGTGGGCTAATATAAAAATGAATGGCACTACTTAACTCTGCAGAGTTTAATGCTTCTTTGTTCTGTGTTGATTCACTATATCAAAGATATATTCTCTGATTTTAAGTTACTAGTAACCAGGACCTATTATGTACAATTTTGACTAGCCCAGAGGTTCTTAGATTGTCGGCGAAAAATATTTTAGCTTTATTTAAGCACAAAGGCAGGTATTAAAGAAGACTCAAGCTTCAGTTGTAGAGATTCTTGCTTTCACTTTAGTCTTCAGGAAAATTTTAGCCTAAAATTTTCTGTATACCTATGTATCTCTGGATCTCCAGTCATTCTAGCATAACATTAAAAGTTTACACAATATTTAGTAATATTTGGGTGGCTCTGGAACTGGGATGCACTACATCTAGTTTCTAAATAATGTATTGTTCATCATAAAAGGTGATGAGATGGGCTCTACCACCATTAGATCATGTGTTATGACTATTTTCAGGACTAAGGAAAAAGTACACTTAAACCTTCACAGTGACTCATTTACCCTGTGATAAATGGCATACATTGGATTACCAGGGTCAGAGGTGAAAATAAGTGGTCATGCAATTTAACTGATAAAAATTAACTGACCCATATGGAGATAAAAACTTCCTGGCCGCACTAGAGGGTTGTAAAATATGAAACAAGAGCCTTTGATCAGCAGATCACAGACCAACCATGAATTCTACACTGTGGTTCTGATTTCTAAACTGTAGCATATACAAAGCCATGCATACTTGGGGTATAATTATAGAAAGAACCACATAGTATCTCAGTATTATCCAAAGTTTATAATCCAAATAGCTGGAAAATGGTGAACCAACACAGAACATAAAAGCACAATTAGGGAAATATTCAAATATTTTATTTTGGAGGTATTCAGACATAAAATATAAAAATGGATTCATGTACACAAACGTGGAATTTTTAATGCTTATTTATTTTTGAGAGAGAGAGGGAGAGAGGATCCCAAGCAGACCCACACATGGGGCTTGAACTCAAGAACGGTAAGATCTGAGCCAAAATTAAAAGTCAGACATTGACTGAGCCACAACGGCGCCCAACACAAACAGTGAAGTTTTAAGTGTTTAAGTTTTAACAAATGCTGCACTTATAATCTTTAAATAATGACTTAGTTGTGTCAGATAACTTTCATTCTCTAAAAATAAGAAATAACTTTGAGACCCCTACAAATCAATTTCAAAAGGGGAGCAATTCATACTTACTTGTAAAATGTGAGTTCATAATTGCCTTTTTGTTGAAATTAATGAGATTAAACAATAAACAAATGATAAATATGATCATAGTTTAATAGTTGTTCTTGTTTGAACAATAAAGTTTATAGTGCATGAAAAGGGAAATCCCTTAATAAGGCTAGAGAGTAGGAAGAGTGGTAACCATCATTTTTAGTCTAACTCCTAGGATTTTTATGAAAGATACTTACATATCATGATTTAGCTTCAACTCCTTAAATTGTAGCAATGGTATATTGCTAAAAAGGAGTTCTACTGTATTATATATAAGGATAATAACAAGGAGTGAAATTTTATTTTCTTTTTATTTCTAAATCTCTTTGAATCATGTCTACATATTGGTTATAATGCTATTTTCCAGGGGGAAAGAACAGTTGATCTTACTAGTGGGTATGTCAAAATGCTAGAATGACAGGAAATGAATTCCAAGAATGATGTAAATAAATATAATAACCAACCATAGTTGATTAAATCGATACATTTTTATAAACCAAAGGAATACACCAGATATGAAAGCAATCTGCCTGCCCGTATCCTTCACAGCATTGTTCACAACAGTTGAGTTAGCCAATTTGACAAGTTATTTGACATCTCTTTCCTAACTCACAATTTTCCATTGGGTCCCTAGCAAATCTTGGAAACTTTTGTGAAGAGAATTCCATCTGAGATAAGGTGGACCATCCACTGATTAAGAATATAGGAATATCTAGGTCACCTGAGTGGCTCAGTCAGTTAAGCAACTGATTTTGCCTCAGGTCATGATCTCATGGTTAATGAGTTCAAGCCCTACATAGTGCTTCATGCTGAAAGTGAGAAGCCTGCTTGGAATCCTCTCCCCCTCTCTCTGCCCTTTCCCCCTCTCAAAATAAATAATAAATGAAAAAAGAATTTGGGAAATAGCTATGTTACCCTATTCAAACTTCAAACACACTCATAAATCTGTAAAGCAATTAAAATATATAAATGTGTGCAACCACCAATTTAACTAGTTTCAGAATGTCTTTTGCATATAATTTGCAAAACTGTTGTTACCTACAATAAAACATGTGATTAGAGTTCCCATGACTGAGGTAATGATAAAAAGTTTCCCTGGAACCATCCATATCTGCTTACTGGGTTCTCTCAGTATTTAAGGTTCCACATTTAAGGTTTCTACAGAATTTACATTAAATTGAACCAGATAATTTTAGACTTATAGTCATGGTCTTATTAGTATCATACTCTAAGTCACTGATAAGTGTGCATCAGAATTTTCTGCAGCGATTTGTCAAAACATAGATTTCCGAACACTAATGTTTCTGATTCAGTAAATTGGGATTGGGAACTGAGTGTTTGCATTTCTACCAAGTTCCCAGGGATTCTTATAATGCTGGCTTGGGGACTGTACTTTGACAACCACTGCTTTTTAAGTTATAGTTAGCCAAATTAATACATAGATATTTTAGAGTAATTTTGTTCAAATAGCCTAAATAATCCATTCAAATTTTAGATCTTTTTGAACTCATGACAAATGAATAGAGACTTGGAAAGTAAATTAATTTTTCAAAGGAAAACCTATAGAAGGTACAAACCCTATTAAGGCATTTAAAAACATTATAAGGGGTGCCTGGGGTGGAGGATTACTTAAATTTCCTAAGTAATATTTGGAACCCTTATCAGATGAAAGGGGTACATATTTTTACTACTTTGGAGTAATAGAGAGATCCATAATCCCAAGTAGGTCTATGTCAAGATCCAGATATATGTAAATAAAACAAGACTTTTCAAACTAAGAATTTTTTTTTCATTCTGAAACTGAAAATTATTGTCATTATTTCCTTTCGGAATTTAGTGAGTCAAAGTTCATTAGGTCCTAAATTATTCATTGAACTGACCTAAAGTCTAGTCTCAACAGGTTTTCAAAGTGAATGTAATACAAACTTCTTAATATATACCAGGAAAATATGATGTATATAACCATTTAAAGTTATTGAAGGCAACACAGCTTCTACCTAACGTCTCTGCTTTTTACATCTTTGAGTATATTTAAATGAAAATTTAATTAAAACTAGATTAAAACCTATTTTTAAAAAATCTTATTGTTATTTATTTTTGAGAGAGAGTGAGATAGAGTGATAGCAGAGGAGGGACAGAGAGAGAGGGATACAAAATCTGAAACAGACTCCAGGCTCTGAGCTGCCGGCATAGAGCCTAACGTGGTGCTGGAACTCAGGAATGGCGAGATCATGACCTGAGCAGAAGTTGGACACTCAACCGACTGAGCCACCCAGGTTCCCCTGATTAAAACCTATTTTAACAAAAAAAATTGTACCCGCTTAACATGTACAATATGATGATTTGATATACATATACATAGTAAAAGGATTATTGTAGTCAAGCTAATTAACATATCATTTCCTCCTAGCTACCATTTTTTGTGTGTAATGAGAGTACCTGAAATCTATTCTCTTAACAAATTTCCAGTATTCACCGTAGTATTATTGACAATAGTTGCGAAGTCTGGGTGGCTCAGTTGGTTAAGCATCCAACTCATGGTTTTCGCTCAGGTCATGATCTCAGGGTCATGAGATGGAGCCATGCATTGGGCTCCATGCTGAGTGTGGAACCTGCTTAAGATTGTCTCTCTCCAAGGGCGCCTGGGTGGCTCAGTCAGTTGGGCGTCTGACCACTACTTGGGTCATGATCTCACCATTTGTGAGTTCAAGCCCCACATCGGACTCTGTACTGACAGCTCAGAGCCTGGAGCCTGCTTCTGATTCTGTGTCTCCCTCTCTTTCTGTCCCTCTGCTGCTCATGCTCTCTCTCTCCCCCAAAAATAAATAAATATTTTTAAAAAAAAGGTTCTCTCTTTCCATCCCTCTACCCCTTACCCCACGTGCTCATGCATGCTGTCTATCTCACTTTCTTTCTCTCTTTCTAAAAAAAACAATAGTCATCATGCTGTAGATGATCTATAGACTTATTCATCCTAAATAACTGCAACTTTGTATTCTTTGATAAGTATCTCCCCATTTTCTCCACCTCTTTGCCCCTGGTAACCACCATTCTACTATCTGTTTCTTTGTGTTAGACTTTTTTAGATTCTACATGTAACTGAGAACATCCAGTATTTTTTTTTCTGTGTCTGATTTATTTCACTTAGCATAATGCCCTCTAAGTTCATCCATGTTGTTACAAATAGCACAATTTCCTTCTTTTTCATAATTAGATAATATTTCAAATACTTTCTTCTGTATCTATTCACCAATCAACACTTAAGCTGTTTCCATATTCTGACTGTTGTGAATAATTCTGCAGTGAACGTGGGAGTGCAGATATCTCTTCAAAGTACTCAGTTCATTTACTTTGGATATATATCCTGAAGAGAAATTGCTGGACCATATGATTGTTCTATTTTTAGAACTCTACCTTTACTTGGAGGTCGACCAATGGTATTTCCTGTCTTATGAATTTTAATCCATTTGAAGAAAATAAGTTAAAGTCTTACTTAAATGGATAGCTATTCAAACTGACTCTAATTTGATACCTTATAAACACTTTGCTGTTTATCATATGACATTTAAATGAGAAAAAAACTTAATAAAAACATAAATACTATAAATTAAATCAGGTGAGATTCTTAAGTCTTTTAAAAATAATAAAATATTGACATTGCAATCACCTTAGAACTAGAACAGATAACTGGGCCTATATACAAGGAGGCATAATACTAAAGGAGACTCATATAGTCTCTCCTTCAACATTATTTGAGAAAATTGAATATTTAAGAAGATACTAACCAACGTTTCACTTCAACCTAGGATATCAAGAAGATGGAAAGTGCATCACTTCTACCCTAACAACAACAAAAAAGAAAATAGGCAGCAAAATCATAACATTTCTTGAACACTTCAGAGACCTGATGCCACAGGGCAACAGAATAGCCCCAAATACAAAGACAAGCCTTCCAAGGACAGAAAGAATACAAATTGGTTCACCTATAGCAGAGCACTGGGGTAAGAGATATAGGGTGCCCTAAAGCAGGAAGAGAATTGAATTAAATATTTAATGAATTGCCTAAAGCCAAATGTGGAGTAGCATGATATCATAGAATTTCTTGGAGTTGCAGAGACACAGGAAGTTGACGTCCACTCTTAGGCTTTCCTCCTCAGACTTACTTCTGGTGATCATAAGAAAGATAGATGTTAGGGAAAATATTAGATAATGTCTTCCTGAAGATTACAGGCCTGGGAGAGAAGGACAGCCACTGTTGCAGGAAAGGCAATAACACTGCACAAATGTTACTGGGTGGTAGTTGGGAGGTGGGGGTAGCACACACAGTTGCCCCTCAGGAAACATGTGAACACCCACTGCTTCCAAGGAAGGTAAAAGAAAAAGAAATCCCTCTATTTCTTGGGAGAGGGAAAGAAAAGTGTTCTAGACTCAGATTATTAGAGGCTTCTTACCAATGGGAAGGGGAAAAATAATTCCCTCAAATGTTCACCAAAGATATAAGGCAAACTTTGGCTGCCATGTAGAGGAGAGTCAGTATCACTGAGAAAACACTGGAAAAACAAGGACACAAGCTTGTCTAAGACTAAGGCTAAACCAGGACAACAGGGAAATACCCTTGTCCCACTAACATGCTTGCATGCACTAAATAAAAACCAAATAGCAAATTAACTGAATTTGAACCTTATTATAAAATTAAAAAACTATGAAACTTTTAAAAGAAAACACTAAATAATCTTTGTGACTTGGCATCACAAGTCTTATGTGAAGAGTTCTTAAATATGAGACCAAAGCCATGATCCATAGAACAATGAATTGATAAACTAGGTCTCATCAAAATTAAAGTATTTTGTTCTCAGGGCACCTGGGTGGCTCAGTCAATTAAGCATCTAACTTCAGCTCAGGTCATGATCTTGCGGTTTGTGAGTTTGAGCCCCACAATGGTCTCTCTGCTGTCAGTGCAGAGCCTGCTTTAGATCCTCTGTCTCCCTTCCTCTATACCTCTCCCTCACTTGCTCTCTCTCTCTCTCTCTCAAAAATAATAAATATTTACAAAATAAAATATTTTGCTCTGCAAAAGTTCTTATCTAGAGTATTAAAATGTAAGCTAAAACTAAGGAAAATATTTGGAAATCACATATCTGATGAAAGCCTTGTACCCAGAACATATAAATACTTCTGTAACTTCAAAAGAATAAAAAGGATCCAATTAAATTAAAAATATAAGAAAAAAAGAAATTAACACCTACTAAATAAAACATATGTGCAAATAAAACCTGAAAACATATTCAACACTGACAATACCAAATTCTGGTAACAGGAAATTTCATTCATTGTTGGAGGGGATGCATAATGGTATAGCCACTTTGGAAGACAGTTTGGTGGTTCCCTACAAAATTAAACTCTTAAACATCTGATCCAGAGATTGTGCTCCTATGTATTTACCCAAAGGAACTGAAAAGTTATATCCACTTGCACATGGATGTTTATAGCAGCTTTATTTATAATTGCCAGAACTTGAAAGCAACCAAGATTTCCTTCAGTAGGTGAAAGGATATGTAAATTGTGATACATTCACACAATGAAATACTATTCAATGCTAAAAAAAAATGAGAGCAGAACGGAGTCTCCGGAGCCAAGCACAGACCACAGGCCCACGGAAGAGGGTAGGAAGGGGAGCGAGGTGGTGCATGCTCCACGGACTGGCGGGAGGGAGCCGGGGCGGAGGGGCAGCCTGACGGCCAAGCAGAGCCCCCGAGTCTGGCTGGCAAAAGCGGAGGGGCCTGACAGACTGTGTTCCGACAGCAAGCGCGACTTAGCATCTGGGAGGTCATAAGTTACCAGCTCTGCTCGGAAAGTGGGAAGGCTGGAGGACAAAGGGAGGGAGAGTTGCTGAGCCCCCAGAGGACAGAGCTCAGCTTGGCAGGGAACAAAGGCGCTCGCCAGCACCATCTCCCCCGCCCATCCCCCAGCCAAAATCCCAAAGGGAACCAGTTCCTGCCAGGGAACTTGCTCCCTCCACACAAACACCCAACTCTGTGCTTCTGTGCAGCCAAACCTCCGGCAGCGGATCTGACTCCCTCCCGCTGCCACAGGGACCCTCCTGAAGTGGATCACCTAAGGAGAAGCGAGCTAAGCCTGCCGCTCCTGCCCCCGTGCACCTTGCCTACCCACCCCAGCTAATACGCCAGATCCCCAGCACCACAAGCCTGGCAGTGTGCAAGTAGCCCAGACGGGCCACGCCACCCCACAGTGAATCCCGCCCCTAGGAGAGGGGAAGAGAAGGCACACACCAGTCTGACTGTGGCCCCAGCGGTGGGCTGGGGCAGACATCAGGTCGGACTGCGGCCCCGCCCACCAACTCCAGTTATACACCACAGCACAGGGGAAGTGCCCTGCAGGTCCTCTCCACTCCAGGGACTATCCAAAATGACCAAGCGGAAGAATTCCCCTCAGAAGAATCTCCAGGAAATAACAACAGCCAATGAACTGATCAAAAAGGATTTAAATAATATAACAGAAAGTGAATTTAGAATAATAGTCATAAAATTAATCGCTGGGCTTGAAAACAGTATAGAGGACAGCAGAGAATCTCTTGCTACAGAGATCAAGGGACTAAGGAACAGTCACGAGGAGCTGAAAAACGCTTTAAACGAAATGCAAAACAAAATGGAAACCACCACGGCTCGGATTGAAGAGGCAGAGGAGAGAATAGGTGAACTAGAAGATAAAGTTATGGAAAAAGAGGAAGCTGAGAAAAAGAGAGATAAAAAAAATCCAGGAGTATGAGGGGAAAATTAGAGAACTAAGTGATACACTAAAAAGGAATAATATATGCATAATTGGTATCCCAGAGGAGGAAGAGAGAGGGAAAGGTGCTGAAGGGGTACTTGAAGAAATTATAGCTGAGAACTTCCCTGAACTGGGGAAGGAAAAAGGCATTGAAATCCAAGAGGCACAGAGAACTCCCTTCAGACGTAACTTGAATCGATCTTCTGCATGACATATCATAGTGAAACTGGCAAAATACAAGGATAAAGAGAAAATTCTGAAAGCAGCAAGGGGTAAACGTGCCCTCACATATAAAGGGAGACCTATAAGACTCGTGACTGATCTCTCTTTTGAAACTTGGCAGGCCAGAAAGCATTGGCACGATATCTTCAGTGTGCTAGACAGAAAAAATATGCAGCCGAGAATCCTTTATCCAGCAAGTCTGTCATTTAGAATAGAAGGAGAGATAAAGGTCTTCCAAATAAACAAAAACTGAAGGAATTTGTCACCACTAAACCAGGCCTACAAGAGATCCTAAGGGGGACCCTGTGAGACAAAGTAACAGAGACATCGCTACAAGCATAAAACATACAGACATCACAATGACTCTAAACCCGTATCTTTCTATAATAACACTGAATGTAAATGGATTAAATGCGCCAACCAAAAGACATAGGGTATCAGAATGGATAAAAAAACAAGACCCATCTATTTGCTGTCTACAAGAGACTCATTTTAGACCTGAGGACACCTTTAGATTGAGAGTGAGGGGATGGAGAACTATTTATCATGCTACTGGAAGCCAAAAGAAAGCTGGAGTAGCCATACTTATATCAGACAAACTAGACTTGAAATTAAAGGCTGTAACAAGAGATGAAGAAGGGCATTATATAATAGTTACAGGGTCTATCCATCAGGAAGAGCTAACAATTATAAATGTCTATGCGCCGAATACCGGAGCCCCCAAATATATAAAACAATTACTCATAAACATAAGCAACCTTATTGATAAGAATGTGGTAATTGCAGGGGACTTTAACACCCCACTTACAGAAATGGATAGATCATCTAGACACACGGTCAATAAAGAAACAAGGGCCCTGAATGAGACATTGGATCAGATGGACTTGACAGATATATTTAGAACTCTGCATCCCAAAGCAACAGAATACACTTTCTTCTCAAGTGCACATGGACCATTCTCCAAGATAGATCATATACTGGGTCACAAAACAGCCCTTCATAAGTTTACAAGAATTGAAATCATACCATGCATACTTTCAGACCACAATGCTATGAAGCTTGAAATCAACCACAGAAAAAAGTCTGGAAAAATTTCCAAAAGCATGGAGGTTAAAGAACACCCTACTAACGAATGAGTGGGTCAACCAGCAATTAGAGAAGAAATTTAAAAATATATGGAAACAAACGAAAATGAAAATACAACAATCCAAACGCTTTGGGACGCAGCGAAGGCAGTCCTGAGAGGAAAATACATTGCAATCCAGGCCTATCTCAAGAAACAAGAAAAATCCCAAATACAAAATCTAACAGCACACCTAAAGGAAAGAGAAGCAGAACAGCAAAGGCAGCCTAAACCCAGCAGAAGAAGAGAAATAATAAAGAACAGAGCAGAAATAAACAATATAGAATCTAAAAAAACTGTAAAGCAGATCAATGAAACCAAGAGTTGGTTTTTGAAAAAATAAACAAAATTGACAAACCTCTAGCCAGGCTTCTCAAAAAGAAAAGGGAGATGACCCAAATAGATAAAATCATGAATGAAAATGGAATTATTACAACCAATCCCTCAGAGATACAAACAATTATCAGGGAATACTATGAAAAATTATATGCCAACAAATTGGACAACCTGGAAGGAATGGACAAATTCCTAAACACCCACACTCTTCCAAAACTCAATCAGGAGAAAAGAGAAAGCTTGAACAGACCCATACCCAGCGAAGAAATTGAATCGGTTATCAAAATCTTCCAACAAATAAGAGTCCAGGACCAGATGGCTTCCCAGGGGAGTTCTACCAGACGTTTAAAGCAGAGATAATACCTATCCTTCTCAAGCTATTCCAAGAAATAGAAAGGGAAGGAAAACTTCCAGACTCATTCTATGAAGCCAGTATTCCTTTGATTCCTAAACCAGACAGAGACCCAGTAAAAAAAGAGAACTACAGGCCAGTATCCCTGATGAATATGGATGCAAAAATTCTCAATAAGGTACTAGCAAATCGAATTCAACAGCATATAAAAAGAATGATTCACCATGATCAAGTGGGATTCATTCCTGGGATGCAGGGCTGGTTCAACATTCGCAAATCAATCAACGTGATACATCACATTAATAAAAGAAAAGATCAGAACCATATGATCCTGTCAATGGATGCAGAAAAGGCCTTTGACAAAATCCAGCACCCTTTCTTAATAAAAACGCTTGAGAAAGTCGGGATAGAAGGAACATACTTAAAGATCATAAAAGCCATTTATGAAAAGCCCACAGCTAACATCATCCTCAACGGAGAAAAACTGAGAGCTTGTTCCCTGGGATCAGGAACACGACAGGGATGCCCACTCTCACCGCTGTTGTTTAATATAGTGCTGGAAGTTCTAGCATCAGTAATCAGACAACAAAAGGAAATCAAAGGCATCCAAATTGGCAAAGATGAAGTCAAGCTTTCGCTTTTTGCAGATGACATGATATTATACATGGAAAATCGGATAGACTCCACCAAAAGTCTGCTAGAACTGATACATGAATTCAGCAAAGTTGCAGGATACAAAATCAATGTACAGAAATCAGTTGCATTCTTATACACTAACAATGAAGCAACAGAAAGACAAATAAAGAAACTGATCCCATTCACAATTGCACCAAGAAGCATAAAATACCTAGGAATAAATCTAACCAAAGATGTAAAGGATCTGTATGCTGAAAACTATAGAAAGCTTATGAAGGTTATTGAAGAAGATTTAAAGAAATGGAAAGACATTCCCTGCTCATGGATTGGAAGAATAAATATTGTCAAAATGTCAATACTACCCAAAGCTATCTACACATTCAATGCAATCCCAATCAAAATTGCACCAGCATTCTTCTTGAAACTAGAACAAGCCATCCTAAAATTCATATGGAACCACAAAACGCCCCGAATAGCCAAAGTTATTTTGAAGAAGAAGACCAAAGCAGGAGGCATCACAATCCTAGACTTTAGCCTCTACTACAAAGCTGTCATCATCAAGACAGCATGGTATTGGCACAAACACAGACACATAGACCAATGGAATAGAATAGAAACCCCAGAACTAGACCCACAAACTTATGGCCAACTACTCTTTGACAAATCAGGAAAGAACATCCAATGGAAAAAAGACAGTCTCTTTAACAAATGGTGCTGGGAGAACTGGACAGCAACATGCAGAAGGTTGAAACTTCACCACTTCCTCACACCATTCACAAAAATAAACTCAAAATGGATAAAGGACCTGAATGTGAGACAGGAAACCATCAAAACCTTTGAGGAGAAAGCAGGAAAAGACCTCTCTGACCTCAGCTGTAGCAATCTCTTACTCGACACATCCCCAAAGGCAAGGGAATTAAAAGCTAAAATGAATTACTGGGACCTTATGAAGGTAAAGAGCTTCTGCACAGCAAAGGAAACAACCAACAAAACTAAAAGGCAACCAACGAAATGGGAAATGGTATTTGCAAATGACATATCGGACAAAGGGCTAGTATCCAAAATCTATAAAGAGCTCACCAAACTCCACACCCGAAAAACAAATAACCCAGGAAAGAAATGGGCAGAAAACATGAATACACAGTCCTCTAAAGAAGACATCCGGATGGCCAACAGGCACATGAAAAGATGTTCAACGTCGCTCCTCATCAGGGAAATACAAGTCAAAACCACACTCAGGTATCACCTCACGCCAGTCAGAGTGGCCAAAATGAACAAATCAGGAGACTATAGATGCTGGCGAGGATGTGGAGAAATGGGAACCCTCTTGCCCTGTTATTGGGAATGCAAATTGGTGCAGCCGCTCTGGAAAGCAGTGTGGAGGTTCCTCAGAAAATTAAAAATAGACCTACCCTATGACCCAGCAATAACACTGCTAGGAATTTACCCAAGGGATACAGGAGTACCGATGCCTAGGGGCATTTGTACCCCAATGTTTATAGCAGCTCTCTCAACAATAGCCAAATTTTGGAAAGAGCCTAAATGTCCATCAGCTGATGAATGGATAAAGCAATTGTGGTTTATATACACAATGGAATAGTATGTGGCAATGAGAAGGAATGAAATATGGCCCTTTGTAGCAACGTGGATGGAACTGGAGAGTGTGATGCTAAGTGAAATAAGCCATACAGAGAAAGACAGATATCATATGTTTTCACTCTTATGTGGATCCTGAGAAACTTAACAGAAACCCATGGGGGAGGGCAAGGAAAAAAAAAAAGAGGTTAGAGTGGGAGAGAGCCAAAGAATAGGAGACTGTTAAAAACTGAGAACAAACTGAGGGTTGATGGGGGGTGGGAGGGAGGGGAGGGTGGTTGATGGGTATTGAGGAGGGCACCTTTTGGGTTGAGCACTGGGTGTTGTATGGAAACCAATTTGACAATAAATGTCATATATTGAAAAAAAATGAGCTACCTTTCGGCTGAATAATATTCCAAAGAATATGTGTCTTCCAAAGTAGATGTGTACCCCACATCTTCTCTATCCATTCATCTATTTATGGACTCTTGGCTTGCTTCCATAATTTGGCTATTGTACACAATACTGCATCTATCCCTTCGAATTAATGTTTTCATATTCTTTGGGTAAATACCTAGTAGTGATTCCTGGATCATAGGGTAGCTCTATTTTTAACTGTTTGAAGAAATTTCATACTGTTTTCCACAGTGGCTGTGTCAGTTTGCATTCCCATCAGCACTGGAAGAGGGTTCCTTTAATTCCACATCTTCACCAGCACTTATGGTTTCTTGTGTTTTTGATTTTAGTCATTCTGACAGGTGTGAGGTGGTATCTCATTGTAGTTTTCATTTGCACTTCCCTAATGATGAGTGATGTTGAGCATATTTTCATATGTCTGTTGACCATGTGAATGTCTTCTTTGGAGAAATGTCTGTTCATTTCTCCTGCCCATTTTTAATTGGATTATTTGTTATTTGGCTGTTGAGTTGTATGAGTTCCTTATATATTTTTAACACTAAGCCAGTATCAGATATACCATTTACAAAAAATCATCTCCAATTCGGCATGTTACATTTTAATTTTCTTGATTGTTTCCTTCATTGTACAGAAGTTTTTGCTTTTGATGTATTCCCAATTAGTTTACTTTTGCTTTATTTCCCATACCTCAGAAAACATATCTAGAAAGATGTTGGTACAGTTGATATTAGAGATATTACAGCCTGTGCTGTCTTCTAGACTGTTTATGCTTTCATGTCTCACATTTAGGTTTTTAATCCATTTTGAATATATTTTTTTGTGGATGGTGTAAGAAAGTGGTCCAGTTTCATTCTTTTGCATATAACTGACCAGTTTTCCCAACACCATTAGTTTAAAAGACTATCTTTTTCCCATTGTGTATCCTTTCCTTGTTTGTTGAAGATCAATTGACTACATAATTGTGGGTTTATTTCTGGTGGTTTCTATTCTGTTCCACTGATTTATGTGTCTATTTTTGTGCTAGTACCATACTGTTTTGATTACTACAACTTTTAATGTTTATTTTGAGAGAGAGAGGGAGAGCACATGTGCACGTGGGGGAGGGACAAAGAGAGAGGGTGAGAGAGAATCCCAAGTGGGCTATGTGCTGTCAGTGCAGAGGCTTGATCTCAATGGAATATTGTGTGCATATATATATATATATACATATATATATATATATATATATACAACATTATATATTGGAATGGAATATCACACACACACACACACACACACACACACACACAGCATGGAAAAACCAATCTGAAGAGTGCCTGGGGCTAATAGCAGAGATGTTATTCACTCAACTTGGAGTGCCCTTCAGAGAAAGGGCATTCATGGAGATACAACTCTGGGAACAAAGGGACTGGCCAGTGCCATTTCCCTTCTCTGCCCCTCAGCATAAATGAAAGGCCACCTGAGGGAACCAGCAGAATTCCTCTCTTCATTATCCATTCATCTATCAATGGACACTTGGAATAGTTTGGCAGCCTTCTCTCTTTTTTCTTGATTGGTACAAATAGTGGTTTATCTGTTTGATTTATCTTTTTTAAAAGTGTCAAATGTTGGTTTTATTGATTTTCCTTATTGTTTTCTGTCTTCAATTTTTTTGATTTCCAGTCTTATTTTTTTATTATTTTTTGTTTGCCTTGAGTTCAATCTGCTCTTCTTTTACTACAGCTTTGGAAGATAACTTGAAGTCTGGAATTGTGATACCTCCAGCTTTGATTTTCTTTTTGCAAAATTACTTTGGCAATTTGGGGTCTTTTGTTGTACTATATAAATGTAGGGATTCTGGTTTAGTTCTCTGAAAAATGCTGTTGGTATTTTGATAGGTATTGCATTAACTGTGTAGATTGCTTTGGGTAGTATAGAAATTTTAGCAATATTTGTTCTTTCAATACATGAGCATGGAATGTCTTTCTATTTCTTTGTGTCATCTTGAACTTCTTTTATTAGCCTTTTATAGTTTTCAGAGTACATATCTTTCACTTCTTTTATTAAATTTATGGATAGATATAGTGAAATAAGCCAGTCAGAGAAAGACAAATGCCATGTGATTTCAATCATATGTGTAATTTAAAAAACAAAACAAACAAAAAAGGAAAAGAGGGAGGCAAACCAAGAAACAGACTCTTAACTGTAGAGAACAAACAGAAACATATGGTTAACAGAGAGAGGTGGGTGAGAGGATGGGTGAAATGGGGGAAGGGGATTAAGAGTACACTTATCTTTATGAGCACTGAGTTATATATGGAAATGTGGAATCACTATACTGTACACCTGAAACTAATATAGCAATGTATGTTAACTATACAGGAATTGAAAAAGAAAGATTTATTGATTGTAAAAAATGTACAACTCTGGTGTGGGATGTTGATAGTAGGAGAGGCTATACATGCATGTGGAAGGGCATGTACAGGAACTCAATTATGCTAACACTGCTATAAAAAATAAAAATCTAATTTAAATATTTTTAAAGAATTGAGCCAGCATTATTTTTATTTTTTTAAATTATTTTTTAATTTACGCCCATAAATCCAAAAACTTAGATAAAATGACTGAATTTCCTGAAACAAAACAAAAGCTTACTCAAGAATCAATATATATTTAATAGAATATTATTCAGCCATAAAATAAATGAACTACTGTAACATCTAAAACATTGACGAATATTGAAAACATGCTAAGTGAAAAAAAAGACCACATACTGTAAGATTCCATTTATATAAATTATCCTCAATAAGCAAATCTATAAAGATAGAATACAGGTTAGTAGTTTCCAGGAGATGAGGGGAAAGGGAAATAAGGAGGTACTATTAATGAGTACTGGGTTTTTTAAGGGGTGATAAAAATGTTTTGGAGTTATATGGTATTGATGGTGATACAATATCATAAATATACTAAATTATACACTTTAAAATGGTGAGTCTTATAGTATGTAAATTGTATCTCAATAAAAATGATAGCATGACTACTCAAAGTCATTGAACTCATAGTCTAAAATATCCAACAAAGAAAATTTTAGCTCAGAATGTTTGGTGAATTCTAACAAATATTTAATTAATAAATAATACCATAAAGATGTAGTCTGGGAAAGAAAGGGATCATGACTTCTCTAGTGCTAAGGGAGCCCTGGTTCTGGGAAAGAGTGAGAGACAGACTAGCACACAGGGGAGTGCATGGGGAAAATGAATCCCCATAGCAATTGGCTTGGAAAATGAGAGGGACCTAATTTCATGAGTTCTTGAAACCAGCCAAGCTTAAAGCCTGGGTTTTTATTTTTTAATGTTTATTTACTTATTTTGAAAGAGAAAAAGAGAATGAATATAAGTGGGAGAGGGGCAGAGAGAGGGAGAGAGAGAACCCCAAGAAGGCTAGCAAGCTTCATGCTCAATACAGAGTCCAACACAGGCATGATCTCATCACCATGAGTTCATGACCTGAGATGAAATAAAGAGCTGGACACTTAACCAACTTAGCCACTCAGGTGCCCGATGCCTGGAGTTTTAAATGTCAGCATTCTTGGCTCTTGGAGAGCCCAGAGGTAATTGGGGCTGCTCTTAGAAAGGAGTAAAGAAAACAACTAATGCACATACAGCATGGAAAAAGCAATCTGAAAAGTGCCTAATGCTTATAGTGGGGAGGTTAGTCACTCAACTTGGAGTGCCTTCCAGAGAAAGGGCATTCATGGAGATACAACTCTGAGAACAAAGGAACTTACCAGTGCCATTTCCCTTCCTTGCCCTTCAGCATAAATGAAGGTCCACCAGAGGGAACCAGCAGAGTGCCAACATTCACTACCCAACTTGCTTACACCAAGCCCCACACCCCTGTGATCCTGTGGAACTTCCTTCACAGTCAGGCTTATTTGGGATTGCCCAGAAGACAATCCCAAATCCCTGCTCACACCACATCACTCAACATAGGAGTTTTTAGAGCCTTGAATCCAGTAGTGGTAGTGAGAGGTCTCATTTCAACAGAGAAGAGCATACCTAGTTAAAATATGCCACATTCATGTCAGGGACGAGACACTGTCCACAACAGGTAAGGAGAGCCTCTGGAGACAACTGGCCTGAAAGATAAAGAGGCTAGAACAAAACAGCAGGGCACATGAACAGCACATTGGGGACACTACTGGCAGCATCAGACCCTGCACAATAGGGGCACTACACGTCAGGGCACTACAGGCCTTTTTCTTCATAAGGGCATTTTTCAGCAGACACTTGCCAAGCCAGAGGGGAGGGCATGATATATTCGATGTACTGAATAGGAAAAATCTGCAACAAAGAATACTCTATCCAGCAAGGCTATCATTAAGAATAGAAGGAGAAAGAAAAAGTTTCACATAAAAAAACAAACTAAAGAAGTTTATGAACATTACATCAATCCTCCAAGAAGTGTTAAAGGAGAATCTTTGAGTGGAAAGGAGAGACCAAAAGTGAGAGTATACAGTTAGGAAACACAAAAGCAGTAAGAATGAGTATTTCTGTAAAAAATCAAGGAACTCAAAAAATAAAAAGATGTAAAACATGACAACATATACTTAAAACATGGGAGGAGAAGAGTAAAGAATGGATTGAAATTTAAATGACCATGAACTTAATATACCCTGCTTTATGCAGAAGAGGTTACATGTAAACATGTATTAAAACATATGTTAAAAAACAACTAGTGCAAAGACTAAAGAGAAAGAAGTACAAATATATCACTAAAGAAAATTGAGAAACTGTGAAAGAGAATACAATAAAGGATCAGAGAAAACTATCAGAAACAACCACAAAACAAATAATAAAATGACAACAAATGCATATCTATCAATAATTACTTTGAATTAAAATGCCCTAAATGCTCCATTCAAAAGACATAGGGTAACAGAATGTATAAAAAACAAGACCCATTTATATGCTGCCTATAAGAGACTCATTTTAGACCTAAGACACCTGAAGATTGAAAGGGAAGAGATGTAGAAACATTTGTCATGCAAATAGATGTCAAAAGAAAGTCAAAGTAACAATACTTACATTAGACAAAATAGACTTTAAAGATTGTAACAACAAAGAATAACACTCTATAATAAAGGAGACAATCCAACAAGAAAATATAACAATTGTAAAAATTTATGCACCCAACACAGAAGCACCCAAATACATAAAACAGTTTAAAACAAACATACAAGAACTAATCAAAAGTAATACAATAATAGTAGGAGACTTAAACACCCCACCTATGTCAACGGACAGACCATCTACACAGAAAATCAACAGGGAAGATATGACTTTCAGTGACACAGTGGAACAGGTAGATTTAACAGTTGTATTCAAAACATTCCATCCTAAAACATCATAATACACATTTTTTTCAAGTGCATATGGCACACTTTCCAGAATGGATCAATATTAGCCAACAAAACATGCCTTAACAAATTCACGAAGATCAAAGTCATACCATGCACCGTTTCTGACAACAACACTATGAAACTTAGAAGTCAATCACAAGAGCAACTCTGGAAAGACCATCCAGGAAATAAAAGGAGAAATAATAAGTACATGAAAATAAATGAAAATGAAAAAAGCAATTCAAAGCCTTTGGAATGCAGCAAAAGTGGTTCAAAGAGGGAAATTTATATTAATACAGGGCTACTTCAAGAAATAAGAAAAAGCCCAAATAAACAACCAAAACTTTACACCTAAAGGAGCTAGAAAGAGAACAAAGAAAACAAAACCAGAAGGAATGAAATAATAGAAATTTGAGCAGAAATAAATGATACAGAAACAAATAAACAAAAACCAATAGAACAGTTCAATGAAACCAAGAGCTGATTCTTTTAAAAAATTCAATAAAATTGATAAACTGCTAGCCAGAACTTATCAAGAAAAAAAGAGAAAAGACTAAAATAAAATCACAATTGAGAGAGAAGAAATAATAACCAATGCCACAGAAATACAATTACAAGAGAATATTGTGAAAAACTGTATGCCAACAAATTAGACAACCTAAAAGAAATGGACAAATTCCTAGAAACATAATAAACTACCAAAACTGAAACAGGAAAATTGGAAAATTTGAACAGACTGATAACTAGCAAAGAAATTGAATAATCAAAAACTTCCAACAAACTAAAGTTCAGGACCAGATGGCTCCACAGGCAAATACTACCAAACATTTAAAGAGCCAATACCTATTCTTTTTAAACTATTCCAAAAAGTGGAAAAGGAAGGAAAACTTCCGAATTCATTTTATGAAGACAGCATTACCCTGACATTAAAACCAGATAAAGACACTACCAAAAAGACAGTGAGAGAGAGAGAGAGAGAGAGAGAGAGAGAGAGAGAGAGAGAGAACTGCAAGCCAATATCTCTGTAGTAAAATACTAGCAAACAGAATTCAACAGTACATTTAAAAAATCATTCACCACAATGAACTAAGATTTATTCCTGGGTTTCAAGGATGGTTCAGTATTCACAAATCAGGCAACAAAATACATCACATCAATAAAAGCAAGGATAAGATATATATGATCATTTAAATATGACACAGGAAAAGCATTTCATGATAAAAAAAAACCCTTAACAAATCAGATTAAAGGGAACATAACTCAACATAATGAAAGCCATATATGAAAAACCCACTGTGAACATCATCCTCAAGGGGGAAAAACAAAGAGTTTTCCTGTAAGGTCAGGAACAAGACAAGGATATCTACATTCCCCACTTTGTTTCAACATAGTACTGACAGTCTTAACCACAGCAATCAGGCAAGAAAAAAAATAAAAGCACCCAAATTGGTAAGGAAGAAGTAAAGCTATTACACTTTACAGATTACATACTATGTATATAAATTCCTAGGGTGTAGACACACACACACACACACACACACACACACACACACACACACTACTAGAACTGATAAATGAATTCAGTAAAGTCACAGGATACACAATTAACATACACAAATCTGTTGCATTTCTATACAGTAAAAATGAAGGAACAGAAATTAACAAAAAATCTCATTTACAATTACACCAAAAATAATAAGATACCTAGGAATAAACATAATCAATGAGGTGAAAGACATTTCCTCTGAAAGCTATAAACCACTGATGAAAAAATTTGAAGATGACACAAAGAAATGGAAACACATTCCACACTCATGGATTGGAAGAAAAAATATTGTTAAAATGTCTATACTACCCAGAACAATCTACACATTTAAAGCAATCCCTATTAAAATACCAACAGCATGTTTCACAGAACTAGAACAGTCCTAAAATTTGTATATAACTACTAAGGCCCTGAATAGTTATAGCAATCTTGAAAAAAGAAAAGTAAAGCTGGAGGCATCACAATTCCAGACTTCCAGTTATATTATAGAGCTGTAGTAATCAAAACAGTATGGTATGGGCACTAAAATCAACACATAGATCAATGGAACAATAGAAAACCCAGAAGTATACCCACAGCTATATGGTCAATTAATCTTTGACAAACAAGGAAAGAATATCCAATGAGAAAAATGTCTCTTCAACAAATCGTGTTGGGAAAAGCGGATAGCAACATGCAAAAGAAAGAAACTGGACCACTTTTTTTACATCATACACGAAAATAAATTCAAAATTGATGAAAGACCTACATGTAAGACCCGAAACCATAAACACCCTGAAGAGAACACAGGCAGTAACTTCTTCGACATCAGCCATAGCAACTGCTTTCTAGATACATCTCCTGAGGTAATGGGAACTAAAGTAAAAATAAACCATTGGGACTACATCAAAGTAAAAAGCTTCTGCATCGCAAAGGGAACAATCCACAAAACTGAAAAGCAACCTACGAAATGGGAGGAGGTATTTGCATATGACATACCTGATGAAGGACTAGTATACAAAATATATAAAGAATATATAAAACTGAACATCCAAAACACAGATAATCCAATTAAAAATGGGCAGAATATATGAATAGACATTGCTCCAAAGAAGACATACAGATGGCCCACAGATATATGAAAAGATGTTCATCATCACTTACCATCAGGGAAATGCAAAACAAAACTACAATAGGATGTCACCTCACACCTGTCAAAATGGCTAAAATCAACAGCACAAGAAACAAAAGATGTTGGGGACGATGTGGAAAAAAAGGAACACACATGCACTGTTGGTGAGAATGCAAACTGATGCAGCCACTGTGGAAAACAGTATAGAGGTTCTTCAAAAAGTTAAAAATGGACTATGATGGGGCACCTAAGTGTCACAGCTAGTTGAGAGTCCAACTTTTGATTTAGGCTCAGGTCATGATCTCACAGTTCATGGAATTGAGCCCCGTGTCAGTCTCTGCTGACAGAGTGGAGCCTGCTTGTGATTCTCTCTCCCTCTGCCTCTGCCCCTCGTGCATGTGCTCTCTCTCTCCTCTCTGTCTCTCCAAACATAAATCAATAATTTTTTTAAAAAAAATACAGGCCAATATACTACAAGAACATAAATGCAAATATTGTTAGCAATATATAAGCAGGTTTCATAAATAGATAAAAATGAAGAAAGAAAGAAAGAAAGAAAGAAAGAAATTAAAAGAAATAAAGAAATTCTTTACAACATGAGAGATTTCTCATGAGAATTAAAGGTAGCCCAACATTGGATAAACGAGCAATGTATTTCACCATATGAAGAAACTAAAGAAGAAAAAAATACAAATAATTTCTTCAATGGATGTGGAAAAAAAAAAACATTTGACAAAATCCAACATCCATTCATGACAAAAACTCTCAGCGAATTAAGAACAGAAAGAAACTTCCTGAACCTGAATAAGGATATCTACAAAAACCATACAGCTAAAATTATACTTAATGATAAAATATTGATTGCTTTTCCCCTAAGATCAGGAACAAGAAAGGCAAGAGTGTCCACTCTCAACACTGCTACTTGACATTGCACTGTAAGTTTTAGCCAGTACAATATGAGATGAAAATAATTTTAAAACATACAAATTGGATAGGAAAAAATAAAATTCTCTATTTGTAAAAAACATGAGTGTCTACACAGAAAAAAACAAAAAAGATACATAAAAATCTGCTGGAACTAATATGTGAGTTCAGCAAGGTCACAGGCTACAAGAGCAATATAAAAAATATTTTTATGTCTATATACTAGCAATTGGAAATTATTAAGTAAACTATACTATTTATAATAGCATAAAATAATATGAAATACTTAGATATAAGTCTAACAAAATATGTGTAGGCTTTTTATGATGAAAATAAAAAACAGTGATGAAATAAATCAAAGAAGATATATAAATAAAGAAGTGTACTGCATTCATTGATTCAATTTCAAAGAGTCAATATTATTAAGATATTAATTCTCTCCAATATGAATCTATATATTCAATGCAATTTCAATAAAAATCCTAGTATAATACTTGTAGCTATTGATAAGGTAATTATGTAATTTATACAACTGATAGAAAGGCAAAGGATCAAAACAATTCTCAAAAACAACAAAGTTGAAGGATTTGCAGTATCAGACTTGAAGACATTACAAAGATACACTAATCAAGAGAGTATTTTAACAAGATAAACAAATACATCAGTGGAAATTAGTGTAATTGCAGAAATACAGTCAACTGATCTTTTACAAAGCCAGAAAGGTAATTCAATAAAGAAAGGATAGACTTTTCAACAATGCGTGGTATAAAAATTATGTATCCATTTGAAACAAAATGAACTTTGATCCATTCTTTGCATAAAGAGTAAGTCAAGATGGATCATATGCAGCAATGTAAAACTTAAAACCATAAAATTGTAGAGAAAAGTAAAAAGGAAAAAAAATTGAGACCCTTTGCTAGGTAATGATTTCTTAAATTGGATACTAAAAGCACAATCCGTAAAAGAAAAAAAAAATTGACTTCATCAAAATTTAAAATGCTTGCTCTTGTAAGACACTTTAAGAATGAATAGACAAGCCACAGGGTGGGAAAAAAGATTTGTAAATCTTATATCTGACAATGGACTTGTATCTATTGTAAGAGATTCTTAAAATCCGATAATAAGAAAAATAAATTTTTGAAAATGCAAGTGATTTCAATAGACATCTCACCAAAGAAGATATACTGATGGCAAAAAATCCCATGAGAAAATGCTCAACACCATTAATCAATAGGGAAATCCACATGAAAACCATAATAAGATGTAACTGAACATCGGTTATGGACTGAATTTTTTATCTCAAAATTTTGTTTTGAAATCCTAACACTCAAATTTATGGTATTAGAAAGTGGAGCCTTTGGAAGTTAATCCCTCATGAATGGGATTAAAAGAGATTCTAGAGAGCTCTTTTTTCCTATTTCAAGCACGTGAGGATATAATGAGAAGATAACCATCTAAGAACAAAAAATGGGCCCTCATCAGACTACTACATCTGCCAGTGTCTTAGTCTTAGAACTCTCAGCCTCAAAAACTGTGAAAAAGTAAATGTTTGTTGTTTAAGCCACTCAGTCTATGATATTTTGTTATATCAGTCCAAATGGACTAATGACTAAACAAATAAGAAAAACCTGACAAAACCAAGTGTTAAAGAATGTGCAGCAATTGGAATTCTCTTGCAGTGCTAACTGGAACACAAAATGTTACAGCCACTTTGGAAAACAGTTTGACTATTTCCTGTAAAGTAAGCATATACTTCTTAAATAACCTAGCACCCTACTCCTAGATCTTAACCAAGGAAATTAAAATATATGTTCACACAATAACAGTATATGAATGCTCATAGCAGCTTTAATCACAGTCTCCCCAAACTGGAAACCACCAAAATGCCCTACATCTATAGAATGGATGAACAGACTATGGTATATCCATTGAAAAGAATACTACACAAAAATAAAAATGAAGGAACTACTGGTAACTGCAACAAAATGAATGAAATTCAAATACATTATTTCATGTGAAAAAATGCTAGCTTTAAAAAAGCTTCATACTCTATTATTTCCTTTGTGTGGTATCTTAAAAAGGCAAGCTGTAGAGCAAACTGTAGTGGTTGCCAGGGGCAGGAGGTGAAGGGAAGAATTTTATTCAAAGGGCCAGAAGTTTTGGAATGATTAAAATGTTCTGTGGTTGTGGTTACATGACTGCATGTGTTTATCAAAACTTACAGAAGTGTATCCTCAAAATCGTGTTTTATTATAGAAAAAAGTATTCTTCAAAAACCTAACATATAAAAGGACCATAATACAGGCCAAAAGAAAGGAAATATATATACATAGTCACACAAAGTATGAACAATAGTGGAGGGTAATGTTAAGAATTTTAAGGATTGTACAGGGATGTACAAGGAGCTGCATTTTTGCAAAATGTCATCTTGAGGCTCAAAGAAAAATATTTAAAGGAGAGGAAACTTTTGTGACAAAACCAACCTTGTTACCTTGGTTATGGATGTGGGTGTTTATATACTGATTATATAAGAACACCTCAAATCCTTTTTAGCAATAGCCTGTTATGTCACCTGATTATCCCTCCCACTGAAATATTGAGTCACTATCCTTCCAGAGTACCTGTGCAGCACAAGCAACATACTCCCTGTAAGAGTGCAGAGCATCATAAAATGTGAGGCCCAAAGGGCTTGCTATGATGTGCTAATCCTAGAGTCAAATCCTCAGCCTGAATAAATTTTGAAAAATGCCCTCAGAAAGGAACACATTCCAATTTATATATTTAATTTTTTCGATTTTTAAATTGAAGTATAATTTAAAAAATAAAATAAATTGAAGTGTAATTGACATACAATGTTATATTAGTTTTAGGTGTACAAAATATTAATTCAACAATTCTATACATTATTTAATGTTCATCACGATAAGTGTTGTCACCACACATTATTAGAATATTGGTGACCATATTCGATATGCAGTACTTTTCATCTGTGAATTATTTATTTTGTAACTGGAAGTTTGTACCTTTTAATCCCTTAGGTCTGTTATACCCATTCGTCCACTCACCTCCTCTCTTGCAACCACCAGTTTCTTCTCTGTATTTTTATTTATTTTTATGTTTTTAAATATGACATTTATTGTCAATTGGTTTCCATACAACACCTAGTGCTCATCGAAACAGGTGCCTTCCCCAATACCCATCACCCACCCTCCCCTCCCTCTCACCCCCCATCAGCCCTCAGTTTGTTCTCAGTTTTGAAGAGTCTCTTATGTTTTGGTTCCCTCCCTCTCTAACCTCTTTTTTTTTCCTTACCCTCCCCCATGGCCTTCTGTTACATTTCTCAGGAGCCACATAAGAGTGAAAACATATGGTATCTGTCTTTCTCTGTATGACTTACTGCACTTACCATAACACTTTCCAGTTCCGTCCACGTTGCTACAAAAGGCCATATTTCATTCTTTCTCATTGCTATGTAGTATTCCATTGTGTATATAAACCACAATTTCTTTCTCCATTCATCCATTGATGGACATTTAGGCTCTTTCCATAATTTGGCTATTGTTGAAAGTGCTGCTATAAACATTGGGGTACAAGTGTCCCTATGCTTCAGCACTCCTGTATCCCTTGGATAAATTCCTAGCAGTGCTATTGCTAGGTCATAGGGTAGATCTCTTTCTAATTTTTTGAGGAAATTCCACACTGTTTTCCAGAGCGGCTGCACCAGTTTGCATTCCCACTAACAGTGCAAGAGGGTTCCCGTTTCTCCACATCCTCGCCAGCATCTATAGTCTCCCTATTTGTTCATTTTAGCCACTCTTACTGGTGTGAGGTGGTATCTGAGTGTGGCTTTGATTTGTATTTCTCTGATGAGAGGCAACATTGAGCATCTTTTCATGTGCCTGTTGGCCATCTGGACGTCTTCTTTAGAAAAGTGTCTATTCATGTCCTCTGCCCATTTCTTCACTGGCTTATTTGTTTTTTGGGTGTGGAGTTTGGTGATTTCTTTATAGATTTTGGATACTAACTCTTTATCCAATATGTCATTTGCAAGTATCTTGGTGGGATCTATCAGGTTTTCCATGTATAATATCATGTCATCTGCAAAAAGTGAAAGCTTGACTTCATCTTTGCCAATTTTGATGCCTTTGGTTTCCTCTTGTTGTCTGATTCCTGATGCTAGCACTTCCAACACTATGCTAAACAACAGCAGTGAGTGTCGACATCCCTGTCGTGGTCCTCATCTCACGGGGAATGCTCTCAGTTTTTTCCCATTGAGAATGATATTAGATGTGAGCTTCTCATAAATGGCTTTTGTGACGTTTAAGTATGTTCCTTCTATCCCGACTTTCTCAAAGGTTTTTATTAAGAAAGGATGCTGAATTTTGTCAAATGCTTTTTCTGCATCAATTGACAGGATCATATGGTTCTTTTCTTTTCTTTTCTTTTTCTTTTCTTTTCTTTTATTAATGTGATATTTCACATTGATTTATTTGAGAATGTTGAACCAGCCCTTCAGCCCAGGAATGAATCCCACTTGATCATGGTGAATAATTCTTTTTATATGCTGGTGAATTCAATTTGCTAGTATCTTGTTGAGAATTTTTGCATCCATATTCATCAGGGATATTGGCCTGTATTTCTTTTTTTGCTGGGTCAGTGTCTGGTTTAGGAATTAAAGTAATGCTGGCTTCATAGAAATAATCTGGGAGTTTTGCTTCCATTTCTATTTTTTGGAACAGCTTGAGAAAGATAGGTATTATCTCTGCTTTAAATGTCTGGTAGAATTTCCCTGGGAAGCCATGTGGTTCTGGACTCTTATTTGTTGGGAGATGTTTGATAACTGATTCAATTTCTTCGCTGGTTATGGGTCTGTTGAATTCTATTTCTTCCTGTTCGAGTTTTGGAAGTGCATCGGTGCTTAGGAATTTGTCCATCTTTTCCAGGTGGTCCAGTTTGTTGGCATATAATTTTTTCATAGTATTCCCTAATAATTGCTTGTATTTCTCAGGGATTGGTTATAATAATTTCATTTTCATTCATGATTTATCTATTTGGGTCATCTCCCTTTTCTTTTTGAGAAGTCTGGCTAGAGGTTTATCAATTTTATTTATTTTTTCAAAAAAACAACTCTTGGTTTCATTGATCTGCTCTACAGTTTTTTTAGATTCTATATTGTTTATTTCTGCTCTGATCTTTATTATTTCTCTTCTTCTGCTCGGTTTGGGGTGTCTTTGCTGTTCTGCTTTTCTTTCCTTTAGGTGTGCTGTTAGATTTTGTGTTTGGGATTTTTCTTGCTTCTTGAGATAGGCCTGGATTGCAATGTATTTTCCTCTCAGGACTGCCTTCACTGCATCCTAAAGCATTTGGATTGTTGTATTTTCATTTTCGTTTGTTTGCATATATTTTTTAATTTCTTCTCTAATTGCCTGGTTGACCCACTCATTCTTTAGTAGGGTGTTCTTTAACCTCCATGCTTTTGGAGGTTTTCCAGACTTTTACCTGTGTTTGATTTCAAGCCTCATAGCATTGTGTTCTGAAAGTGTGCATGGTATGGTCTCAATTCTTGTATACTTATGAAGGGGTGTTTTGTGACCCAGTATGTGATCTATCTTGGAGAATGTTCCATGTGAACTTGAGAAGAAACTATATTCTGTTGCTTTGGGCTGCAGAGTTCTAAATATATCTATCAAGTCAATCTGATCCAATGTATCATTCAGGGCCCTTGTTTCTTTATTGCTCCTGTGTCTAGATGATCTCTCCATTGTTGTAAGTGGAGTATTAAAGTCCCCTGCAATTACCACATTCTTATCAATAAGGTTGCTTATGTTTGTGATTAATTGTTTTATATATTTGAGGGCTTCCGTATTCAGCACATAGACATTTATAATTGTTAGCTCTTCCTGATGGTAGACTCTGTAATTTTTATATAATGCCCTTTTTCATTTCTTGTGACAGCCTTTAATTTAATGTCTAGTTTGTGTGATATAAGTATGGCTACTCCAGCTTTCTTTTGACTTCCATTAGCATGATAGATAGTTCTCCATTCCCTCACTTTCAATCTGAAGGTGTCCTCAGGTCTAAAATGAGTCTCTTGTAGACAGCAAATAAATTGGTCTTGTTTTTTTTTTAAATCTATTCTGATACCCTATGTCTGTTGGTTGGAGCATTTAGTCCATTTACATTTAGTGTTATTATAGAAAGATATGGGTTTAGAGTCATTGTGATGTCTGTAGGTTCCATGCCTGTAGTGATGTCTCTGGTACTTTGTGTTCCTTGCAACATTTCACTCACAGAATCCCCCTTAGGATCTCTTGTAGGGCTGGTTTAGTGGTGATGACTTCCTTTAGTTTTTGTTTGTTTGGGAAAACCTTTATCTCTCCTTCTATTCGAATGACAGCTTGCTGGATAAAGGATTCTTGGCTGCATATATTTTCTGTTCATCACATTGAAGATTTCCTGCCATTCCTTTCTGGCTTTCCAAGTTTCAGTAGATAAGTCTGCCACTAGTCTTATCGGTCTTCCTTTATGTGCTAGAGCATGTTTATCCCTAGCTGCTTTCAGAATTTTCTCTTTATCCTTGTATTTTGCGAGTTTCACTATGATATGTCATGCAGAAGATCAATTGAAGTTATGTCTGAAGGGAGTTCTCTGTGCCTCTTGGATTTCAATGCCTTTTTCCTTCCCCATATCAGGGAAGTTCTCACCTATGATTTGTTCAAGCACACCTTCAGCCCCTTTCTCTCTCTATTGCTCTTCTGAAATTCCTATTATATGGATATTGTTCCGTTTCATTGTATCACTTAGTTCTCTAATTCTCCCCTCACACTCCTGGTGTTTGTTTTTTTTTTATCTCCCTTTTTCTCAGCTTCCTCTTTTTCCATAATTTTATCTTCTAATTCACCTATTCTCTCCTCTGCCTCTTCAATCTGTGCTATGGCCGCCTCCATTTTATTTTGCACGTCATTTATAGCAATTTTTTAGCTCCTCATGACTATTTATTAGTCCCTTGATCTGTAGCAATAGATTCTCTGCTGTCCTCTATACTTTTTTCAAAAGCCCAGTGATTACTTTTACAAGTTAATCTAAATTCTTGTTCTGTTGTGTTGCTTAAATCGTTTTTTTTAATTCATTAGCTGTCGCTACTTCCTAGAGTTTCTTTTGAGGGGAATTCTTCTGTTTCATCATTTTGGATAGTCCCTGGCATGGTGCGGAACTGCAGCACAATTCCCCTGTGCCCAGTGGTGTAACTTGTGTTTGTTGGTGGGGCTACAGTCAGACCTGATGTTATTCCCCAGCCCACTACTGGGGCCACGGTCAGACTGGTGTGTACCTTATCTTCCCCTCTCCCAGAGGCAGGACTCACTGTGGAGTGGTGTGGCCCCTGTCTGGGCTACTTGCACATGACCAGGCTTGTGGTGCTGCTTTGATGGGATCTGGTGTATTAGCCAGGGTGGATCTGCAAGGTGCACAGGAACAAGAGGGGTAGGCTTAGCATTGCTTTGCTGTTGGTGGTTCCCTGTGGGAGGGGCCCTGCAACACTGGGAGGGAGGTAGGCAGACCAGTTGGAGAGATGGATCCACAGCAGCACAGCGTTGGGTGTTTGCTAGGTGGAAGCATGTTCGGTGATGGGAACTGTTTCCCTTTGGGATTTCAGCTGGGGGATGGGAGACCGATATGGTGCCGGCCAGTATCTTTGTTCCCTGCAGAGCTGAGCTCTGTCTTCCAGGGCTCAACAACTTTCCCTCCCTGTGTTCTCTTGTCCTCCCCACTCTCTGAGAGCAGAGCTGTTGACTTATAACATTCCAGATGTTAAGGCCCACTGGCTGTCAGAACTCATGCAGCCTGGCCCCTCTGCTTTTGTAAGCAAGACTAGGGGATTCCACCTTGCTGGGTGGACTGCCCCTCCACCTCCCCAGCTCCCTCCCACCAGTCCGTGTAGCATGCACCGCCTCTCCACCTCTCCTACCCTTTTCCGTTGGCCTCTTGTCTATTCTTGGCTCAGGAGGGTCCGTTCTGCTAGTCTTCTGGCCATTTTTTGGGTTATTTAGGCAGATATGGGTGGAATCTAAGTGGTCAGCATGACGAGGTGAGCCCAGCGTCCTCCTACACCACCATCTTCTCAATCCTCTCTCTATGTAATTTGATTGGAGCATTTAGTTCACTTAAACTCAAAGGAATTATTGATAGAAATGTATTTATTGTATTTTGTGGTTGTTTCTGAAGATTTTCTCTGATTCTTTCTTGTCTTTCCCTCTTTCATGGTTTGTTGATTGTCTTTAGTTATGTATTTGTATGTCTCTCCTTTCATTTTTTGCATATTAGTGGGTTTTGATATGGTTACCATTAGGTTCTTATATAACCTCTTCTCCATATAACAGTCTACATTAAGTTGATGGTTTTAATTCAAACCCATTCCTGACTCTTCTCCTCCCTATGTTGTAGGCATATGTTGTCATATTTTTCACCATCTTGTTTTGTGAGTACCTTGACTGATTTTTTACAGATACATTTATTTTTTACTGCTTTTGTGTTTCCTAACTCCATACTGTCACTTTTGGTCTCTCCTTTCCTCTCAAAGATTCCCATTTAATATTTCTTGCAGGCCTTAGTTAGAGGTCATGAATTACTTTAGTTTGTGTTTGTCTGTGAAACTCTTTATCTGTCCTATTCTCAATTATAGACTTGATAGAGTGTTCTTGGTTACAGACTTTTCCCATTCAACACTTTGAATATATCATGAGACTCTCTTCTGGCTTGGAAAGTTTCTGCAGAAAAATCCCCTGCTAGACTAGTGGGTTTTCACTTGAAGTTAATGTCTTCATTTATCATGCTGTTTTAAAGTTTTTCTTTATTGGGGTGCCTGGTTGGGCTCAGTCAATTAGGCGTCCAAGTTCAGCTCGGGTCATGATCTCATGGTTCATGGGTTTGAGCCTTGCATTGGGCTTTGTGCTGACAGCTCAGAGCCTGGAGCCTGCTTTGGATTCTATGTCACCCTCTCTCTGTCCCTCCTCCACTTGTGCTCTGTCTCTCAAAACTAAATAAACATTTTAAAAAATTAAAATTTTTCTTGTTTATTACTATTTTTTGCCAATTTACTGACAATATGTCTTGGTGTGGATTTGCTTTTGTGGATTTTGATGGGGCTTCTCTGTGCCTCCTGGATTTAGATATCTGTTTTCTTCCCCAGATTAGGGAAGTTTTCAGCTATTATGTCTTCAAATAAATTTTCTTCCCCCTTTTTTCTCTCTTCTCCTCTGGGTGTCTTATGATATGAATGTTATTACATTTGATAGAGTCACTGAGGTCCCTATGTCTATTCGTATTTTGCATAATTATTTTTTGTCTCTTTTATTCAGCGTGATTATTTTTCACTTCTCTGTCTTCTAAGCCATTAATTCATTCTTCTGCTTCTTCTAGCCTGCTGTTCATTGCATCAGTAACGTTTCTCATTTCATTTATTGAGCCCTTCATCTCTGCTTCCTTGTCTCTGTGTTAAAGGTCTCATTCATGTCTTCTCCTCTTCATCAAGTTTAGCGAGTATCTTTATGATCGTTACCTTAAATTCTCTATCAGGCATGTTAGTTATATCTGTTTCACTTGGGTCTGACTACTGCCTTTTCCTGTTCTTTCATTTGAGATAAATTTGTCTGTTGACATTCTCATTTTGTGTAGTCCTCTGTGCATGTTTCTCTGTTAGGAAACTCAGCTATGTCCCCTGTTCTTAAGGGTAATTGTCTTCTGAAGATGTTCTGTAGTGTCTTTCAATGTAGAGTCTCCTGTTCCCTGTTGCTTGGCACTTCCAAGAGTTTCTCCAATGTGTGCTGCCTGTGCTATGCTGTTTTGTTTGGATGCTTTATCTTTCAGGACAGTGATCCCCAGAGGCTATTTGCCTGTTGTGGGTGGTGTTTTTTCCCTTGCCTGAATGTGGCACATTTAACTTGGCATGTTATGGTCTGCTTGTGAAATGAGATATGTGGCCAGCCACCACTGGAACCAAGACTCTGCAAAACTCCTGTATTATGAGACAAGGTGAGAGTAGGGGTTTGAGCAGGTGTGGTGGGGGAGGGGGACTGTTGTCCTGGGGCTCAGGTGAGGGGTACTGGGAAGGAAAGTTTTTCCAGAGCACGATGGGCTGATCTAGGTAGTTCGGTGAGTTGGGTGAGTTGGTGCTGTACTGGTTCTTGCAAGTGGCCCTTTGTTTATGCTGAGGGTTGGGGAAATAAATGATGAAAGCTAGTTCCTTTGCTTTTGGAGGGTGTCTCCATGAATGCTGTCTCTCTAGGAAATTCTTCAAGATGAGCTAATAAACACACTGTGTGCCCTAGGCACTCTTAACATAGCTTTTACTATACTGTATGACCATGGGTTGTTTTCATGCCTTCTCTCCAAGAGCAGCCCCAATGCCCTTTGAACTCTATCCCAGTCATGCTTGCTGATCTTTAAAACTCCAGGCTTTAAGCCCCACTGGTTGCCAGAACTCACAAAATTCAACCCTTAATATTTTTCAAGCCAGTTTTTAAGGTGATTCTTTTTCTACTGTGCACTCCCCTGTGAGTCTGTCTGTTGCCTTTGTCCAAGTCCCGCTCTACCAGAGCAGCCATGATCCATTTCTCTCATAAACCATGCTTCCACACTTCCTAACTTAGATGTGTCCACTTCTCTACCTTTAGTTTGTTCAGCCAGTCTTCAGGTCAATGTCTTGGATATTTAAGATAATTTGATAGTTATCAATTTATATTCATGTGAGGAGGTGAGCCTAAGGTCTTCCTAATCTGCCAACATCCTCCAACCTGGTATGTTGTAGTTTTGGTCTTATTAATCTCAAAGAATTTTCTAACTTAGCATTTATTCTTGAGACATTAGTTGTTTAAAAATGTATTATTTAATTTCCACATTTGTAATTTATTTGTAAATTTTAAGTTTTGCCTTTTTTTACCATTTTATTATTTTTTTTATTTACATCCAAGTTAGCTAGCATATAGTGCAACAATGATTTCAGGAATAGATTCCTTAATGTCCCTTACCCATTTAGCCCATCCCACCTCCCACAACCCCTCCAGTAACCATCTGTTTGTCCTCCATATTTAAGAGTTTTTTATGTTTTATCCCCATCCCTGTTTTTATATTAATTTTGCTTCTCATCCCTTATGTTCATCTGTTCTGGGTCTAAAAGTCCTCATATGAATGAAGTCATGTGATATTTGTCTTTCTCTGACTGACTAATTTCTCTTAACATAATACCATCTAGTTCCACCCATGAAGTTTCAAATGGCAAGATTATATTTTTATTTCCAAGTAATACTCCATTGTGTGTGTGTATATATGTGTATATATATGTATACACACACACACACACACACACACACACACACCACACCTTCTTTATCCATTCATCCATCAATGGACATTGGTGTATGGTGTAAAGCGCTCCATACTTTGGCTATTGTTGATAGTGCTGCTTTAAACATTGGGGTGCATGTACCCCTTTGAAACAGCACACCTGTATCCCTTGGAAAATACCTAGTAGTGCAATTGCTGGATCATAGGGTAGTTCTATTGTTAATTTTTTGAGGAACCTCCATACTGTTTTCCAGAGTGGCTGCACCAGCTTGCATTCCCACAAGCAGTGCAAAAGAAATCCTCTTTCTCCGCATCCTCGCCAACATCTGTTGTTGCCTGAGTTGTTAATGTTAGCCATTTTGACAGGTGTAAGGTGGTATCTCATTATGGTTTTGATTTGTATTTCCCTGATGATAAGTGATGTTGAGCATCATTTCATGTGTCGGTTGGCCATCTGAATTTCTCCTTTCAAGAAGTGTCTATTCATGTCTTTTGCCCATATCTTCCTGGATTATTTGTTTTTCGGGTGGTGAGTTTGATAAGTTCTTTGTAGATTTTGGATACTAACCCTTTATCTGATATGTTGTTTGCAAATATCTTCTCCCATTCTGTCGGTTGCCTTTTAGTCTTGATGATTGTTTCCATCACTGTGCACAAGCTTTTTGTTTTGATGAGGTCCCAAAGCTCATTTTTGCTTTTTTTTCCCTTGCTTCTGGAGATATGTTGAGTAAGAAGTTGCTACAGCCAAAATCAAAGAGGTTTTTGCCTGCTTTCTTGAGGATTTTGATGGCTTCCTGTCTCACATTGAGGTCTTTCATCCATTTTGAGTTTATTTTTGTGTATGGTGTAAGAAGGTGGACCAGGTTCATTCTTCTGCATGTCACTGTCTAGTTTTCCCAGCACCACTTTATTCCATTGGATATTCTTTCCTGCTTTGTCAAAGATTAGTTGACATTACATTTCTGGGTCCATTTCTGGGGTCCCTATTCTGTTCCATTGATCTGAGTGTCTGTTTTTGTGCCAAGAAGTATATTTCTTAATGCCTCTTACCCATTTAGCCCATCCCACCTCCCACAACCCCTCCAATAACCCTCTGTTTGTTCTCCATATTTGAGTCCTAATGATTTTCCCCCACCCAGTTTTTATATTATTTTTGCTTCCTTTCCCTTATGTTCATCTATTTTGTATCTTAAAATACTCATATGAGTGATGTCATATGATATTTGTCTTTCTCTGGCTGACTAATTTCGCTTAGCATAATACCATCTAGTTCCATCCATCAAGTTTCAAATGGCAAGATTTCATTCTTTTTGGTTTCCAAGTAATACTCAGTTGTATGTATGTATGTATGTATGTATGTATGTGTGTGTATCACATCTTCTTTATCCATTCATTCATCAATAGACTTGAGCTCTTTCCATACTTTGGCTATTGTTGATAGTGCTGCTATAAACATTAGGGTGCATGTGTCCCTTCGAAACAGCATACCTGTGTCCCTTGGATAAATACGTAGTAGTGCAATTGGTGGGTCATAGGGTACTTCTATTTTTATTTTATTTTATTTTTTTTGAGGAAACTCCATACTGTTTTCCAGAGTGGCTACACCAGCTTGCATTCCCACAAGCAGTGCAAAAGAGATCCTCTTTTCCCGCATCCTTACAAACATCTGTTTTTGCCTGAGTTGTTAATGTTAGCCATTTTGACAGGTTGAGATTGTATTTCATTGTGGTTTTGGTTTGTATTTCCCTGATGATGGGTGATGTTGAGCATCATTTCATGTGTCGGTTGACCATCTGAAGGTCTTCTTTGAGAAATGTCTATTCATGTCTTTTGCCCATTTCTTCCTGGATTATTTGTTTTTCAGGTGGTGAGTTTGATAAGTTCTTTATAGATATTAGATACTAACGCTTTATCTGATAGGTCGTTTGCAAATATCTTTTCCTATTCCATCGGTTGCTTTTTGGTTTTACTGATTGTCTTTCGTTGTGCAGAAGCTTCTTATTTTGATGAGGTCCCAGTAATTCATTTGTGATTGTGTTTCACTTGCCTCCGGAGACGTGTTGAGTAAACAGTTCCTGAGGCCAAGGTCAGAGAGGTTTTTGCCTGCTTTCTCCTTGAGGATTTTGATGGCTTCCTGTCTTACATTTAAGTCCTTCATCCATTTTAAGTTTATTTTTGTGTACAGTGTAAGAAAGCGGACCAGGTTCATTCTTATGCATGTTGCTGTACAGTTTTCCCGGCACCATTTGATGAAGAGACTGTCTTTATTCCATTGGATTTTCTTCCCTGCTTTGTCAAAGATTAGTTGACCATACGTTTGTGGGTCCATTTCTAGGTTCTCTTTTGTGTTCCATTGATCTGAGTGTCTGTTTTTGTGCCAGTACCATACTGTCTTGATGATTACAGCTTTGTGATACAGCTTGAAGTCCAGGATTGTGATTCCTCCTGCTTTCATTTTCTTTTTAAAGATTGCTTAGGCTATTTGTGGTCTTTTCTGGTTCCAGACAAGTTTTAGGATTGTTTGTCCTAGCTCTGTGAAGAATCCTGGTAATATTTTGTTAGGTATTTCATTGAATATGTAGATTGCTTTGGGTCATATTGACATTTTAACAATATTTTTTCTTTATATCCAAGAGCATGGAATCGTTTTCCATTTTTTTGTGTGTGTGTTTTCTTCAATTTCTTTCATAAGCTTTCTATACTTTTCAGTGTATAGATTTTTCACCTCTTTAGTTATATTTATTCCTAGGTATTTTATGACTTTTGTCCTATTGTAAATGGGATCAATTCCTTGTTTTTTTCTTTCTGTCACTTCATTGTTGGTGTATAGGAATGAAACCGATTTCTGTTCATTCATTTTGTATCCAGCAAATTTGCTGAATTCATGGATCACTTCTAGCAGTTTTTTGGTGGAATCTTTTGGGATTTCCATATAAAATATCATGTCATCTGTGAAGAATGAAAGTTTGACCTTCTCCTAATTTGGATGTCTTTTATTTCTTTGTGTTGTTTAATTGTAGAGGCTAAGACTTCCAATACTATGTTGAATAATAGTGGCATGAGTGGACATCCCAGTCTTGTTCCTGACCTTAGAGGGAAAGATTTCATTTTTCTCCATTGAAGATGATACTAGCATTGGGTCTTTCATATATGGTTTTATGATCTCTAGGTATGATCCTTCTATTCCTACTTTCTTGAGAGATTTATTAATAAAGTATTATGTATTTTGTCAAATGTTCTTCCTGCATCTATTGAGAGGATCATGTGGTTCTTGCCCTTGCTTTTATTGATGTGATAAATCACATTGACTGTTTTGAAAATACTGAACCACCCTTGTATCCCAGGTATAAATTTCACTTGGCCGTGGTGAATATAATTTTTTAATGTATTTTTGGATCCCGTTGGCTAATATATTGGTGAGGATTTTTGCATCCATGTTCATCAGGGAAATTGGTCTGTAGTTCTCCTTTTTAGTGGGGTCTGTGTCTGGTTTTGGAATCAAGGCAATGCTGGCTTCATAGAAAGAGTTTGGAAGTTTTCCTTCCATTTCTATTTTTGGAACAGCTTCAAAGAGAATAGATGTTAACTCTTCCTTAAATGTTTGGTAAAATTGCCCTGGAAAGCCATTTTGCCCTGGACTCTTGTCTTTTGGGAGATTTTTGATTACCCATTTGATTTCTTTACTGCTTATGGGTCTGTTCAAATTTTCTATTTCTTCCTGTTTCATTTTTAGTAGTATATATGTTTCTATGAATTGTCCAATTCTTCTAGATTGCCGATTTTATTGGTGTATAATTTCCTGTAATATTCTTCTATTATTCTTATAATTTCTGTTGCGTTGGTTGTGATCTCTCCTCTTTCATTCTTGATTTTATTTATTTGGGTACTTTCCTGTTTCTTTTTATTAAACTGGCTAGGGGTTTATCAATTTTGTTAATTCTTTTAAGGACCAGCTTCTGGTTTCATTGATCTTTCTATTTTTTATTTATTTGTTTGTTTGTTTGTTTATTGTTTTGTTTTGCTTTTTTTTTTGGTTTTGGTAGCATTAATTTCTGCTTTAATCTTATTTCTTGTCTCCTTCTGGTTTTGGGTATTATTTTCTGTTCGTTTTCCAGCCCTTTAAGGTGATATGTTAGGTTGTGTATCTGAGACCTTTCTTCTTTATTTTGGAAGGCCTGGATTGCTATATACTTTCCTGTTATGATGCCTTTGCTACATCCCAGAGGTTTGGAGCTGTGGTGTTATCATTTTCATTAGCTTCCATGTACTTTTTAATTTTCCTCTTTAATTTATTGGTTAGTCCATTCATTCTTTAGTAGGATGTTCCTTAGTCTCCAAGTATTTGTTACCTTTCCAAATTTTTTCTTGTGGTTGATTTCGACTTTCATATTCTTGTGGTCTGAAAATATGTACGGTATTATCTCAATTTTTTTGTACTTGTTGAGGGCTGATTTGTGTCCCAGTATGTGATCTATTCTGGAGAAAATTCCATGTGCACTGGGAAAGAATGTATTCTGCTGCTTTATGATGAAATGTTCTTAATATATCTGTTAAGTCCATCTGGTCCAGTGTGTCATTCAATGCCATTGTTTCCTTGTTGATTTTCTGTTTGTATGGTCTGTCCATTGTTGTAAGTGGGGTGTTGAAGTCCTCTACTATTATTGTATTATTATTGGTGGATTTTTTATGTTTGTGATTAATTGACTTATATATTTGGGTGATACTACATTTGGTACATAAATATTTACAATTGTTAGGTCTTCTAGGTGGACTGACCCCTTAATTATGATATAATGTCCTTCTTTATCTCTTGTTACAGTCTTTATTTTAAAGTCTAGATTGTCTGCTACAAGTATGGCTACTCCACCTTTCTTTTGTTGACCATTAGCATGCTAGATGATTCTCTATCCCTTTAATTTCAATCTGAATGCGTTTTTAAGTCTAAAGTGGGTCTCTTGTAAACAGGATACAGATGGATCTTGTTTTCTTATCCATTCTGTTACCCTATGTGTTTTGATTGGAGCATTTATTCCATTGAGGTTTACAGTGAATACTGAAAGATATGCATTTATTGCCATTATGATGCTTGTAGAGTTGGAGTTTCTGGTGGTTTTTCTGGTCCTTTCTAGTCTTTGTTACTTTTGGTCTTTTCTTTTCTTTTTTCTTTTTTTTTTTTTTTTTTTTTTTTTGTCTTTTCTACCCTCAGAGAGTCCCTGTTAAAATTTCTTGCAGGGGTGGTTTAGTAGTCACAAACTCCTTTCATTTTCATTTCTGAGAAACTTTTAATCTCTCCTTCTATCTTGAATGACAGCCTTGTTGGTTAAAGAATTCTTGGCTGCATATTTTTCTGATTCAGCACATTGGATATATCCTACCACTGCTTTCTTGCCTGCTGAGTTTCTGTGGATAGGTCTCCTGCAAACCTGATCTGTCATCCCTGTTAAGTTAAGGACTTTTTTCCCTTGCTGTTTTCATGGTTCTTTCCTTGCCTGAGTATTTTGTGAATTTGGCCATGATATGCTTTGTCAATGTTCGGTTTTTGTTGAATCTAATGAGAGTCCTCTGTCCTTCATGGATTTTGATGTCTGTGTCTTTCCCCAGCTTAGGACAGTTTTCTGCTATGATTTGCTCATGTAACCCTTCCACCCCTTTTTCTCTGTTTTCATCTTCTGGGATCTCTATGATTCTGATGCTGTTCCTTTTTAATGAGTCACGGATTTCTCTAATTCTTTCCTTTATTTTTTAATCTTTATTTTTGAGAGAGAGAGAGAGAGAGAGAAACAGAGTGTGAGCAGGGGAGGAACAGAGAAAGGAGACACAGAATCTGAAGCAGGCTCCAGGCTCTAAGCTGTCAGCACAGAGCCCGACATGGGGTTTGAACCCACAAACCATGAGATCATTACCTGAGCCTATGTCAGATGCTACCTGACTGAGCCACCCAGATGCCCCGCTGATTTCTCTAATTCTTTAATCATGTTCTTTTGCCTTAGTCTCCCTCTTTTTTTCTGCTTCATTATTCTCTGTAAGTTTGTTCTTTATATCGCTGATTCGCTGCTCGGTCTCATCCATCCTTGCTGTCATGGCAACCATTCGAGATTGCAGCTCAGTTATAGAATTTTTTATTTCATCCTGAGGAGCTTTTACTTCTTTTATCTCCACAGAGAGGGATTTTAATCTATTTTCAATGCCAGCTAGTATTATTATTGTGATTCTAAATTCTGGTTCAGACATCTTGCTTGTATCTGTGTTGATTAATTCTCTGGCTGCCATTCCTTCCTGCTCTTTCCTTTGGCGTGAATTCATTCATTTCATCATTTTGAAGGAAAAATAGGAATGAATAAGGTAAAAAAATTAAAATTAAAAACAGCACACACACATAAAATGAAATAAATGATGTTAAATCCTGGGTGTTTTTTGGTCTGGGTGTTGAAATGAGCTTGATATTTTAGAGAAAAAAGGGAAAAAGAAAAAAATATGGAAAAAGGTTGAAAATTTGAAAAAATGAATATAATGAAGTAGAATAAAATGAAATGATGGAAGTAAAATAGAATTTGAAAAATTTACATAAAAGTAAAAACATAGTCGAAAAAACTTTAAAAAATATTTTTAAAACAATTAAAAATAAAAATAATTCTTTTTCTTTCTGCTGAGTTCTGTGGTTCAAGTTGTTCAGATTTTTGTGTTAATCCTCACATCAGGTTTCTATATGTGCAGGATGGTTTAGTGTTGTTCTGGCTGTATTTCATGGACACAAGACACAAAAATCACCTCCATGCTGTCCCGCCGTCTTGGCTCCTCCTCTATTTTTGCCTTTTTTAAATTGAATTCTAGCTTCATCTCATTGTCAGGGAAGAAGATACTTTTGATGATTTCAATCTTTTAAAATTTATTAACACTTCTTTTTGATCTAGTACTTTACTTAGGGAAAACATTCCCTCTGCACTTGAGAATGCACAGTATGTTGTTTTTGGATGAATTTTTCTACTATATCTAGTTAAATTACAGAGTTGTTCAAGTCCTCTATTTCCTTGCTCATCTTCTGTCGAGATAATCTATCCATTATTGGAAGTATATATTGAACTCTTCTACTCTTCTTATAGAACAACTATTTCTTTCTTCCAGTCTGTCAATTATTACTTTATATATTTTGAATCTTCTGTTAGGTTTGTGAATGTTTATAATTCTTGTATTCTTCCCTTATATTCTTCTCTCTGTATTGAACCAAATATTTTATCAATATATAATGCCATTATTTGTCTCTTGTACATTTTTGAGTTTAAAGGCAGCTTTACCTCGTATTTTTATAGCTTCCCATTTCTCTTTTGGCTATTATTTGCATGAAGCATATTTTGTCATCATTTCACTTTCAACAAACTTGTGTCTTTGCGTCTAAAGTGAGTACCTTGTAATACGAATATAGTTGGAACATGGTTTTTACCCATGCTGCCGATCTCTGTCTTTTAATTGATGAGTTTAATCCATTTGCACTTAAAGTGATTACTGGTAATGGAAGGACTTATTTCTTCCATCTTGCTATTGTAATATATGTTTTGTGTGTTTTTTCCTTATTTTTTCCAATACTACCTTTTTTGGTCTTTTGTTATTTCTTTTAGTGTACTATTTTGATTTCTCATTGTCTTTTCAGCCTGATTTATTTTTTTAATTTATTTAATATTTCTTTATTTTTTTATAGAGAAAGAGACACAACATGAGCAGGGAAGGGGCAGAAAGAGAAGGAGACACAGAATCTGAAACAAGCTCCAAGCTCTGAGCTATTGGCACAAAGCTCAAGGTGTGGCTCGAACCCATGAACTGTGAGATCATGACCTGAGCTGCAGTCAGACCCTCAACTGACTGAGCCACCCAGGCGCCTTTTTAAAAAATTTTTAAACATTCCTTTTTTAATGTTTATTTTTATTTTTTAATTTTTAAAATTTTTTTAACATTTATTTATTTTTGACAGAGAGATAGAGAGAGAGAGAGAGAGAGAGCATAAGCAGGGGAGGGGCAGAGAGAGAGGGAGACACAGAATCTAAAGCAGGCTCCAAGCTCCGAGCTGTCAGAACAGAGCCTGACACAGGGCTTGAACTCACAGACCACAAGATCATGACCTGAGCTAAAGTCAGACCCTCAACTGACTGAGCCACCCAGGCACCCTTAATGTTTATTTCTGAGTGAGAGAGCAACCTGGGCAGGGACAGAGAGAGACAGAGACACAGAATCCGAAGGATGCTCCAAGCTCTGAGATGTCAGCAAAGGGCCTGATGCAGGGCTGGAACCCACAAGCTGTGAGATCATGACCTGAGCTGAAGTCAGACCCTCAACCAACTGAGTCACCCAGGTGCCCCATCATCCTGGTTTAGTTGTTTTCTTAGTTTTTTGCCATGGAGATTACAGTTAACATCTTAAATTTATAACAACCTAGTTTGAATTGACACCAAATTAGCTTCAAGAAACATATTTTATCTCCTATACAGCTCCATCCCTCCTTTATGTTTTGTCACAAATTAAATCTTTATACTTTGTGTGCCAATTAACATGGATTTATAATTATTGTCCTATGCATTTGTCTGTGAAATCATGTAAAAAACAGAAGAGTTGCAAACAAAAAATACAATAATACAAGCTGTACTTCTTTTATTTTCATTGAAGTATAATTAATATACAGTGTTATATTAGTTTCAGGGGTACAACATAATAATTCAACAACTGTATACATTACTAAGTACTCACCACATAAGTGTACTCCTAATCCCCTTAATCTATTTCACCTATCCACTTCCCCTCTGGTAAACATCAGTTTATTCTTTGTATTTCATAGTCTGCTTTGTTGTATGACTCTTTCTTTGTTTCTTAAATTCCACATATGACTAAAATCATATGGTACTTGTTTTTCTCAGTCTGACTTATTTCTCCAAGCATTCTATGCTCTAGTCCATCCATGTTGTTGCAAATGGCAAGATCTCATTGTTGTTGTTGTTGTTGTTCTTTTCATAGTTGAGTAATATCCCATTGTTCATATATATACCAACTCTTCTTTATCCATTCATATATAGATGAACACTAGGATTGCTTTAGTGTCTTGGCTTGTAAATAATGCTTCAATAAACATAAGGGTGCATATATTATTTCAAATTAGTGTTTTTGTTTTCTTTGGGCAAATGCTCAGTAGTGGATCATACAGTAATTCTAGTTTTAATTTTTTGAAGAAACTTCAAACTGCTTTCCACAGTGACTGCACCAATTTACATTCCCACTAGCAGTGCACGTTTTCTCTTTCTTCACATCTTTGCCAACACTTGTTATTTCTTGTCTTTTTCATTCTAGCCTTTCTGACAGATGCAATGTGATATCTTATTGTAGTTTTGATTTGCATTTCTCTGATGGTTAGTGATATTGAAGATCTTTTCATGAGTCTATTGGTCGTTTGTATGTCTTCTATGTAAAAATGGCTATTCAGTTTCTCTGCTGATTATCAAATCTTATTTTTAGTGTTTTTTTTAATGTTGAGCTGTATAAGTTCTTTATATTATTTTTTGCATATTAACCCGTATTGGCTATATCATTTTCAAAGTTCTTTTCCCATTCAGCAGATTGTCCTGTCATTTTGTTGATGGATTCCTTCACTTTGCAAAAGTTTGTGTGTGTGTGTGTGTGTGTGTGTGTAGTCCCACTAGTTTTGTTTCTGTTTCCCTTGCATGAAGGCACATGTTTGGAGAAATGTTTCTATAGCCAATGTCAAAGAACCTGCTGCCTATGATTTTGTCTAATAGTTTTATGGTTTCCAGTCTCATATTTATGTCCTTAACACAATTTGAGTTTATTTTTGTGTATGGTGTAAAAAAGTAGCCCTGCCTCACTCATTTCCATGTAGCTGTCCAGTTTTCCTAATACTACATATTAAAAAGACTGTCTTTTACTTGTTGTATATTCTTGTTTCCTTTGACATAGATTAATAGACCAAATCAGAGTGGGCCTATTTCTAGGGTCTCTATTCTGTTCTCTTGATCTCTGTGTCTATATTTGTGTCAATACCTCACTGTAGCTTTGTAGTACACATCGAAATCTGGGATTGTGTTACCCTCATCTTTGTTCTCTTTTGTCAAGATTGCTTTGTCTATTCAAGGCCTTTTGTAGTTCCATGAATTCATGTTTTTATTTGTTCTCATACTGTGAAAAATATTGTTTGAACTTTTACAGAGATTGCATTAAATCTGTAGATTGCTTTAGGTTGCATTGGCATTTTAGCACTGTTTGTTCTTCCAATCCATGAGCCTGGAATGTCTTTCCATTTTTTTTGTATCATCTTCAATATATTTTTTAAAATATTTTTTAAATATTTATTTTTGAGAGTGATAGAGTATGAGTGGGAGAAGAGCAGAGACAGAGGGAGACAAAATCCCAAGCAGACTCCAGGCTCTGAGCTGGAGGCCTACATGGGGCTCAAAACCACAAACCGTGAGATCATGATCTGCCGTGAAGTTGGATGCTTAAATGACTGAGCCACACAGGTGCCCCTCAATTTCAATTTCTTTCATCAATGCTTCAACGTTTTCAGAGTATTGGTATTTCACTTCCTTGGTTAAGATTATTTTTAATTATTATTTTTTAAATTTTTGGTGCAATTATAAATGAGATTTTCTTAATTTCCCTTTATGTTACTTAATTATTAGTGTGCAGAAATGCAACAGATTTCTATATATTAATTATTTATCTTGCAACTTTACTAAATTTATTTATCAGTTCTAGAAGTTTTTTAGCGGAGTCTTTAGGGTTTTCTATATACAATTTCATGTCATCTGTAAAAAGTGAAAGTTTTACCTCTTCCTTACCAATTTAGATGCCTTTTATTTTTTTTTATTTCTTGTCAAATTGCTGTGATTAGAACGTCCAATACTATTTTGAATAAAGTGGCAACAGTATATATCCTTGTCTTTTTCCTGATCTTAGAGAAAAAACTCAATTTTTCATAAGAATGTATGATGATATTTGTGGGATGTTTATATCTGGACATTCTTATGCTGAGTTATGTTCTCTCTAAACCTACTTTGTAAAGAATTTTATCAGGAATAGATCTTGTACTTTGTCAAATGTTTTTTCAGCATCTATTTAAATGATCATATAGTTTTTATCCTTTCTTTTGTTAAGGTGATGTAACAGATTGATTTATGAATATTGACCAGTGCTTGCATCCATGGAACAAATGCATGTTGTGATTAGTGAAATCTTAATGTGCTGTTGGATTCAATTTGCTAATATTTTATTTGTTGGATGCAATTTGCTAATATTTTATTGATGATTTTTGCACCTATGTTCATCAGAGATATTTCCCTATTCTTTTCTTATTTGTGTACTTTCTTTATCTGGTTTTGTTATCAAGGTAAAGCTGGCCTTGTAGAGTAATTCTGGATGATTTCTACCTTCTATTTTTTGGAATAGTTTGAGAAGCAGAGATATTAACCTTTTTTTATTATGTTTTTAACATTTATATTAAGTTAGTTAATACACAGTATAGTCTTGACTTCAGGAGTAGAACCGAGTGATTCATCTCTTACATATGACACCCAGTGCTCATCCCAACAAGTGCTATCCTTAATGTTCATCACTCCTTTAACTCACCCCCCACCCTGCCCTACAGCAACCTTTAGTTTCTTCTCTGCATTTAAGACTCTCTTATGGTTTGTCTTCCTCTCTGTTTTATCTTATTTTTCCTTCCCTTCCCCTTATGTTCATCTGTTGATTTTCTCAGATTCCACATATGAGTGAAATCATATGAAATCTGTCTTTCTTTGACTGACTCATTTCACTTAGCATAATACTCTTCAGTCCATCCACCTTATTTCAAATGGCAAAATTTCATTCTTTTTCATTGCCAAGTAGTATTCCAGTGTGTGTGTGTGTGTGTGTGTGTGTGTGTGTGTGAGTGTGTTCATACCACACCTTCTTTTTTTGTTATGAAAAGTATTGTCAAATTGGTTTCCATACAACACCCAGTATTCATCTCAAAAGGCGCCCTCCTCAATGTGCATCACCCACCCTACCCTCCCTCCCACCTCCCATCAACCCTCAGTTTGTTCTCAGTTTTTAAGAGTCTCTTATGGTTTGCCTCCCTCCCTAACTTTTTGTTTCCTTCCCCTCCCCCATGGCCTTCTGTTAAGTTTCTTAGGATCCACATGAGAGTGAAAACATATGGTATCTGTCTTTGTCTGTATGACTTATTTCACTTAGCATAACTATCTTCAGTTCCAACCACGTTGCTACAAAAAGCCATATTTTGTTCTTTCTCATTGTCAAGTAGTATTCCATTTTGTATATAAACCACAATTTCTTTATCCATTCATCAGTTGATGGACATTTAGGCTCTTTCCATAATTTGGCTATTGTTGAAAGTGCTGCTGTAAACATTGGGGTACAAGTGCCCCCATGCATCACCACTGCTGTATCCCTTAGATAAATTCCTAGCAGTGCTATTTCTGGGTCATAGGGGAGATCTATTTTTAATTTTTGGAGGAACCTCCACACTGTTTTCCAGAGCGGCTGCACCAGTTTGCATTCCCACTAACGGTGCAAGAGGGTTCCCGTTTCTCCACATCCTCACCACATCTATAATCTCCTAATTTGTTCATTTTAGCCACTCTGACTGGTGTGAGGTGGTATCTGAGTGTGGTTTTGATTTGTATTTCCCTGATGAGGAGCGACGTTGAGCATCTTTTCATGTGCCTGTTAGCCATCTGGATGTCTTCTTTAGAGAAGTGTCTTCATGTCTTTTGCCCATTTCTTCACTGGATTATTTGTTTTTTGGGTGTGGAGTTTGCTGAGTTCTTTACAGATTTTGGATACTAGCCCTTTGTCTGATATGTCATTTCCAAATATCTTTTCCCATTCGGTCAGTTGGCTTTTAATTTTGTTGATTGTTTCCTTTGCAGTGCAGAAGGTTTTAATCCTCATGAGGTCCCAATAGTTCATCTTTGCTTTTAATTACCTTGCCTTTGGATATGTGTCAATTAAGAAAATTCTGCGGCTGAGGTCAGAGAGGTTTTTTCCTGCTTTCTTCTCTAGGGTTTTGATGGTTTCTTTTCCTGAGAAGGATTCAGGTCCTTTATCCATTTTGAGTTTATTTTTGTGAATGGTGTGAGAACGTCGTCTAGTTTCTTTCTTCTGCATGTTGCTGTCTAGTTCTCCCAGCAACATTTGTTAAAGAGACTGCCTTTTTTCCCTTGGATATTCTTTCCTGCTTTGTCAAAGATTAGTTGGCCATATGTTTGTGTTTTCAATTCTGGAGTCTCTATTCTATTTCATTGGTCTGTGTGTCTGTTTTTCTGCCAATAGCATGCTGTCTTGTTGATTACAGCTTTGTAGTACAAGCTAAAGTCTGGGATGGTGATGCCTCCTGCTTTGGTCTTCTTCAATATTACTTTGGCTATTCGGGATCTTTTGTGGTTCCATATAAATTTTAGGATTATTTTTGTTGTAGCTTTGAGAAGAACCCTGGTGCAATTTTGATTGTGATTGTATTGAATGTGTAGATTGCATTGAGTAGTATTAACATTTTAACAATGTGTATTCTTCCAATACATAAGCATGGAATGTTTTCCCATTTGGGCTCTTTCCATAATTTGGTTATTGATACCACTGCTATAAACATTAGGGTGCCTGTGCCTCTTCGAATCAGCATTTTTATATCCTTTGGATAAATTCCTAGTAGTGCAATTGCTGGGGAACCTCCAGCTTTGGCTTTCTTTTTCAACATTACTTTGGCTATTTGGGTCTTTTGTAGTTCCATACAAATTTTAAGGTTGTTTGTTTTAGATCTGTGAAGAATGCTGGTGGTATTTTGTGGATTGCATTAAATGTGTAGATTACTTAGGGTAGTATAGACATTTTAACAATAATCGTTCTTTAAATCCATGAGTATGGAATATTTTGGACTTTAACATGTATTACAAAGCTGTAATCAAGACAGTATGGTATTGACACAATAACACTTTATTATTTTTTAATTGTTTTAAATGTTTTTATTTATTTGAGAGAAAGAGAATGAGCAGGGGAGGGGCAGAGAAAGAGGGAGACACAGAATTTGAAGCAGACTCCAGGCTCTGAGCCATCAGCACAGAGCCGACATAGGGCTTGAACTCACAAACAGTGAGATCATGACCTGAGCCAAAGTCAGACGCTCAACCGACTGAGCCACCCAGGTGCACCACTATAACCCTTCTTTAAATGTTAGTAGAATTCACTGCGAACCCATCCGGTCCTGTACTTGATTTTTGGGAGATTTTTTTAAATTACTGATTCAATTTCATTGCTAGTAATCAATGTGTTTAAATTTTCAATTTCTTCTGGATTAGGTTTTGGAACGTTATATGTTTGTAAGAATTTGTCCATTTATTCTAGGTTGTCCAATTTAGTGGTATACTATGCTTCATAAAAGTATCTCATAATCCTTTGTGTTTTTTTGGTGTCAATTGTTATTTCTCCTCCTGCATTTCTGATTTTATTTTTTGAGTCCTCTCTATTTCTTTTTGAGTTTGTCTAAAATTTTATCAATTTTGTTGATTTTTTCAAAGAACCAGCTCCTTCTTTCACTTATCTTCTTTGTTGTTGTTTTTTTTTTTTTTTTTTTTAGTCTCTTTCATTTACTTGTATTCTAATCTTTATTATATCCTTCCTTTACTGGCTTCGGGCTTTGTTCTTCTGGGTCCTTCAGTTGTAAGATTAAACTTTTAATCTGAGATTTTTCTTGCTTTCTAATGTAGGTCTGTATTGCTATAAACTTCTATCTGAAGAATTTTTGCTTCATCCCAAAGATTTTAGATAATTGTATTTTCACTTTCATTTGTGTCTCTTTATTGTTTATTTCCTCTTTAATATCTTGATTGACTCAGTCATTGTTTAGTAGCATGTTATTTATTCTTCATGTATTTATACTCTTAGAGTTTTTTTTTTCTTGTGATTGATTTGTGTCATACAGTTGTGGTTGGAAAAGATACATGGTATAATTGCAATCTTCTCGAGTTTATAGAAACTTATTTTGTGACCAAACATGTGATGTGTCCTGGAAAATGAGCCATGTACATTTGAAAAGAATATGTATCCTGTGCTTTTTGAGAATGGAATGTTCTCTATATATCTGTTTTGCCTATCTGGTCTAATGTATTTTTCAAACCACACTTCTTCCTTGTTGATTTTGTGTCTAGATGATCTCTCCATTGATGTTAGTAGGGTGTTAAAGTCCCCTTCTCCTAGTGATTTTTTTTCATTTATGTCTGTTAATAGTTGCTTTATGTGTTAAGGTGCTACCATGTTGGGTGCATAAATATTTAATATTGCTATTTCATATTGTTGGATTGTTCCCTTTATCATTATGTAGTGTCCTTCTTTGTCTCTTGTTACAGTCTTTGTTTTAAAGTCTATTTTGCCTGATACAATATTGCTAAACCAGCTTTTTAAAATTCTATTAGCATGGTAAATGTTTTCCATCCCTCCACTTTCTTTTTTTTAATGTTTATTTATTTTTGAGAGAGAGATAGGGAGAGTGAGAATGGGGGAGTGGTATAGATAGATAGGGAAACAGAGGATCCAAAGCAGGCTCCACACAGACAGCAAAGAAACCAATGCAGGGCTTGAACTCAGTGAACCAGATCATGACCTGAGCTAAAGTTGCATGCTTAACTCACTGAGCTACCCAGACATCCCCCCATCCTTCCACTTTCAATCTACAAGTGTCTTTAGGTCTAAATTGAGTCTCTTGTAGGCTGCAAATAAATGAATGATACAGTTTTACCCACTTAGTCAAGCTATGTTTTTATTATATCCATTTAGTCAACCTATGTTTTTTATTATTGGAGCATTTAGTCCAATTCCATTTAAGTTATTGATTTGTATGTACTTATTGGCATGTTGTTGCCTGTTTTACAATTGTTTTTATGGTTCATTTCTGTTACTTTCTTCCCCTCTTGCTCTCGTTCCTTGCGGTTAATAGCTTTCTGTAGTGTTTTGCTTGGATTCCTTTCTTTTTATTTTCTTTTCATTTCTAGTACAAAAACTAAATTATGTTTTTTTTGATTCGTGTTATTACATTCATATGTGGCATCTTATGTATATAGCAGTCTACATTACGTTTATGGTGGCTTAAGTTTTAACCCATTTTAAATGTTTATTTATTTATTTATTTATTTATTTATTGTTTGAGAGAGAGAGAGCACAAGCAGGGGAGGAGCAGAGAAAGAGGGGGAGACACAAAATCCAAAGCAGGCTTCGGGCTCTTAGCTTTCAGCACAATGTCCAACACCGGGTTCAAACCCACAAGCCGTGAGATCATGGCCTGAGCAGAATTCAGATGCTTAACAGACTGAGTCACCCAGGCAACCCTTACATTTTAACCCATTTTAAAGCATTGAATTTTTACTCCCCTACCCCACATTTTATGTATATGAGGTCTTACTTTTTATCCTTTTATATCGTGAATCTCTTGGTTGATTTTTGGAGATGTATTTGATTTAACTACTTTTATACTTTGATGTTGATATTACTTTTATAAATAATTAGATTAACACATTTAGTATATGTTTGCATTTACCTGTGAAATTTGTTGTTTCCTAATTTTCTTAATCCTGATTATAGCCTCTCTTTTCCACCCAAAGAATTCCCTTTGACATTTCTGTAAGGCTGGTTTAATGTTGATGAATACTTTTAACTTTAGTTTGGGAACTCTATTATTCTATTTTTGAATACTGACATTGCTGGGTAGAGTATTTTTGTTTGCAGTTTTTTCCTTTCAGCACTTTGAATAGATAATGCCACGCTTTTCTGGCCTGCAAAGTCTCTGTTAAAAGCATCAGCTGATTGCCTTATGGTATTTCCTTCGTATGTGATCATTTTCTCTTCCTGCTTTTAAAATTCTCTCTTAATTACTACTAGTTGACATTTTAAGCATTCTACCTCTTTCTGTGGACATCCTTGGGTTAATTTTGTTGGTGAATTTCTGTGCCTCCTGGATTTGGATGTTTATATCCTTCCCCAGATTAGGGAAGCTTTTAGCTATTATTTCTTCAAGTACCTTTTCTGCCCCCTTCCCTCTCTCTTCTCCTCTTAGAATTACTATACTGCAAATGTTATTATCCTTGAAGATGTCTCTATGTTCCCTTAAACTATTTTAATTTTTTATTATTCTTTTTTCTTTCTGATGTTCATCTTGGTTGCTTTCCATTACCCTATCTTCCAAACCACTGATTCATTCTTCTGCATCCTCTAACCTGCTATTGATTCCTCTAGTGTATTTTTTATGCCAGATATTGAGTTCTTAATCTCTTACTGGTTCGTTTTAATATTTTCTATTTCTTTATTGAAGGCCTCACTGAGATCCTCCACTCCTTTCTCTAGTCCAGTGGGTATCTCAATGACCATTACTTTGCATTCTCTGTAAAGCATATTGCTTACCTCTGTTTTATTTAGCTCTTTTACGGTGGTTTTGTTGTATTCTTTACTTTGAGATATATTCCTCTGTCTCCTCATTTTGTCTTTCTGTTTGTTTCTATGTATTAGGAAGGTCAACAATATCTCTTGATCATGAAAATAATGGCTGTCTGAGAAGGAGGTCCTTAGTGCCTTGTAGCAACTGCCCTCTGTTTGTCAGAAACAGATGCTTAAGAGTATTTTCTGGAGGACTGGAGGGAAGATGGCGGCATAGGAGGACGCTGGGCTCACCGCGCGTCCTGCTGATCACTTAGATTCGACCTACACCTGCCTAAATACCCCAGAAAACCGCCAGAGGATTAGCAGAACAGAGTCTCCGGAGCCAAGGGCAGACGAGAGGCCCACGGAAGAGGGTAGGAAGGGCAGCGAGGTGGTGCGCGCTCCACGGACTGGCGGGAGGGAGCCGGGGCAGAGGGGCGGCTCACCGGCCAAGCAGAGCCCCCGAGTCTGGCTTGCAAAAGCGGAAGGGCCTGACAGACTGTGTTCCCACAGCAAGCGCGACTTAGCGTCTGGGAGGTCATAAGTTAACAGCTCTGCTCGGAAAGCGGGAAGGCTGGAGGACAAAGGGAGGGAGAGCTGCTGAGCCCCCAGAGGACAGAGCTCAGTTTGGTGGGGAACAAAGGTGCTCGCCAGCGCCATCTCCCCCGCCCATCCCCCAGCCAAATTCCCAAAGAGAACCAGTTCCTGCCAGGGAACTTGCTCCCTCCACACAAACACCCAACTCTGTGCTTCTGCGGAGCCAAACCTCCGGCAGCGGATCTGACTCCCTCCCACTGCCACAGGGCCCCTCCTGAAGTGGATCACCTAAGCAGAAGCGAGCTAAGCCTGCCCTCCTGCCCCTGTGCACCTTGCCTACCCACCCCAGCTAATACGCCAGATCCCCAGCATCACAAGCCTGGCAGTGTGCAAGTAGCCCAGACGGGCCACGCCACCCCACAGTGAATCCCACCCCTAGGAGAGGGGAAGAGAAGGCACACACCAGTCTGACTGTGGCCCCAGCAGTGGGCTGGGGCAGACAGCAGGTCGGACTGCGGCCCCGCCCACCAACTCCAGTTATACACCACAGCACAGGGGAAGTGCCCTGCAGGTCCTCACCAGGCCAGGGACTATCCAAAATGACCAAGCGGAAGAATTCCCCTCAGAAGAATCTCCAGGAAATAACAACAGCTAATGAGCTGATCAAAAAGGATTTAAATAATATAACAGAAAGTGAATTTAGAATAATAGTCATAAAATTAATCGCTGGGCTTGAAAATAGTATACAGGACAGCAGAGAATCTCTTGCTACAGAGATCAAGGGACTAAGGAACAGTCATGAGGAGCTGAAAAGCGCTTTAAATGAAATGCAAAACAAAATGGAAACCACCACGGCTCAGATTGAAGAGGCAGAGGAGAGAATAGGTGAACTAGAAGATAAAGTTATGGAAAAGAGGAAGCTGAGAAAAAGAGAGATAAAAAAAAATCCAGGAGTATGAGGGGAAAATTAGAGAACTAAGTGATACACTAAAAAGAAATAATATATGCATAATTGGTATCCCAGAGGAGGAAGAGAGAGGGAAAGGTGCTGAAGGGGTACTTGAAGAAATTATAGCTGAGAACTTCCCTGAACTGGGGAAGGAAAAACGCATTGAAATCCAAGAGGCACAGAGAACTCCCTTCAGACGTAACTTGAATCGATCTTCTGCACGACATATCATAGTGAAACTGGCAAAATACAAGGATAAAGAGAAAATTCTGAAAGCAGCAAGGGGTAAACGTGCCCTCACATATAAAGGGAGACCTATAAGACTCGTGACTGATCTCTCTTTTGAAACTTGGCAGGCCAGAAAGCATTGGCACGAGATTTTCAGTGTGCTAGACAGAAAAAATATGCAGCCGAGAATCCTTTATCCAGCAAGTCTGTCATTTAGAATAGAAGGAGAGATAAAGGTCTTCCAAATAAACAAAAACTGAAGGAATTTGTCACCACTAAACCAGGCCTACAAGAGATCCTAAGGGGGACCCTGTGAGACAAAGTAACAGAGACATCGCTACAAGCATAAAACATACAGACATCACAATGACTCTAAACCCGTATCTTTCTATAATAACACTGCATGTAAATGGACTAAATGCACCAACCAAAAGACATAGGGTATCAGAATGGATAAAAAAACAAGACCCATCTATTTGCTGTCTACAAGAGACACATTTTAGACCTGAGGACACCTTTAGATTGAGAGTGAGGGGATGGAGAACTATTTATCATGCTACTGGAAGCCAAAAGAAAGCTGGAGTAGCCATACTTATATCAGACAAACTAGACTTGAAATTAAAGGCTGGAACAAGAGATGAAGAAGGACATTATACAATAGTTACAGGGTCTATCCATCAGGAAGAGCTAACAATTATAAATGTCTATGCGCCGAATACCGGAGCCCCCAAATATATAAAACAATCACTCATAAACATAAGCAACCTTATTGATAAGAATGTGGTAATTGCAGGGGACTTTAACACCCCACTTACAGAAATGGATAGATCATCTAGACACACGGTCAATAAAGAAACAAGGGCCCTGAATGAGACATTGGATCAGATGGACTTGACAGATATATTTAGAACTCTGCATCCCAAAGCAACAGAATACACTTTCTTCTCAAGTGCACATGGACCATTCTCCAAGATAGATCATATACTGGGTCACAAAACAGCCCTTCATAAGTTTACAAGAATTGAAATCATACCATGCATACTTTCAGACCACAATGCTATGAAGCTTGAAATCAACCACAGAAAAAAGTCTGGAAAAATTTCCAAAAGCATGGAGGTTAAAGAACACCCTACTAACGAATGAGTGGGTCAACCAGCAATTAGAGAAGAAATTTAAAAATATATGGAAACAAACGAAAATGAAAATACAACAATCCAAACGCTTTGGGACGCAGCGAAGGCAGCCCTGAGAGGAAAATACATTGCAATCCAGGCCTATCTCAAGAAACAAGAAAAATCCCAAATACAAAATCTAACAGCACACCTAAAGGAAAGAGAAGCAGAACAGCAAAGGCAGCCTAAACCCAGCAGAAGAAGAGAAATAATAAAGAACAGAGCAGAAATAAACAATATAGAATCTAAAAAAACTGTAAAGCAGATCAACGAAACCAAGAGTTGGTTTTTGAAAAAATAAACAAAATTGACAAACCTCTAGCCAGGCTTCTCAAAAAGAAAAGGGAGATGACCCAAATAGATAAAATCATGAATGAAAATGGAATTATTACAACCAATCCCTCAGAGATACAAACAATTATCAGGGAATACTATGAAAAATTATATGCCAACAAATTGGACAACCTGGAAGGAATGGACAAATTCCTAAACACCCACACTCTTCCAAAACTCAATCAGGAGAAAAGAGAAAGCTTGAACAGACCCATACCCAGCGAAGAAATTGAATCGGTTATCAAAATCTTCCAACAAATAAGAGTCCAGGACCAGATGGCTTCCCAGGGGAGTTCTACCAGACGTTTAAAGCAGAGATAATACCTATCCTTCTCAAGCTATTCCAAGAAATAGAAAGGGAAGGAAAACTTCCAGACTCATTCTATGAAGCCAGTATTCCTTTGATTCCTAAACCAGACAGAGACCCAGTAAAAAAAGAGAACTACAGGCCAGTATCCCTGATGAATATGGATGCAAAAATTCTCAATAAGATACTAGCAAATCGAATTCAACAGCATATAAAAAGAATGATTCACCATGATCAAGTGGGATTCATTCCTGGGATGCAGGGCTGGTTCAACATTCGCAAATCAATCAACGTGATACATCACATTAATAAAAGAAAAGATCAGAACCATATGATCCTGTCAATGGATGCAGAAAAGGCCTTTGACAAAATCCAGCACCCTTTCTTAATAAAAACGCTTGAGAAAGTCGGAATAGAAGGAACATACTTAAAGATCATAAAAGCCATTTATGAAAAGCCCACAGCTAACATCATCCTTAACGGAGAAAAACTGAGAGCTTGTTCCCTGAGATCAGGAACACGACAGGGATGCCCACTCTCACTGCTGTTGTTTAATATAGTGCTGGAAGTTCTAGCATCAGCAATCAGACAACAAAAAGAAATCAAAGGCATCCAAATTGGCAAAGATGAAGTCAAGCTTTCGCTTTTTGCAGATGACATGATATTATACATGGAAAATCCGATAGACTCCACCAAAAGTCTGCTAGAACTGATACATGAATTCAGCAAAGTTGCAGGATACAAAATCAATGTACAGAAATCAGTTGCATTCTTATACACTAACAATGAAGCAACAGAAAGACAAATAAAGAAACTGATCCCATTCACAATTGCACCAAGAAGCATAAAATACCTAGGAATAAATCCAACCAAAGATGTAAAGGATCTGTATGCTGAAAACTATAGAAAACTTATGAAGGTAATTGAAGAAGATTTAAAGAAATAGAAAGACATTCCCTGCTCATGGATTGGAAAAATAAATATTGTCAAAATGTCAATACTACCCAAAGCTATCTACACATTCAATGCAATCCCAATCAAAATTGCACCAGCATTCTTCTCGAAACTAGAAGAAGCCATCCTAAAATTCATATGGAACCACAAAAGGCCCCGAATAGGCAAAGTAATTTTGAAGAAGAAGACCAAAGCAGGAGGCATCACAATCCCAGACTTTAGCCTCTACTCCAAAGCTGTCATCATCAAGACAGCATGGTATTGGCACAAAAACAGACACATAGACCAATGGAATAGAATAGAAACCCCAGAACTAGACCCACAAACGTATGGCCAACTCATCTTTGACAAAGCAGGAAAGAACATCCAATGGAAAAAAGACAGCCTCTTTAACAAATGGTGCTGGGAGAACTGGACAGCAACATTCAGAAGGTTGAAACTAGACCACTTCCTCACACCATTCACAAAAATAAACTCAAAATGGATAAAGGACCTGAATGTGAGACAGGAAACCATCAAAACCTTTGAGGAGAAAGCAGGAAAAGACCTCTCTGACCTCAGCCGTAGCAATCTCTTACTCGACACATCCCCAAAGGCTAGGGAATTAAAAGCAAAAGTGAATTACTGGGACCTTATGAAGATAAAAAGCTTCTGCACAGCAAAGGAAACAACCAACAAAACTAAAAGGCAACCAACGGAAAGGGAAAAAGATATTTGCAAATGACATATCGGACAAAGGGCTAGTATCCAAATCTATAAAGTGCTCACCAAACTCCACACCCGAAAAACAAATAACCCAGTGAAGAAATGGGCAGAAAACATGAATAGACACTTCTCTAAAGAAGACATCCGGATGGCCAACAGGCACATGAAAAGATGTTCAACGTCGCTCCTATCAGGGAAATACAAATCAAAACCACACTCAGATATCACCTCACGCCAGTCAGAGTGGCCAAAATGAACAAATCAGGAGACTATAGATGCTGGAGAGGATGTGGAGAAACAGGAACCCTCTTGCACTGTTAATGGGAATGAAAATTGGTGTAGCCGCTCTGGAAAGCAGTGTGGAGGTTCCTCAGAAAATTAAAAATAGACCTACCCTATGACCCAGCAATAGCACTGTTAGGAATTTATCCAAGGGATAAAGGAGTACTGATGCATAAGGGCACCTGTACCCCAATGTTCATAGCAGCACTCTCAACAATAGCCAAATTATGGAAAGAGCCTAAATGTCCATCAACTGATGAATGGATAAAGAAATTGTGGTTTATATACACAATGGAATACTACGTGGCAATGAGAAAAAATGAAATATGGCCTTTTGTAGCAATGTGGATGGAACTGGAGAGTGTGATGCTAAGTGAAATAAGCCATACAGAGAAAGACAGATACCATATGTTTTCACTCTTATGTGGATCCTGAGAAACTTAACAGAACCCATGGGGGAGGGGGAGGACAAAAGAAAAAAAAAAGAGGTTAGAGTGGGAGAGAGCCAAAGCATAAGAGACTGTTAAAAACTGAGAACAAACTGAGGGTTGATGGGGGGTGGGATGGAGGAGAGGGTGGGTGATGGGTATTGAGGAGGGCACCTTTTTGGATGAGCACTGGGTGTTGTATGGAAACCAATTTGACAATAAATTTCATATATTTAAAATAAAAAATAAATAAATAGATAATTAAATAAAAAGAGTATTTTCTGACACTGTTGTGCCTTACTGTTGTGGCTGAGCTGAGCTGAATTTGCATTCAGTCTAGTCAGCTGCAATGACCCACTTTTCTTGTTGTGAGTGCACAAGCAAGGTTTTATCCCTGTGCTGTTACAGGGCCTGTCTAGGGCTACCCCATGTTTGTATTAAGGCAGTATCCAACTGGATGCTGTGTTCCATCATTCCACTAGGCCTGCAGTTGCACTGAACTGTTGGGCAATCTTCCTGGTGTGTATGGATATATTCCCCTCTCCCCAGGGTATGGGTCGCTCTGGAGTGATGCAGGTCTCTGCAGAGGTTGTTTACAAGGGTTGTGTTCCAGGGACACCTACCAGGTGAGGCAGAGTGAATGGTACTGATCTGCAGAAGATCAAGGATGTAGGTCATGGAATGCTAGCAAGATAGGTAGAGAGTATTGCAATGGTTCCTGCAAGTGTTTACATATCTAAGCTGGGGAGGGGGGAGAAATTACACCTGCCAGTTCTTTTGTTTTTCGAGAAGTTTGCTAAAAAAAGAAAATGTTTTTCCAGTGTATGTTCTAGGATTAGTAAATAAATCTCCTGCGCATATACCCCAGGTGCTTTTCAATCTGCTGTTTGTGTGCTGGGCCTTGGCTGGTTTATCATGCTTACTTTTTTAAAGGAAAGGACCCAGTTTCCTATTGCCATAGGCCTCTCTTAGAGTGAAGCCTACTGATTTTTAAAATACTGAGTTAAACCCTGCTAACTGTAAAAATTCACAAAGTTGAGCCCCACTGTTTTTCAAAGCCAAATATTATGGGGAGTCCTTTTCCCAGTGCCAGTCCCTCTGCCTGTAGTGACTAGTGTGGGATATGATCCTCTCACTTCTCTGTGCTTATATTGTCCACCCCATTTGTGGTTAGTCTCAGTAAGGATTGATTCTCAACTGCATCTCTCCCACCCTACCCTTTTCAGTGTGGCCTCCTCTCTACAATTAACCGTGGAATGTCTGTTCTGCCAATCTTCAGGTCATTTTAAAAATTGGTTGCACAAATGTAATTATTATCTCAATATGTCCATGGGACAAGGTAAGCTCAGGTTCCTCCTACTCCACCTTCTTCCCTGAAGTGTCCCAATGATACTAGCTTCTATTTTTACCTATTTAGTTACCTTTACAAGAAATCTTTATTTCTTCATTTGCTTTGAGTTACTATATAGTTTTTTTTTTTTATTTTAGCCTGAAGGACTACCTTTAACATTTCTTATAGAGGAAGTTTACTAGAAGCAAACTCCTTTAGCTTTTACCTGAGAATGCCTTAATTTCTGCTGTATTTTTGAAGAATAGTTTTTTATGGACTTAAAATTCTTTGCTGATATATGATCTAGCAATTTCACTCCTATAATTATATCCACAAGACTTGAAAGCAGGTACTTGAACAGGTATCTGTACAGATTTGAGGAAATGAATTAAGACCTTAAAAACATCATTTAAGAGCTAGTATAAGGAGCACACAACTGAGTAAAATTCCTAAAAACCAAATTAATAAAATAGAAGAATATTCAAAATATAGACACAGAAATTAAACTAATTAGAATATAATAGAGATAGAGAACGAAGATAAACTAATAAAGATAATGCTGAAATTGAATAACTTCAATTCAGGAATGGAAAAGATGTATGAGAAGATGTATGTATGAGAAGATACAACAAACAGAAAATTTCCTTGAAATAATGTAGGAACTAAATTTGCAAATATAAAGACTGTACTCTGTGTTCAAGGTTAATGTGATAGATATTGATTGAAATCTAGTCATAACTTGAATACATCATTAAACATCAAAGATAAAGAAGGCAACCAGACACAGAAGGCAAGTCATGTATGCAAACAAATGGAAAAAAAATGTTGGTATTGCGCTTCTCTGGAGATGCAGCTAGTGTCAGAAAACAATGGATGAAATGTGTATAATGTTCTAAGAGACAGTATGATCCAAAAATACTAGTCAAGTTTTAGATCAAATGCAAATTTTATGGGCATACCTTCTAAAGCATGAGAGAACTCAGAATATATATAATGAGCATGAGTACACTTTGAGGGGGAACTACTGAATGATAAAATGTTTCATTTTAAAAAAACTACTGGGGGTACCTGCTGAGCATCTGACTCGGTTTTGGCTCAGGTCATGATCTCAGTTTGTGGGTTCAAGCCCCTCATCAGGCTCTGTGCTGACAGCTAGGTGCCTGCTTGGGATTCTGTGTCTCTGTCTCTCTCTCTCCCTCCCTACCCCACTCTTGCTCTCTCTCTCTCAAAATAAATAAACTTATGAACTTATAAATAAATTAATTAAATAAGTAAGTAAACAAATAAACAAACTACTGAATAATGAATTGTCAACTGAAAAAAGAATGGAGAAGCTGTAGAAAATGGACTAGTAGTGGACATTTATTCCAGTTAACCATATAGTTAAGAATAAACGGAGGGACTATTGTTATGGAATAGGATATGAATGTCACATATTCTAAGTTGTAAATGTCATATATTCTAATTATACATACATACTCATATAACGATATCATCAAGCAGTGGTGGAGAAGAGTATATGAAATATACCAGTGCTGTTTTCCTCATCTTTCAAAACAGAGAATCAATAGTTATTGTATAAAATTGAGGCATAAAGCTTAACAATTCATAACTCCAAAATCTTACTGTTTCTAATTCTATATTTTCTTTTATATTGCCATACATAGTCTCACATTCACAACTCATTATATGATTATGAGAGTCACCAATTCCCAATCTGAAAATCAAAGGAAAATAGTGCATTGGAAGACAGAGGTAAGATATATGTTACTCCAAATCAAGGACATCTCCATTACTACATGATATTCCCTAGAACTTGACAGCTTCAACAAAGCCTGGAAAACAAGAAAAGAAATGAAAATCTTGACTTATTTGAGGCTTAGGTGCACTAAAGCAACAAATGAAAGGCTAAGTGGCACTGTCTCCTAATCAGGGAAGTAATTTGAGAATAACTTGCTGCAGGTGAGGGAGAATAGACAGCGCCACCATGTTTACATAATTATTGCCAGTAGAATGATCAAGGATCATTTTCATAGAATTATAGGGTGAACTATGAGGTATAGGCAAAAACTGGAGAGGTGTGGTGGGTAACATGAGCAAAGAATGTAGGTACACAGACTAGTCATATATTTACAGGGCAAAGTTCTTCCTATTGGTAGCTTCAAGGACACTAAACTGTGAGACAAATCCCAGTTTTGCCACTTCACTGGCTATATGACCTTGGGCATGTCACTTCCTCTCTGGAGGCCTCAACTTTCCTCTCTCTGGAGTATTCTTGATATTCCTGAGTCTCTGGTACGTATGGGGTCACTTTCTCAGGCTAGGCTGAAGCTGGGACAAAACTCCCTAATTGGTAACTACTAGACATCAATTTCTAGGCATAACCTTTAGCAAAAATCTGAAGTTAGTAACACTTATCTCTGGAGCCCTCCCATATTTCTAATACCGTGAGTAATCCTCATTTTGGTGCTTGTTTCAATTTCTCTCTCACTTCCTCCAATAGCTTATCTAAAGTTTTTTTAAGGTTAGCTCAAAATGGTTTAAATGTTAAAGGTGGGGCAGGGGGGGATTAAGGAAATATTTATGGAGAGGAGAGGTTAACATGTGCAGTGTAAATATTTGGGGCAAAGGAAATTGTCCATTTTGCTAGATACACAGGGTAGATTGCTGGTAATGATGGGCTAGAATTGTTATATTGGGATATAATTGTGGGGGGCTTTATATCTCAGGGTCGAGACATTTGAAATTAATTTTATTGATAGTGGAAAGCCTTTTAAGATTTTGTCCAGGGGGTAACCCGAACAAGATGAAGGAGTTTACAAAAAAAAACAAGTTAAAATGCAAATTATATTCCCTGAGAGGTAATACATTAGTTCATTAGCACTTACTAACACCTTAGAGAGAGATTTATTATCAAGGAGCAAAGTGCCCTGACTGGGTTATAAGCACCAGTCTGAGAAATATTGATTAGGAAGAAAAACAGAGTAAACAAGATTCAGAGAACAAGTGGTACCTAAAATATATATTGCAAGGGGGCACTGAACATATGGAAGCAGGAGAACATCACTGGGCTTCAGATGAGGAGAATGTAAGGGCACCAATGTTAGAGTGCAAGGTTGGGTTCTGGGTCCATGTATAGTGATTTGAAAACAGCTTCTGACACAGAAAGAGCTGCCTTTTTCTGCTAGCTAGAAATCACACCATAAGAGATTAATTCTTTATGATCTGAAGAATTCTCTAGGTATTCATTTTTATATATCCTGAGATCCAAAGAAAATTCAAATACCTTTGGATAGCAAACACCTAATATGGATTATTGGGCTCTAATTTCATCACTTCTTATAATCTCCTTTTCCACATGTGTAAAATGGGGGAAATGCCTGTTTTGCCTAACTCATAAATTTGAGGTGAGAGAATGAGAAATTCAGATGAGATGGTAGATGTTACAGAATTTTGTAAATGATAAATTACTAGACCAGTATAAAGAGGGTTGAGTGTTTTCTATAGTTTTCCTTTTCCCCCATTGTACTAGGCAGACAGCTGGGCATTTTGTCATATGTATGTAATTATCAAGACTGTTTGAATTGAAATGACTTGATGTAATTTAAAATATTTTCACAAGAATTACATGGAGGTAAAAATCTCTAAATACAACAACAAAGACAAAGAAACCCACCATGCTTTTTAAATGAAAGTAGTCCATAATCAATCTCACTCAGATTCCAAAATATATAGGAGAGTTTGAGAAATAGAAATTACTTACCTTTACTTTTGCTATAGCCTCTTCAAGATTTATGGCTAGGCTGCTGAAGTTCAAATTTGCCTCAGATTATCACCACTTCCTAATTAACTGCAGGCTTAGAGTACGGCTCTATTCTATTTAGCTTTTAAAAAAAAGGATCTAGTACAATTTGTTTATTGAAGCAATTTCTTGTGTTTAATTTTAATATGAGAGTATCTAACTACTTTGTTCCAAATGTTTTATATCAATGGTTAATGATTTCATCTTTTCTAGATATATTTTTGCTGAAGATTTTTTTATCATTCCAAGACTTTGTTTAAATTTAAAAGGAGAAGTGTTAGTCTTTAAATGTAAAAGTATATTTTCCTGATCTTCAAGTCACAATCAGTCTTATAGAGCCTAGGTCCAGGTATTTGAAAACACTCTGAGGATCACTGTAGTGCAATGGATTTAAAATGGCTTTAGCTCTTCATCTTTATCCTGGTTATCTGTTTCCTTAACTACATCCCAAACTAGCTGGACATCCCCAACGGCAATGAATTCTTATATATTGGCATATGTCACTGAAAGAACACAAGTGTAAGGGAAAAATAAGGCTTACCTATGGAAAGCTGTTTTCAGAAGAGCAAATGATAAAAATTTTAATTGGCAGAGTTGTAGTCCTGGGCCAGATAGTCACTACATTAGGTAAGTCACATTCCCCTTCCAGGCCATAGCTTCTCTATACATAAAACAAATTACTGGACTAGAAAATATGTGAGGTCTCTTCCACAAACATCTACTGAATCTCCTAGCCTTAGAATATAGTGTACACTTCTACATAGTGAGCTATGTAAATGATATCAAAAGGTATGTGTAGGCAACAGTGTTCTGCCAAATTATTTCATTATGTTTTATGGGTCTTTTAGCAAAATATACTAGACCACTTTTCAAAGTACTCTCCTGGTCATCAGCTTAAAACAGTGCACAAGGTCTTTCAGAGTACTTGTTATTGATGTAGTTGAACACCCATACAGTACAATCTCAAAAAAAAATGAAACCTGGGTCCCTTCATTAGAATCACCTAGAATGCATATACCAAGATATCATTGCAATCTCTTGAATAAAATTCTTCAGAGTAGGTGATAACTGGGAGCGTACACATTATCAAGCTCCTCACCTGATTCTAACACCCACTAAAGTTTGAGGGTCATAAAATACAAAGTTAGAGTCCTTCAGGCATTTGGCAGATACACAGAGAAATAGGATAATTGTGCCTTGAACACAGCAGTTGCTGGGATTATAAAAGTATGGGTGAGGAGGTAATCAGGACACTCACTAAAAGAAAAAATTTCCTGCTTATAGAATAAAACATTACAAACTATAGGCATGAAACTAAGTACAGGATTATATGAGAATGAATCCTCAGAGGAGAAAAGTGACAGTGTGATAATTTGACATTATAAAAATCACTCTTGGGAAGATGGCAGTGTAGGAGGATTCTGGGCTCATTCGTCCTGCTGATTGCTTAGATTCCACCCACATCTGCCTAAATAACTCAGAAAACCAGCGGAAGACTAGCAGAACAGACTTTCCAGAGCCAAGCATAAACAAGCGACACACGGAAGAGGGTAGGAAGGGCAGAGAGGCGATGCATGCTACACGGACTGGCAGGAAGAGGCTGGGGCGGTGGAGGGGCAGCCCGCCTGGCAAGGCAGAACCCCCAAAGTCTGGCTTGCAAAAGCAGAGGGGCTGGACTGGGTGAGTTCTGACAGCGAGCGGGACTTAACATCTGGAATGTTAAAAATCAACAGCTCTGCTCTCAGAGACCAGGGAGAGCGAGAGGACCCTGGGAGGGAGAGTTGTTGAGCCCCAGAAGGACAGAGCCTGGTGGGGGAACAAAGGCACTGGCAACAGCCATTTTCTGCTCCCATCCCGCAGCCAAAATTCCAATGGGAACCAGTTCCCATCACCAAACTTGCTTGCAACACGCAAACGCCCAACACTGTGCTTCTGTGGATCCATCCCTCCAATGGGCCTGCCTCCCTCCAGGTGCTGCAGAGTCTCTCATGCAGGGGACCACCAACAGCAAAGCTACGTAGGCCTGCCCTTCCCACCCCTGTGCACCTTGCAGATCCACCCCTCTAATACACCCTTGGACAGATCCCATCAAAGCAGCACGACAAACCTGGCAGTGTCCAAGCAGACCATACAGGGGCCACAGCACTCCACAGTGAGTCCTGCCCCTGGGAAGGATAAGGTACACACCAGTCTGACTATGGCCCCAGCGGTGGGCTGAGGGCAGACATTGGGTCTGAGGCAGCCCTGCCCACTAATACAAGTTTCTCCAGACAGCAAAGCGGAAGTGCCCTGCATTTTGGAGCTACTGCAGGGACTAGCCAAAACGACAAAACTTAAGAATTCTCAAAAGAAACTGCAGTAAGTGTTGACAGCTAACGAATTGAACAAAACCAATTTAAGCAATATAACTGAAAAAGAATTTAGAATAATAGTCATAAAATTAATCACTGGGCTTGAAAAAAGCATAGAGGAAAGCAGAGAATCTATTGCTACAGAGATAAAGGGACTAAAAAATAGTAATGAGGAACTAAAAAATGCTATAAATGAAGGGCAAAATACAATAGAGGCGGCCACAGCACAGTTTGAAGAGGCAGAAGAGAGAATAGGTGAATTAGAAGATAAAATTGTGGAAAAAGAGGAATCTGAGAAAAAGATAAAAAATAAAAACAGGAGTATGAGTGGAGAATTAGAGAACTAACTGATGCAATAAAATGGAACAATATCCCTATCATGGGAATTCCAGAAGCAGAAGAGAGAGAGAAAGGGGCTGAAGGTGTACTTGAAGAATTCATAGCTGAGAACTTAACTAATCTGGGGAAGGGAAAAGACTTTGAAATCCAAGAGGCACAAAGAACGCCCTTCAGACATAACTTGAATCGGTCTTCTGCACGACATATCATAGTGAAACTGGTAAAATACACGAATAAAGAGAAAATTCTGAAAGCAGCTAGGGATAAACGTGCTCTAACATATAAAAGGAGACTGATAAGACTCGTGACGGATCTGTCTACTGAAACTTGGCAGGCCAGAAAGAAAAGGCAGGAAATCTTCAATGTGGTGAACAGAAAAAAAAATTATGCAGCCGATAATCCTTTATCCAGCAAGCTTGTCATTCAGAAAGAAGGAGAGACAAAGGTCTTCCCAAACAAACAAAAACTGAAGGAATTCATCACTAAAGCAGCCCTACAAGAGATCCTAAGGGGGATTCTGTGAGTGAAATGTTGCAGGGACCACAAAGTACCAGAGATATCACTACAAGCATGAAATCTACAGACATCACAATGACTCTAAACCCATATCTTTCTATAATAACACTAAGTGTAAATGGGCTAAATGCTCCAACCAAAAGACATAGGGTATCAGAATGGATAAAACACACACACACACACACACACACACACACACACACACACACAACAAGACCCATCTATTTGGTGTATACAAGAGACTCATTTTAGACCTGAGGACACCTTCAGGTTGAAAGTGTGGGGATGGAGAACTGTCTAATATGCTACTGGAAGTCAAAAGAAAGCTGGAGTAGCCATACTTATATCAGACAACCTAGACTTTAAATTAAAGGCTGTAACAAGAGATGAAGAAGGGCATTATATAATAATCACAGGGTCTACCCATCAGGAAGAACTAACAATTATAAATGTCCATACACCAAATATGGAAGCCTCCAAATATATAAAACAATTAATCACAAACATAAGCAACCTTATTGATAAGAATGTGGTAATTGCAGGGGACTTTAATACCTCACTTATAACAATGGATTGATCATCTAGACACAGGATCAATAAAAAAAAAAAAAAAACAAGGGCCCTGAATGATACATTGGATCAGATGGACTTGACAGATATATTTAGAACGCTGAATCACAAAACAACAGAATATACTTTCTTCTCGAGTGCACATGAAACATTCTCCAAGATAGATCACACACTGGTCACAAAACAGCCCTTCATGAGTATACAAGAATTGAGATCATACCATGCACACCTTCAGACCACAATGCCATGAAACTTGAAATCAACCACAGGAAAAATTCTGGAAAATTTCCAAAAGCATGGAGGTTAAAGAACACTTTACTAAATAATGAATGGGTCAACCAGGCAATTAGAGAAGAAATTTAAAAATATATGGAAACAAATGAAAATGAAAAGACAACAATCCAAACGCTTTGGGATGCAGGGAAGTCAGTCCTGAGAGGAAAACACATTGCAATCCAGGCCCATATCAAGAAACAAGAAAAATCCCAAATACAAAATCTAACAGCACACCTAAAAGAAATAGAATCAGAACAGCAAAGAACCCTAAACCGAGCAGAAGAAGAGAAATAATAAAAATCAGAGCAGAAATAAACAATATAGAATCTAAAAAAACTGTAGAGCAGATCAATGAAACCAAGAGTTGTTGTTTTTTTTTAAATAAACAAAATTGACAAACCTCTAAGCAGTCTTCTCAAAAAGGGAAGAGAGAGGACCCAAAACATAAAATCATGAATGAAAATGGAATTATTACAACCAATTCCTCAGAAATACAAGCAGTTATCAGGGATTGCTATGAAAAATTATATGCCAACAAACTGGACAACCTGGAAGAAATGGACAAATTCCTAAACACCCACACGCTTCCAAAATCAATCAGGAGGAAGCAGAAAGCTTGAACAGACCCATAACCAGTGAAGAAATTGAGTCACTTATCAAAAATCTCCCAATAAATAAGAGTCCAAGACCAGATGGCTTCCCTGGGTAATTCTACCAGGCATTTAAAGCAGACATAATACTTATCCTTCTGAAGCTGTTTCAAAAAATAGAAAGGGAAGCAAAACTTCTAGACACATTCTATGAAGCCAGCATTACTTTGATTCCTAAACCAGACAGTGACCCAGAAAAAAAAAAAAAAAGAGAACTACAGGCCACTATCCCTGATGAATATGGATGCAAAAATTCTCAATAAGATACTAGCAAATCGAATTCAACAGTATATAAAAAGAATTATTCCCCATGATCAAGTGGGATTCATTCCTGGGCTGCAGGGCTGGTTCAACATTCGCAAATCAATCAATGTGATACATCACATTAATAAAAGAAAAAAAAGGAACCATAAGATCCTGTCAATCGATGCAGAAAAAGCATGTGACAAAATTCAGCATCCTTTCTTAATAAAAACCGTTGAGAAAGTCGGGATAGAAGGTACATACTTAAACATCATCAAAGCCATTTATGAAAAGCCCACAGCTAATATCATCCTCAATGGGGAAAAACAGAGCTTTCTCCCTGAGATGAGGAACACGACAGGGATGTCTACTCTCACCGCTGTTGTTTAAGATAGTCTTGGAAGTTCTAGCATCAGCAGTCAGACAACAAAAGGAAATCAAAGGCATCAAAATTGGCAAAGATGAAGTCAAGCTTTCACTTTTTGCAGATGACATCATAGTATAAATAGAAAACCCGATAGATTCCACCAAAAGTCTGCTAGATCTGATACATGAATTCAGCAAGTCGCAGGATACAAAATCAATGTACAGAAATCAGTTGCATTCTTCTACACTAATAATGAAGCAACAGAAAGACAAATAAAGAAACTGATTCCATTCACAATTACACCAAGAAGCATAAAATTCCTAGGAATAAACCTAACCAAAGATGTAAAAGTTCTGTATGCTGAAAACTATAGAAAGCTTATGAAGGAAATTTAAGAAGATATAAAGAAATGGAAAAACATTCCTTGCTCATGGATTGGAAGCATAAATGTTGTAAAAATGTCAATACCATCCAAAGCTATCTACTCCTTCAATGCAATCCCAGTCAAAATTGCACCAACATTCTTCTTGAAGCTAGAACAAGCAATCCTAAAATTTGTGTGAAACCACAAAAGACCCTGAATAGCCAAAGTAATATTGGATAAGAAGAGCAAAGTGGGAGGCATCACAATCCCAGACTTTAGCCTCTACTACAAAGCTGTAATCATCAAGACAGCATGGTATTGGGACAAAGGCACTGATTTTCATGTTTTTGCAACCAGTGGGGCTTAATGACTACAGTTTTAAAGGTCTGCAGGCTTGGCTGGGATAGAGCCCTGAGGGTGCTGCCCTATCCTGCAGAGAAGGCAGGGAAACACCTGGGGGCAGACTTTGTGAAAATAGTGAAAGGAAGAACTCCTATGTCACAGGGGTGGTTGTGGGGGGTGGGGTTATTCGCTTTTCTTGGGGTGCTTCCCTGAGAGGGAGCATTCATGGAGATGCCTCTCTGGGGACAAAGGAGCCCATTGGTGTGATTTTCCTTCTGTGCCCCTCAGCAGAAACACAGAGAAAAGTGCAGGAAGCAGTGCAGCACACACACTGGCTGCTTGAACTGCTTGTACCAAGTCCCACAACCTTGGATTCTGTCAAGATTGGCCCTCTCTTCTTTTTTTTCCCTTTTCAAGTTATTTAAACTCTAGTTAGTATATATGGTAAAATTGGTTTCAGATATACAATTTAGTGATTCATCACATAACACTCAGTGCTCATCACAAGTGCCCTCTTTAATACCCATCACCCATTCAGCTCATTCCCCACCCCCCTCTTTCCATCAACTTTCAGTTTGTTCTCTGTAGTTAAGAGTCTTTTATGGTTTGATTTTATCCTTTTTTCTCTTACTCTTATGTTCATGTTTTGTTTCTTAAATTCCACATATGAGTGAAATCATATGGTAATTGTCTTTCTCTGACTGACTTATGTGGCTGAGCATAAAACACTCTAGCTCCATCCATCGCCCATGCTGTTGCAAATGACAAGATTTCATTCTTTTTTTTCTGGCTGAGTAATATTCCATTATGTGTGTGTGTGTTTGTGTGTGTGTGTGTGTATAGATATATTTATGTAATATATGTAACATACATATATATGTGTAAATGTAATGTACATGTAAAACATGTAATGTAAATGTAAAACAAATAATATATGTAACATATATATATATATATATATATGTACATATATATATATGTAAATAACAGCTTCTTTATCTATTCATCAGTTAATGGACATTTGGATTCTTTCCATATTTTGGCTGTTATTGATAATGCTGCTATAAACATCATAGTGCATGTGCCTCTTTGAATCAGTAGTTTTGTATCCTTTGGGTAAATACCTGGTAGTGAAATTGCTGAGTCGTACTGTAGTTCTACTTTTAACTTTTTGAGGAACCTCCATATTGTTCTACAAAATGCCTGTACCAGTTTGGATATCCACCAACAGTGTGAAAGGGTTCCCCTTTTTCCATATCCTCACCAACACCTCTTGTTTCCTGTGTTGTTAATTTTAGCCATTCTGACAGGTGTAAGGTGATATCTCATCATAGTTTGGATTTGTATTTCCCTGATGATCAGTGATGTTGAGCATCTTTTCACATGTCTGTTAGTCATCTGTATGTTTGCTCAGTCAAATTTGCCTCAGTCCCAGCCCAGTGGGCCCCTTCCCCAGAATATCAGCAGAAACATCTGCCCTCACCATGTCTCCTGATGAGAGAGTTTATCAGGGCTTTAGTTCTCGTGGAAGTAGTATCATGTCTAATTTAACAAGCGGACCAGAGAACACCTAGATAAAAGTCACAACTTTCTGGCCAAGGACCAAAAACTACCCACTGCAGGCAAGGAGAGCATCTGAAGACTCCTGGCTTGAAGTATAGAACAGAAAAAAAAAAAAAACAGCAGAGCACATGCAGCACACACCAGAGACCCTCCCTGAAGCTCCAGGCCTAGACACTATAAGACCTCTTGTACATAAAAGCATTGCCTCAGGACCAGGAAGCATAATGGGCTTATCTGACACAGAGAAGAAGACACAGACTCAGACAAAATGCCAAAATGGAGGAATTCATCCCAAAATAAAGAATAAGATAAGTTCACTGACAGAAATCTAAGTGAAACAGATATAAGTAATGTGCCTAATGAAGACTTTAAAGTAACAATCATAAGGCTATTCACTGGGCCTGAGGGGGACAAAATAGACTTCAGGGAGACCCTTACTGCAGAGATTAAAAAAATTCATTCAGAAATGAGGAATGCAATAACTGAGATTCAAAACAGGTTTGATACAATAGACAGCAGGCTTCAAGAAGTAGAACGAATTAGTGATATAGAAAACAAAACAATTGAACATAATGAAGCTGAACAAAAGAGAGAAAAACAAATTATGGGACATGAGAATAGACTTAGTAAATTCATGGACTCCATCAAACATAATAACATTTGCATTATAGGAGTCCCAGAAGAAGAAGAAGAGAGAAAAGGGGGCAGAAAATTTCTTTGAGGAAATATTAGCTAAAAATTCCCTGATCTCAGGAAAGAAACATACATACAGATCCAGGAGGCAAAGAAAACTTCAATCAAAATAAACAACGACAGATCACACAAGATATAATTAAATTTTCAAAATATAGTAATAAAAAATCTTAAAAGCAGCAAGACAAAGGGAGTCCTTAACTTACAAGAGAAAGCCCATAAGGCTAGCTGCAGATCTCTCAGCAGAAACTTGGCAAGCCAGAAGGGAGTGGCATGACATATTGAAAGTGATGAATGGAAAAAATCTGCAACCAAGAATACTCTAGGGGCACCTGGATTGGCTCAGTCGGTTGAGCATCCAACTTCAGTTCAGGTCATGTTCTTGCAGTTCGTGAGTTCGAGCCCCGCGTCGACCTCTGTGCTTTCAGCTCATAGTCTGGAGCCTGCTTCAGTTTCTCTTGCTCCCTCTCTCACTGCCCTTTCCCTGCTCATTCTCTCTCTCTCTCTCTCTCTCTCTCTCTCCCTCTCTCTCTCTCTCTGTCTCTCAAAAATAAATAAACATTAAAAAAATTTTAAAAAGGATACTTTTTCCAGTAATGCTGTCATTCAGAATAAAAGGAGAGATGAAGAATTTCACAGACAACAAAAACTAAAGGAATTTCTGAGCACTAAAACAGCTCTGCAAGAAATATTAAAAAGGACTCTTTGAGTGGGAAAGACTAAAAGCAACACTAGAAAATAGATAGATAGATAGATAGATAGCCCAAGTGTCCATCAACACCGAATGGAAAAATAGGTATATATATATATATATATATATACACACACACATACACACACACAGTGGAATATTACTAAGCCATCAAAAGGAATCTAATTTAACCATTTGAAATGATGTGAATGGAGCTAGAGAGTATAATGCTAATTGAAGTAAGTCAGAGAAAGACAAATGCCATTTTATTTCACTCATATGTAGAATTTAATAAACAAAACTAATGGTTAAAGGGAAAACAAAAGAAAGAGAGGCAAACCAAGAAACAGACTCTAAACCATAGAGGACAAATGATAGTTACCAGCAGAAGGGGGTGGGGGATGGATGAAATAGATGATGGGCATTAAGGAGTGCACTTGTTGTGATGGGTACCAGGTGTCATATGGAAGTTTTAAATCATTATATTGTACACCTGAAACTAATATTACACTGCATCTTAACTATACTGGAATGTACATCATAAAACTTAAAAAGAAAAAACATGTATCAAAGTTAAAGAAAAAATCAGTATAGTCACTTATAAGTATAATGATTACTCAAGGGATTCACAAAATAACATGATGTAAAGTATGACATACTTAAAACATGGGGGGAGTAAAAACTTAGTGCTTTTAGAGTGGGGCTAAACTTCAGCCACCATCAACTTAATACAGACTGCTATATACATGTTATATATTAACATATTGATAAGTATAAATTAAAAAACCTATAATATATATACAAAAAATAAAGAGGAATCAATCCAAGTATAACATTAAAGAAAGCTATCAAACCACAAAGGAAGAGAGCAAAAGAAGAAAGGAACAGAGAAGAGCTAAAAAATAATCTGTATAACAAGTAATAAAATGAGTTCATACTTATCAATAATTATTTTCAGTGTAAATATACTAAATTCTCCAATCAAAAGGCATAGAGCGACTGATACAAATAAGAAATTTACAATATGTTACAATTAAGAAAAAAAATGTCCCATTTTATTATGCCTACAAAAGACTCACTTCAAACCTACAGACTCATACAGTTTATAACTGAAAGGTGGAGTACATTTACCATGCAAATGGATAAGAAAAGAATCCGGGAGTATCAATACTTGTATCAGACCAAGTAGACTTTAAAACTAAGATTGTAACAAGAGAAAAAGGACACTGAATAATAATGAAGGAGCTATCCAACAATAAGATATAAAAATTTTAAATACTGTGGCCTCTGGGTGGCTCAGTCGGTTATGTAACCAACTTCAGCTCAGGTCATGATCTCACAGTTTGTGTGTTTGAGCCCTGCATTGGGCTCTGGGCTGACAGCTCAGAGCCTGGAGCCTGCTTCAGATTCTGTGTCTCCCTCTCTCTCTCCCCCTCCCTCGCTTGTTCTCTGTCTCTGTCTCTGCCTCTGTCTCTCTGTCTCTGTCTATCAAAAATAAATAAACATTAGATTTTTTAAAATTTAAATATTTATGTACCCAGGGGCGCCTGGGTGGCTCAGCTGGTTGAGCGTCCGACTTCGGCTCAGGTCATGGTCTCGCAGTTTGTGAGTTCAAGCCACACCTCGGGCTTTGTGCTGACAACTCGGAGCCTGGAGCCTGCTTCAGATTCTGTGTCTCTCCCTCTCTCTCTGCCCCTCCACCACTCACACTCTGTCTCTCTCTCCTTCAAAAACAAATAAGCATTAAACATTTTTTTAAAAATTTTAAAAAATTTATGTACCCAACATGAAAGCAGCTACATACATAGTGCAAATAATATCAGACATTAAGGAAGAACTTGACAGGAATACAATAATACTACGGGACTTTAACACCCCAATTACCTCAATGGCTAGATCATCCAGACAGAAAAACCAACATGGAAACACTGGCTTTGAATGGCTCAATTAACCAGATGGACTAGATATATTCAGACATTTCATCCAAAACAGCAGAATTCACATTATTTTCAAGTTCACAGAGAACATTCTCTAGGACAAACCACGTGTTAGGTCAAAAAACAAGTCTCAACAAATTCAAAAAAGATTGAAATCATATCATGCTCTTTTCTGACCACAATAGTATAAAACTATAAATCACTGAGGTGTGCCTGAGTGACTCAGTCAGTTAAGCATCCTACTTTTGATTTGGGCTCAGGTCATGATCTCACGGTAGTGAGATCAAACCCTGTGTTGGGCTCTGCACTGTATGTGGATCCTATTTGAGAGTCTCTCTCCTTCTCCCTCTGCCCTTCCCCTGCTCGCTCACTCGCTCTCTCTCTCTCTCTCTCTCTCAAAAAAAAAAAAAAAAGCACCATAAATCAATCAGAAGAAAAATTTAAAAAGAACACAAATACATGGAGGTTAATTTAACATGCTAGAGCAATGAATTGGTCAGTGAAGAAATCAAAGAAAAAGAAAAAATACATGAAGATAAATGAAAATGAAAACACAATGGCCCCAAGTCTTTGGCATGCAGCAAAAGCTGATTTAAGAGGAAAGATTATAGCAATACAGGTCTACCTCAAGAAGCAAGAAAAATCTCAAATAAACTATCTAACCTTATACCTGAAGGAGCTAGAAGAGCAAACAAAGCCCAAAGATACTAGAAGGAAGGAAATAATAAAGATGAGAGCATAAATAAATGAAGTAGAGACTAAAAAGTAAAAGAAAAAGTTAAAAGAAATCAAAACTTCAGCCAGACTCAACAAGAAAGAGGATTCAAATAAAATTAGAGATGAATGAAGAGAAAAAACAAATGGCATCTCATAAATACAAAAGATTATGAGAATACTATAAGAAATTATATGCAATTAAATTGGACAACCTAGAAAAATGGATACATTATTAGAAGCATATAACCTGTCAAAACTGAATCAGGAAGAAGTAGAAAACTTAAACAAACTGATTACTAGCAATGACATTGAATCAGTGATCAAAAAAAAAAAATACAGGACCATATGGATTCATAGTAAATTCTACTAAACATTTAGAGAAATGTTAATACCTATTATTCTCAAACTAATCCAAAAAACAGAAGAAGGAAGGAATCATCCAGAGTTATTTTACAAGGTCAGCTTTATCCTGATACAAAAACCAGATAAAGATACTACAAAAATAAACAGATAAACCACTGGTCTCTGATGCACACAGATGAAAAAATTCTCAACAAAATATTAGCAAATCAAATCCAACAATACATTAAAAAATCATTACCACCACGCTTCATTTGGATTTATAGTGGGGATGCGAGGGTGGTTTAATATTCACAAAGCAATCAACATTATACATCATGTTAACAAGAGAAATGATAAAAAACATATGATCATCTCAACAAAAGCAGAGAAACATTTGACATAGTTCAGTATCCATTCATAATAAAACTCTCAATGAAACTGGTTTAGAGGGAACATGCTTCAATATAAGAAAGGCCATATATGAAAAACCCATAGCTAATATCATACTTAATGGTGAAAAGCTGGAGCTTTTCCACTAAGATCAGGAAAAAGAAAAGGATGTCCACTCTCACCACTTTTATTCAACATAGCAACCAGACAAGAAAAAAAAAGGCATTCAAATTGGTAAGGAAGAAGTAAAACTTTCACTATTTGCAGATGACATGATACTATATAAATAAAACTCTAAAGAGTTCACCAAAAAACTAGAACTTATAAATGAATTTAGTGAAGTCACAGAATACACAATTAATATACAGAAACCTGTCGCATTTATTTGCACCGATATTGAAATATCAGAAAGTGGGGCGCCTGGGTGGCTCAGTCAGTTAAACGTCCGATTTCGGCTCAGGTCATGATCTCTCAGTCTGTGAGTTCGAACCCCGCGTCGGGCTCTGTGCTGACAGCTCAGAGCCTGGAGCCTGTTTCAGATTCTGTGTCTTCCTCTCTCTGACCCTCCCCCATTCATGCTCTGTCTCTCTCTGTCTCAAAAATAAATAAACGTTAAAAAATTTTTTTAGAAATATCAGAAAGAGAAACTAAGAAAAAAATCCCATTTACAATTGCACCAAAAATAATAAAATACATAGGAATAATCTCAACCAATGACATGATAAATCTGTACTCTGAAACTGTAAAACATTGATAAAGGAAATTGAAGATGACACAAACAAATGGAAAGATATCCTATGCTCATGGATGGAAAGAATCAATATTGTTAAAATGTTCATACAACCAAAAGGAATCTATAGATTTAATGCAATCCCGGTCACAATACCAACAACATTTTTTACATTATTAGAACAAATAATACTAAAATATATACAGAACTACAAAATACCTCAAATAACCAAAGCAATCTTGAGAAAGAACAACAAAGGTGGAGTTCTCACAATCCTAGATTTCAATGTATACTTCAAAGCTATAGTAATCCAAACAATATGGCACTGGAATAAAAGTAGATACAAAAATCAATGCAGTAGGATAGAAAGCCTAGAAATAAACTCTCACATGTATGGTCAATTAATCTGTGAGAAAGGAGACAAAAATATGCAAAGGGAAAAAGTCTCTTCAACAAATGGTGTTGGGAAAACTGGACAGCTACATACAAAAATACTAAAATAGTCCGTAAAATAAACCATTTGTTTACAGTATAAACAAAAATAAATTCAAAATGAATTAAAGCCTAAATGCAAGACCTGAAACTATAAACTATCAAAATCTCTTTGACATCAGATGTAGAAAGTTTTCTAGATACGTTATGTCTCCTTTGGCAAGGGGAATGAAGCAAAATTAAACTATTGGGGCTATACAAAAATAAAAATGCTTTTGCAAAGTAAGGGAAACCATCAATAAACAAAAATCCTAACTACTGATTGTGAAAAGATATTTTGAAATAATATATTCAATTAGGGGTTGACTTGCCTAAAATATAAAGTACTTACATAACTCAACATGTAGGAAACAGCTAATCAGATTAAAAAATGTACAGAGGATCTAAATAGACGTCTTTCCAAAGAAGACTCACAGATGACCAACAGACACATAAAACTAGCTCAACACCATTAATAATCAAATAAATGCAAATTAAAACCAAATTAAAACTTATCAAAATGGCTAATATCAAAAATGCAAGAAATAACACATGTTGATAAGAATGTGGATAAAAAGGGACTTTTCTGCACTGTTGGTGGGAATGCAAATTGGTGAAGCCACTGTGGAAAACAGCACTGAGTTTCCTCAAAAAATTAAAAATAGAAATACTATATGATCCAATAATTCTACTCCTGGGTATTTGCCCAAATAAAACAAAAACAATAAATTAAAAAAAAATACATGCACCCTTATATTTATTGTAGCAGTATTTACAATAGCCGAGATAACAAAGCATTCCAAGTGTCCATCAATAGATGAATGCATAAAGATGTGATATATATGTATACAATGGAATATTACTGAGCCATAAAAAAGAATAAGACCTTGCTTTGCATAATACGGAACTATAGAATATAATCTTAAGTGAAATAAGTCAGAGAAAGATAAATACCATAGATTTCACTCATATGTGGAATTTAAGAAACAAAACAAATGAACAAAGGAAAAGAGACAAATAATTTAAAAAACTTTTAAATACGGAGAAGAAACTTATGATTGCCAGAGAGGTGAGTGGGGGGTAGTGGTGAAATAGATAAAAGAGATTAACAGCGTACTTATCTAGATGAGCACTGATTAACTTATAGAATTGTTGAATCATTTTATTATACACCTGAAACTAATATAACACTAATTATACTCAATAGAAAAATAGATTGGTTTTCTATCACATAAAAAATAAATAGAATACTAAGGGCAGGGTACCAATTATATCTACTTTTCTCACTGGTATGTAATGTGGACTGGCCTTAATATTGGTAGAGTCCCAGGTTTCATTGAAGTCATTGAATGCATCCATTAGCATGTAAGTTCTTTTTATCTGAGATGGAGAACACTTAAGCCATTATCACTTTAGTCAGAATGATAAGATTAGACCCCACTATTTATCAAGAACTTCATTATCAGGATCTGGAATTTGCTGGGAGTTGAGGAAGTCTACAGGATTGAAAATTAGACAGAAAAGCCCAGGTAGAAATCTATAGGAAGATGTATTGGATACCTTAAGAGGGAAAGAGAGGTTAGTAAAACAAAAGAAGGCAATTAAGAAATGTAGTAGCCTTATTTAAGGAAAATTCTTGAATGTTATTTTTCTCAAAAAATAGACCTTGATACAATCTCAAAATGAATCAAAATATATGAAATTCTAGGTGAGAGTATTGGTAAAAGTAAGGAAGAATTTTATTCTCCAGCTTGTCTAATTCTGAGGTAGAGATGGAAACTGAGCAGGAAAAGCACAACCAAGAGGGAGTAGAGCATAGGGAAACCACATGTGCAAACATCCTTGTGGGCCTCAAGCCAGTTACCTGGTCAGGGACTCTTATGCTCCCATGTTCTTTAAGACATCCCTCTAACTTCCTTTGCATAAAGTTTTTGATTCCTAGGTAGGGTATTAAAATTATTTTTCTTCATTTTTAGAAATACTAACGATTTTCATGAAAAAGAATGGACCTTCAGGATGCCTGGGTGGCTCAGTCGGTTGAGTGTCAGACTCTTGATTTTGGCTCAGGTCATGATCTCAGGGTTGTGGGATGGATCCCCACATTGAGCTCTGTGCTAAGGTTGGAGCCTGCTCGTCTCTCTCTCTCTCTCTGTCCCTCCCTCCCCGTCTCACCTGCTCATGTGTTTTCTCTCTCTCTTTCCCTCTCCCCTCTCTCAAAACGGACCTTCATAGAACCTTTCAAATGATATCACTCAGGCATCTACCGATTGACAGGCCTTACCCAGAGAGTCAGTATGGGTTGCATACAGAAGTGATAGAACCCTGAGTATAACATTTTCTCACCTGATACTTTTGCCAGAAGTCAGTCAAATATTTAATTTAAGTTATCAAAATGTGAAGATTCTCCTCTCCAACTCTTCTAAAGAGAATAGCAGTCATTTTGATAAGTGTTTGTGTCTTCAGATCCAAGGTAGCTCACATTTAGCTATTTCATTCAGTTTCAAATGGCTTACCTTGAAAAAGAACTCTAAGCAGAAGAAAATGTATCAGTGGTATCCACACCCCTACCTTCTCTATCCATTACGATGTGTGAGTCACTAGACTCACATTGATATTCCCCTAGTCACCCCAAGTCTGTCTCCTTTGTTTTTAATCATTGCTTTAGTCATTACAGCAAAGTGTGACTTCCCCTGAGAGTTGGATGTTGCAGTTAGTTCCTGCTGTAACTGACATAATTGTCAGATGAATTTGTATAATAAAATCTTTCACTGTCCTGATTTAGGCCAGAACAACAATAAGCTACTCCAGTGGAATGGATATACCAGCAAATGGGCTTTGAGACTATGAAGAAGTGTCAATGTCTGTTAACATGTCACCAGTCTTCCAAAATGAGTTTGATTTTGCATCTGACCAAAGAACTAAAACCAGCAATGTATCTTTCCCTCCATGAAACTACCTCTCATCTGGTCTGTGATCTGAAAGGAAACTAACAATTGGAATTTCAAAATAAAATTAGGGGACTTTAAATCCATTTAGGTTTCTCCTTATTTTAGTAACTATACTAGTAAGAAGAGAGGGAAAATCCTATAGGGTGTGATTCAAGGGTACAGTGAGAAAGCACCATTTGTTCAAAAACATATTCTTCTATGAAACTGTTAATACACTTAGGTACTTGGGTGGCTCAGTTGGTTTAGCATCTGACTCTTGATTTCAGCTCAGGTCATGATCTCCCAGTTTTGTGAGTTTGAGCCCTGAATAAGGCGCTGTGCTGACAGTGAGGAGCCTCTTTGAGATTCTCTGTCTCTCCCTCTCTCTCTGCCCCTCTCCCACTCATGCTGTCTCTGTCTCTCTCAAAATAAATAAGTAAACTAAAAAAAAAAAACTGCCAATGCCCCAATATCTTTCATTCATTTATTCAATACATACTTATAGTGTCTGCCATGTACCAGGCACATTCTCAGAAACATGAAAAATATTGTAGGCATTTTCAGATGGGGAAGGGAAATAGTATAAGAAGCACTTGAAAGCTGGCCTGTAGGTAATGAGGGAAGGGAGTGAAAAAAGGATATCACCAAGAGAAGACAAAGCTAAAAAAAGAGAGATAAATTATCCTGATTTCTTAATTGTGGTTCCAACAACACTGTCAATATGTCTCATTTAGAGCTCCAATTAGCTAGTAAAATTGGTGATTATAGCTTTTAATCAATTAAATGCTTTCTGAGTTGTGGAAGATAATTATCTTGCAAAAAGAAATGTTTTACATTTGTGTTTTCTTTCTTTGGGGGGTTTTTAAATATTGTTGAATAGGAAATTTATTAATTTTACTAATTTAAGGTAAATTTAATTCATTAAATGTTCACCATGCTTTTAGCTTACAACTGATTCATCACTCTTGTTTCAAGCACAGATAAATATTTTACATAGCTTATCAAATTTTTCTCCAAGTCTTATTTGTTTTTAATTCCTGAGCAAACATTGCTCTGAGGTATATATTTTTTGTGAACCAAATATGTTCAAAGATCACAGATTACACCTTGTTGGCATTGACAGTTTTCCACAGGACCAACATTGGTTTTAGCAGCATTTTTAATGTGATTCCTGTGATGAGTAGGCAATGATGTTAATAATACTCCTGGGTCACATCAGTAAATAAGACCTACCCTTGCAGCAGAAATCTCATATCCTGAGATTGCTGACATTTGAAGATTAGAAATTTACTTTCTAAATCTTCTTTACTTTCCATTTAAGCACACGGTCAACTAATTTCTCCCCTAGAAATGTAAACAATTCATCCCTTTGTAGACCTGATACCATGAACATATAAAAAAATTTTAAAGTATAATCACAACAAAACATTTCTCTAGATTATGAAACATTATTTTGGCTTATATGTAATATAATATTCCTGTGTAACATAAACTCAAAACCATAGTGGTGGTACGTGTTATGTAATCATTTTTTTTCATGTGACAGTTGTTAATTTCTGATACATTATCCAAGAAAAATACTAGTAGAGCCAGATCAATTCATTAAATTACCTTTTATACTCTTGAGAGTTTTCAATCAACAATCCTTCAAACTAATTCCCTATTGACTTGATCTGTTTTGGAAAACGTTTACACTATGCAAAAGGAGAAATCCATTTAATTACTGAATTTTGAATGGAAAATACTTACATAGGAAACCAAGTAAATGGTTCTTATTTTTACTGAGTGGATGATTTTTTTAATAAAAACTAATAAATTAATATTGATACAATACTTTTAACTAATCCATGGACCTTAATTTAATTCCACCAGTTTTTATTGGAATACACATATTTTTTCCTTTTCAGTTCATATATATTCTTATCATTGGCCATGTTAACTTTGATCATTTGGTTAAGGTGGTGTCTAACAGATTTATACATTGTATAGTTACTGTTTTGTCCCTTTGGAATTAATACATATCTTGTGGAAGAGATACTTTGAAATTATGCAAATATCCTGTTTCTCATCATATTTTTGCCCATGGATTTTAACATCCATCTATGATTTTTGCTTGCAAAAATTATTATTGTGAAGTTTTCCTATTGGTGACTTTCCATTTTTCTCATTCCTTCTACATATATCCACTGGAATTCTAAAAAGATGAGCTATTTCTTCCTTCTTATTTATTTACCCAATCATTTATTTATATAATTATGGACAGAGGGATATTTATTTTATTCTATGAGTTATAACCCAATACTGTCATTATTTATTTTGTTGCTTAAATTGTTCTAGTTTTGTTCCTTGAGATCTCTTTTATGACTATGAAGTTTCCTGCTTCTAAGGTATCATTGTGGACTTAGGTAGGAAATATATGTATATATATTATCCCAAATATGTATGTGCATAAGTCTGTAACTCTTTCTGTAACTATCTACCTGTATATACATACACAGACACAAGTTCCTACTAATATCTTCATCTTTTATCTCCAATTCCAATCCAATGCAACAGAGCTTATTCTAGCCCTCTAGACAGTTTTTACATATAAAGAACTTAATTCAGTACTCAGCATCTACAGTGATGAACAGAATAGTGCCTGGACATATGCCCCAAGCAAAAATTATTTTAATAAACATAAGTTTGTGCTTTATTTCTGTCAAGGTTTCAGAGTTACCTGTTTCAAAGATAACAAAAACCACTTCTTGAATATTTATTTCTTGATCTTGCATGATATTGTACTAGGTGCTCCCATGGCATGATGTTGTTTAAGGAAAATGGGCCTCTAATTAAGAGCTGATATTTCACATGGTTATTCATAGGTCAGAAAATAGAATAGGATAAAATTAGAGTTAAAATAAAGAATAAGAGTGTTGAATTATAAGCCATTTTACATATAAAAGGGATCACTTGAATTGTTGGTGGGAATACAAACTGGTGCAGCCACTGTGGAAGACAGTATGGAGATTCTTCAAAAAGTTAAACATAGAACTATTCTATGATCTACTAATAACACTACTGGGTACTTAACCAAAAAATACAAAAATGCTAATTCAAACATATAAAATGTTATGTTTATAATGGCATTATTTACAATAGCCACATTATGGAAGCAGCCCAAATGTGCATGGAAAGAAGAATAGATAAAGAAAATGTGAATATATATATATATATATATATATATATATATATATATATAAAATTCAGTCATAAAAAATAATGAAATTTTTCCATTTGCAATGACATGGATGGAGCAGGAGTGTATATTATTAAGCAAAATAAGTCAGTCAGAGAAAGACAAATACCATATTATTTCATTCATATGTGGAATTTAAGAAGCAAAACAAACAAGCAAAAGGAAAAAAAATAAGAGGGAGAAGCAAACCAAGAAACAGCCTCTTGACCATAAAAAGCAAACTGATGGTTACCAGAGGGGAGGTGGGTGGAGAGGTAGATGAAATAGGTAATGGGGATTAAGAAGGGCACTTGTGATGAGCATTGGGTGATGTATGGAAGTGCTGAATCACTATATTATACACATGAAATTAATATAAGTTTGTATGTTTACTGTAAATTAATTAAAATAAAAACTTAATTTTAAAAAAAGAATCCATGGAGGGGTGCCTGGGTGGCTCAGTCAGTTAAATGCCCAACTCTTGATTTCAGCTCAGGTCATGATTTCAGGGTTCATGAGTTCAAGCCCCATGTCGGGCTCCATGCTGACAATGTGGAGCCTGCTTGGAATTCTCTCCCCCCTCTCTTTCTGGCTCTCTCTCTCTCTCTCTCTCTCATAATAAATAAACCAAACCAAAAGAAACAAAGAAGAGTCCCCGGGCTCATATTGATATAAACCAATTATTGAATAAGTAAACGAATGGGAGAGAAGAGATAGCTCATATCTACTAGTATAATTTCAACTAGGAAATGTAAAAATAATGCTGGAAGTAGAAAACTACCATTTGGCAAATACCACAATAATATCATAGGCTCAAAGTATCTACCACCACAGTGATTATTAAGAAAAAAAATAATACATTTAAGGTGGAGAAACCATTAACCAAATGACCAAAATTTATAACCAGTAATGGGACAAATCACCATCACATTATTGCACTGAGAGGCAAACACTGCTTCAATGATATTTCTATAAAAATACATAATCTGACCACAAACCTAAATTGAGGAACATTCTATAAAATAACTCCCAGTATTTTTAATGGTGTCAATGTTCTGAAAGACAAAGAAAGACAGACACTATTCCAGTTTAAAGGAGACTAAGGGAGACATGATAACTATAAATGTAATATGTGATCATCAATTAGATGCTGGATCACAAAACACATAAGTTGGGTCACTGGTTAAATTTAAATAAGGTGTGCAGATTAGATACTAATAGTCGATCATTGTTAATTTCCTGATTTTAATAATTGTTGTATGATTATGTATGATAAATCTGATGAAGGGTATTTTGGAATTACTTGTACAATTTTTGCAACTTCTTTGTATTTCTGATATTGATAGAAATGCAAATTTTTTAAAAAAATAAAAAATTTAAGATTTGGCTTATATTTCTTAAAAAAAAATTAGTGTTTATTTTTGTGTGTGCGAGAGAGAGAGAGACAGAGTGTGAGCGGGGGAGGGGCAGAGAGAAAGGGAGATGCAGAATTTGCAGCAGGCTCCAGGCTCTGAGCTCTCAGCACAGAGCTTGAAGTGGGGCTTGAACTTGTGAATCATGAGATCATGACCTGAGCTGAAGTTAAATGCTTAACTGACTGAACCACCGAGGTGCCTCAAGATTTGGCTTATATTTCTGAACAAAACAGATACTTATGTTGTTTTATTAATTTGCTGTCGCATCTCAGAGAAATGGGATGTTTCCTAATATTAGCTTGAAGTGATTCAATTTACTATGTATTGAACACATCCCGTATGATAGGTACAGAAAAGTGTGAAAGACACCTGGTTGGCTCAGTCCGTTAAGTGTCCACTGTCAGCGTGAACACTGCTTGGGATTCTGTCTCTCTCTCTCTCTCTCTCTCTCTCTCTCTGCCCCACCCATGCACTCTTTCAAAGTAAATTAAAAAAAAAGAAAAGAAAAGAAGCTTAATTTCTAAGAAGGAAAGGAAAGGATAAAATAAAAGAAGAAAATAAAAAAGAAAATAAAAGAAAGGAAAGGAAAGGAAAGGAAAGGAAAGGAAAGGAAAGGAAAGGAAAAGAAAAGAAAGGAAAATAAAAAGAAAAGAAAGAACTGTGATTAATGGGGCACCTGGGTGGCTCAGTGTGTTAAGCGTCTAACTCTTGGTTTCTTGGTTTTGGCTCAGGTCATGATCTCACGGTTCGTGAATTTGAGTCCTGCATTGGTGTCTGTGCTAGCCATGTGGAGCATGCTTGGAATTCTCTCTCTCTCTCCCTCTTTCTCTGCCCCTCCGACTCTCTCTCTCTCTCTCTGTCTCTCTCAAAATGAATAAACTTTTAAAAAAGAACTCTGATTAGTGTTGTAAGAGAGAGGCAGCATGTTACAGGCACTCAGGAGATGGATAGAAGATTTTTTGTTTTATTTGCTTTCAAATATCAGAGAAAAAGCAATTGTGAAATTAATCTTTGGATTAGGCTTCAAAGGAAAGCAAAATTTTGACAAGTACAACTTGGGAATATGGTGGTAAAAGATGTACAAAGCTAAAAGAATAGCATGAATAAACATCCAAGAAGGAAAAACTAATGGAAAGACTACTCTCCTCCTAGGCCCCAACACAACATATTTGCACAATTTTGGGCCACATTATTGATATATAATTTGATTATAATTTTTTATTGCTCATGAAAATTTCAGGCTTATACCCACAAAACTCTAGAATTGGAAGGTGCCTTAGATATTTTCATACTCAGCCACTTCATTTTAGTGCTGGGGAAAATGAGGAGGCTTTTATAAGTCTTCACATGGTGGGAGCAGTAGAACTGGGACCCAGAACTCTTGTATCCCAATTTAGTACTCTAACATTGTGAAACTTTTATTTTTTTAATTTTTTAAGACTTTATTTTTAAGTAATCTCTACACCCAATGTGAAGCTTGAACTCAAAACCCCAAGATCAAGAGTTGTTCACTCTACCGGCTGACCCAGCTAGGGACCCTTAACATTGGTGAAATTTTTAAAATCAGCATTGCGATATAAGTCATACGTGTTACCTTGCAGATACAGAATCTTTGCAAAGAGGCACAGTTTCAAGGCACACTGTGACAGCCAACCAGTAGCCAGCTATTAGCTAACATTGATGGGTCTGAAGTTATATATATATTTTTTTGATGTTTATTATTTTTTTTTGAGAGAGAGAGAGAGAACATGCTAGCATGTGAGCAGGGAAAGGGAAGAGAGAGGGAAAAAGAGAGAATCTCAGGCAGGCTCTGGCTGTCAGCACAGTCTGACATGGAGCTTGAACTCAGGAACCATGAGGTCATGACATGAGCCAAAATCAAGAGTCGGATGCTTAACCAACTGGGCTACCCAGGAATGCATGAAGTTATATTCTTATGCAAGGCCACTCATATGTTCATTTCTTCTGGCTGTGATTGGTTGATGAATCATACCTTAGTCAGAAACAAATCAACCAATGGAAAATTAAATTATCCTGTCATTTGTACATCTTCAGGTACAGCCTTCATAACCATCCTACACATCCTTCCCTCAGAATCAGGTGTTTTCCTTTTTGAAGAGATAACATATGGATTATAAAAATGCATCTACTGAAATAATAATGTCCCCAGATGGCATGAAGCTGGACCAGGGCACCAGATGGGGTGAATGAAAGAATTGGGTCAGGCTAGGAAGTCATATTTTCTACTCCTTACCTATGCTATTGACAGTGTCTGCTCTGAAGGACCATCTCTGACAATTTGTTCTTTGCTATTAAAACTTCCCTATTACCCTCAGTATGTCACTACTTTCTTCTATGCATGGATGTAGGTAAGATTTATGCCTATAGCATGGAAAATTGTGAGAGCAAGACAATGGGACCTAGAGACCTTCTCACCTCACTGCTTACTAAGTCTGTAAGGTCAAAGGGAAGCCTAGAAGCCCCTTTGGTATTCTAATTAATTTGCCAGTAAATCTTAAGATTCTGATTTCAGTGCAACTATCTCCTGTCATGCCTAAACCAAATTTAAACTATTTAAATTTAAATCCAAGTTACCAAGATGGCCATGAATAACAATTAAGAAAAACAAGTAGCACAAAGAGACGATGGGGATAAAAGCAGACCTTGTTGCTAGTCAGGAGAAGCAGCACTGAGTTTCCCATTGTTAATGAGTAATTAAAGGAGTACAAAAAACAGCTCACTGTTTTTTAGGACCAACTGCTATTATAATCAAGATCACAGCCACAGCATCAAGAAATCCTGACTTCTAGACTGATGTGCATGTATACCCAAATTGGTATATTCAAGTAGGCAAGATGGAGGTATATATGGTGAAAAAGGTCAAGATAAAAAGGGTTTATGCTACTGTTCTTGTTTGAAGCAGATCTTCTCCAAATTTTCCACACTCCCTACTTCAGTTCTTCCGTATTTCCAGAAACACCTGGAGAAAAATACTCTTGTTTTCAATTTGTCTTCTTACCTACCACTACTCTCTAATTACTTCCCTCCATCATCAAAATTTTCCTATCTTTTGTCCCATTTTCTCAGGATGCTTCTCAAAGAAGAACTAGTTGAGATGGCTGAGACTGATGATTGTGTAATATGTTTTCTCTTTCAGATAGCATTTATATTCTAACAAGGGGCTTTAATTATTTATCAAAAGAAGTGGCAAGCTAAGAAAAGGGTGACACTTTGAAAATGGGATGTCTCTTTTTGTTCTTAACATCACTGCATACATATTTTATCCTATGGGCAAGGCTGGCCTAGTATAGTAGAGAGCCATCTGGATAGTGCTAACAGCAAATATACTACAGCCAGTTTCCTATTCTGTACTCCATGAATATAGCCCTAATGAGTTATAATACAGACTACAAACATATCAAACTGAATTGCTAATATGTGGCTAGATTTGGCTGAGAAAAAAAGTTACTAATTCAACATTTCTTGAATTATTCTCCCATTCTCCCAATTAGCATATCCTCCTGCTATCTCCCCTAGGACTGCTAAAATAACTTCCAATATAGCATTCATTACTTGGCTTTATTCAAATCCACCACACTCTGGATGACACCAGTTAGCAGCCTTTATGGATGGGTACCATCTGAGAATGAGAAGAACCATGAGGTACATGAGTTTTAATCATTATCTCATGGAGTTGATTTATAGATTTATAGATGAACAAGGAAAAGTTTTCATAATTCAGATGCTATCATAAGAATCAAATTTTCTGCTTTACATTTTGTCTGCAAAAGTTTTTGAGATGGTAATTCAGAAATTGAAAACCACCTCAAACAAATTCCACAGCATCATAAATAATATGTTATTTCTTTCCACTGTTCCTGTAATAAGTTTAAAGTCACAGAGTTGAGCTTCTCAGATCTGGGGAGAAAAATTATTTCCAGGGCACCATGGCATTTTCCAAAAAGAAATTATCTTTAATTCTTAACTAAAAGAAATAAACGTAACCCAGACAAGTATTTTTAAAAATCAGCTGGGGTCATTAGGGTAGTAAAATCAAACAAATGATTCACTGACCTGACTTTTCCCAAACCAGAAATAAATGCAAGAGTATAATGTGAAGTATGTAGATGGTGACAAACCTGAGGGCAGACTTCCCTCAACTAAGTCTCTCAATACACCAGGCTCAAGCAAAAGCTGGAGTAAAAATGTGTGACTTACACAGTTCCCTGAAGGTCAGAGCCCCAGGCACATTCACTTAATAGTAGGGAATTCTAAAGGCAGACAAGCTACCTTGACTCAAGGCAGAGCAGAACATTTGCAGGGGGGTGGGAGGGGGTGGATCTGAGTAACAGGTATATACTCTGAGTGACACATGATTAGAAATACTCACTGAGAAGCTGTGTGTGTTAAAGGAAGCTCAATGAATCAGAGATCTTTGATTCACCCACAGGGAGGTAATGGTCGGTCGGCTAAAAGTCCCAGGGGTTCCATTCTGACGTTTTGCTTAAGGGCCTAGATTTAAATTAACTGTTATAAAAGGCAGGGACAATCATCTCAGGATTATGAAGTCAAATGTTAATATTTGAAACATGCTCATGAACAAAGATGAAATTTCATTTGCAAGGCAGTTTATGCACTAGGAAAAAGGATTAGTGTAGGCTAAAAAAACTGGCTGAATTCTTAGTTATTGTAAATAATGCTGAAATAAACATAGAGGTACATATATGATTTTTGAATTAGTGTTTTCATTTTCTTTGGACAAATACCCAGTAGTGGCATTAATGGATCATATGGTAATTCTATTTTTTTTTTTTTTGAGGAATCTCCATACTGTTTTTCCACAGTGGTGTCACCAATTTACATCCCCACCAGCAGTGCATGAGGGTTCCTTTTTTTTTCACATCCCCATAAACACTTGTTATTTCTTGTGTTTTTTTTTACTTTAGCCACTCTGACAGATACAAAGTGATACTTTGTTGTGATTTTAATTTGTATTTCCCTGATTAGTGATATCAAGCATCTTTTCATGTGTCTATTGGCCATTTGTATGTCTACCTTGGGAAAATGTCTATTCAGGTACTCTGCCCATTTTAATCTGATTATTTGTATTTTTTGGTGTTGAGTTGTGAAAGTTTTTTATACATTTTAGATATTAACTCCTTATTGGATATATCATTTGCAAATATCTTTTCCTATTCATTGAGTTTCATTTTTGTTTTGTTGATGGTTTCCTTCACTGTGCAAAAGCTTTTATTTTGGTGTAGTCCCAATACTTTAATTTTGATTTTGTTTTTGTTTCCCTTGCCTGAAAGATATCTTATCTTGATGAGCATTGAGAAATGTATAGAATTGTGAAATCACACTGTATGATAATTGTACTTCAATTAAAAGAATTAGCTGAGTTCTAGTCCATGCCTCTGCTATGTGTGCTATGTGTTCTTGGTGTGCTATGTGCTCTTGGACAATTTCCTTCTGTTTTCTGGGCCTCAGTTTCCTCAATTTTTAAATAATTAATTTACTCTCTTCAGTTTTTCAGACCTAATAAAAAGATGAGGTGCACTATCAGAATGGCTAACATTAATAACCCAGGCAATAACAGATGTTTGTGAGGATGCAGAGAAACAGGATCTCTTTTGCACTGCTGATGAGAATGCAAACTAGTGCAGCCACTCTGGAAAACAGTGTGGAGGTTCCTCAAAAAATTAACAATAAAACTACCCTACGACCCAGAAATTGCACTACTAGGCATTTATCCAAGGGATACATATATGCTGTTTAGAAGGGACACATGCACCCCACTGTTTATAGCAGCACTATCAACAATAGCCAAAATATGGAAAGAGCCCAAATGTTCATCGATGGATAAATGGATAAAGAAGATGTGGTATATATATATATACACACACACACACACACACACACACAAAAACACATACAGTGGAGTATTACTTGGCAACCAAAAAAGAATGAAATCTTGCCATTTGCAACTACGTAGATGGAGCTAGAGGTTATTATGCTAAGCAAAATTAGTCAGAGAAAGATAAATATCATATGACTTCACTCATATGAGGACTGTAAGATACAAAACAGATGAATATAAGGAAAAGGAAGCAAAATTAATATAAAAACAGGGAGGGGGAAAAACATAAGAGATTCTTAAATATGGAGAACAAACGGAGGGTTACTGGAGGGGTTGTGGAAGAGGGGATGGGTTAAATGGGTAAGGGGCATTAAGAAATATACTCCTGAAATTACTGTTGCACTATATGCTAACTAACTTGGATGTAAATTTAAAAAATTAAACTTAAAAAAAGGTGAGGTGCAAATATGGGGTTGCTTAATATTTATCTTACCAATAAAATAATTTATAAGAGACTTTTAAAATATTCTACCATCGGGATGCCTGGGTGGCTCACTCATTTAAGTGCCCGACTTCGGCTCAGGTCATGATCTCAGGGTTAGTGAGTTCAAGCCCCACATTGGGCTCTGTGCTGACAGCTCTGTGCCTGGAGCCTGCTTTGGATTCTGTGTCTCCTTTTCTCTCTGCCCCTCCCTTACTCTCACTCTGTTTCTCTCTCTCTCTCAAAAATAAACATTAAAAATTTAAAAATACTATACCATCTACTATTGCCATCATGTATAAATGCAACAAAATGGCGCTCACCTTATATAGGTTTGTTGTGGGAATTAAATGAATCCATACATGTGAAGTATTTAGAATAGCATTTAGCACATAATAAATATTTAATATATGTTATTGCTATTATTAGCATTATTATTCATCCAATACATAAAATATTTTAACAAATATTTAATAAGATTAATAAGAACACATTTATAGGAAACTATTTTTTGAAGTTAATTAAATTTGGCTTTATGAACAATTCAACTTGTCTTTATATTTCTCATGGAAAACTCATAGATCAGTAAAAGCCTCACATTTGGTAATCACTGGATTGGATGATCTTAAAAACTTACTTCTTTTTTTTTTAAGTTACCTCTAATACTAATATTCTATTCAGAAGAGCCATTTAAAACTTAAAAAAATAATCAATTGGTAATATAACACCTTGAACTTTATAGGTCTTTATAAAATTTACCAGTATTAATTCACATAAATTGTGACTATATCAAGAAATTTGCAAACCAATTTTTGGTGCCCCTTTCCAAACACTAACAGATCCCCTTTCTCTTTGCCTACCCAGAGAGTATTCTCTTGTACATTCACACTAATTCCTGCTAAATACTTTGCATCACTAAAACTTTAGTATTGCCACTTAGGCAAGGATATTGACTAGTAGTTGAATTGAAGCTTCTTAAATGCACAGCTTTTGGGGCAAAGGTAGAAATGGAGGGTAGTCTGTTAAAGACTTGATTCACAAAGTTGGGTGAATGTCTGTATAAGGTCATCATATTGCTACAAATGAAATAAAGAGCTAAATGAAAGAACAAAATTGCCTGAAATTTAAATTTTACAATAAAGATCAACTTCCTTTGCTGATTCCTGTGGTTTCTTACTGCACAAAATACTTGCCATAAAAAGTTAGGTAGTACTAACAGTCTAGTCTTACCTTTTCTATATATTTATTCCCCATAGCATCAGGCTTCACTATATACAGAAAAGATGATTTATGAATTTCTTGTTGAGTAAATTTTTTCAAAAAAAGGAGAATTGTGGCCAATTTGTATCTCATAGAGCTAACCCAGTTTGGGGTTATGCCTTGCTGGAACCACAAATACAATAATGGCTTTATACAAATTAGTATGCCCTCTAAAGGCTTAGACCGCTCTGTATCATATATAATGTGGATAGACAGACATGACTGAATGTTTTTACCAAGATAGCCTGTCTGACATGTTAACTAACTAAGATTTCTTAACATACTTCTGGAAAGGAAAAGTTATGGCACAGCTTCAGGCTCAGCCAATTTGTCATCCTACATACCAGTGATTCCAATCTTCGCCCATTAAGAAGCAATATTGACTTCTTCATATGTTAATGCTGGATGACTGGGTTGAGCAGGTTACTGACAATTTAAGTCTCTAAGAAGAATTCTTTCATTTATGACAATCCTCTTACAGTTAGAGCTTTGCAAGGTTTTTCACATCCTGGCACAAATAGAAAATGATAAGACTTTGTAGAGCATACTGGAGTAAACAGATAAGTCTGTGAGTGAACAGAGGTAACTTTGGTTCAGGGTACCCCAGGATCTGCCTTGGTCATCCCAAGAGCTAAGGGGGAAATCAATATATCAGCATACCTGAAACCTACTTCCATTTGCCTATTGTTTGGAATACTGGCTAAGAAGTTTTGCCATACAGAGGCACCTGGCTGGCTCAGTTGGTTGAGTGTCCGACTTAGGCTCAGGTCATGATCTCGCAGTTCATGGGTTCCAGCCCCGCATCAGACTCTGTGCTGACAGCTTGGAGCCTGGAGCCTACTTCGGATTCTGTGTCTTCTTCTATCTCTGTTCCTCTCCTGCTCATGCTCGGTCTCTCTCTCTCTCTCAAAAATAAATAAAGATTAAAAAATTAAAAAAAAAGAAGTTCTGCCATACATCATTGAATGGTGGCATGGTGATAGTAACCAGGTAGTCTACTTGTTGTGACGCTAGTTATAGGAGATAGTGTATATTGAATGAGAGAAGGAGAAGGTAAAGCTAGGAAAAGGATCTCATGATAAATAAAATTTCTAATAAGTTCCCAAATCTCAGGGTGTTATATGAGGTTTTATGTCTACTTCTTTCAAATGCATATAGGGTCAAAGGTTTGATGAGACTCATAATTCTGTCGAGGCCATTGCAAACATCTCAGGTTGATAGTGAAATTAGTAGTGAAATAAGCAAAAGAAGGAAACCAGTGGAGATGCAAGAGAAGCAAAATGAACCCCAGAGTTAACCCCAGAGTTGGGATGGCCTGCATCCAATGGAAATGCAAACCAAATTATTCAGCTTAACATAATGATAGTAATTTTACAAACCACACAATCATTATGAGGGGACAGAAGTAAAAATGGACTATACAAATTGCTTTGCACACAAAAGAGTAGTCAACAATGAGGAAGCTAAGGTTGTGATGGTTAGTTGTTCACCTTTCCTTAGCAGTAAATTACTAGCTCAAACACCAGTACTAGTGAGACAAAGAAACTGAAGGAACCCCATGAAAAAAGCTAGCTTTTTTGCTCCTGTTCCTGCTTCTGTGCTTTATAGGACCTGCACCCCCACCCTATATATGCCCTATATTACCAATAATGCATGTCCTCTTTGTAAAGGACAAGGAGTTAATGATTTCTTTGAAGCCTTCCATCACAATAGATAACATCTAAGGAGTGACTGGGCAGGGTTGTACATTGTCCAAGACCACTGACTCCAGATACCTTGACACCAAGACTTATGGCTCCAAGACATAAGTGATTTTTGGAGAACACCTGAGCACTCATCCTTGTTTTGACCAGTTCCTAGATGCCTGAAAAGACATGTATAATAAACCACCATCCTTAATAAAAATGGCAGACCCCAAGCAAAGATGAAGCTCACTCTCCTTTCCTTTCCAAGTATCCCAGACACTCTGTCTCTCTGCACTGTCTCTATGTCTTCAATAAACTCTGCTCTCACTTCTCTCAGCTCACATATTTCTAGCCTATGCAAAGCCAAAGACCCTTTGTGGCTGGGCCTGCAGGACTCTCTCTGGGTCTTTGGACCCAACCGGCCTACATCACTAGAAGTCTAGGCATGAGGAATTGCCTCTGCATGTACTTTCTCTGAGTCTTTCCACCACACCCACACTCTGACCTTATTTTCAAAGGAAATGCAATTTTCTAAGTTGTTCCTCAGAAAGCCAGACAGATTTGGCACTAAAGATCAGGCTGAAAGTCATCCTGGAAATTTTCCTGACCTTTTCACACCTAGCTCAAGTGTAAGTAGAAATTTTACATACCCATAAAGTGAAAATCAAGAAAAAGTCTTAAGAAACATGACCTCGAATGAGTTCTGGAAAAGCAATCTATTGCATCTGTATTGCTTCCTCCTTGTAGTGAATACAGATAATAAAACTGATTAAGGGGAACAGCAGTCTCATCCCTTTCATTTCACATTTCAAGGCTCATCCAATGCTGGAGATGAATGAGATGTAAGACTTTGGGCTTCCAAAAATAGAATAGTGATCAATCACTTACCATAATCTTGCTGGCCTTTTTAAAAGTTGGAAGTACCTAGGGCTATCAGATTGGCTGCTTTGCCTGAGCTGATAGATCAGTTGAGTCATATAGCCAACTAGTTTGACAAATTATTTTTACCTAGCTGACAGAACTGTTTGGTTGTTTTGATATCAAGTATGCTTAGCCTCAATATATTCAGAGAAAATATCTAGTGGCCACCTTGTAGAGAAAACATTTCATGATTGGCAGAGAAAGAAACTTCTTTCAGAGTATTAATGGTTGCTGTTTATATCAGGGAATTAGAAACTTTAGATTTTATTCCAAGTGTAGCTTTCTGTTTTTATCATAACCTGAGTCAGTCATAAAACTCTGAGTGACTTTATTTTCTTCATTTACAAAATAAAAAAAAATCATATCAGCACCTTAATATGATTTCAAATTGTATTTTATGGCACTATTTCTCAATATCTGCTATGTAGTTTTGTCAGTTGAAGCACCAAGGTCTCAATATTGTCACTTTCAACTCAGCAATAGTCCCCTCAGATTATGCTACTGGGCCACTGTTGATTAGTATAAAGGAATTCTAGCAGAGTTCACACAAACAGGCTTAGAGCTATCCTATCCATAGGTTCAATCTCCTGACTCAGATTCATGCACATCACCTCATATTCTTTATGAAGCTACAGGACATAATCATTAATAATGTCCTGTTGCTTAAATACTGAAAACAGAGAATACTGGGGCAGGGTGTTCTAGTTCTCTGGAGAACTAGAAGACAGAACTATTTCTCACTGCTAAAATGTAATTAATCTACCTCTCAAATTTCACACTTTGTATGTGTAAAAGAGGAAAATAATATGTATGCAAGCTTTCCAACTATATATGCCACTATTAAGTACTGAATAAATCTCTTTTTAAATAATATTCCAGTCCATATTATCAAAACGATCTACAAATTTAACACAATCTTAGCAAAATCCTAACAACATTTTTTGTTGAAATAGAAAAAAAAATCCTAAAATTCACATGGAATCAAGGGACCCAAGTTGCCAAAACAATATTGAAAAAAAAAAGTCAAAAGCCTCACACTTCCGGATTTCAAAATATATTACAAAGCTATAGTAATCAAAACCAGGTTATACTGGTATAATGACAGACACATAGAACATTGGAAAAGACTAGAGAGTCCAGAAATAAGCCCTTGTGTATATGGTCAACCGATCTTTGGCAAGGGCCAAAAAACATACAATAGGGAAAAGATAGTCTCTTCAACAAATAGTGCTGGGAAAAGTGGATACCATGTGCAAAAGAATGAAGTTGGATTTTATCTTACATCATACACACAAAAAATGAAAAATGGATTAAATACTTAAATGTAAAACCTAAAACTATAAAACACTTAGAAGAAAAAAAAAATAGAGAAGATTCCTTTAGACGTTGGCTATGGCAATGATTTCTTGGATATGATACCAAAAGCACAGGCAATAAAATAAAGACAAATGGGACTACATCAAACTTAAAATCTTCTGCATCACAAAAGAAACAATGAATGGAGTGAAAAGGTGGCATATGTAATGGGAAAAAATAATGAAAAGTATTATATTTGGTAAGGGTATAGTCAGTATATATTATAAAGAACTCTTCCAAATCAACAACAACAAAACCCTCCAAATAATCCAATTCAGAAATGAGTAAAGGAAATGAATAAATATTTTTCAAAGAACATGTACAAATGGCCAATAAGCATATGAAAATACATTAAAAATCACTAGCAAATAAAAAATGCAAATCAAATTCACAATTGGATATCACCTCATACCCATTAGGATGGTTATCATCAAAAAAAATAAAAAAAGTGTTAATAAGATTATGGAGAAATGGGAATGCTGGTGCACTGCTGGTATGAATATAAAATGGTATAGCCACTTGAAAAACAGGATAGAGGATCCTCAAAAAAAATAAAAATAGAATTATCATATGATCCAGCAATCCCACTTCTGGGTATATATCCAAAAGAATTGAAAGCAGGACCTCAAAGAGATATTTTAACACTTAGGTTCATTGCAGCATTATTCATGATAGCCAAGAGGTAGAAACAGCCCCAATGTCCAAAGACAGATGAATTGATAAAGAAAATGTAGTACAATGGAATATTTTTCTTACTTTAAAAAGAAGGAAATCCTGTCCCATGCTGCAATATGTATGACCCTTGAGCATATTATGTTGGGTAAAATAAACCATCACATAAAAACAAATACTGGATGATTCTACTTAACTGAGATATCTAGAGTAGTCAAAATCAATAAAACAGTTGATAGGGAGTCCAAAATGGCAGTGGAGGAATATCCTGAACTCACTTTCTCCCACAGACACACCAACTTTATAGCAACATAAGGATCATTTTCCTCTAAAAACTAGACGAACTGCTCTCCACAACAAAGGATAAAAGGATCACATTGTAATTGGGTAAGAGAGGCAGAGACCAGGTCTCAAGACAAAACAAAACAAGTAACAACAACAACAAACACCCTCCAACCCTAGTGCTGCAGGAACACACAGTAGAAAAAGATCTCACTAGGTTTGTGGTTTGCTCAGGGGAATAAAGTGTTGGTGGCCCATATCAGGCACCCTGACCCCTGGGATTTGCACTGGAAAGATGTGCTCCCAGAATATCTGGCTTGGAAAATGAATGGAGCTGATGTCTGAGGGTCCCAAAGTGCTATAGGAAACTGAGAGCCCCTCTTGGAAATCTCACTCATGTGAGACCCAGCAAAAACAAACAAACAAACAAAAACCCCAGCACTTTGAAAAGCAACTAGATAATATTTCAGGGAGATTCAACTGCTGATCTAGGAGCATTGGCTGGAGAGGTGGGGACATTGAGTTGCTCCCTGGACATGAAAAGACTAGCAGACACCAAGACTAGAGAACATAGGTCATTGCAGCACTCCCCTACTCCTTGACTATGGAAGGGGGGAGAGTATAAACAGCCACAGAATTTCCCCACTCTTAAGCTAAAGTCTATAAGGTGGACAACTGAGACATTCATCCATATCCTGATTGGGGCTGGTGAACATGGGTGGTGGAGACATCCTACTGCTCCCAGCCTAAAGCCAGTGCATGCTCACAGACAAGACTCTTTTGCTTTCACTGCTGAAGCTCATGGTGAAACAAAGACAAAGATTGCCTTTCTGAAACCAGCAAGCATACCCCACCCATTACACTCTCCACCTGCCTTGCTAAAACCAGCAGGCATGTGCAAGCCACATAGGGAACACCCTTTGATTGCCTGGCCCTGGTGGCCATGAGGGCTGGCATTTCAAAGCCCCATGGATCTGAAACAATTAAGAAAACAGCTCTGGGCAGGCAAACACTTCAGAGCACTACATAGACAGCACACTGAAACATAATCCCAGGCTTTCTGTGAAAAAAAAAAAAATTAATTAGCCTGGAGCTGCAACTAGAGGGACAGACTTCAAGTTTCTCACATATCAAAAGACTAAGGAGGTGAACTTAAAGAACATAAACATGTAGACATCATCTTTGTGCATCCCTTGGCCTGACTACAGTTCCATGAGACTTCAGAGAAAGGAGTTTATACACTTACCTGGAGCTCCAATTTTTGCAACTGTAACAAAGGAATACCTCCAGATCTCCTGGTCTAATCGACAAGGATTACAATTATATCACCCCAAGACTGTATATATTTGCACGATTTGCATGCTTTAAAAGCTGTTGCCTGAGAGTCTGGTTTTCAATCAGCCTGATATTAGGTGCTAAATGAGATTCCTCTACTTGGATCACTGACAGGTCTTGACACACATTCAACAGTGAGGGTATATTAAGAGCAAATTAAGCAGTTTAGACAATCACAAAGGTTCAGAGATAATCCAGAGCTAGGGCAAGGCTAAATAAGAAATGTCATCACCTATGCAAGGCCACTCCATCAAGACTGAGAGATGTAGCTGTTTTAACAAATATATAGAAACAAACATAGAGAATCAAGCAAAATGAGAAAACAGAGAGATATGTGTCAAACAAAAGAATAAGAAAAACACTCAGAAAAAGACCATAGTGATGCAGAGATAAGTAATTTACCTGATAAAGAATTCAAAGTATGATCATAACAATGCTGCAAACTGGGAAGATGAATGGAGAAACACAGTGAGGATTTCAACAAAGATATAGAAAACATAATAAGGTACCAAACAGAAGTCACAGAGCTGAAGAATACAACAGTCAAACTGAAAATACACAAGGAGGGTTCAAAAGCAGACTGGATGAAATAGAAGTACAAATCAGTGAGCTGGAAAATAAAGCAATAAAACTCACCCAGACAGAGCAGCAAAAATAATCATTAAAAGTAAAAACAAATTGTTTTTAAAATGAATATAACTTAAGGGATGTGTGGAAAATCAAGTGGAATAATATTTGCATTATTGAGGTCCCACAAGGAGTAGAGAGAGAGAAAGGAGAAGGAAAGTTATTGGAAGAAATAATGGCTGAAAAATTCCCCAACCTAGAAAAGTTAAACATTCAGGTCCAGGAAACCCAAGGAGTTCTAAATAAGAAGGAACCAAAAAGAGACAGACACACTAAGACACATTTTAATTAAAATGTCAAATGTGAAATATAAAGAGAGAAGCCTAAAAGCAGCAAGACACAATGAATTGTTACATACAAGGAAACTTCATAAGGCTAAAAACAGATTTCTCAGCAAAAACTTTGCAAGCCAGAAGGGAATTTCATGACATATTCCAATTGCTGAAAGAAAAAAAAATCTTACAACCAAGAATACTCTACTCTACCATCAAGGTTATCATTCAGATTTGAAAGAAAGACAAAGAGTTTTCCAGACAAGGAAAAGCTAAAGAAATTTATCATTACCAAACTAGCCTTACAAGAAATATCAAGGGGACTTCTTCAACCTAAAAAAAAATTCCACCAATTAATAATGAAAGTAAATACCTCACAGGAAAATGTAAATACATAGCAAAGGTAATGAGTTAATCAGCTATAAAAGTACTAAGAAAGTTAAAAGGCAAAAGTAGAAAAATTAATTAAAACTATAGTAATTAGGTAAGAGATACATAAAATAAAAACATGTAAAAAGTGACATCAAAAACATAAAATGTGTGTGTGTAGGGGGGTAAAATATAGAGTTTTGAAATGTGTTCGTATTCAAGTTGTTATCAACTTACATAGATAATTGTAAACATAGGAAGATAATAGGAAGATACATAGGAATATAATTGTGAACCTTATAACCACAAAACAAAAAAATTTAGTAAATACACAAAATGGGAAATGTAATAACACTAAATAAAGTCATCAAACCACAAAGAAAGAGAGATAGAGAAGAAAAAGGAATAGAGAGGAACTACAAAAAACAGCCAGAAAACAACCAACAAAACTGTAATAAGTATACCTATCAAAAATTACTTTAAATCCAAATGGACTAAATAATCCAAGAATGCAAGGATGATTCAACATCCACAAATCAATCAACATGATAAACTGTGGGGAGAGGTCATTGAGGAGTTGTGATGGCTGATTGATTTATAAGCTGGACCCAAGTGATTGGAGAGGCTCCTAACCCAAACCCTTATCCTTGGAATATAGGTTCTGCTTGATTTCCCCACTCTCAGAGGTTGCACCAAGGACATAGCCTTGAGAGGATGATGTGTTGACATCATCAGGATGGTATATGGGACTGAACCCAATTAAAGCCTCTATATAAACTTTCAAAATTTGTTGGGCAGGTGCAGAGGTATATTTGTTTTGTGGCCATTCAAGGTAAGCCTTGTATGTAAGTTCTCCTCTTATTAAAAATACACCTACCAACCTGGAGTGGCCTTCCTCTTCTGTATCTCTCTGCAATGTGCAAACAGGCATCCATTTCAGATTACACATAGCTCCCAAAGAGCTTCTGAACTAACAAGTGGCGAGTCAACCAAGATACGGTAGAAATGGGCCTTAGGCAAGGAGTATCCATGGGGAAAATTACATATTGGCCCTCAACCCGTCTGCGGGGAGGGATGGTCAGTATAAGCCTTTTAAGTAAGTTACCTAACCTTTGAAAAGAAGCATCCATAGGGGAAACTCCAAGTTGGCCCTATGTGTAGAGGGGTGGTCCATATGTCAAATGCTTGTGGACTACCATGTGAATACAAGAACATCTCCCAAATGACAGCTGCCTTAATAGGTGTTAAAAAAACTGCACATAAAACACTGCAGCAAAAAATGGGGGAAATGGCTGCTGCAGTGGTACTGGCCTTTTCTGTGGGCAATTTGGTCACCAATGCCAACCTAGAGGTTGAAACTCAAATAAGAAATTCGGAAGAAAAGTTGATATTAGAGAAGGACATGTAGTTGTCCACTACTTTGTTAGCTTTGGGTATGGTAGACAAAATGGGAGAGCAAAATAGTAAATTGGATACCTAGTGTGCCATTATGCAAAGTTAGGAGGGCACAAAATGCTTCAGATTTAGATCCAGGCACTTGTAACAAAGCCTAATTAGATAGTTTAAAAATGGAATCTCTGGGAAAGTGGTAAGAATAAAGAGAAGGATGTTGTTGTGATTGATGAAAAAATGGGCAAAACAAAATGCTCCATGCCATTCGCCCTCTATAAAAAAATGTGTAAGTAGTAATTACCCCAAAATTCTTATGAAAAAAAACTTACATTATTTCTCTGTTTCTTGAAGCTTTAACTCCTATGTAAGCACCCCAGGTGATAATCAAAACATTGCTCAGAGAAACTGAAGCAAAACAAAACAAAACAAAAAAAAAAAACACGGGGGGGATCAGTTTAAAATACAGACCGTTATGGAAGTGTCCATGCCAAAAATCTAGTCCAATACCTCAACAAGGTAACAAGTATCAGTAAAAGCTTTAGACATATGAATGAGTCCCTGATTCATGGCTAGAGTTTTAGAATTAAAACTATGGAGTTTCTGTTTGTGTCTGTCTATATGTTTATATATGTCTACTGATTTTTGTAAGTTAAAAAGAAAAAAGTACACTAGTGGAAAATTAAGATTTGGTATTCTTTCTGTTAAAAGGACAAAGTTTCTTAAATTATTGATGTGCTTGAATAAGAAATTATAAACAAAGATTTTTATTTGCCTTTAATTTAATCCGCCTAGAAAACAAAGATTCTGTGTTTTGTCTTTATCAGGTATTTTATTACTTAAGAAAACTAAGTTTTCTCTATTAAAAGAGGTAAGTTTTAAAACTATGTAACTTTTGGGGTGCCTGGATGGCGCAGTCAGTTGAGTGTCTGACTTCTGTTCAGGTCATGATATCGTGGTTCATGAGTTTGAGTCCCAAATCCAGGGACTGGATCCATCTGTACTGACAGCTCAGAGCCTGGAGTCTGCTTCAGATTGTGTATTCTTATCACTCTGTCCCTCCCCTCCTCATTCTCTCTCTCTCTCTCTCTCTCTCTCTCTCTCTCTCTCTCTCAAAACAAACAAAACAAAAAACAAAACACACACACACACCTATGTAACTTTTATATATGTTAAATTTTATGGGAAGCATTGCCAAATAAAAAGTGATTTTACATGTTCTTTAGAGTGCACTTGTATGAAATTCCTAAAAATCTGATATGCTGTGAAATAATGTTATCAGTTGTGATTTAAAATGTATGCTACAGATCTGGGTGCCTTTGTGCCTCAGTCAATTAAGCATTTGACCTTGATTTCAGCTCAGGTCATGATCTTGTGGTTCGTGGGATTGAGCCCTGTGTCAGGCTCTGCTTTGACAGCATGGAGCCTGCTTAGGATTCTCTCTCTTCCTCTCTCTCTGCCCCTCCCTTGCTCGTCACTCTCTCTCTCAAAATAAATAAACTTTAAAAATGTATGCCACAGAAATAACAAAATTCTCTTGTCAATTTCATTATAATGAACTATTATCAGATTTTTAATCATGATAATGTTTAAGTCTTTTTTCATTGCAGACAGTTATTGCTTTACTCTGATGTTTTGGCAAAAAAAAGTGTGTCTGCAAAAGTATTTCATTTTTAAGGAGATTCATGGAAAAGACTTGGACAAGTACAGATTTCTGATAACTAAGATTAATTTGCCTTTATGTGGGAAGAACGGTAATGAACCCTTAAAGGGCTTCCTCAAGGTTATCTGCATAGCCCCACCATATGTCATGGGTTGGTAATTGGGGACCTGTTCCTATTCTCTTGTCTAATATCAGTAAAATGGTTCCATTACATTGATGATGTAATGCTAACATGTAAAAATTTGCCTCTGCTGCAGGACACCCTTCAGGCTTTGCTCAAGCATCTGCAAGGGAGTAGATGAACAATGAACTCACAAAAGAAATCAAGGTCTAGGCACTGCCATAAATTGTTAAGAGTCACTTGGTTGGATAAGATATATATTGTCTCAAAAGCTATGGATGATAAAGTGAAAGCTGATACAATTCCTGATAATATAAAAGTGGTACAAACTTTTATAGGAATTTGGGGGTTTAGAGGACTTTTATTCCCCACCTGGCATAGTGCTTCCATATCATTTATGCCACATGGTAAAAAAAAAAGAGTACATATGAGACTGGAGATCAAAGCAGCAATCACTTTTGAGAAGGCAAAAATACTAATGAAGCAGATTAAAACTGTGTTCCATCATCTTATAACCTGAAAATATCAAGGTTTGTACTGCCCCAGGCTTTAATACATTTAAATGTTTAACTAGTAAGGCCTGTTGCCCCTTATACCCCTGCTTACCCTAAAGGTATGGAAGTCATGGGAAACAGCCATTGCCCCAACTCTAACCTTGGATCAATTTGCTACACTGCTGAGAACACCAATCCTCATCACACCTAAAAAAATAAATTATCTTCTAGAATTTTCAGTGGGATAGTCTGCTGGAAGGGGTGAGTTACTTTGCATCCTTGGATGAGGGGAAACTACTCAATATCCATTGGGAACTTGTTCTGCTGCAAGATAGACCTGTTGAAATACACTATACCTGACATGAAACTTGCACCATTGAAAGAGGGAAGATGTGAGTCCTCTTCTGGCATATCTCATCCCAGTCTGTCTCCTCATGCCTAATGGTGCCACCTTCTCTGGCCAACATGTATATATCACAACCAGGTCAAGTTCCTAAAGCTATCAACCTCCCTCCCCTCGAAGCTAAGTGGGCATCTTCTGTTTTTCCACTGGTTAGATTATTTGGCTGCTGTCTTTGTTCCTTCCATTGGCCTAGAGTATGTTGTAGCACATATAGAAGCCCTTACTAAAGTCACCCAGCAAGCCTTGAATGATAGTCAACAAAGCCTCTTTTTACTAAACATTAAAATGTCCTGATGAGAAAAGCCATCATCCGAAATACGATGGCCTTGGGCATTATTAATTTGTCACAAAGAGGTACTTGTGACATTATTCAAGGTGCTTGTGCCATTATTCAAACAAGGTTGTGCATTAACACCTGATGATTCTGCTAATGTATAATCTTTATTAAATTACATGAGGACAGAGTGAATGCCTTGAATAATCCAAACCCCAGTCATGGAAACTTAAGAAGTCAATAGTTCAGATCATGGGTCTATTAATGGAAAAAGGTGTCACTGATTTTGGAAATTATTTTCTTAATCTATGTTTTATTTTGTATGTGCCTGTATTGTTGCTGTGGAGTATTCCTCCAATACAGCCAAACGACTGTCAACAGAGACACCTCCAAGCTAATGAAACCTTTTGCTGATTGCTCAGGGCAAACTCTGGAAGAGCAGGGCACATGAGACTGTAACAGCTGGTCATGAGGGATGGAGTTCTGCAGGAGGTCATTAAGAAGATGGGACCACAAGTTGACCTGTGAGCTTGACACTGGAAATTTCAGGCTCCTAATCCCTTCTCCCATCCTTGGAATATAGGTTCTGTTTGTCTTCCTTGCTTCCATAGGCTGCTTCAAAGACATAGTCCTGAGATAATGATATGGTGTTGACAACTTCTGGATGGTATACATGGCTGAACCCAGTTAAGCCCTCTAAATAAACTTTTAAGGTTTGGAAGGCAGGTACACATATCTACTCATCTTGCACCAGCCAAAGCCAAGCTTTGTGAGTTCCATTTGTTCATTAAAACTGCCACCTACCTTTTGCAAGCCAGACTCGGGGGGGCTCTGCCTTGCCTGGTGGACTGGCTGCCCCTCCACCATCCTGGCTCCCTCCCGCCAGTCAGTATAGTGGGCACCGCCTCTCTGCCCTTCCTACCCTCTTCTGTGGGCCTCTCGTCTATGCTTGGCTCCAGAGAGTCCGTTATGCTAGTCTTCTGGTGGTTTTCTGGGTTATTTAGGCAGATGTGGGTGGAATCTAAGTGGTCAGCAGGACACGGTGAGCTCAGCTCCCTCCTATGCTGCCATCTTCCTCTCCCCCCCAAAATAAAAATAAAACAAAGTTTTAGGAATAACAATTTCAGAAGACCATGGGGGAAGGGAGGGGGGAAAATAGTTAAAAACAGAGAGAGAGGGAGGCAAACCATAAGAGACTCTTAAATACAGAGAATAAACTGAGGGTGGATGGGGGCATGGGGGAGAGGGGAAAATGGGTGATGGGCATTGAGGAGGGCACTTGTTGGGATGAGCACTGGGTTTTGCATGTAAGCAATGAATGATGGGAATAACCCCAAAAACCAAGAGCACACTTTACATGCTGTATGTTAGCCAATTTGACAATAAATTATATTAAAAAATAAAAATAAATTAAAAAAAACCTGCCACCTACCAACCTGGAGTGCCCTACTTTCTTCAGTCTCTCTCTGCCCTCCGTGTATGGGGTCCAATTTTTAATTACACCTAGAAAATTTACAAGGAGCTTGCAAACCAACATATACCGCATTAGCAAAATAAAAGATAAAAACCATATAATCATCTCAATATATGCAGAAAAAACATTTGATGAAATTCAACATTGATTTAGAATAAAAATTCCCAAAAAGGTGGATACAGAAGAATTGTATTTCAATGTATAAAGGCTATATTTGGCAAGCCCACAGTTAATACCATACTCGGCAGTGAAAAACTGAAATTTCCTATAAGATCAGAAACAAGACAAAGATTCTTGCTATCCTCACTTTTATTCAACATAGTATTGGAAATCCTAACCAGAGACATTATGTAAAAAAAGAAATAAAAGGTATCCAAATTAGTAAAGAAGAAGTAAAATTGTCACTGTTCACAGATGACATGATACTATATATAGAAAATCCTAAGGATTTCATCAAAAAATCACTAGAAGTAATAAATTAATTCAACAAAGTTGCAAGATACAAAATTAATATACAAAATACTATTGTATTTATATACACTAATAACAAACTACTAGAAATACAAATCAAGAAAACAATACCATTTACAATTGCACCAAAAATAATAAGACAACTAGGAATAAATTTAACCAAAGAGGTGAAAGATCTGTATACCAAAAACTATAAGATGAAACTATATATTGATGAGAGAACTTGAAGATGACACAAATGAAAAGATATTCCATGATTATGGATTGTAAGAATTAATATTGTTAAAGTGTCCATATTACCCAAAGCAATCTACTGATTCATTGCAATCTCTATCAAAATTTCAGTGGCATTTCCACAGAACTAGAAACAATAATTCTGAAATTTGTATGGGACTACAAAAGATCCCAGATATCCAAAGTAAACTTTTGAAAAGAACAAAGCTTAAGGTATCACACTCCCTGATTTCAAACTATATCACAAAGCTATTATCATCAAAATAGTATCTCATTGATATAAAAACAGACACATAAATTAATGGAGCACAATAGAGAGCCCATATATAAACCCACACATATGTGGTCAGTTAACTTATGAAAAAAGATGCAAGAATGAGGAAGGACAATGAGGAAAGGACAGTCTCTTCAATAAATGGAGTTGGGAAAACTAGGCAGCTACATGCTAAAGAATGAGAGCAGACCACTATCTTACAACATATAAAAAAATTAACTTAAAGGATTAAATAGTTAAATATAAGGCCTGAAACCATAAAGCTCCTAGAAGAAAACATAGGCAGTAGGCTATTGACATCATTTTTAGCAATGTGTTTTTGGACCTAACCACAAAGGCAAGGGAAACAAAAGCAAAAGTAAACAAATGGGACTATATGAAATGAAAAAGCTTCTGCACAGCAAATAAAACCATTAACAAAATGAAAAGGTAACATAAATAGGAGGAGATATTTGCAAATCACATATCTAATAAGGGGGTACTGTTCAAAATATATAAAGAACTCATATTACTCAACAACAACAACAACAACAACAAAACAATCTGATAAAAAATGGGTAGAGGATCAGGACAGACATTTTTCCAAAGAAGATATGCAAATGGTCAGCAGGCACAAAAAAAGATTTTCAACATCATTAATCATCTGGGAAATGCAAATCAAAACCACAATGAGTTATCAGCTTACATTTGTCAGAATGGCTATTATCAAAAGACATGACATAACAAGTGTTGGCAAGGATGTGGAGAGAAGGGAACCCTAATGTACTATTGGTAAGAATGTAAATTGGTGCAGCAAAATGGAAAATAATATGGAATTTCCTCAAAAAAATTAAAATAGAGGCGAGGGGTTAAGATGAATTCCTTCTAGGCATTTTGCCTAGGTCTCTGTTTTCTGTGTTTTAGGAAAGCCTTTTGTGTTTCCTGTTTCTGAGAGTAATGGGTATGCCAACAAATTGGGTAATCTGGAAGAAATGGGAAAAATCCTAGAAATATATCAACTACCAAAACTGAAAGAGGAAAAAAGGGAAAATTTGAACAGACCCAAAATCAGGAAAGCAATTAAATCAATAATCAAAAAGCTCCTAACACACAAAAGTCCAGGGGAAGATGGCTTTCCGCAGAACTCTATCAAGCATTTAAAGAAGAGATAATGCCTATTCTTTAACTGCTCCAAAAACTAAAAGTGGAAGTAACACTTGCAAACTCATTCTACAAGGCCATAATTACCTTGATTCCAAAACCAGACAAAAATTCCACAGAAAAAAAAGATTATTAAAGGCCAATATCTCTGGTGGATATAGATGCAAAAATTACTCACCACGATCCAGTGGGATTGATTCCTGTCCTGCAAGGGTAGTTTGATATTTGCAAATCAATCAATGTAAAACACTAAATTAATAAAAAATGGTAATAATCATATGAACCCCTTAAGAGATGTGGAAAAAGCATTTGACAAAACACAGCATACATTTTTGCTAAAAACCCTCAATAAAGAAGGGATAGAGGGAATATAACTCAACATCATAAAGGCCACATACAAAAGACCACAGCTAATATCATCCTCAAAGGAGAAATACTGAGATAATTTCCTCTACAGCCAGAAACAAGACAGGGATGGCCACTCTCACCAGTGTTATTTGACATATCACTGGAAGTCTTAGTTTCAGCGATCAGACAACAAAAAGATTAAAGTCATGAAATTTTCATTATTCTGAGACAACAGGATACTCTATGTAGCAAATCCAAAATATTCCACCAAAAGACGGCTAGAACTGACACTTGAAGTCAGTAAAGTCACAGGTTACAAAAATCAACATATAGAAATTTGTTGCTTTTCTATACACCAATGAAGCAACAGAAAAAGAAATCAAGCAATCGGTCCCATTTACAATCATATCAAGAACCATAAGATACCTAGAAATAAACTTAACCAAAGGAGTAAAAGGTCTGTAATCTGAAAAATATAGAACACTTATGGAAGAAATTGAAAGGGATACAAAGAAATGGAAAAATATTCCATGTTCATTGATTGGAAGAGCAAATATTGTTAAATTGTCTATACTTCCCAAAGCAATCTACACATTTAATGCAATCCATACCAAAATACCCCAGGCATTTTTCTCAGACCTACAGAAAACAGTTATAAATTTTTATGTAATCTGTTTTGCTTATTCAAAAGATCCTGAATAGGCAAAGCAATCTTGAAAATGAAAATCATAGCTGGAGATCACAATTCTAGATTTTAAGCTGTATTACAAAGCTGTAGTCATCAAGACATTATGGTACTTTCACAAAAACAGACACATAGATCAATGGAATAATGTGGAAAAAATAGAAATGGACACGCTACTATAAGGTTAACTAATTCTCAACAAAGAAAGAAAGAATATCTTATAGAAAAAAGACAATCTCTTCACCAGATGGTTTTGGGAAAACTATATACCGACCTGCAGAAGAATGAACCTCGACCACTTTCTTACACCACCCCATACAATATATTCAAAATGAATGAAAGACCTAAATGTGAGACAAGAAACTATCAAAATCCTAGTGGAGACCACAGGCAGCAAGTTGTTTGACCTTGGCTGTAGCAACTTTTTACTAGACACATCTCCAGGGAGAAGGGCAACAAAATCAAAAATAAATTATTGGGACTTAAGATAAAAACTCTTCTGCACACCAAAGGAAACAATCAACACATCTAAAAGGCTACCTATGGCATGGGAGAAGATATTTTTAAATGACATATCTGATAAAGGGTTAGTATATAAAATCTATAAATGACTTATGAAACTCAACACTCAAAAAAAAAAACCAAATAATCCAGTTAAGAAATGAGCAGAAGACATGAGTAAACATTTTTGCAAAAGACACATCCAGATGGCCAAAAGATACATGAAATGATGCTCCACATCACTCATCGTCAAGGGATTACAAATCAAAACTACAATGAGATACCACCTCACACCTGTCAGAATTGTTAAAATTAACAACACAGAAAACAATTGTTGGTGAGGATTCAGAGAAAAGGGAATCCTCTTTCACTGTTGGGGGAATTCAAACCAGTGCTGCCACTCTGGAGAATAGTGTGGTGGTTCCTCAAAAAGTTAAAAATAGAAATACCCTATAACCCAGTTATTGCACTACTAGGTATTTACTCAAAGGATACAAAAATACTGATTTGAAGGGGCACATGCATTCTGATGTTTATAACAGGATTGTCAACAATAGCCAAATTGTGGAACAAGCCCATATGTTCATCAATTGATGAATGGATAAAGAGGCTGTGATTAAATGTGTGTGTGTGTGTGTGTGTGTGTGTGTGTGTGTGTGTATGATGCACTATTACTCAGCCATAAAAAAGAATGAAATCTTGTCATTTGTAATGACATGGATGGAGCTTGAGTGAATTATGCTATGGGAAATAAGTCAGTCAGAGTAATTTGAAAGGTTTTTAAGTATAGGTTAACATGATATAATTGGGTTTAGTTCAACCACTCTAGTTTCTGAGTAAAAATTGATGGGAAAGAAAAAAATAGAGTTAGTAAATTCCAAATGAGGCTATTTAAAAAATCCAGGACACAGAGAGTGATAGTGGTGATCATATTTAATGTGAAACATATGAATGAATTTAAAGGGTATTCAGAGGACATAACTGATAATAAATTAACTTTGGTGGGATAGCCAGGAGGAATTACCAAATACAGAGTTGGCTATGTTGGATAGAGAAAGAATTGGAAGTAGAACTTTAAATGTGGGAATTTTCACCCTACAGATGGTTATTGCTTTTATGGGCTTACTGTGTGCTACATAAATATATGAATGAAGTAATATATTTTTTTCTTTTTTAAAAAAGTTTTTATGCCTTCTAATAAAACATCTATTCTGCAGCCCATTAAATGAATAATTTTGACTTCAATTCTTATTATTTAAGAAATACATTTCATATGTGTATAGCTGCCATAGACAGCGATTCCTCTGATGGATCTGGGAAAGTAAATTGAAAACGTTCAGGAAAGGATTCACCATTCTAGATGCCATTAGGAACATTTGTGATTCATGGGAAGAGGTTAAAATATCAATATTAGCAGTAGTTTGGAAGATGTTGATTAAAACTCTCATGGATGACTTTGAGAGGTTCTAGACTTCAGTAGAAGTAACTGCAAATATGGTGGAAATAGTAAAAGAGTTAGAATTATAAATGGAACCTGAAAATGTGACTGAATAGCTGCAATCTCATAACAACACTTTAATGGATAAGGGAGTTACTTCTTATGGATGAGCAAAGAAAGTGGTTTCTTGAGACAGAATCTATTTCTAGTGAAGATGCTGGGAACGTTATTGAAATAACAAATAATTTAAATATTTTTTAAATTTTTTTAACGTTTATTTATTTTTGAGACAGAGAGAGACAGAGCATGAACGGGGGAGGGTCACAGAGAGGGAGACACAGAATCTGAAACAGGCTCCAGGCTCTGAGCTGTCAGCACAGAGCCCGACGCGGGGCTCAAACTCACGGACCGCGAAATCATGACCTGAGCCGAAGTCAGCCACTTAACTGACTGAGCCACCCAGGCGCCCCCAAAATTTAAATATTTAACTTAGTTAACAAAGCAGTGCATGTTTGAGAGAATTGACTGCATTATTGAAAGAAGTTCTACAGTAGGTAAAATGCTATCAAACAGCATCACATGCTATAGAGAAATCATTTATAAAAGGAAAAGGTATTCAACATGGTAACCCCCATTGTTGTCTTACTTTAAGTTATTGCCATAGCCATACCAAACTTCCACAACCACCAATGTCATCAGTCAGCAGTCCTTAACATGGAGGCAAGACCCTACACCCACCAATTATTGCAACTTGCTGAAAGCTTATATGATGGTTAGCATCTTTAGCAATAAAGCATTTTTTAAATTAAAGTATGTACATTGTCTTTTAAATATAATGCTATTTCACAATTAGTAGACTACAGTATAGTGTAAAGATGACCTTTACACACACACACAAAACTCATTTGACCCACTTTACTGCAATATTCAGTTTACTGTAGTGATCTGGAACTGAACCTACCATATCTCCAATGTATGCCTACATACTTGAATTTCCTGCACAGTTACAGAAAGATTAATAAGACCTTATACAGCCACAAACTGCTCTTAAAAAGATGGAGATTTTAGGAATTTGCTTACATCTACCAAAAAGGAATGGTAAAGGTTAAATTTCCAATGCTTCAGTTATGTAGGCCAACCAGAAGATTAAGAAATATATAGTGAACACAAGTGTAAATTGTTAGAAGTAATCAGTAGTTATCAGGGCTATTTCTAGAAAGATATGGTCTATCTCTAAGGGGAAGTGATAACAGAATGGGTTTTGATGGTGCATATTGTTGTTCAGTTTGTACATTTTACTTAGTATACAGTCAAGAGATTAAATGGGTGCTGAAAGGCAGTTTTGCACCCCTTGCCAAGACTTGCAGCCTGGGAATGAAAGACAGCCTGGAAGCAGCACTCTTTTAAAATTAATATAGCCAGTGGGCAGAGGGTTAAGATAGCAGAGGAGCAGGGCAACCCTAAACTTGCCTACTCCCCCGAACAGTTAGATAAATATCAAGTCATCCTGAACACCCCAGAAATTGCTCATCTACAAACAGAAAAAATAACATGTGGAAGGTAGGAACTTCAGAGAGTTGATTGGTAGGAGAAAAGAGACATGGGCAGGGAGGGAGCCCTTATCTCAGAGAGAAATAGTGAGAAAAAAAAGAGTGAAAATAGGCTTAGGGTACTGTACAAGAAAATTATTCCCCAAAACCACTGATAGGGAAAAAAGGAGAGTGTTTCAATACTGCCACCTTTTTATAAACAGCGGACAGAGTGTAGAGCCTACACTTTTGGAAGTTAGTGCCTGGCAGTGCTCTGGCAAGGAAGCAGGGAGGAGCCCTGGGAGCAGGCAGTGCAGTCTGAGGATCTCTGGGATGCACTGGCAGAACCAGTTCCTCTACTTGGAGTGCATTTGGTAGAGGTGATAAGGTCTCTCCGTGGGCAAAAGAGGCTGCGGGAACCATTGAGTTGCCCGTTCACCAGTATAAAAACAAAGACACTGGCTAATGGCTGCAAACCTTGGCACCAGCTGTGGGTTGCCATTTACCATAAACTCCAAGGCACTGCTGCTTTGTGGTTGCATGGCTGTGTTCTGGAACAAGCTAGCACTGGCTACAATGCAGTGACACCATCTCCCAGAGGCGTAGGGATCTCTGAAGTGTAGTGTTTTGAAACACAGCTGGGCCTGAGATTAAACACAGGAGGGCTATGCTGCCTGACAGGCAAACAGCTCAGTCAAGGGCAGGGTGAAGGTGGGGATCTGATGGAAGATGGGAACACAAGAAGTGTGATTGCTTCCTTGACTCTGAGAGAGGGAACTTCCTGTTCCTAGACTTAACAGTGTGGTGAAGGCATTTACACCCCTAGCCCACCAGGACTATTATACCTCAGTGAGTTAAACGGCATGACCAAATGGAAAATGGAGCCCTTACACCAAGTCCTGACCCGCCCGGCCCCCTCCCCGTGCCCTCCAGGAACTTCTCCACCAGGGCAAATCCACTTGAGAATCAGAGCAGCAGGCTCCTCCCCCAGAATACCAGTATAAACCCTCCCACACATTAAGTCTACTGATCACAGAATGCCAAAACTCTTCAGCTCTAGGGGAAACAGGACCTAGCTTCCTTTTTTTTTTAGTGTTTGTGTTTGTTCCTTTGATTTGTTTTTGTTATTGTTTTCTTTGATACAGAAGAACATTTTTTTAGTTCTATTTTTTTTAACTTTTAATTTTTTATCTTTCCCCCTTTTTTTCTATGAAGCTTCTCTTAACAAGCAGACCAAAACACACCTAAGAGCTAGCTTCCTTTATTTTTTTAATTTTTTATATTTTTATTATGTTTTACTATTTTTTTTTTCCAAAATGATAAGATGGAGGAGTTCACCCCAAAATAAAGAACAGGAAGAAATGACAGTCAGGGTTTCAATCAATATAGATGTAAGTAGGATGTCTGGACTAGAATTTAAATCGACAATTATAACTGGGCTTAGAAAAAGCATAGAAGGCACTAGAGAATTTCTTACTTCAGAGATAAAAGGGCTAAATCTAGTCAGTCAGGCCAAAATTAAAAATACTATAACTGAGATGCAAACCCAAATGGATGCATGTGAGGATGGATAAATCAGAGGAACTAATTAGTGATATAGAAGATAAAATTATAGAAAATAATCAAGCTGAAAAGAAGAAACATAATTAATGGCTCACGAAGGTACATTTAGGGGATTCAGTGACTTATTAAAATGGAATAGCATTCATATATCATAGGAGTCCCAGAAGATGGAGAGAAAAATTGACAGAAGGTTATTCAAGCGAATTATAGCTGAAAACTTCCCTAATCTATGGAAGGACACAGACATCAAAATCCAAGGATCACAGAGAACTCTCATAAATTCAACAAAAGCTGACCATTGCCAAGGCTTATCATAGTTAAATTCACAACATACACAGACAAAGAAAGAATCCTGAAAGAAGCAAAGGAATAAAAGTCCTTAACCTACAAGGGAAGACAGATAAGGTTCTTAGCAGATGTGTCCACAGAAAAGTGGCAGGCCAGAAATGAATGGCAGGATATACTCAACCTGCTGAATGGGAAAAATATGAAGCCATGAATACTTTATCCAACAAGGCTGTCATTTATAATAGGAGAGGGGCACATACGGGCTCAGTCTGTTGAGTGTATCCCTCTTGATTTCAGTTCAGGTCATATCCCAGGATAATGGGATCCAGCCCTATGTTCGGCTCCATGTTAAGTGTGGAGCATGTTTAAGATTCTTTCTCTCTTACTCTGCCTTTCTCTCCCTCTGCCCCTCACCACTCATGCTATCTCTCTCTCTCAAAAAAAAAAAAAAAAAAAAAGAGAGATCAAAAGCTTCCCAACGAAACAAAAACTAAAGTAGTTTGTCACTATTAAAACTGCCCTGCAATAAATATTGAGGACTCTTTGAGTGGGGAAAAAAAGACCAAAAGCACCAAAAACTAGAAAGGAACAGATAGCATCACGAGATGCATCAACTTTATAGGTATCCCAATGGTACTAAACTCATATCATTCAATAATCACTCTGAATGTAAATGGACAAAATGTTCCAATCAATATATAGGGTACCAGAATGAATGAAAAAATAAGACCCATCCATCTGTTGACTACGAGAGACTCATTTTAGACGTGAAGACACCTGAAGATTGAAAGTTAGATGTTGGAGAACCATCTATCACACTAATGGATGTCAAAAAAAAAAAACCAGACTAGTAATATTTACATCAAACTAGATTTTATTTATTTATTTATGTTTTAATTTTTATTTTTAATTTACATCCAAATTAGTCAGCATCTAGTGCAACAATGCTTTCAGGAGTAGATTCCTAAATGCCCCTTACCCATTTAGCCCATCCCCCCTCCCACAACCCCTCCAGTAGCCCTCCGTTTGTTCTCCATATTTAAGATTCTCTTCTGTTTTGTCCCCCTCCCTGTTTTTATATTATTTTTGTTTCCCTTCTCTTATGTTCATCTGTGTTGTCTCTTAAACTCCTCATATGAATGAAGTCATATGATATTTGTCTTTCTCTTACTAATTTCGCTTAGCATAATACCCTCTAGTTCCATCCACATAGTTGCAAATGGCAAGATTTAATTCTTTTTGATTGCCGAATAATACTCCATTGTGTGTGTGTATATATATATATATATATATATATATATATATATATATACACACACACACAACATACAACATCTTCTTTATCCATTCATCCATCAATGGACATTTGGGCTCTTTCCATACTTTAGCTATTGTTGATAGCACTGCTATAAACATTGGGGTGCATGTGTCCCTTCAAAACAGCATCCCTGTATCCCTTGTATAAATACCTACTAGTGCAATTTCTGGGTCATAAGATAGTTCTATTTTTAGTTTTTTGAGGAACCTCCATACTGTTTTCCAGAGTGGCTACACCAGCTTGCATTCCCACCCTTTTGCAAGACAACAGAAATCCTCTTTCTTTGCATCCTCACCAACATCTGTTGTTGCCTGAGTTGTTGATGTTAGCCATTATGACAAGTGTGAGATGATATCTCATTGTGGTTTGGACTCGTATTTCCCAGATGAGTGACGTTGACCATTTTTTCATGTGTCAGTTGGCCATCTGGATGTCTTCTTTGCAGAAGTGTCTATTCATTTCTTTTGCCCATTTCTTCACTGGATTATTTGTTTTTTGGGGTGTTTACTTTGATAAATTCTTTATAGATTTTGGATACTAACCCTTTATCTGATATGTCATTTGCAAATATCTTCTCCCATTCTGTTGGTTGCATTTTAGTTTTCTGATTGTTTCCTTCGCTGTGCAGAAACTTTTTATTTTGATGAGGTCCCAGGAGTTCATTTTTGCTTGTGTTTCCCTTGCCTCTGGAGACTTGTTGAGTAAGAAGTTGTTGAGGCCAATATCAAAGAGGTTTTTGCCTACTTTCTCCTCTAAGATTATGATGGCTTCCAGTCTTACATTGAGGTCTTTCATCTATTTAGAGTTTATTTTTGTCTACGATATAAGAAAGTGGTCCAGGTTCATTCTTCTGAATGTCATTGTCCAGTTTTCCCAGGACCACTTGCTGAAGAGACTGTATTTACTCCGTTGGATATTCTTTCCTGCTTTGTCAAAGATTAGTTGGCCATACATTTGTGAGTCCATTTCTGGGTTCTCTATTCTGTTCCATTGATCTGTGTATCTGTTGTTATGCCAGTACCATACTGTCTTGATGATTACAGCTTTGTAGTATAGCTTGAAGTCTGGGACTGTGATGACTCCTGCTTTGGTTTCCTTTTTAAAGATTGCTTTTGCTATTTGTGGTCTTTTCTGGTTCCATACAAATTTTAGGATTATTTGTTCCAGCTCTGTGAAGATCCTGTGTCATTTTGATAGGGATTGCATTGAATATGTAGAATGCTTTGGGTACTATTGACATTTTCACAATATTTGTTCTTTGTATCCAGGAGCATGGAATATTTTCCCATTTTTTGTGTGTGTCTTCTTCAATTTCTTTCATAAGATTTCTATACTTTTCAGTGTATAGATTTTTCACCTCTTGGGTTATACTTATTCCTAGGTATTTTATGGTTTTTGGTCCTATTTTAAATGGGATGGATTCCTTGATTTCTCTTTCTGTTGCTTCATTGTTGGTTTATAGGAATGCAACCGCTTTCTCTGCATTGATTTTTTATCCTGCTACTTTGCTGAATTCATGAATGAGTTATAGCAGTTGTGGGTGGAATCTTTAGGGTTTTGCATATAGAGTATCATGTCATCTGCGAAGAGTGAAAGATTGACCTCTGCCTGGCTGATTTGGATTCCTTTTATTTCTTTGTGTTGTCTGATTGCAGAGGCTAAGACTTCCAATACTATGTTGAATAACAGTGGCAAGAGTGGACATCCCTGTCTTGTTCCTGACTTTAGGGGGAAAGATCTCATTTTCCCCCCATTGAGGATGATATTAACATTGAGTCATTCATATATGGCTTTTATGATCTCGAGGTATGATCCTTCTACCCCTATTTTCTTGAGGGTTTTTATTAATAAAGGATGCTGTATTTTGTAAAATGCTTTCTCTACATCTATTGAGAGGCTCATATGGTTCTTGTCTTTCTTTTATTGATGTGATGAATCACGTTGTTTTATGGATATTGAACCAACCCTGCATCCCAAGTATAAATCCCACTTGGTCGTAGTGAATATTTTTTTTAATGTATTGTTGGATCCGGCTCGCTAATATCTTGATGATTTTTGCATCCATGTTCATCAGGGAAATTGGTCTATAGTTCTCCTTTTTAGTGTGGTCTCTGTCTGGTTTTGGAATCAAGGTAATGCTGGCTTCATAGAAAGAATTTGGAAGTTTTTCTTCCATTTCTACTTTTTTGAACAGTTTCAAGAAAATAGGTGTTAACTCTTCCTTAAATGCTAGAATTCCTCTGGAAAGCCATCGGGCCCTGGACTCTTGTTTTTTTGGGAGAGTTTTGATTTCTCATTCGGTTTCTTTACTGGTTATGGGTCTGTTCAAATTTTCTATTTCTTCCTGTTTCAGTTTCGGCAGTGTATATGTTTCTAGGAATTTGTCCACTTCTTCCAGATTGCCCATTTTATTGGCATATAATTGCTCATAATATTCTCTTATTATTCTTTTTGTTTCTGCTGTGTTGGTTGTGATCTAGCCTGTTTCATTCTTGATTTTATTTATTTGGATCCTTTCCTTTCTCTTTTTGATCAAAGTGGCTAGTGGTTTATCAGTTTTGTTAATTTGTTTAAAGAAACAACTTCTGGTTTCATTAATCTGTTCTAGTGTTCTTTTGGTTTTGGTAGAATTGATTTCCGTTCTAATCTTTATTATTTCCTGTCTTTTGTTGGTTTTATGCTTTATTTGCTGTTCTTTTTCCAGCTCTTTAAGGCATAAGGTTAGGTTGCGTACCTAAGATTGTTCTTCCTTCTTTAGGAAGGCCTGGATTACTATATACTTTCCTCTTATGACAGTCTTTCCTGCGTACCAGAAGTTTTGGGTTTTGGTGTTATCATTTTCACTGCCTTCCATGAACTTTTTAATTTCCTTTTTAACTTCTTGGTTAGCCCATTCATTCTTTAGTAAGATGTTTCTTAGTCTCAAGTATTTGCTACCTTTCTAAATTTTTTCTTGTGGTTGTTTTCAAGTTTCATAGAATTGTGGTCTGAAATTATGCACGGTATGATCTTGAACTTTTTGTAATTGTTGAGAGCTGATTTGTGTCCCAGTATGTGGTCTATCCTGGAGAACGTTCCATGTGCACTGGAGAAGAATGTACATTCTGCTGCTTTAGGATGAAATGTTCTGAATTCATCTGTTAAGTCCATCTGGTCTAGTGTGTCATTCAAAGCCATTGTTTCCTTGTTTTTTTGATTAGATGATCTGTCCATTGCTGTGAGTGAGGTGTTCAAGTCTCCTACTATTATGGTATTTCTATTGATGAGTTTCTTTATGTTTGTGATTAATTGATTAATATATTTGGGTGATACTACATTTGGTGCATAAATATTTACAATTGTTAGGTCTTCTTGGTGGATAGACCTCTTAATTATGATATAATGCCCTTCTGCATCTCTTGATACAGTATTTATTTTAAAGTCTAGATTGTCTGATATAAGTATGGCTACTCTGGCTTTCTTTCGTTGACTATTAGCATGATAGATAGTTCTCCATCCCCTTACTTTCAATCTGAAGGTGTCTTTAGGTCTAAAGTGGGTCTCTTGGAAACAGCATAGAGATGGATCTTGTTTTCTTATACAATCTATTACCCTATGTCTTTTGATTGGATCATTGAGTCCATGGACGTTTAGAGTGTGTACTGAAAGGTATCAATTTATTGTCATTATATTGCTGGTAGAGTTGGAGTTTCTGATGGTGTTCTCTGGTACTTTCTAGCCTTTGTTGCTTTTGGTCTTTGTTTTTTATTTTATTTTCTTTCATCTCTTCTCCCCTCGGAGAGTCCCCCTTAAAATTTCTTGCAGGGCTGGTTTAGTGGTCACAAACTGCTTTAATTTTTGTTTGTCTGGGTAACTTTCTTTCTCTCCTATTTCGAATAGAATAGAATATCCAGCTTTGCTGGATAAATTATTGGCTGCATATTTTTTCTGATTCAGCACATTGAATATATCCTGCCACTCTTTTCTGGCCTGCCAAATTGTTGTGGATAGGTCTTCTGCAAACATGACCTGTCTTCCCTTGTAGGTTAAGGACTTTTTTCCCTTTGCTGCTTTCATGATTCTTTCCTTGCCTGAGTATTTTGTGAATTTGAGTATGGTGTGCTTTGTTGATGGTCAGTTTTTGTTGAATCTAATAAGAGTCCTCTGTGCTTCCTGAATTTTGATGTCTGTGTCTTTCCCCAGGTTAGGAAAGTTTTCTGTTATGATTTGCTCACATAACACTTCTACCCCTATTTCTCTCTCTTCCTCTTCTGGGACCCCTATGCTTCTGATGCTGTTCCTTTTTAAATGAGTCACTGATTTCTCTAATTGTTAAATCATGCCCTTTTGCCTTAATCTCCCTTTTGTTTTCTGCTTCATTATTCTCCATAAATTTTTCCTATATAACGCTGATTCTCTGTTCTGCCTCATCCATACTTGCTGCTGTGGCCTCTATTCGAGATTGCAGCTCATTTGTAGTATTTTTTTATTTCATCCTCACTAGCTTTTACTTCTTTTATATACGCAGAAAGGGATTCTAATCTATTTTCGACTCCACTTAGTATTCTTATCGTGATACCAAATTATGGTTAAGACATCTTGCTTATATCTGTGTTGGTTAAGTCCCTGGCTGTAAATTCTTCCCGCTCTTTCTTTTGGGGTGAATTCCTTCGTTTTGTCATTTTGGAGGGAGAAAAGGAATTAATGAGGTAAAAAAATAAAATTAAAGAAAATTAAAATTAAAATATATTAAAATTAAAAACTCGCCACACGCAAAATCAAATAAATTATGCCAGATCCTAGGTGTGTTTTGGTCTGGGTGTTGAAATTGGCTTGATAGATTAGAGAAAAAAGGGAAAAGTGGGGAAAAAAAGGAAATCACTTGAAAATTTGAAAAAAAAATGAATACACTGAAGTAGACTAAAATGAAGTGATGGAAATTAAAAAAATTAAAAATTTAAACAAACGTAATGTAAAGTAGAAAAAAACTAAAGAAAAATATTTTTAATAAAAATTGAAAACAAAAATGATTTTTTTCTCTTTCTGTATTCAAAAAAAAAGAAATGAAAAAGAGAAAAAGAAAAAAAAGAAAGAAAGTTGAATAGATGGACCTGCTAACAGACTGAAATATGACTGAAATTACTTTGTTTTCCCCTAGAAGTCAAACTATGAAGCGCTTTATACTCCATAACCTAATCAGGCAGTGAGACTTATGTTCTTGAAGAGTGAGGTTGGCCCAGTTGGGTGGAGCTTAGTCTAATGGCTCTGTTCTCCACTAGATGGTGCTGATTAGCCTACTGTGGTGGATTGTTGTGCCACTGGTAGGTGCATATGCCCATGCGTGGGAGCGGTGAAAATGGCGTCACCCAGCTACCCAGTCTCTAGTATTGGAACTCTGCTCTCCCCAATCAGCAATCACACACTCATACTTTGTCTTTGGCTTCCATCCACTCCCTGCTTTTACACAGTCCATGAACAAGCCCCAGGCAGCACTCCCTCCTGAGTTTTGTGTCAGATGTGGCTGTTTCTCCTGGTTGCTTACTTCTGAGGGACTGTGGCTTTGACTAGTTCTGTCCCTCTGTGGAGGGTCTCACCAAGCAATGTCTGGGTGCCAGCAGCACCCAGGAACGTTTGTGGAACTGTGCTGCTGCCGATGCCCAGAGACTGCAGCCAGGTACCACCCACCCCAGAAGTACGTGAGATAGTGTAGAAGCAGCATTTCAGGGATTATGGAAAATCACAACACACATCTAGCACCAGGCTTCACCCTTAATGACCTTGTTCCAGCACCAGTGAATGTGGTTGTTCTCTGGGGTCTTCTGGGACCACGTGGCCTCACAGCCTCTACCAAATATCCTTCCAACAGTGGAACCATTCTTCCCTGTGTGGCCTGAGAACCTCCCAGAGCCCACTCTGCTCCTGGAGATTTGCCCTTCCCACCATAGCACTGCCAGGTATTGAGCTGAGGAGTTTCAGACTCTACACTCCCCCTGTTTATAGTCTTAATGGAATTAATGGAATGGAAACCCTCTCCATTTTCTCTCCTTTCTCCTTTAGTTCAGTCCCTGTGGCTGTTTCCAATTTTCCACTTTCTCTCCAGTTGCTTCTATGGGGGTTTATGCTTTTCCTGTATTCTCCTCCCCATCTCCATCTTCTCTCCACATGCAAAAGCGGCTCCCTGCCCTCTGCGGCTTCTCTCTCCCTAAGTTTACTTCTCTGCACCATGTACCTGCTGAATTCTGTGGCTCAGGTTGTTTAGTTTGTTGTGTTAATCCTCAGATCGGTTTTCTAGGTGTGCAGGATGCTTTAGTGTTATTCTTGCTGTATTTAATGGACACAAGACACCCAAAAAACTTCCATATTGTTCTGCCATCTTGGTTCCTCCTCAGTAAGAACCAAACTAGATTTTAAATAAAAGACTATAACAAGAGATGAAAATGGGCATTATACCATAATTAAGGGGTCCATCCATCAAGAAGATCTAACAATTGTAAATATTTATGCCTTCAACTTGATAGCACCCAAATATATAAAGCAATAACAAATATAAGAATCTCATTCATAATAATACAATAAGAGAAGGGGACTTTGACACCCTACTTGCATAAAAGTACAGATCGTTTAAGAAAATCAACAAGGAAACAATGGCTTTGAGTGACACACTGGATCAGACGGACTTAATGGATATATTCAGAACATTTTATCCTAAAACATCAGAATACTCATTCTTTTATGAGTATGTGCATACAGAACATTCTCCAGAATAGATCACATACTGGGTCACAAATCTGTCCTCAACAAACACAGAAAAATTAAACCATACCATGCACATTCTCAGACCACAACACTATGAAACTTGAAGCCAACCACAAGAACAAATTTGGAGACACTATAAATACATGGACGTTAAAGAACATCCTAATAAAGAATGAATGGGTAAACCAGGAAATTAAAGATGAAACAAAAAATAATGGAAGAAAATGAAAATGAAAAAGTGACAGTCCAAAATCTATGGGCTACAGACAAGGCAGTTCCAAGAGGAAATTATATTGCAATGCAGGCCTACCTCAAGAAGCAAGGAAGGTCTCAAAACACATCCTAACCTTACAGGTTAAGGAACTAGAAAAGGAACAGCAATCAATGTCAAAGGCAACAGAAGAATGGAAATAATAAAGATTAAAGTAGAAATGAATGATATAGAAGCAAACAAACACCAGTAGAGCAGAAAGGGAACTAAGAGCTGTTTCTTTGAAAGAATTAATATAATTGATAAATCCTAGCCAGACTTATCAAAAAGAAAAAAAAGAATGGACCTAAAAAAATAAAGCTACAAAAGAAAAGGGAAAGATCACAAGTAACACCACAGAAATACAAACAATTATAAGAGAATATTATGAAAAATTATATGACAACAAACTGGGTAATCTGGAAGAAATAGATAAATTCCTAGAAACATATGAACTACCAAAACTGAAACAGGAATAATGGGAAAATTTGAACAGACCCATAACCAGGAAAGAAATTGAATCTGTAGTGGTGCCTGGGTGGCTCAGTATGTTAAGTATCCAACTTGGGCCCTGGTCATGATCTCACATTCATGAATTTGAGCCCTAAATCAGGCTCTGTGCTGACAGCTCAGAGCCTGAGCCTTTTTCAGATTCTGTGTCTCCCTCTCTCTCTGCCTCTGTCCCACTCACACTCTGTTTCTCTCTCTCTCAAAAATAAAAAGAAAATTAATAAAATTTACAAGATTTTTAAAAAAATTGAATCTGTAGTCAAAATGCTCCCAACACACAAAATCCCAGGGCCAGATGGCTTTTGTGGAATTCTATCAAACATTTAAAGAGATAATCCCTAGTCTTCTCAGATTTTTCAAAAAACTAGAAATGTAACTCTTAAAAATTCATCATTAACTTGATTCCAAAACCAAAGATTCCACAAAAAAAGTTACTATAGGCCACTATATCTGATGAACATGGATACAAAAATTCCCTATGTGATACTAGCAATATGAATCCAACAGTACATTAAAGAATTAGTCATTATGATCAAGTGGCATTTATTCCTGGGCTGCATGGGTATTTCAATATTTGAAAATCAATCAATGTGATATACCATATTAATAACAGAAAAGATAAGAACCATATGATCCTCTTAATAGATGCAGAAAAAGCATTTGACAAAATGCAGCATCAGCTCTTGATAAAACACTCAACAAAGCAGGGACAGAGGGAATGTACTTCAACATCATAAAGGCCATATAGAAAAGACCCACTGCTAATATCATGCTCAATGGTGAATAATTGAGAATCTTTCCCCTATGGTCAGGAACAAGACAAAGATGTCCACTGTGACCATTATTATTTAACGTAGTACTGAATGTTCTAGCCTCAACAATCAGACAACCAAAAGAAAAAAGAAAGTTATCCAAGTAGGCAAAGAAGTCAAGTTTTCACTATTTGCTGAGAACATGATACTCTATGTAGAAAACCAAAATATTCCACGAAAAATTGCTAGAACTAATAAATGATTTCAACAAATTAACAGGATACAAAATCAACATACAGAAATCTGCCCATCTATACACCAATAATGAAAGAGCAGAAAGAGAATTCAAGGAATTGATCCTATGTGCAACTGCACCAAAACAATTAGATACTTAGGAATAAATCTAAGCAAAGAGATAAAAGATCTGTACTGTTAAAACTATAGAAAACTCATGAAAGAAATCAAAGAGACACAAAGAAATGAAAAAAAAATTCCATTCCCATAGATAGAACAAACATTGTTAAAGTGACTATAGTACCCACAGCAGTCTACACATTTATTGAAACCCCAATCAAAATAACATCAACGTTTTTAACAGACCAAGAACAAACCACCTCAAAATTTCTGTGGAAACACAAAAGATCCCTAATAGCCACAGCAGTCCTGAAAAATAAATAAATAAATAAATAAATAAATAAACCTGGAGGCGTCACAATTCTGAATCTCAAGCTATATTATAAAGCTGTATGATAAAGATAGTATGATAGTATGTATGATAAAGTATGTATGATAAAGTATGAATGATAAAGTATTTATGATAAAGTATGTATGATAGTATGATAGCTGTATGATAAAGATAGTATGATAGTATGATAAAAACAGTCACCTAAATCATTGAAACAGGAGAGAAAACCCAGAAATGGACCCACAACTATATGGTAAACTAATCTTTGGCAAAGCTGGAATGTATATTGAATGGAAAAAAGAAGGACTATTCAATAAATGGCTTTGGGAAAACACAGCAACATGAAGAAGAATGAAACTGGACCACTTTCTTAAAGCATCCCACGAAATATATTCAAAATGGATTAAAAACCTAAATGTGAAACAGGGAACCATCAAAACCCTCTAGGAGAACACAGGCAGCAACCTCTTTGACCTTGGCCATAGCAACTTCTTACTAGACATGTCGGCAGAGGCAAGGGAAACAAAAGCAAAAATGAACTATTGGGAATTCATCAAGATGAAAAATTTCTGCACAGCGAAGGAAACAATCAACAAAACTAAAAGGCAACCTACAGAATGGAGAAGACATTTACAAATGACATAGCTGATAAAGAGTTAGTATCCAAAACCCATAAAGAACTTACCAAACTCAAAACCCAAAAAATAAATAATGCAGTTTAAGAAATGAGCAGAAGACATGAATAGACACTTTTTCAAAGAAGACATCCAGATGGCTAACAGACACATGAAAAGATGCTCAACATCGCTTATCATCAGGGAAATGCAAATCAAAGCCATGATGAGATACTACCTCACACCTGTCAGAATATCTAAAATTAACAACACAAGAAATAGCAGGTTTTAGCAAGTATGTGGAGAAAGGGAAACCATCTTACACTGTTGATGGGAATGCAAACTGGTCCAACCACTCTTGAAAATAGCATGGAGGTCTCTCAAAAATTTAAAAATACAACTACCCTATGATTCAGCAATTATACTACTAGGTATTTACCCAAAGGATTCAAAAATACAGATATGAAGGTGTACATACACCCTTATGTTTATACGAGCATTATCAACAATAGTCAAATGATGGAGAGAGCCCAAATATCAATAGACTGATGAAAGGATAAAGAAGATGTGGTATGTGGTATACATATATATATATATATATATATATATATATATGAATATTACTCAGCTATCAAAAAGAATGACATCTTGCCATTTGCAACAACATGGCTGGAGCTAGAGTGTATTATGCTAAGCGAAATAAGTCGAGGAAAGACAAATACCATATGATGTCACTCATGTGAATTTAAGAAACAACACAGATGAACATATGGTAATGGGAAAATAACAGGGAAACAATCTATAACAGACTCTTAAAGATAGATATCAAAATGAGGGTTGATGGAGGGAGATGGGTGGGGGATAAGCTAAATGAGTGATGGGTATTAAGGAGGGTACTTGTGATGAGCACTGGGTATTATATCTAAGTGATGAATAACTGAATTCTACACCTGAAACCAATATTGCACTAACTAAATTAAATTAGCAATTAAAAAAAATGAAAACAAAAATATAGGAAAAAAAGAAAATTATTATAGCCAGGGTGGCACTGTTTTCTAATTTGCATGAAAACACATTGATTGTGAGACCCAGGGCAACACTTGTGCTGTACCCCCTTGCTTTTCCTCAGAAATTTATATGTAGATGATTTTAGCTCTTAAACAGAAAAGAATACATAAAGTAATGTATACATTTAGAAGGGTTAGAGTTAGAATGACTGTCCCATTGTTTATAGGTGAATTATCAGTGAACAAATATTTATAAAGCATCTACAATGTGCCAATCGGTTTGACACAATTATGAGTAAAATAGTAACCATCAGTACACTTATTTATATTGCGGTCTATTCACTCTAGTGGGAAAGTTTATGGACTGGACCCATGCCTTTTTATTGTTTAAGTATAATCTATCAGAACCATCATCTTCTTCCCTAAAGTCTGCCTCTGTTCGTCACCTCCCAGTTCCTAGAATGAACCCCCGCCTTCCTTAGCAATCCTGAGGTTTAGAGTGATAATCCCCATCCCTTAAAGACAGCCTACTTATGAATGTCTTAAAGCAAAACAGACTAATTGGATATTAGAAGAATAAAAAGACCATCCAGAACCAAACATGGCTGTCCTGGAGCCTGTCTAATGCATTGCTGTAAATAAGGTTTTGCGGGGGGGGGGGGGGGGGGGGGGAAGGGCCGGTATGTTTTGTTGTTGTTGTTGTTATTGTTGTTGTTATTTTTGTGTTTCTCTTGAAATATCTCTCTTCTTAAGTTTAAACAACAATTCTTTGACAATTTTTAGCAGCTTAACTTTAACCAATACAAATAGATCCTTCTGGATATGGAGCCTAAAGAGGAAAAAAAAATCTTTTTTTATACTTAAAGAGCATTTACCAGTTTACCAAGAGTGTTGATACCATTATTTGTGTTGATTCTTATGACAACTCTGTGAGTTAGACAAGTCAGCCTTATTTTCCCTATTTTTAAATGAGGAAACCAAAGCTCATAAATAATTAAAAGATTTGCCTCTAGTCATATGATAAATTTTAGAAGTGAAAATCAAATCCAGGATTCTCATTCTAACCTCAGTGTTCATTTTACTGACCATCACTGCATCAGTTAAAAACCATCAAAATTGGGGTGCCTGGGTGACTCAGTCAGTTAAGTGTCTGACTCTAGATTTCGGCTCAGGTCATGATCTCCAGTTCACAAGTTCAAGTCCCGCATTGGGCTCCACACTGACAGAGTGGAGACTGCTTAGGATTCTGTCTCTTCTCCTCTATGCTCCTCCCCACCTCGTGCTCTCTCTTTCTCTCTTACTCTCTCAAAATAATTAAGCATTTTTAAAACATCACACTACATATTTAAAAACAAATATAATGGATATTCTTCATTGGAAAATGGTAGGTAAATGAGATATGTAGTGATCAGATTGCAAGATTCCTTCTAAAATTCTTGGACTCCCTTAAAAAATAGAAATATTCAATTCAATAAGTAACTACAGCTCTTCAAGCAATTTGACTTCAAAAAGAACATTTGTCTTCAGCTAATCCTTTCAGTTGCTGCGAATTAAAAATAAAGTAAAAATAAATCGACATACTGTTAAACATATTGTTAAACATAAACATGTAAGCATATTGTTTAAAAGTTTTTAAATGGCTCCATCTATAGGTTAATATATTTGTTTTACAGACTTGTTCTGGAATTCCCATGCAGATATACTGAAAATAAGTGTAACTCATCTTGTTAAGAGAAAGCACAGTACCCATACTACCTGACATGGTATCTGAAAATGGGTACATTCTCTGTAAATGCTTGTTTTGTATATAGATGATAGATAGATAGATAGATAGATAGATACACAGATGGGTAGATGAATGGATGGATAGATAAAAATGTCAGACATTAAGCACTTAGTTGTACACAAGAGTGGGCATACAAGGAGGAGACTATCCAAAGCAGCAGATTTAGTTGGCATTGTGTTTTAAAATTTTCAGTGGGAATTAAATAAACAGCCTCTATTTCCAAAAGTAATACAGTCGGGTGTGTGCGTGCGTGTGTGTGTGTGTGTGTGTGTGTGTGTGTGTGTAAATAAAGTGGAACAATAATGAATAAATGAAATTCTCATTATTGTTTTTTCAACGTTTATTTATTTTTGGGACAGAGAGAGACAGAGCATGAATGGGGGAGGGGCAGAGAGAGAGGGAGACACAGAATCGGAAACAGGCTCCAGGCTCTGAGCCATCAGCCCAGAGCCCAACGCGGGGCTCGAACTCACGGACCGCGAGATCGTGACCTGGCTGAAGTCGGACGCTTAACCGACTGCACCACCCAGGCGCCCCGAAATTCTCATTATTAAAATCTTCCAAAGAAAAGAAAAAGAGAACAATTCTCATGTCCACATATATTCTTCTAAGAAAGCATTACTACTAGCCTTAACATTGGGCAACAAGCTAAGATTGACTCTAGTGACCTACTCATATATTTTTTAATCATTATTTTGGAAGGCATTTGCTCAAAATCTCATTCACGTTTTCTTAGCCACTGTTTAATACTATTTTATTTGTACTGACTTATGGAAATTAAAACAAGATAAAATATAAGCAAATCTTTCGTCAGAGGCATGAAGGTCAAACGACAAAAGGAAATGTCTTATTTCTTGTTTCCTGTTTTATTTCAGATTTTCCCTTGCTAGAAAAAGCACAGATCCTTCACACATGCCAAAATTGTTTTCTACAGGTTCAGAAAAGATCTTCAAATAAAACTGATATCGAGGACCCTAATTTTTGTTATAATTGGATTTTAAACTAAAATAACACTGGCAACAGCATTAAAAGGCCAGGAAGTAAGGGGTCCAGGGTAAACTTCTAAGTCATTGTATTTTAACCCCTACTTTCCAGCAGTATTATACAAAACTTGTCTTTCTTCAGAGAGGGATATTGTTGGGCTGAATTTTCCTGATATTCAATGCCATCCAATGCAAGACTGAACCATTTTCACTACTCTATATCGTATGCTCCAGTTCTGTTGGACTATCCGGATTTCCCAAGGGCACCTATGCCATACTGGATATTATGCCTTTGTTCATGCTACTCTGTTTGCTTAGAACCTTATCATTGCATTTCTACTTGTCCATATTCTGCCAATATTTCAAGGTCCAGCTCAAATGCCAACTCCGTGAACCCATACAGATTCCCACAAAACTGCTTCTAACTCTATCACCTTTCTGTTCACACTCTGCCTTCTATGTTAGATTTCTATGCATTTTCTTTGTTTGTGTTCTTCTTAAAGTTTTCATTTAATTCCAGTTAGTTAACATACAGTGTAATATTATTTTCAGGTATAGAATTTAGTGATTCATCACATACATACAACACCCAGTGCTCATGACAAGAAGTGCCCTCCTTAATAACCATCACCTATAAAAGACAACTACCCCACCCACCTCCCCTCAAGTAACCATAAGTTTGTTCTGTATACTTAAGAGTCTATTTCCTGGTTTGCCTTCATCTTTTATTTTCCCTCTATGTTCATCTGTTTTGCTTCTTAAATTTTATGTATGAGTGAAATCATATGGAATTTGTCTTTCACTGACTGACTTACTTCACTTAGCATAATACTTTCTGGCTCCATCCATGTTATGCAAATGGCAAGGTTTCATTCATTTTTTATACCTGAGTAATATTCCATTTATATATATACCACATATTCTTTAACCATTCGTCAGTCAAAGGAAATTTGGGCTCTTTCTGCAATTTGGCTGTTGTTGATAATGATGCTATAAACATCAGAGTGCAGGTATCACTTCAAATCTGTATTTTTGTATTCTTTGGGTAAAAACCTAGCAGTGTAATTGCTGGATCATAGGGTAGTTCTATTTTTAACTTTTTGAGGAACCTCCATACTGTTTTCCAGAGTGTCTGCACCAGTTTGCATACACACCAACAACGTAAGAGGTTTCCCCTTTCTCCATAGCCTCGCCAACACCCATTGTTTTTTGTGCTGTTAATTCAAGCAATTTTGAAAGGTGTGATGTGATATCACACTGTAGTTTTGATTTACATTTCCCTGATGATGAATGATGTTGAGCAACTTTTCATGTGTCTGTTAGCCATTTGGATGTTTTCTTTGGAAAAATATCTATTCACGTCTTCTTTTTTTTTCTTTCTTTCTTTCTTTCTTTCTTTCTTTCTTTCTTTATTTATTTTTTTAATATATGAAATTTATTGTCAAATTGGTTTCCATACAACACCCAGTGCTCATCCCAAAAGGTGCCCTCCTCAATACCCATCACCCACCCTCTCCTCCCTCCCACCCCCCATCAACCCTCAGTTTGTTCTCAGTTTTTAACAGTCTCTTATGCTTTGGCTCTCTTCCACTCTAACCTCTTTTTTTTTTCCCCTCCCCCATGGGTTCCTGTTAAGTTTCTCAGGATCCACATAAGAGTGAAACCATATGGTATCTGTCTTTCTCTGTATGGCTTATTTCACTTAGCATCACACTCTCCAGTTCCATCCACGTTGCTACAAAAGGCCATATTTCACTTTTTCTCATTGCCACGTAGTATTCCATTGTGTATATAAACCACAATTTCTTTATCCATTCATCAGTTGATGGACATTTAGGCTCTTTCCATAATTTGGCTATTGTTGAGAGTGCTGCTATGAACATTGGGGTACAAGTGCCCCTATGCATCAGTACTCCTGTATCACTTGGATAAATTCCTAGCAGTGCTATTGCTGGGTCATAGGGTAGGTCTATTTTTAATTTTCTGAGGAACCTCCACACTGCTTTCCAGAGTGGCTGCACCAATTTGCATTCCCACCAACAGTGCAAGAGGGTTCCCGTTTCTCCACATGCTCTCCAGCATCTATAGTCTCCTGATTTGTTCATTTTGGCCACTCTGACTGGCGTGAGGTGATACCTGAGTGTGGTTTTGATTTGTATTTCCCTGATGAGGAGCGACGCTGAACATCTTTTCATGTGCCTGTTGGCCATCCGGATGTCTTCTTTAGAGAAGTGTCTATTCATGTTTTCTGCCCATTTCTTCACTGGGTTATTTGTTTTTCGGGTGTGGAGTTTGGTGAGCTCTTTATAGATTTGGATACTAGCCCTTTGTCCGATATGTCATTTGCAAATATCTTTTCCCATTCCGTTGGTTGCCTTTTAGTTTTGTTGGTTGTTTCCTTTGCTGTGCAGAAGCTTTTTATCTTCATAAGGTCCCAGTAATTCACTTTTGCTTTTAATTCCCTTGCCTTTGGGGATGTGTCGAGTAAGAGATTGCTACGGCTGAGGTCAGAGAGGTTTTTCCTGCTTTCTTCTCAAAGGTTTTGATGGTTTCCTGTCTCACATTCAGGTCCTTTATCCATTTTGAGTTTATTTTTGTGAATGGTGTGAGAAAGTGGTCTAGTTTCAACCTTCTGCATGTTGCTGTCCAGTTCTCCCAGCACCATTTGTTAAAGAGACTGTCTTTTTTCCATTGGATGTTCTTTCCTGCTTTGTCAAAGAGTAGTTGGCTATACGTTTGTGGGTCTAGTTCTGGGGTTTCTATTCTATTCCATTGGTCTATGTGTCTGTTTTTGTGCCAACACCATGCTGTCTTGATGATGACAGCTTTGTAGTAGAGGCTAAGGTCTGGGATTGTGATGCCTCCTGCTTTGGTCTTCTTCTTCAAAATTGCTTTGGCTATTCGGGGCCTTTTGTGGTTGATATTTATTTAACTGTGTTTGAGAAAGGAGTCAAGTATAGCGTTCCCTTACTACACTGCCAGCTTAACTTCCCCCTCCCCCCCCCCACACAAGCAGTAATATTTTAAAAAGGAATATTTTTTGTCTTAGGAATAGTTTACAGCAGTGGGATTAAAATATTTATTAATCCATTTTGTCAAAAAATGTGGTTTCATTCAGGCTGTGTTGTTTCTTTATAGAACAAAAGGGTAGCTTTTGCATAATTCTTAAGGGCCCTAGGATTTGTTGGCTTTGACTTAAAGTCACCAGCTGCATTAGCCTGAGTCAACAGTCAGCAGCCTGTTCTTTGAAGCTTTGGAACCAGGCATTGACTTCTCCTCTCTAGCTATGAAAATCCTAAATGGCATCTTCTCTCAATATAAGGCTGTTTAATCTATATTGAAAATCTGTTTTGTTGTTTAGCCACCTTCATTAATTACCTTAGCTAGATCTATTGGATAACTTGCTGAATCTTCTACATCAACACTTGTTGCTTCACTTTGTACTTTTATGTTACAGAGACAGCTTTTTCCTTAAACAACATGAAGCAATCTCTTCTAGCTTCAAACATCATAGAATTGAAGAGAATTAGGTTTATGCTCTGGATTAGGCTTTGGCTTAAGGGAATGTTATGACTGGTTTAATCTTTTATCCATACCACTAAAACTTTTTCCATATTAGCAACAAGGCTGCTTCACTTTCTTATCATTTGTGTGTTCACTGGAATAGTACTCTTAATTTTCTTCAAGTACTTTCCCCTTGCATTCACAGTGTGGCTAACTGGTGCAAGAGGCCTAGGTTTTTTCCTATCATATCTTTTTACATGTATTCCTTTCTAAGGTTAATCATTTCTAGCTTTTGGTTTAAAGTGAGATAGGTGTAACTCTTCCTCTCACGTGAACACTTAGAGGCCACTGTATGGTTACTAAATGGCCTAATTTCAATATTGTTGTGTCTCAGAGAATAGGGGGGCCCAACGAGAGGGAGAAAGATTAGGTAATGGTTGGCTGTTGGATCAGTCAGAACGCACATAACATTTATGTTCACAGCCTTGTATGGGCATGGTTTGTGGTGCCCCCAAATAATTATAATATTCACACCAAAGATTCATAATCACAGATCACCATAACAAATACAATAATATTGAAAGTTTTGAAATATTATAATTACCAAAATGTGACACAGAAATGCAAAGTGGGTAAATGCTGTTTGAAAAATGATGCTGATAGCCTTGCTTGAAGCAGGATTGCCACAAACCTTTAATTTGTAGAAAATTCAATATCTGTGAAGTGCAATTCAGCCATGTGCAATAAAGCAAGATATGTCTGTAGTTGAAATCAATGACAGGTTGCATCATAGCATAGACATAGGAGAAGTCATACTTAATTCCTTCTGAAAAAGAATTTCTTTGTTTTTTTTAAAGAATTTGTTTTCCTTAAGAATTTCAGATGTAGAAGGTTTATTTGCCCAGAAATTTAGAGATTTACAAGGGAAGTAAATGACCCTGTTTGATCATTCTTAAGGAAGTTATTAGTTGCACAGATCTCCATATTTCAATAGGATGCCAATTTGAATAAAGAAAAAGATGTGGAAGCTTCTATGTTATAGTTTGACTGTTTTAGCTTGTTTAATGTGCAACTCTGGCTCCCTTAATTGTTTAGAAATCCAAAGCAACATGATTAGTAGCTCTATTTACTCCTGACTGATGATACTGCATCTGAGAAATGATTTCCTTCCAGATGGAACAATCTGAGATATTCTTCTAGAAGAGAGTAACCAGGCTGGCTTTAAGTCTGGTTATGAAGTCAAATGTGGAATTTTTGGAAAGAACCAGGGAGGGATATTTGACACAGGAAAATGCTTGTTATGGATGGTGTGGGTGGAGATTGAGGCCATGTGTATTGCCTTCAAGTAGTTTTAGGGATTCACATACAAAAGCAGAATTGCTCTGTATCACTTAAGAGTGCAAAATGTGGATCAATTGGTAGAAATTACAGGAAGTCAGAATTTAGCACTTTAGAATGCTTAAGGGATGTCACAGTGGAATAGATTGTCTTGTTAAAGAGTGATCTCCCTCTCCCTAGAAGTGTTTAAGTTGAAACTGGAGGACTATAAGCCAGAGATAAATTATTTTTAGTTTAAGTGCATTTTATTTTTAGACAACCTACATGACATTTTTTTCTTAAAAACAATGCCTCCACTCCAATAAAATCAAGGTCAAAATAAATGAAGAGCTCAAGATGACATTAGTCCCATTTTTCTAAGTCTTAGTGCTGTGTGGATGAAGAGCAGTAGGCAGTTAGGACAACAGGTGATACATCCAAAGTAATAGCCAAATTCATTAACATTTTTTTTTAATTTCTAAACTTCCCTGAAAGAAAACCATACATACATGAGGTCACACCATCCTCACTGTAGTCCAGCAGAGCAACCATGACATATGGATTCATGTTTTCACCAATAAAGAACTGGTAGTTTTTGAAATTAGCAAGGATTTTCTTGATTTGTTCTGAAGCCCCTGCCATAAAAGGTTTGACTCTTTCTGGCCTCTACTCTTCAAGTTTGCCTTTGATTAATTTCATGTAATCTTTGATGTACTTCTTGCAGGCTTCCTTTGTGAAGCTGGTTTCCTGCCAGTGATGGATCATGACATTATCAATACAAGTGATTACTGTGCTTTTGGTACTTTTGCACACCAGACCTTCAGTGGAGGCATTTTCACCAATGAGCAAGCCATCAATGTTACCCTCTGTTCTACTGACCATCTTCTCTTCCACCTCTAGGCACTTCCAGTCTGCAATCTCCAGATCTTGCAGATATCAGAGAACATCTCATTATGGCTTATAAGGTCCTAGAAGATTATCATGACGGCAGCTGGAGAGAGATGGTGGCAATGTAAGCTTAGCAGGAGCCAAGAGTTCTAAGTGAGCTTGGTGCAGCTAGAGTGACAATCATGGGAAGGGAGGAGCAGGTGGAAAAAAATGCCAGTGATATTGGAAAGGATTTCTTTGTTGCCTTAAACAATGATCTGAAACTGTTTAAAGTCTTTTATTCTTTTTTTGAAACTGTTTAAAGTCTTTTTAAGTTTGAGGTTCTACACCAAAATTGACCCAGTGGATTTTGTCTATAAGATTACTATTTTTTGAATAAGGTATCATCATCAACAAGCGTTTTGGAATGACTATTGAATACACAGGGCTGTGTTCATTCTTAAAATTATATGTATGCTTGGGGAGCCTGGGTGGCTCAGTAAGTAAGGCATCTGACTTCTGCTCAGGTCATGATATCATGGTTTGTGAATTTGAGCCCTGTATTGGGCTTTCTGCTCTCAGAGCAGGGCCCACTTTGGATCCTCTGTCTCCCTCTCTCTCTGCTCCTTCCCTGCTCATGATCTTACTCTTTCTCTCAGAAATGGATAAAGACATTAAAAAATTATATATATGCCCACCACATTTTTAAAATTACATTCTGGTAAAATACTAAAAACCTTCCAGCCTTTAAAATAGAATGTGTGAAAGTCTACTTTCTAATCATTGTATTTTGTGATTCCATTTTGTTTCTGGCAAGTGTAAAAAAAAACACAAGTACTACTAAATGTGTGAATGGTAATGTCACCCAAATAGTTGCTTAACATGTAGTTTTTTGCTGCAAAGAGTTTGTAACAATAAACGCAAGACTCCTGGGTTCTCTACTTCTCCATAGTTCTCATCTAACTCTTGGACCTTGGGCAAGTCACTCTTATAAACATAAAAGAGGTTTAACAATATTCAGTTCTAAAATATTTCCCTGCTACATTGGGGTTAAAGTGCTATAGAGATTCAAATATGTCTTCACTCCACTACATTAATCACCCTCTTCTCCACTTTGAGATTACTAAGGGAGATATCATATGAGAAACAATGGCAAATGAGAAAGCAAAGTGTGACTGTATTATTACCTGCACTTGTAAAAAGTCTAGCACTGAGATTAGTGTAAAACCTGTTGGAGAACAGGCTTAAACTGGAAACTTAATGGGGGTCTCTTCCCTGACCCCAAATCAGTCAGACCAGCCAGTAACTGGCTGTATAGTACAGCAAACTGAAAAGATATACTTGAGAGGAGGTGAGCAGGCATTAGTGGGCCATGCATTTGGTTCATGCAAAGAAGATGTAAAATAGCTTCCAAGAGAAATAAAGAGATAGTAAAAGAGAGACAGAAACATCAAACCTCAATGATATTTTCATTCATAGTTATTTCACTCACTAGCATTAGGTAATCCAATTATTATACTAGAATCTGTTCCATCAGTTAGTGCCACTCCTATTTGTGGATTATTGTTATGCGCTGTGTGTGTGCGTGTGTGTGTGTGTGTGTGTGTGTGTGTGTGTGTGTATTGCTTTAGATAAAATTTCAATGTGGTCTTAGAGACCTATATATTCCTTTGGAGCCCTGTATATACTGTCATCAAGACATGGTTCTAGGGTTTGTGTCAGTTACCTGGTGTTCTGCTCTAACACAGAATCCTTTTTAATTTCCTGAAAACCTGACAGGTATTGATTCATGAGCAACCAACTCAGTCTGGGGTCACTGCCATGATAGGTATGGGATAGTCACTTTTTCTTTTATGATAAAGACACTAAAACTTTCAAGCGTTTGGAGTCTTCAATGTAAGAAAAGAGCTTAAAGTTTAGGATTTTTATATCTGCAGAAACAAGTACTTATAGAGATCAATAAAGTCCTTAAAATTGTGAAAATTATTAATAACACCAAATCACAGAATGATGAATCTATGTACTGTCATTACTTGAAACTTTAAAAAGTTTCTCTGAGTATGATGTGAGGATTGTTTACATCCACAATCACTTGGGTAAATCACAGGGTTAAAAAAAAAAAGCAAAAAACCCAAATCTTGGGTGTTTAGAATTTCTGGATATGAAGCTCATGAACTTGCATTTTAAACAACCATCTTCTTCATGATTCTTATGCATTTTAACTTTGAGAACTATTGCTTTAAAGAGGTAGATTTAGAATTAGTAAAATAAGGTACATTCTATAGTCTAGTATGATGGAAAACACACAGATGTGGGGAGGAGGAGGCCTAGAATCTAGTCCTGGATTTATCCTTATCATCTGGGAGATCTTGGGTAAGTGATGTTAACCCTTTGAGCACCATTACTGTTCTCTGTAAAATGAGAGACTTTATCTGGAGAAACTCTAAGGTTTTCTTCAGCTCAAACACTGCACAAATCACACACAGGGCATTAAATTAATTGAACTTGTTCCAGGAGGTCATAGGGCCTATCACCCAGCACAATGCCTGGCACATAGTATGAATTCAATAAATGTTAGTTATGGAATCCAGACAGAAAGTATAAACGTATTCAAACAGGAATTAAATAAGTTTTCATTTGGTAGATATGTAATTGGCAATGTGTTAAGAAAAGGTAGGAAAATATTTGGGAGTGATCTTTAAGTGTGTGAAGACAAATTATATATATCTCCCGACATCATTTCTTGGTGGCCATCAATACTTGACTGGATTCAACCAACTCAAATTTATTTATTAACACAGTTTCTTTTGACAACTACCCTTTACTTAGGTAAGCAACCACCCATCAACTTCTTAGCAACTACACATGATATTTAATGTCTGTCTTGTTTGATATTTATGCTGTCTTGTTTGTTACATTTTATCCATTTAAATCTATTTTAATTTTTCTTCAGAGAAGAAACCAATGTATATTTTTTATCAATTAATTGTCTAGATTTTATAATACAATATTTTCCTTTATTTTTAGGTTACACACTTTTTGATTTTTCTTTATTTGCCAACAATGTGTAATATTTTCTCCCCCTTAGAGACAAGAAGGAGATAATTTTGTCTTACTTTTAGGAGAGCTGTTCAACATTATAGCTTCACTACTTAAATATTTTTCTTTTTTTATGAAATCTATTGTCAAATTGACTTTCATAAAATACCCAGTGCTCATCCCAACAGGAGCCCTCCTCAATACCAATCACCAACCCTCCCCCACCCCCCATTAACCCTCAGATTGTTCTCAGTTTGTAACAGTCCTTTATGGTTTGGCTCCCTCCCACTCTCACTTTTTTTTTCCTTCCCCTCCCCCATGGTCTTCTGTGAAATATCTCAGGATCGATATAAGAGTGGAAATATATGGTACCTGTATTTCTCTGTATGGCTTATTTCACTTAGCATAACATTCTCCAGTTCCATCCATGTTGCTACAAAAGGCCATATTTCATTCTTTCTCATTGCCACGTAGTATTCCATTGTGTATATAAACCACAATTTCTTTATCCATTCGTCAGTTGATGGATATTTAGACTCTTTCCATAATTTGGCTATTGTTGAGAGTGCTGCTATAAGCATTGGGGTACAAGTGCCCCTATGCATCAGAACTCCTATCTCCCTTGGGACAATTCCTAGCAGTGCTATTGCTGGGTCATAAGGTAGGTCTATTTTTAATTTTTTGAAGAACCTCCACACTCTTTTCAAGAGTAGCTGCACCAGTTTGCATTCCCACCAACAGTGCAAGAGGGTTCCAGTTTCTCAACAACCTCTCCAGCATCTATAGTCTCCTGATTTGTTCTTTTTAGCCACTCTGACTGGCATGAGGGGGTATCTGAGTGTGGTTTTGATTTGTACTTCCCTGATGAGGAGTGATGTTCAGCATCTTTTCATGTGCCTGTTGGCCATCTGGGTGTCTTCCTTACAGAAGTGTATATTCATGTATTCTGCCCATTTCTTCACTAGGTTATTTGTTTTTCAGGTGTGGCATTTGGTGAGTTCTTTATAGATTTTGGATACTAGCCCTTTGTACAATATGTCATTTGCAAATATCTTTTCCCATTCCGTTGGTTGCCTTTCAGTTTTGTTGATTATTTACCGTGCAGTGCAGAAGGTTTTATCTTCATGAGGTCCCAATAGTTCACTTTTGCTTTTAATTCCCTTGTTTTTGGGGATGTGCCAAGTAAGAAATTGTTGCGGCTGAGGTCACAGAGGTTTCTTCCTGCTTTCTCCTCTAGGGTTTTGATGGATTCCTGTCCCACATTCAGGTTCTTCATCCATTTTGAGTTTATTTTCTGGAATGGTGTAAGAAAGTAGCCTAGTTTCAATCTTCTGCACGTTGCTGTCCAGGTCTCCCAACACCATTTGTTAAAGAGACTGTCTTTTTTCCATTGGATATTTTTACCTGCTTTGTCAAAAATAAGTTGGCCATACTTTTGTGGGTCTAATTCTGGAGTTACTATTCTATTCCATTGGTCTATGTGTCTGTTTTTGTGCCAATACCATGCTGTCGTGATGATTACAGCTTTGAAGTAGAGGCTGAAGTCTGGGATTGTGATGCCTCCCTCTTTGGTCTTCTTCTTCAAAATTACTTTGGCTATTCGGGTCTTTTCTGGTTCCATACAAATTTTAGGATTGCTTGTTCTAGCTTCAAGAAGAGTGCTGGTGCAAATTTGGTTGGGATTTCATTGAATGTGTAGATAGCTTTGGGAAGTATTGACATTTTAACAGTATTTATTCTTCCAATCCATGAGCACGGAATATTTTTCCATTTCTTTATATCTTCTTCAATATCCTTCATAAGCTTTCTATAGTTTTCAACATACAGATCTTTTACATCTTTGGTCAGGTTTATTCCTAGGTATTTTATGCTTCTTGGTGCAATTGTGAATGGGATCAGTTTCTTTGTTTGTCTTTCTGTTGCTTCATTATTAGTGTATAAGAATACAACTGATTTTTGTACATTGATTTTTTATCCTACGACGTTGCTGAATTCATGTATTAGTTCTATCAGACTTTTGGTGGAGTCTCCTGGGTTTTCCATGTATAATATCATGTCATCTGCAAAAAGCGAAAGCTTGACTTCATCTTTGCCAATTTTGATGCCTTTAATTTCCTTATGTTGTCTGATTGCTGATGCTAGCACTTCCAACACTATGCTAAACAACAGTGGTGAGAGTCGAAATCCCTTTCGTGGTCCTCATCTCAGAGGGAAAGCTCCCAGTTTTTCCCCATTGAGGATGATACTAGGTGTGGGCCTTTCATATATTGCTTTTATGATGTTTAAGTATGTTCCTTCTATCCCGTCTTTTTGAGGGTTTTTATTAAGAAGGAATGCTGAATTTTGTCAAATGCTTTTTCTGCATCGATTGACAGGATCATGTGGTTCTTTTCTTTTCTTTTATTAATGTGATGTATCACATTGATTGATTTGTGAATGTTGAACCAGACTTACAGCCCCGGAATGAATTCCACTTGATCATGGTGAATAATTCTTTTTCTTTGCTGTTGAATTTGATTTGCTAGTATCTTGTTGAGAATTTTTGCATCCATATTCATCAGGGATACTGGCCTGTAGTTCGCTCTTTTTGGGTGGGTCTCTGTCTGCTTTGGGAATCAAAGTAATGCTGGGTTCATACAATGAGTCTAGAAGTTTTCCTTCCCTTTCTATTTTTTGGAACAGCTTCAGAAGGTTAGGTATTATCTTTGCTTTAAATGTCTGGTAGAATTCCCCTGGGAAGCCATCTTGTCCTGGACTCTTATTTGTTGGGAGATTTTTGATAACTGGTTCAATTTCTTTGCTGGTTATGGGTCTGTTCAAATTTATATTTCTTTCTGTTCTAGTTTTGGAAATTTGTGGGTGCTTAGGAATTTATACATTTCTTCCAGGTTGTCCACTTTGTTGGCATATAATTTTTCATAGTATTCCCTGATAACTGCTTGTATTTCTGAGGTATTGGTTGTAATAATTCCATTTTCATTCATGATTTTATATATTTAGGTCCCGTCTCCTCTTTTTGAGAAGCTTGGCTATAGGTTTATCAATTTTGTTTATTTTTTCAAAAAAAAAAACCTCTTGGTTTCATTGATCTGCTCTACAGTTTTTTTTTTTTAGATTCTATATTGTTTATTTCTGCTCTGATCTTTATTATTTCTCTTCTTCTGCTGTGTTTGGGGTGTGTTTGATGTTCTGCTTCTAGTTCCTTTAGCTGTGCTGTTAGATTTTGTATTTGGGATTTTTCTTGTTTCTTGACATAGGCCTGGATTGCAATGTATTTTCCTCTCAGGACTGCCTTTGCTGCATCCCAAAGCGTTTGGAATGTTGTATTTTCATTTTCATATGTTTCCATATATTTCTTAATTTCTTCTCTAATTGCCTGGTTGGCCCATTCATTCTTTAGTAGGGTGTTGTTTAACCTCCATGCTTTTGGAGGTTTTCCAGACTTTTTCCTCTGGTTGATCTCAAGCCTCATAGCATTGTGTTCTGAAAGTCAACATGGTATGATCTTAATTCTTTTATACTTACTCAAGGCTGTTTTGTGACCCAGTATGTGATCTATCTTGGAGAATGTTCCATGTGCACTCGAGAAGAAAGTATATTCTGTTGCTTTGGAATGCAGAGTTCTAAATATATCTGTCAAGTCCATCTGATCCAATGTATCATTTAGGGCCCTTGTTTCTTTATTGATCCTGTGTCTAGATTATCTATCCATTGTTGTAAATGGGGCATTAAAGTCCCCTGCAATTACCACATTCTTATCAATAAGGTTGCTTATGTTTGTGATTGTTTTATATATTTGGGGTTCCTGTATTCAGCTCATAGACATTTATAATTGTTAGCTCTTCCTGATGGATAAACCCTGTAATTATTGTATAATGCTGTTTTTCATCTGTTGTGACAGCCTGTAATTTAAAGTCTAGTTTGTCTGATATAAATATGGCTATTCCAGCTTTCTTTTGACTTCCATTAGCATGATAGATAGTTCTCCATTCCCTCAGTTTCAATCTGAAGGTGTCCTCAGGTCTAAAATGAGTCTCTTGTAGACAGCAAATAGACGGGTCTTGGTTTTTTTGTTTTGTTTTGTTTTGTTTTGTTTTTTTGTTTTATCTATTCTGATACCCTATGTCTTTTGGTTGGAGCATTTAGTCCATTTACATTCAGTGTTATTATAGAAAGATATGGGTTTAGAGTCATTGTGATGTCTGTAGGTTTCATGCTTGTAGTGATATCTCTGGTACTTTGTGGTCCTTGCAACATTTCACTCACAGAATCCCCTTAGGATCTGTTGTAGGGCTGGTTTAGTGGTGATGAATTCTTTCAGTTTTTGTTTTTTTGGGAAAATCTTTATCTCTCCTTCTATTCTGAATGACAGACTTGCTGGATAAAGGATTCTCAGCTGCATATTTTTTCTGTTCATCACATTGAAGATTTCCTGCCATTCCTTTCTGGCCTGCCAAGTTTCAGTAGTTAGGTCTGCCACTAATCTTATCGGTCTCCCTTCATAGGTTAGGACCTGTTTATCCCGAGCTGCTTTCAAAATTTTCTCGATATCCTTGTATTTTGCCAGGTTCACTATGATATGTCGTGCAGAAGTTCTATTCAAGTTACATCTGAAGTGCATTCTCTGTGTCTCTTGGATTTCAATGCCTTTTTCCTTCCCCAGATAAGGGACATTCTTAGCTATGATTTGTTCAAGTACACCTTTAGCCCCTTTCTCTCTCTCTTCCTCTTTTGGAATTATGATACAGATATTGTTCTGTTTCATTGCATCACTTAGTTATCTAATTCTCCCCTCATACTCCTGGATTTTTTTTCTGTCTTTTTCTCAGCTCCTCTTTTTCCATAATTTTATCTTCTAATTCACCTATTCTCTCCTATGCCTCTTCAATCCTAGCTGTGGTCGCCTCCATTTTATTTTGCACCTCATTTATAGCATTTTTAGCTCCTCCTGACTATGTCTCAGTCCCTGATCTCTGTAGCAATAGATTCTCTGCTGTCCTCTATACTTTTTTTCAAGCCTAGCGATTAATTTTATGACTATTATTCTAAATGACTATGACTATAGTCATTTTTTTTGACTATTAATTTTTGAGTCATTAATTTTATGACTATTATTCTAAATTATGACTATAATTCTGTTATATTACTTAAATCGTTTTTGATGAATTCGTTAGTTGTTGCTACTTCCTGGAGTTTCTTTTGAGAATTCTTCTATTTTGTCATTTTAGGTATTACCTGGGGTGGCTCCAAACTGCAGGGCACTTCCCCTGTGCTGTCCGGAGTAACTTGTGTTGGTGGGCGGGCCGTAGTCAGACCCGGTGTCTGCCCCCAGCCCACCGCTGGGGCCACAGTCAGACTGGTGTGTACCATATCTTCCCCTCTCTTGGTGGCAGGACTCACTCTGGAGTGGTGTGGCCCCTGTCTGGGCTACTTGCACACTGCCAGGCTTGTGGTGCTGCTTTGATGGGATATGGCTTATTAGCCAGGGTGGATCTGCAAAGTACACAGGGGCGGGAGGGGCTGGCTTAGCTTGCTTTGCAGTTGGTGGTCCCCTGTGGGAGAAGCCCTGCAGCAGTGGGAGGGAGGCAGACCCATGGGAGGGATGGATCCACAGAAGCACAGTGTTGTGTGTTTGAGTACTGCATGCAAGGTTGGCGACAGGAACTGTTCCCTTTGGAATTTGGGCTGGGGGATGGGAAAGGGAGATGGCACTTGCCAGCACCTTTGTTCCCCTGCGAGCTGAGCTCTGTCTCTCAGGGTTCAACAACTGTCCCTCCCAATGTCCTCTTGCCCTCTCTGCTCTCCAAGAGCAGAGCTGTTGACTTTTAACATTCTAGATATTAAGTCCCACTGGCTGCCAGAACTCATGCAGTTCAGTCCCTCTGCTTTTGCAAGCCAGACTCAGGGGCTCTGCCTTGCTGAGCGGGCTGCCCGTCCACCCTCCCAGCTCCCTCCCGCCAGTCCGGGTGGTGCACACTGCCTCTCTGCCCTTTATACCCTCTTCCGTGGGCCTATTGTCTACGCTTGGCTGTGGAGAGTCCGTTGGGCTAGTCTTCTGTCAGTTTCCTGGGTTATTTAGGCAGATATGGGTGGAATCAAAGAGATCAGAAGGAAATGGTGCACCCAGTGTCCTGCTATGCCGCCATCTTCCAGATATCAAATAACTCTTTAAGGAAATATATTTTTCTTTTTCCACAATGAGTTTGGTTCACACAAGATTATAAAACTATACACACACACACACACACACACACAGATAATGGATCAATAAAAGTGGATATGTTATAGGACATCAATATTTTATTCAATGCAAGATAATATATCTGATTTGTCCCAGTTCCCGTGGCAGCTCTTTGATGTGAGGAAGTGCAATGAGTTTTCTAAGGCAGTAAGAAGACCATTGAGAGCATACCAATAAAATTATGCTCTCCTTTAAATGTGACAACCCTGCTAGTAAGATACTAAATATACTTCAAATTATTTTGAGCTGTGTTTTTATTTCCTTAAATGTTTCTTAAAGCCATTTCTGCCTGGGCAAAATTGGTAGGTGGAAATTATCTTTGGTTTCCTTCAATCTCCTTTTCTGTAAGTAATAATAATAGCATTGGCTAACATATACCGAGAACTTACCATCTGCTTGGCACTGTGCTAAGTACTTTATCATAGGTTGTCATATTCCTCACAATAACACTATGAAATAGGCCCTACCATTATTTATATATATATTTTTAATTTTTATTATTTATTTATTTTTTATGTTTTTTTTTTTAATTTATTGTCAAGTTAGTTAACATACAATGTAGTTTTGGCTTCAGGAGTAGACTCCTGTGATTCATCACTTACATACAATACCCAGTGCTCATCCCAACAAGTGCCTTCCTCAATGCCCATCACACATTTTCCTCACCTCCCCACTCCCACAACCCTATCAACCCTTAGTTTGTTCTCTGTATTGCAGAGTCTCTTATGGTTTGCTTCCCTCTCTGTATCTTATTTTTCCTTCATATTTTGGAAAGGCACTGAAACACAGAGAGTTCAAATAACTTGTCTAAGACCATATACCTGACAACTATTAAAGCATATTTGACCCCATGGCTTAACTACTAGAATATTCTATCCTAACTCCTGCCCTATAGTACTATACACACATTTACCTTCTAGATTTTAGAATCTTACATTCCTTCTCCCCTTCCCCTGAGCTATTTAGTGCTTTCCATTGTTATTTCTCCCTCAAGATTTCTGGAGGATCTATATTTATCCCTTTTCAGTTTTAATTACTCACCTTCCCAACTATCCTTCTATAAGTGTCCTGCTTTTCACTCAGTGTTGTAAAATAATGCAGCTGATTAAGCAAATGCCACGATGGTATGAATAACTCACAGAATAATTTATCTTTGTCAGGAATTATTGCACTATATACAAAATTATTCCCAATAAATTATTATTAATAAACTTCCAACAGAGTCACAGGGGGTGAATAGAAATGGACAGGAAAGCCTTTCCAACATCCATTATTTTATACCATTTAAGCAACATATAAAGTTGACTATATCTAACCACATCTTCCACCTAATCTTCTGTTACAAGTGACAGACTGCAAGACAAGATTAGGAATACAGGTTCATGGTGGCTCTGTAGCAGTTTTTCCCCCCTTTGTATAAAGTAATAAATCTGAATGGAGGTCAAACCTGTGACTTGAGTCTCACAACGTGCCTTATCCAATTGTAACTAATAAACAATTTTGATACCAGTTCCAATGTTATTGAAATAATGCATTGAATGGTGTTCTAACAGCTTGAGATAATGAAGAAGACTAAAGATCTCTTAACTAGGGAATTACCCAGGGACTGGAAAATGTTAGTTTTATATGGCTAAGATCACAAAGGAGGTCACTTGATTATAATGGCATTATGTATTAAAATTGAAATATAAATATTGTTTCACAGCAAAATCCAGGATTCACAAAATTTCCAAAACTTCTCAAACTGTTTTAAACAGAACACTATGATTAAAAAAAAAATCAGTGTTTATTATTTTTGGCGCAATTTTAAATAGGATTGTTTTCTGGGGCTCCTGGGTGGCTCAGTCAGTTAAGCGCCTGACTTCGGCTCAGGTCATGATCTCACAGCCTGTGTGTTGGAGCCCCACGTCAGGCCCTGTGTTGACATCTGGGAGCCTGGAGCCTGCTTCAGATTCTGTGTCTCCTTCTCTCTCTGCCCCTCCCCTGCTCATGCTCTGTCTCTCTCGCTCTCAAAAATGAATAAATGTTAAAAAAATAAATGGGATTGTTTTCCTAATCTCTCTTTCTGCTACTTCATTCTTAGTGTTTAGAAATGCAGCAGATTTCCGTATATTGATTTTACTGAATCATTTCAGTGACTTTGATGAATTTACTGTGACTTTACTGAATTCATTTATCAATTCTAGTAAGTTTTATTGGTGGAATCTTTAGGGTTTTATATACATAGTATTATGTCATCTACAAATAGTGAAAGTTTTAATACTTTCTTATTGATCTGGATACCATCATTATTTTTGTTCTCTAATTGCTGTGGCTAAGACATCCAGTACTATGTTGAATAAAAGTGGTGAGAATAGACATCCTTGTCTTGTTCCTGATCGTAGAGGAAACCTCTTACTTTTTCAACAGTGAATCTGATGATGTCTGTGGGTTTTTCATATGTGACCTTTATTATGTTTCCTCTAAACCTACTTTCTAGGGTTTTTATCATGAATGGATGTTGTACTTTGTCAAATGCTCTTTATGCATCTATTGAATTGATCTATGACTTTTATTCTTTCCCTTGTTGATGCAATGTATCATATTGATAGATTTGGAAATTCTTTGCATCCCAGGAATAAATCCCATTGATCATGATGAATGATTTCTTTAATGTATTGCTGGATGAAGTTTGTTAATATTTTATTGAGAACTTTTGCATCTATGTTCATCAGAGGCATTAGCCTATAGTTCTCTTTTTATTGTAGTATCTTTATTTGGTTTTGGTATCAGAGTAATGTTGGCCTCACACAATGAATTTGAATTATTTCTTTCCTTGTTTTTGGGATAGTTTGAGAAGAATAAATATTAACTCTTTAAATGTTTGGTAGAATTCACCTGCGTATCCACCTGGTCCTATACTTGTTTGTTGGTAATTTTGATTACTGATTCAATTTCGTTGCCAGTAATTGGTCCATTTAAATTTTCTTTTTCTTTCTGATTCACTTTTGCAAAGTTGTATGTTTCTAAGAATTTATCCATTTTCTTCTAGGTTGTTCAATTTTTTGGCATATAATTTTTCATAATGTTCTCTTAGAATCTTTGCACTTCTGTGGTGTTGGTTGTTATTCTTCCTCTTCTATTCCTGATTTTATTTAACTCCTCTCTCTCTCTTGTCTGGCTAAAGCTTTATCACTTTTATTGATCTTTTCAAAGAGCCAGCTCCTGGTTTCATTGATCTTTTCTGTTGACTTTTAGTCTCTATTTCATTTTATTATTTATTATTTCCTTCATTCTACTGGATTTGGGCTTTGCTCTTCTTTTTCTAACTCTTTTAGATGTAAGTTTGGGTTGTTCATTTGAGATTTTTTTGCCTCTTGATGTAAGCTTGTATTGCTAAAATCTTTCATCTTAAAATAGATTTTTCTGCCTCCCAGATATTTTGGACTACTGTGTTTTCATTTTCATTTATCTTTATGTATTTTTTAATTTCTTCTTTGATTTCTTGATCAACCCATTTATTGTTTGTGTTTATTGCAGCATTATTTACAATAGCTAAGATATGGAAGCAACCCAAGTGTCTACTCATAGATGAATGGATAACGAATAGGTCATATATATATACATATAAACATATATGTATATATATATATATAATATGTGTATATATATAATATAAGAATGGGATCTATAATATATTTTATATATATAATTATAATATTGCTCAACCATAAAAAAGAATGAGAACTTGCCATTTGCAACAACATGGATGGACCTAGAGGGTATAATGCTACGTGAAATGTCAGTCAAAGAAAAAAAAATAACATTTAATTTCACTCCATAGATGAATGAAGAATAGGTCATATATATATATATAAGAATAGGTTATACAATACATATTATATACATATATATATATATATGTATATGCACACACACACACACATATATATATTACTCAGCCATAAAGAAGAATGAGAACTTGTCATTTGCAACAACATGGATGGATCTAGAGGGTATAATGAATGCTAAGTGAAATGTCAGAGAGAGAAAAATAGCATTTGACTTCACTCATATGTGGAATTTAAGAAACTAAACAAATAAGGAAGAGACAAACAAAAAAAGAGACTCTTAAATGTAGAGAACAAACTGGTGGAATCCAGAGAATAGGTTAGTGGCGAGATGGATGAAATTGGTGAAGGGAATTAAGAGTATACTTTTTATGATGAGCACTGAGTAATGTTCAGAATTGTTAAATATTTATATTTTACACCTGAAATTTATATAACACTATATGCTAATTATACTTGAATTAAAAAATAACAATAAAAACCTTCTTTACAGAAACATTGGAATTGAATTCCAACTTACTTCAAAAATTATTACTCAAGAACATATTTGTTTATGAAATATGAGATCTTTCATACATAATAATGATTTTTGTTTTATTTTTAAACTTTAGAATAGTTTATACTATAGGTGACAAAAATATTACTTTGTGGAAGTATTGAGAAGTATCTTGCAACTTGCAGCCAAAGTATAACAACTTTATTATTGTGAGGGTAAATAGATAATCTCATTTGTTTTAAATCTATGGTAAGAAGTATAGAGTTTATGTAAAGGAAATACTTATTAATTCTATAGAACAGATAGATTTTCCTCAGTAGAATTTTTTCTTTTTTCCCATATCAATTTTTAAAAATTCACCATTTAAGTCCAAATGTAATTGAGAGTAAAATACGTTGGTGACAAATGGTTACATGGAAATGTTCTCATACCATTAAGAAAAAAAGTAGGACATATATGCCTATTCAGTATAATCTTAATTTTGATGAATATATGTAATATGCAGAAGAAATGACTGGAATGAAATATACTAAGATTTTAATAATAATTATTATTGGAATTTTGGGACTGCATATGGTTCCGTTTTCGTTTATGCTATCTACATTTTCTAGAAAGCCTAAAGTGAACATATGTTACTTTTATAATATAATATACACAAGAAATGTAAAAAACTAGTCTCAAAGATTGTGAATAGCATTATTCAATCTTATGGGCATACTCATCCATTGACCATTGACTTGTCTCTTAAACAAATTTATAATAATTCCCATTCATTTTTATAAAATCAAAGGTTTTCACTACCTAAACTCAAAGTTTTTGCAGCTCTCAGAAAGACTTGGGTCATTTGAAATTCATGTTTCTATGTAATTTTTCTCCTTGCAACATTCGTGATAATTTGTCAACTGGGAAAGAAAGCTACTGTTGTGCTATTTGAAACATACCCCCTGCTTTCTCCCATTAGTTAGGTAACATAAAGAGTTTTAATTGGTGTAAGACGTTGACAAAAAAAGGTGTGGGCATATTTCACCCAAATTAGACGCATGCTCTACTGGTGTCAAGAGAGACAGTTAGGCACAATACTGCCACATTAAAAAAAAATGCTATAAAATTAGCATTCTTTGTTTATACTGTGGTAATTTACTTATTGTTTTTACAATTTAAATATCCTATCATGGACAAACCTGTTGTCTGTTACAAAATACTCACTCTATTACATTGATAGTGGAGTAATTCTTTTTTAAGTAAACTCAATTAAAGATGACATACTTGCCAGCTTGGAAGACAACAAAATTTCTACGTGAGCATTCCATGTTCTCCCTTCTCTGACCCACAATACCTTATCATTCTCTGTATTCTGGGGGCCTTTTTTTTTTACAAGAACCTTATTTTGGGGAGGACAAAAATTATCTTTAAAAAGGGAACAATGCTTAAAACACAAAGACTTGGAAAAGTAAATATTAAAAGAAAGAAATAGATGTCTATTAGTTAGAAATCATTTATTGCCTCTATAAAACTTTAAATAAAAACCCTACAAAAGATCACATTACAGTGATGTGGTTTCAAGGTGGTAGTATATTTCAGAGGTAGTATCAGTAAAATGGGATGCAAGATCGCTTAAAGGAACTACTTAACAAGTTAATACAAAATAAAATTCCAATGCAGAGCAATATATACTAAGTATAAACTTTAATGGAAAAATCATATTTATTTTCAAGAAAATATTTTATTATCTTTTTCCTCTTAGCAAATCTGCTCTTAAATAATGGTTTGGTTTTGGCAATGGCATGCTGACTGCAGTCGCACAAATTAGTAGGCTTCTCCCTCATATTATCGCAGAGCATAGCTTGATATTATGAGTATGATAGTGTTGTCTGCCAAGGATAATGCCAACTTCAAAGATAAACCCATGTACTCGTCTTTTAAATATTATAGTACTGTTAGCTCCCTTAAAAGGCTAATAAGTCAGAATTTGGCATTTTTAGGACCTGAATGAAAATCTAATATATATTTTTTAAATAGATAATATTCCTGGTACACCATCACTACAATGTGAAGGGAACATTTTCAGAATTTCTCTTAAAAATGACCATAAGTTATCAGGTTAAGTAAGATGAGGAAACTATTCCTAAGAAATGAGTGGAATTTCCCCTCTTCCCCCAAAACAGAAGGCAACAAAGTCTAACTTAGAGCCTAAAATTCTTTTAAATTCACTACTTATGTTTTCTCCTACAAACTTAAAGATGGTGGACTATGAAAGTGCCTTAAAATACATGCTGCTGCCTTTGGAAAAATGGCCTCTTCAACATTTTTGAAGTTTTGGTAGTATACAGAGCACAGGATGTGAGTGGTTTGCAGCATTTTTTTCTCCAACAATGATAAATGTTTTTATTATTATTACAATGGTAGCATAGAAGTCTCAATGTTGATACTTGATCTTACAACAAAACATCCCCATTTTTCATGAAAAGATCAATTTTCTTTTGAGGTTGTCCTTGCATGTGCTAATTTTTCCATTCTCCAGCATCACTGCAGTTCTCATTTTCTTGTGACTAACGTTAGCTTGGCTGAAATGAGGAAGGTACCTTCAAGTTATTTTTTAATACACATTTAAGGTAAGTGCCCTAATATATACTTTGTTGCTTAGAAACTGGTTGGTTATCCTAAGCTGAAAGCAGACATCAAAGTGTAGCTGAAGGAAAAACAAGTTTTTTTACCTTGGTATCCGTCTTTGTGAGAGATACTCCAGATAGTATGGTCTGCTTTAATGTGTCAAAGCCCAAAAGAAAGAAACACTAGCTGTTTTTCTCTCCCCAGTCATGAAAATATCACAAAAGCAGTCAAACTGATGTTTTCTGCTTTAAGATGTCTCAAAAATTCCATCTATATGTGTTAAAGATATATTTTCTTCATAATAGATTTTTAGTACTTGACCTTGGTATCTTTTAAAAAATCTGCAGTGCTTAATTTCATACTGCCAATTATGATTTTTTTCTAGATACAGCTATTTCTTTTGGTTCCTGCTACAGAACAACTATATTTTGTTTTTAAAATGTTTAATTTTTTAAATGTTCATATATTTTTGAGAGAGCACAAACAGGGGAGGGGCAGAGAGAGAGAGGGACAGAGGATCTGAAGCAGGCTCTGCACTGACAGCAGTGAGCCCAATGTGGGGCTTGAACTCACAAACTGAGATCATGACCTGAGCACAAGTCAGATGTTCAACCGATTGAGCTACCAAGCTGCCCATAAAATGTTTAATTTTATGAGAGTAAAATAAATAATTATGGTGCTGAAACACAAACGCCAAAACAAAAGGATTCTTAAGTGTACTGCTTCTATTTTAATGGAATTTTAAATAGGGACAAAGGAATCATTTATGTTTGTTCTCAAAATTGTAGATAAGATGTTTTTCTAGGAATTACACCTAACAGAACCTTTAAATCTATTAAAATTTCTACTTAAATAATTTTTATTAATATTCCTGAAAAAGTGAAAAGACATAATTCGTTTTGAAGTTTGTAGCTTGCCGAGTAGAAATCCAATGTCCCTATAGCAAAAGTTCAATAAGATTTTTTTTATTTGGTGACTAATCGCTGGGGTGTGACAAATGCAAACCATAAAGTTGAAAGATGTAGGAGAGAATGAGCTATCCTTACTTAGTGACAAGAAACAAATAAAAAAGAGTTTAAACTGAAGCAGAAGAAATTAGTTTAAAGATAAACTCAATGACGAGGAAGGAGCTCCTAGGAGACACTTGAAAGCCTGGAATTTGTTCATTTTACCTTAAGAATGTTGTATATAGTAGGGACTCTTTATATCATGGAGGAATTGATGTAACTGCTAAATTTAATCCTAATGTCTGAGGTTCTTTTCAGCACTCTTTTTTGAATGGAATTTTACTTGTCAGCCAGAAGTACTAAGCATTATTTACAAAGAACCATATGGCTTCCAGCTAAAATATTTCTAACAAAAGAACCATAGCAGTAACATGGCAACAATAATAAATTACTGACAAAATGGAGGATTATCAATGAACCTTACCTATTTGTGTATGTGGGGAGGGAGCATTTCAAGGTCAAAGACAGTCATGACTTCTTTTCTGTATTCATAAATTAGTATTTGTGAATTCCAAGATCAAAATTTGTTTTACTTACAAATTACAAAAATATATGACACAGAAACGTGATGACCAAAGCAACCATGTAGCTACCTCATTAATCTTTTAGAAATAGACAGTAATTTAACCATGCAACACAAATCCACACAGCCAACTCACAAATACATGATGCTGTGTGGCTCAGGGAGAAACTGGTATTTTCCTTTCTATGTGTCTTGGTAATGCCTTCTGGTATCTCAGAAGGAATGGTCTGCAAAGAATCATCTACAGTGTGTAGCAATCTGGTACAACTGTGTAGTATGTCCATTTAAGAGTGTATTCATAGAATGGTATCCAGAAGGGACACATGGATGACCAAGTCAGTTAAGCGTCCAACTCTTAATTTTGGTTCAGGTCATGATCTCAACAGTTGTGAAATCAAGTCACTTGTTTGGGCTTTGTGGTGGGCCTGGAGCCTGCTTAGGATTCTCTCTCTCTCTGTCTGCCACTCACTCCCTTCAAAAGAATAGTATCCAGGAAATTAGAACTGTGATTCACAACCATAGTGTGTATAACTTTTTTGGATATTATCCTTGGCTGATGGCTCTGTAGAAGCTTCACATGAGAATGAGGTAAATTTTGTGGCAAAGCTGAGTGACCAGATTAAAAAAGAAATCTCAGTGCCTTACCTTAACTTCCTGTTTCATAAAATGTAACTGAAAAAATATTATAAAGATAGTGATAAATGTGTAATATTTGTGCAACATTTCAACTAACTCAGTTACACAAATTTATTAGTGGAATGTGAATCTTATCAATACTTGCCATTTGCAACAATGAAGAATTCCCATTAAGACTAATTTTTTACAACATTTTGTTTCTGTACACTTAATAATTTATTCGACTTCATGTTGGTGAATTACTTTTCCATAGTGCTTTCCCCCTTCTCCCCAGATATTTTGGTTAGGAAATGGAGGAATGCCATAAATTTACAATTATATACCAGTAATCACTTCAATTTTCAATCATTAACTGAAGTCAAATTCTCATAGGAGTTGGAAAATAAATCCCAGGACTCATCCAGGTAAAATCATTTTTAAAGTTTTTGTTTTTTCTTTCAAATTTGAGTCCACTTTCCTGAGTAAAAGTGTATGTGGATATAGGAAAAGGTGAGAGAAGAAAGATGTAATGGCTACAAAACAAAACTAACCAAGCGTTAGTAACTTGATAAGCAATGTTGAAATACCTTTATTTTTGTGTCTCTGGTCAAAACTATTACTAAAACTAAGATTCTTCTAAAAACCAAACAAATATTTCAGAAATTAGGTATTATGCATTTCATAGCTAAATTCCTAAAATTTAAATACAATTTTCACCAGAGTTTTACCAATTTGGAAAAAAATTCTCAAACACTGCTTTTAAATTTCACATACATTTTTTACACTGTAGCCATTATATCTTGTCCATTCTTCACAGGGCATGTCAGTTTCAACAATATGTTTTTCCAACTGAAGAATTTTGAGGCAACAGAATGCAGTTATCTTGAAATGCACACCTCTTAGCCAAAATGCTGTGTCATATATGCCCCCTCAAATTACAAACTGTCTGAGGCATTTTTCTCTGATAAAGAAGACACACTGAATGAGGTATCATCAGGCTCCGGCGAGGCATGGTTGAAATCCATCTCTTCTAATTCAGGAGGTAAATCTGACAGCAGTGCCTGAGTCAGAAAAATCAATTTTTAAAAATTAGTATGAGGACAAGTTTCCCTCCCCCTTCCCCAATTTTATGTTAATAGTTAATGTTAAATAGTTATGTTAGTTATGTTAATAGTAAATGTTAAAATAATAGTTTATGTTAATAGTTAATAAACACTCTCCAGTTCCATCCACATTGCTACAAAAGGCCATATTTCATTCTTTCTCATTGCCAAGTAGTATACTAGTCTTAAATGCCCACTGATCAGTGCCTAAGGGCTTTAAAATTATATTCCTTATTAAAATATTCCTGCCCAATTATGTTGTCCTTTAGAGAAAAACTCATTTCACAAGAGTATTTTGTTGGAGAAAGAACTTATCAATTAGGAATAAAGCTCAGTTATTCTACTTACTTTTTTACATTTATTTTGAGAGAGAGACAGAGAGAATGAGCAGGGGAGGGGCAGAGAGAAAGGAAAAGACAGAATCCCAAGCAGACTCTGTAGTTTCAGTGTGGAGCCTGGCTCGAACTCACAAACCATGAGACCATGATCTGAGCCAAAACCAAGAGTTGGGTGCTTAGCTCACTGATCCACCCAGGCACCCCTCAGTTATTTTACTTTAGACTAAACATTAACAACTTGAAAATTCCAAGTATTTTTTTTTCTTTTCTTAGGCTATGCCCATAGATGGCCAAGCATTCACTAGGGCACAGCTGAGCAATTCACAGCTGTGAAATTATGTATCTAAAGGTCTGCTCATTTCTCTATAAGTAATTAGGATAAGCCAAGAGCCATGAACTAAGCTTTGTCATGGTATAATTGTTTCATCTGGAGTTACAGAACATGCATCCATACTAGAGAAATAAATGATTAATAAAGATTTATGTGGTTGATAGTGCTAATGCCCACCTGATCATAAAAAAACTGTGAACTAAATGATTGATTTGAAGCTCCCAATACTAAAAATAATGTAGCATATATGGGCAATTTGAGATAGAATTACTTGTAGTGTGGGATTTGGATGCAGTAGTAAACAAAGACCAGGGAAATGGGAACATATGCAAATTTGCGACTACTGAATTAAGGAATAGAAAGATAGGGAATGTTGGAGAAGTTATTAAATCCACTGTTGAAATAAGACATATTCTATTCTCTTTATTAAAATAAGTGACATCTATACATTTTGTCTAATAGCAGAGAGACAAGATTAAAAACTTCCTCCTTTTTGTCAATCTGCATGAGAAAAGACCAACTCCTATCTGATAGAAAAGTTATTTATTTTATACTATTAAATAGCTCATGAACTTCTTGCTGAAATTTGGAGTATTTACAAAGCAGTCGTCTAATGGTACTATACACTTTCTAAGGTATTAGATTTTAGTAAAAGGACACAGAGACATTGTCTTCTAGAATAGATATTTATCACTATCCCAGTCAAGGTGAAACAAAGCCTTTGCTAACATTAGCTGATCATAGTTTATTAGAAATGCATCACTGGATTTAATTCACTTTGCAACTGTGAAGAAGCCATGTTAAAAAGGGCAAAGTACTCGAACTAACATTCATTGAACATGTGCTTAGAATATTAAAAAGTTAAGTGAATGAGCAGACTTAATGACATTCTAAATTCTGGTGGGGAGACCTTCAAATCAAAAGAGATTTTTTTTTGTGTGTGTGATTGCATTCATGTAGCTGAGTATACATAAAGCAGCATAAGACACTTCTAAAGCATGAAGTCCACTTCAAAATTCTTTTTAATATCTTATTGGATTGCAACATTGGCACACTGAACAAATCTATGGATTATGACAATTGCTAGACTTGCCTTTTTTATAGATCCTAAAGTAAATACAATTAAGTTTTTTTACTCTAGGTCCTTCATCTGTCTGTCCTCAGAATCTGACCTAGTGCCACTATTCCCAAAAGATTAAGTTAATTCCCAAATATAGTATCTGTTTTTATAATATGTATTCTAAGCCCTAGGGGTATGAATGCCAATTTTCATAATATTAATAATGCATATTTTCCTTGCAAAGTGGAGAAATTGGAAGTTCAAGGGAAGAAATTGACCTGGTTGGGATCACACAGTTAATCATCATGGGAAGAAAGACTAACTCATGTAGTATAGTGCTGGCAACATTATTTTTAATTAAAAATGGCTATTAATTAACAAACCATTTGGGTAATCTAGTATTTCAATCAGACAGTGTCATATATTTTTAGAACCCAGTTCCAATGGGGAAACGTATTCTATGGACCACTTATCTCAGCTTACCAAAACCAAAACTAATGAAAAAAAAACCAGATTTTAAAAAATGGGAAACCAATGACACAATGGCTTTCTTTTGTTAAGTAGAATATACATTAATTTCTTCCATAAGTAAACCTCTAAGTATCTCAAAACATAAAGATTAGTAACTTAAAAGATCACCATAATAACTTTCATAAACTACTATTGGTGTCTTCTATATTATGAGATTGATTATACCTGATCTCAACTATACAAATTTGTATTTTCTATTAGGGTGCTGATTATATATGATATAACTTCCAGTACAGGTTTTGTGTGACTTTCTCCTTTTTGATGGCCAATGTTTTGTCATAGTTTTTTTCATTAGTCTTTTATCAGAGGAAAAGTATAAGAGAAGGAGAAAAGTAAAATACACAATATTTACTTTTCTTATTCGTGAGTATTCTTGGGGAAAGAACCAAGACAAGGATGAGGTTATAATTAGAAAACAAAATGTATTATGTGCACCATTCCGAGATATCAAGACACCTAGAAGCTAGTTAGCTGGCCTTGTAACTCTGAATTCAAAACCATGCCATAACTTTTGGGACGAGGACCACACTCCAAATTATTTCTCTGATTGAACCTATTTTTTTACAGTTATTTAAAATTTACAGTACCCTTGGGACCATGATTAAGACTGCCACCTTATTCATTTAAAATCCATAGTTTATATTCCTAAAAAACAAACACACTTTTAATATGCCATAGAATATGATAACTCACATAAAACAATATAAAACAATAACATGCTTAAATAAAGATGGTAAAGGTAACCGAAGACTGCTGTCTTGGAATGTCTGTGTGTGTGAGGCATGGGGAGAGCAAAATGTACATATTGGCTTGAATTTCATGAATAAATTCTTCTCTTTAAAAAGAAAAACAGTGGGATGTTAAGACTCTATTATTTTTCCCTGGAGATATCTGAGATGAACTACACATGTCAGTCTTGCTTGTATATAAGGGATGAATTTGTACACTACTATTGAGATTACTTACTAAATAAAAGCCTACAAGACTGCTTCCAAATCAATGGTTACTTGTGTGACACACTATTCACTGAATGTCTCTGACAAGAAATCAACACCATAGCATACAACTCAGAAGCAAATTTGGTATCATTTAGTATTGAATAGAACATTTAATAACATTCCATAATTTTTAGCAACCTTAATACATTTTATACAAATTTACCATGAAAAATAATGGGACAGAAAGTGTAATTTAGGAGGAATTTGTAAATAAAAATCCATAGTGACAAACAAAAGACATTACACTTCACCTTTGGGGTAAAGGAATCAAACATTCTAGTTAAACTGGGAAAACTAAATGATGCATTGTGGTCACAAAGAATTTCACAAAGTAATTTCATATTTTTTAGTGATAAGCAACGTATCATGAAATAAAAGATATTCAAACATTTGTGAAATCTAGTGAAGTCTGGAGGGTAACTGAAATCCAGAAGAGAGGCAAATAACCTACCTCTTTTATTCAAGAAAGTTTCCAAAATATGTGCCTCTCCAGTTAGGGTAGCCTGGTCTCTACAAACACTCTGAGAGTTTCTTTAAAACATATTTTTAAAAATTATTTCCCCCTACTTAAATCTAGCCTTAAATTAACAATTATTTTGATTTCTTACTAAAGTATCACACACATATCTGAATATCTATACTTAAAAATATTGTGCTAAATAATAAAAAAGATTATAAAGTAGCAAATCCTTTCTTGATGCCAAGCAGAAATGAAGTAGAAAAATAAAAAAAATATATTAAGAACTCAAGTGTGACATGTCATTTTTCAACATGATACGTTACAGCTTACTATACTCTTCTGGCACCTACCTGCTGTTGTTCCTTATCATCAGCTTTCATAGCTAGTATCAAGCTTCTAACAAATGTCTGAAGTTTAAAGTATTTTTGCTTTTGAATCTCTAGCTCATTTTCAATGAATCTGACTTCTTCATTCTGAGCAAGAAAACATCAGATAATATCATTACCTTATGAAAACCTAGGATTATATATGTTTGATGCACAGTAAAATTCCAAAAAGCAATCAAATTAGAAGGACAGTAAAGAAAATAACATTTTAGTATAAAGAATATAAAGCACAGAAGGAAATTATCATGTTACTCAAAGACTAACTTTTAAACAAATCAACAAAAGAAAACAATTTGCAAGGTCAAAAATACAATAAAAAATTCCAGTAGAAGAAATCTCAAGAAACAATTTCCTTTTGGAAAGAATACTCCTGTATTAAACCTAATTAGCATTTTTGTTAGGATTAAGAACAGGCAAAGTCCAATTACCCCAACTAAAGAGCAATAACAGATGCAGTAATACTGAATGTGCCATTCACAAAGCCAAATATTGAGAACTGAAAAGACTATTTTGTACCCAGGGGGGAATAAAATTATTACAGTCTTAGGTAGTTTGTTGAGCTCCCTGACTTTATATAGGAGTCTGTTATTCAGATAATATCTCCAATGTACCACTGTGTACCACTGATTTGACACACAGTCCCTCTTTACTATTTTGTTAGTTTCCTAAGAAAAGAACAATAGACTAGGATTTGAGAGGATTTTAGTGCCAGTTCTACTGATCACTGTGTAAACTTGAGCAGACCAATTAAACTCTCTGTGATTCTATTTGCTCATCAGTGAAATGTATATAATACTAGTAATCTTTGGCAATTCTAGGTTTGAGGGTTGTAAAGCTCAAATAAACTAATGGTCACAAAAGTGTTCTGAATAGATTTATAATAAAAACTACAATAATCAAGAAGTTATGTTATTGCCAAAAGGGTGGACATATCTATCAAGAGAAAACAGTGTAGAAAAATACACACACACACACACACACACACACACACACACACACACACATATTTTCTTAAAAGGTGCTAAGGTAATTCAATGAACAAAGAAAGTTCAATCTTCCAACAAATAGTGTTTGAACAATTGTAAATCCATATAAAAAAAGATTATCAATTCTTACCGCACATCATATACAAAATTTAACAAGAAATGCACAAACCCTAAAACTATAAAACTAGAGAAAAACAGTAGAAAATTTTTGTGTCCTTGGTTTAGGCTGTTTCTCAACGGCACAAAAAGACCTCATCAAAATTAAAGCAAGCAAACAAAAACTCTTTGCTCTTCATTTTTTTAAAAATGTTTATTCATTTTTGAGAGAGAGAGAAAGAGAGCAAGCATGGGAGGGACAGAGAGAGGGAGACACAGAGTCTGAAGCAGGCTGTCAGCACAGAGCCCTACATGGGACTCGAACACACGGACCGCAAAATCATGAACCAAGCCGAAGTTTGACGCTTACCAACTGAGCCACCCGGGTGCTTCACCTTTGCTCTTCAAAAGACATTGTTAAGAAAATTAAAATATGAGCTACATATTGGGAATCACAATTTACATATTGTAAATCACACACCTGATAAAAGACTTGTATTCAGAATACATCAAGAATGCTTACAATACAATTATAGGACCATCAACAGAATAAACAGCAGGAAAGATATTTGAACACACACCTCATCAAAATGTGAATGACCACTAAACATGAAAAATGCTTGATATAATTTGTCATTAAGGGAATCAAATTAAAACTGCAATGCATACTACAATATCTAAAGTTAACCACCTCACACTGGTCAGAGTGGCTAAAACGAACAAATCAGGAAACTACAGATGCTGGTGAGGATGTGGAGAAACGGGAACCCTCTTGCACTGTTGGGGGTAATGCAAACTGGTGCAGCCGCTTTGGAAAACAGTGTGGAGGTTCCTCAAAAAATTAAAAATAGAGCTACCCTATGACCCAGCAATAGCAGTACTAGGAATTTACCCAAGCGATACAGGAGTGCTGATGTATAGGGGCACATGTACCCCAATGTTTACAGCAGCGCTTTCAACAACAAATTATGGAAAGAGCCTAAATGTCAATCAACTGATGGATAGATAAAGAAGATGTGGTTTATATATTCAATGGAATACTACTTGGCAATGAGAAAGAATGAAATTATTCCATTTGCAGCAACGTGGATGGGACTGGAAGGTATTATGCTGAGTGAAATAAGTCAGTCAGATAAGGACAGATATCATATATTTTCACTCATATGTGGATCTTCAGAAACTGAAGAGAAGACCATAGGGGAGGGGAAGGGGGAAAAATAGATACAAACAGAGAGGGAGGGAGGCAAACCACAAGAGACTATTAAATACAGAGAACAAACTAAGGATGGATGGGGGAGCAGGGGAGAGGGAAAATGGGTGATGTGCATTGAGGAGGACACTTGTTGAGATGAGCACTGGGTGTTGTATGTAAGCCAATTTGACAATAAATTATATTCTTAAAAAATAAAGTTAAAAAGACTGACAATAGCTAGTGCTCGTGAGAATGTGGAACAATATGTCTCATACATTGTTGGTGGGTTTATAAAACAATACAGACATTTTGGAAAATGTTTTGAGAGTTTCTTATAAAATTACACATTATCTTTCTTTCTTACCGTCTGATGTAGCAATTTACTCTTAAGTATTAACCCAAGGTAAATGAATACATGTGTCCACAAGAAGATGAATAGTCATAGCGGCTTTATTCATAATAGCCCAAAACTAATAACAACACAAGTGTTCATCAGCAGATAAATAAACATATTGTGGTTGTGGTTACACAACTGCGTCCACTTGTCAAAACTCATCTAACTGTGTAAAGAGGTGAACTTTATTGTATAGAAATTATATATCAAAAACTTTATTAAAAGTATTAGCTATTCCTCTTGCCAAAAAAAAATAAGCTATGAGTGTTTTCTGTAGCTGGAGAACTGGTCTCAAAGAGCACAGCAGGACCATTAACAGTATATGTTCAAAAAGCTGCATAAAAGACATTAAAATTAGTTAGTTCTATGGTCATTCTTTTGTTTCAATTGAGAAGATACAGTTATATTAATCGCATTCAAAACTATGAGCTGCATCAATTATTTTATCAGCAGAGTTTAGAACTTACTGTACCTAATAAAACTACCTCCCTTTCAGACAATTTAATATCAAATGCATCATCTGCAAATGATTATTGAAGCTAAAGTCCTTATTCAAAGGCACCCTACAGCAATCTGAGTTACAAGTAAGCATTCTAATAAAATTCAATAGGCATCTTCTATATTATATTTGACTAATTCTAAACTTATTTTTTTTAGTATTTATTCAAGATCAGTAGTATTACTAAAGTGCTGACCAAGAAGTCTTCATATATAGGAAATGTAGTGTCTCCTTTGTTTTTTAAATTATTTTTAATTTACCTTTAAATTTAAATTTACTTATTTAAATTCAAGTTAGTTACCACACAGTATAGTATTGGTTTCAGGAGTAGAACCCAGTGATTCATCATTTACATATAAACCCCAGTGCTCATTCCAAGTGCCCTCCTTAATGCCCATCACTCATTTAACCCAATCCCCCACTCACCTCCACTCTAACAACCCCCAGTTTGTTCTCTGTATTTAAAAGTCTCTTATGGTTTCCATCCCTCTCTGCTTTTATCTTATTTTTCCTTCCATTCCACTATCTTCATCTGTTGTATTCCTTAAATTCCGCATATGAGTGAAATCATAATTGTCTTTCTCTGCCTGACCTATTTCGCTTAGCATAATACACTCTAGTTCCATTCGAGTTGTTGCAAATGGCAAGATTTCATTCTTTTTGATCACCGAGTAGTATATATATATATATATATATATATATATATATATATATATATATATATATAGTGTCCTTTGAATAAATACCCAGTAGTGCAATTGCTGGGTCATAGGGTAGTTCTATTTTTAATTTTTTGAAGAGCCTCCATACAGTTTTCTAGAGTACCAATTTGCATTCCCAATAGCAATGTAAAAATGTTCCCCTTTCTCCACATCCTCATCAACATCTGTCATTTCCTGAGTTGTTAATTTCAGGCATTCTGACAGGTGTGAGGTGGCATCTCATTGTGGTTTGATTTGTATTTCCCTGATGATGAGTGATGTTGAGAATTTTTTTCATGTGTCTGTTAGCCATCTGGATGCTTGCTTTAGAAAAGTGCCTATTCATGTCTTCTGCCCATTTATTCACTGGATGATTGGTTTTGGGGATGTTGAGTTTGATAAATTCTTTATAGATTTTGGCTACAAACCCTTTATCCAATAAATCATTTGCAAATATGTTCTCCCATTCCATCGGTTGCCTTTTAGTTTTGTTGATTGTTTCCTTTGCTGTACAGAAGCTTTTTTATCTTGATGAGGTCCCAATAGTTCATTTTTGCTTTTGTTTACCTTTCCTCCAGAGACACGTTTAGTAGGAATCTGCTGAGGTCGAGTTCAAAGAGAGTGTTGCCTCCTTTCTCCTCTAAGATTTTGATGGTTTTCTGTCTCACATTTAGTTCTTCCATCTATTTTTAATTTATTTTTGCATACGGTGTAAGAAAGTGGTCCAGTTTCATTCCTCTGCATGTCACTGTCCAGTTTTCCTGGCACAATTTGCTGAAGATACTGTCTTTTTTTCCATTGGATACTCTTTCCTGCTTTGTCAAAGATTAGTTAGCCATACAATTGTGGGTCCATTTCTGGGCTCTCTATTGTGTCCATTGATCTATATGTCTGTTTTTGTGCCAGTACCATACTGTCTTGATGATTATAGCTTTGTAATGCAGCTTGAAGTCTGGAATTGTGATGCCTTCAGCTTTGGTTTCCTTTTTCCACATTACTTTGGCTATTCTGGGTCTTTTGTGGTTACATACAAATTTTAGGATTGTTTGTTCTAGCTCTGTGAAGAATGTTGGTATTATTTTAAAAGGGATTGCATTCAATGTGTAGATTGCCTTGGGTAGTATAGATATTTTAATAATACTTGTTCTTCCAGCAAAGACTACAAAGGATCAGAGAACATCACTAGAAACAACAAATCTACAGATAACACAATGGAAGTAAATTCATATCATTCAATAATCACTCTGAATGTAAATGGACTAAATACTTCAAACACAAGACATAGGGTATCAGAATAGATTAAAAAACAAGATCCATGTATATGTTGCCTACAAGAGACACATTTTAGGTCTAAGGACACTTGAAGATTGAAAATGAGGGGATTAAGAAAATCTGTCATGCTAATGGAGGTCAAAAGAAAGCCAGAGTAGCCATAGTTATATAAAAAACTAAATTTTAAAACAAAGATTGTAATAAGAGATGAAAAAGGGCATTATATCACAATTAAGGAGTCTATCCACCCAGACGATTTAACAATTGTAAATATTTATGTCCCCATCTTGGTGATTCCAAATATATAAATCAATTAATGACAAATATAAAGAAATCCATAGATAATAATACCATAATAATAGGAGACTTTAATACCACACTACAACAATGGCCAGATTATTTAAGCAGAAAAAAGAAACAATATCTTTGAATGAAACAAGATGGATTTAACAGATACATTCAGATCATTCATCCTAACGCAGCAGAATACACATTCTTCTTGAGTGCACATGGAATATTCTCCAGAAGAGATCACATACTGAGTCACAAATCAGCCCTAAACAGGTGTAGTGTCTCCTTTGAATGCATAGTCCTAATGAGCTGCATTCACAGTCCATTAAAAAACATTTTTAAAACATTAATTTACATTTGCAGAAATCAGAAGTCATCTTTGATATGCAGATCTCTAATTTCTCATGCAAATATTTCTTCTACTCAGTATTTATACAATTTTTGAAAAACAAAAACAGCTTTAAGATAATTTCATTTTACAAATATTTTCTTCTTGGAGCTGCTTTTTGCAGGCCTATGAAACACTTTTTTGATTACAGACAGGAATGTATGTGTACTTTAGAGAATTTCCTAAGTACATGGAGTGTTTGTGAGAGGAACTAGTAAGAAACTATCAGTCACCGAATTGCACAAAAGAAGATCTACCTCAATTTTCTTGTTAACATCTTCCCTACATTTCCAGTAAGCTTTGTCCATTCTTCTCCAAGATGAATATAGGGAGCACTCAAGCCTTCATGTACACTGGAGATCTGATATCTCAGCAGGCTATCAATGGCTGCCAAAATTGAGGTATTATTTTATGATATATCTACTCATGATTCAGGGACTGAGCTCACCAAGTTGTCTCTTAAGTATTTTAGATTAGTCAGAACTTCTAGTGATGCGGGTTTCTAGCAATATGTATCAATCAAAAAACTCACTATGTACAAACTGAGTATTGCATAGTAATAATTATCAAATGCACATTAAGAAAACATTCTTTCATTTTGTTATACTGAATCTGAAGAATAATGAAAGACTGTTTATTCCAGTGTCGGAAAAAATTATAATGATCCAGCTTCTAATATTAATTGATTGTATATAAATGAGCACTTGCACACCACTATTAAAACTTTTTCCAAGGATAAGTAAACTAACTTATTCACTCAGGAACTATATAATGGATACCTATGTGCTGGAAACTAGGTAACACATAGATGAATAAGATACATCTCTCCTTTCAAGAGCCTTATGATGAATATAATTAAGGCGAAGTGATTTAAATTTTGATTTTGATTCCAAAACAAAGAACAATAGTATGGGTATGCAAAAAGAGAACAAAAATGTTCTCTGAAAAAAGATTGAATTTCAAAACTGATGAGCTGTTTTAAATTGACATCCTGAAGTCAGCAATGAGAACTGCTAAATGAGGTTTTATTTACCTTTACTTTATATTTCATATCATTTTCTGGTAGAAAATAGTTTTCAATTTGACTAATCTACAAATCAATAAGGAAAAGACTCTAACACATTAGAAAACCAGGCACTACTTGGCAATGAGAAAGAATGAAATATGGCCTTTTGTAGCAACGTGGATGGAACTGGAGAGCGTTATGCTAAGAGAAAGACAGATACCATATGTTTTCACTCTTATGTGGATCCTGAGAAATTTAACAGAAGTCCATGGGGGAGGGGAAAGGAAAAAAAGAGAGGGAGGGAGGCAAACCATAAAAGACTCTTAAAAACTGAGAATAAACTGAGGGTTGATGGGGGGGGTGGGAGGGAGGAGAGGGTGGGTGATGGGTGTTGAGGAGGGCACCTGTCGGGATGAGCACTGGGTGTTGTATGGAAACCAATTTGACAATAAATTTCATATAAAAAAAAGAAAATCAGGCAAAATATGTGAAGAGTTACTTTACAAAGAGATTATACAAAAGGTCAATATTATAATAAAATGTTTAGTTTTATTAATTACAGGTAAATGAAAAGTTAAAACCACAATACAATAATATTTCACATAAACCAGAGGGGCTAAAATGCAAAATTCAGACAGTGCAAAGTATTAATGAGAGTAGTGGAATTCCCATTCACTGATGCTGGAAGCATAAAATTTGGATAATATTCACACACACATATATATATATGTTAGATAATATTACTTTATTCTACAAAATTATTATTGAAGTAAAATTGACATACAATAGTGTATTAGTTTCAGGTATGCAAAATATTGATTTGAAAATTCTATATATTTCTCAATGCTCATGACAATAAGTGTGGTCTCAGTCTGTCACATACAATGTTATTACGTTATTGAATATATTCACTATGCTGTACTTTTCTACACTGAAACTTGTTTTATTTATTTATTTATTTATTTATTTATTTATTTACTTATAAAAATAAATCCCTCCCTCTCTAACCTCTTTTTTTTTTCTTCCACTCCCCCATGGTCTTCTGTTAAGTTTCTCAGGATCCACATAAGAGTGAAAACATATGGTATCTGTCTTTCTCTGTATGACTTACTTCACTTAGCAGAACACTCTCCCGTTCCATCCCCATTGCTACAAAAGGCCATATTTCATTCTTTCTCATTGCCACATAGTTATTCAATTCTGTATATAACCCCCAATTTCTTTATCCATTCATCAGTTGATGGACATTTAGGCTCTTTCCATAATTTAGCTATTGTTGAAAGTGCTACTATAAACATTGGGGTACATGTGCCCCTATGCATCAGCACTCCTGTATCTTTTGGGTAAATTCCTAGCAGTGCTATTGCTGGGTCATAGGGTAGATCTATTTTTAATTTTTTGAGGAATCTCCACACTGTTTTACAGAGCAGCTGCACAGTTTGCATTCCCCCCAAAAGTGCAAGAGGGTTCCCGTTTCTCCACATCCTCACATCCTTATCCATAGTCTCCTGATTTGTTCATTTTACCCACTCTGACTGGCGTGAGGTGGTATTGAGTGTGGTTTTCATTTGTATTTCCCTGAGGAGTGGCAACGTTGAGCATCTTTTCATGTGCCTTTTGGCCATCCGGATGTCTTCTCTAGAGAAGTGTCTATTCATGTTTTCTGCTCTTTCTTCACTGGATTATTTGTTGTTCGGGTGTGGAGTTTGGTGAGCACTTTATAGATTTTGGATAGTAGCCCTTTGTCAGATATGTCATTTGAAAATATCTTTTCTCATTCCATAGGTTGCATTTTAGTTTTGTTGATTGTTCCCTTTGCAGTGCAGAAGCTTTATAACTTCATGAGGTCCCAATATTTCACTTTTGCTTTTAATTCCCTTGGCTTTTGGGATGTGTCAAGTAAGAAATTGCTGCGGCTGAGGTCACAGAGGTTCTTTCCTGCTTTCCCCTCTAGGGTTTTGATGGTTTCTTGTCTCACATTTAGGTCCTTCATCCATTTTGAGTTTGTTTTTGTGAATGGTGTAAGAAAGTGGTCTAGTTTCATCCTTCTGCATGTTGGTGCCCAGTTTTCCCAGCACCATTTTTTAAAGAGACTGTCTTTTTTTCTATTGGATATTCTTTCCTGCTTTGTCAAAGATTAGTTGGCCATACTTTTGTGGGTGTAGTTCTGGGGTTTCTATTCTATTCCATTGGTCTATGTGTCTGTTTTTGTACCAATACCATGCTGTCTTGATGATGACAGCTTTGTAGTAGAGGCTAAAGTCTGGGATTGTGATGCCTCCTGATTTAGTCTTCTCCTTCAATATTACTTTGACTATTTGGGGTCTTTTGTGGTTCCATACAAATTTTAGGATTGCTTGTTCTAGCTTTGAGAAGAATGCTGGTGCAATTTTGATTGGTATTGCATTGAATGTGTAGATGGCTTTGGGTAGTATTGAGATTTTAATAACATTTATTCTTCCAATCCATGAGCACGAAATGTTTTTCCATTTCTTTATATCTTCTTCAATTTCCTTCATAAGCTTTCTATAGTTTTCAGCATACAGATCTTTGACATCGTTGGTTAGGTTTATTCCTAGGTGTTTTATGATTCTTGGTGCAGTTGTGAATGGGATCAGTTTCATTATTTGTCTTTCTGTTGCTTCATTATTTGTGTATAAGAATACAACTGATATGTGTACATTAATTTTGTATCCTGAAACTTTATTGAATACGTATGTCAGTTCTATCAGACTGTTGGTGGAGTCTTCTGGGTTTTCCATGTTAATATCATGTCATCCGCAAAAAGTGAAAGGTTGACTTCATCTTTGCCAATTTTGATGCCTTTGGTTTCCTTTTGTGGTCTTATTGCTGATGCCAGAACTTCCAACTCTGTGTTAAACAATAGCGGTGAGAGTGGACATCCCTGTCGTGTTCCTGATCACAGGGGGAAAGCTCTCAGTTTTTCCCCATTGAGGATGATGTTAGCTGTGGGCTTTTCATAAATGGCTTTTATGATCTTTAAGTATGTTCCTTCTATTCCGACTTTCTCAAGCGTTTTTATTAAGAAAGGGTGCTGGATTTTGTCAAAGGCCTTTTCTGCATCCATTGACAGCATCATATGGTTCTTTTCTTTTATTAATGTGATGTATCACATTGATTGATTTGCAAATGTTGAACCAGCCCTGCAGCCCAGGAATGAATCCCACTTGATCGTGGTGAATAATTCTTTTTATACGCTGTTTAATTCGATTTGCTAGTATCTTATTGAGAATTTTTGCATCCATATTCATCAGGGATATTGGCCTGTATTTCTCCTTTTTTGCTGGGCCTCTGTCTGGTTTAGGAATCAAAGTAATGCTGGCTTCATAGAAATAGTCTGGAAGTTTTGCTTCCATTTCTATTTTTTGGAACAGCTTGAGAAGGATAGGTATTATCTCTGCTTTAAATGTCTGCTAGAATTTCTCTAGGAAGCCATGTGGTCCTGGACTCTTATTTCTTGGGAGATTTTCTATAATTCATTTAATTTTTTCGGTGTTTATGCATCTGTTCAAGTTTTCTATTTCTTCCTGTTTGAGTTTTGGAAGTGTGTGGGTGCTTAGAAATTTGTCCATTTCTTCCAGGTTGTCCACTTTGTTGGTATATAATTTTTCATAGTATTCCCTGATAATTGCTTGTATTTCCGAGGGATTGGTTGTAATAATTCCATTTTCATTCATGATTTTATCTATTTGGGTCATCTCCCTTTTCTTTTTGAGAAGCCTGGCTAGAGGTTGGACAATTTCGTTTCTTTTTTCAAAAAAACACTTCTTTGTTTCATTGATCTGCTCTACAGTTTTTTTCAAGATTCTATATTGTTTATTTCTTCTCTGATCTTTATTTTTTCTCTACTTCTGCTGTGTTTGGGGTGTCTTTGCCGTTCTGCTTCTATTTCCTTTAGGTGTACTGTTAGATTTTGTATTTGGGATTTTTCTTGTTTCTTGAGATAGGCCTGGATTGCAATGTATTTTCCTCTCAGGACTGCCTTCGCTGCATCCCAAAGTGTTTTGATTGTTGTCTTTTCATTTTATTTTGTTTCCACATATTTTTAAATTTCTTCTCTAATTGCCTGGTTGACCCATTCATTCTTTAGTAGGGTGTTCTTTAACCTCCATGATTTTGGAGGTTTTCCAGACTTTTTCCTGTGGTTTATTTCAAGCTTCATAGCATTGGGTTCTGAAAGTGTGCATGGTATGATCTCAATTCTTGTATTCTTATGAAGGGCTGTCTTGTGACCCAGTATGTGATCTATCTTGGAGAATGTTCCATGTGCACACGAGTAGAAAGTATATTCTGTTGCTTTGGGATGCAGCGTTCTAAATGTATCTATCAAGTCCATCTAATCCAATGTATCATTGAGGGCCCTTGCTTTTTTATTGACCGTGTGTCTAGATGATCTATCCATTGTTGTAAGTGGGGTATTAAAGTCCCCTGCAATTACCACCTTCTTATCAATAAGGTTGCTTATGTTTGTGATTGTTTTATATATTTAGGGGCTCCTGTATTCACTGTATAGATATTTCTAATTGTTAGCTCTTCCTAATGGGTAGACCCTGTAATTATTATATAATGTCCTCCTTCATCTCTTGTTACAGCCTTTAATTTAAAGTCTAGTTTGTCTGATAAGGTCAAGTTTGTCTTATATAACTCCAGCTTTCTTTGGACTTCCAGTAGCATGGTAGATAGTTCTCCATCCCCTCACTTTCAATCTGAAGGTGTCCTCAGGTCTAAAATGTGTCTCTTATAGACAGCAAATAGATGGGTCTTGTTTTTTTTTTTTTTATCTATTCTGATACCCTGTGTCTTTTGGTTGGAGCATTTAGTCCATTTACATTCAGTGTTTTTATACAAAGACATGGGTTTAGAGTCATTGTGATGTCTGTAGGTTTCATGCTTGTAGTGGTGTCTCTGGTACTTTGTGGTCCTTGCATCATTTCACTCACAGAATCCCCCTTAGGATCTCTTGTATTGCTGGTTTAGTGTTGATGAATTCCTTCATTTTTTGTTTGTTTAGGAAGACCTTTATTTCTCCTTCTACTCTGAATGACAGACTTGCTGGATACAGGATTCTCGGATGCATATTTTTTTGTTCATCAGGTTGAAGATTTCCTGCCATTCCTTTCTGGCCTGCCAAGTTTAAGTAGAGAGATCCATCACTAGTCTTATAGGTCTCCCTTTATATGTTAGAGTGCATTTATCCCTAGTTGCTTTCAGAATTTTCTCTTTATCCTTGTATTTTACCAGTTTCACTATGATATGTCGTGCAGAAGATCGATTCATGTCACGTCTGAAGGGAGTTCTCTGTGCCTCTTGGATTTCAATGCCTTTTTCATTTCCCATATCAGGGAAGTTCTCAACAATAATTTGTTCAATACACCTTCAGCCCCTTTCTTTCTCTCTTCCTCTTCTGGAATCCCTATTATATGGATATTTTTGCATTTCATTGCATCACTTAGTTCTCTAATTTTCCCCTCATACCCCAGGATTTTTTTCATCTTTTTCTCAGCTTCCTCTTTTTCCATAATTTTATCTTCTAATTCATCTATTCTCTCCTCTGCCTTTTCAATCCCAGCTGTGGTCGCCTCTATTTTATTTTGCACCTCATTTATAGCATTTTTTAGCTCCTTCTGAATGTTTCTTAGTCCCTTGATCTCTGTAGCAATAGATTCTCTGCTGTCCTCTATACTTTTCTCAATCCCAGCGATTAATTTTCTGACTATTATTTTAAATTCTTGTTCTGTTAAATTGCTTAGATCATTTTTGATCAATTCATTAGCTGCCGTTACTCTCTGGAGTTTCTTTTGAGGAGAATTCTTCCATTTAGTCATGTTGGGCAGTCCCTGGAGTGGCGTGGAACTTCAGGGCACTTCCCTTGTGCTGAATGGAGTAACTTGTGTTGGTGGGCAGGGCTGCAGTCAGACCGGATGTCTGCCCCCAGCCCACCACTGGGGCTGCAGTCAGACTGGTGTGTACCATATCATCCCTTCCTCCAGGGGCAGGACTCACTGTGGAGTGGTGTGACCCCTGTCTGTGCTACTTGCATACTGCCAGGCTTGTGGTCCTGCTTCTATGGGATCTGGCGTTTTAGCTGGGGTGGATGCGCAAGGTACACAGCGGAGGGAAGGCAGACTTAGTTTGCTTTGTGGTCACTGACCTGCGGGAGGGGTACTGCAGCACTAGGTGGGGGGCAGGCAGACTCGTTTGGAGGGATGGATCCACAGAAGCAAAGCATTGGGTGTTTGTGCTGTGCAAGCAAGTTTGGTGACAGAAACTGGTTCCCTTTGGGATTTTGGCTGGGGGATGGGAGAGAAAGATGGCACTGGCCAGAGCCTTTGTTCCCCGCCGAGCTGAACTCTGTCTTCTGGGGCTCAACACCTCTCCCTCCTGATGTTCTCTCGCCCTCCTGCTCTCAGAGCAGAGCTGTTGACTTTTAACATTCTAGATGTTATGTCCCACTTGCTGTCAGATCTCAGGCAGTCTGGCCCCTCCGCTTTTGCAAGCCAGACTCGGGGGCTCTGCCTTGCTCAGCGTGCTGCCCCTCCACTACCCTGGCTCCCTCCCACTAGTCTGGGTAGTGAGCACCACCTCTCCATCTTCCTACCCTCTTCCTTGGGCTTCTTCTCTACACTTGGCTCTGGAGAGTCCATTCTGCTGGTCTTCTGGTGGTTTTCTGGGTTATTTAGGCAGATGTGGGTGGAATCTAATTGATCAGCAGGACGAAATGAGCCCAGCGTCCTCCTAAGCCGCCATCTTCTCCAGCTATCTCCCTATTTTTGTTTATTTTTGAAAGAGACCTAGACAGTCCAAGTGGGGGAATGGAAGGTAGAGAGGGAGAGAGAGAATCCCAAGCAGGCTCCTTGTTGCCAGCACAGACCCTGACCTGGGACCCAAACTCACGAAAGTGTGAGATCATGACCTGAGCCCAAACTAAGTGTCAGAGGCTTAACCACTCAGCCACTCAGGCGTCCCAACTTAATTATTTGATAACTGGAAGTTTGCACCTCTTAATTCCCTTCATCTATTTTGCTCATTCCCCCACCCACCTCCCCTCTGGCAACCACCACTTTGTTCTATGTATTTAAGTGTCTGTTTATTTTGTGTGTTCATTTGTTTCCTTAAATTCCATGTACAAGTGAAATCATATCATATTCACCTTTCACTGTTGAATTTATTTCACTTAGTGTGATACCCTCTATGTACATCCATGTGGTCACAAGTGGCAAAAACTCATTATTCTTCTATGGCAAAGTAACACATGCACACACACACACACACACACACACACACACACATCTCTACTTCTTTACCCATTCATCCATCCCCGGACAGTTTTAGAGACTGTATATTTCTAGGAATTTATTCATTTCTCTAGGTTGTCCGATTTAATGTCATATGATATTTCATAATATTTTCTTATATTTCTTTGTATTTCTATGGTGTCGGTTGTTATTTCTCTCCCTTCATTTGATGACTCATCTCTCTTTTTTCTTGATGAGTCTAGATAGAGATTTATCAGTTCTGTTTAACTTTTCAAAGAACCAGCAATGGGTATCGTTGATATTCTCTATTGTGTTTGTAGTGTCTATTGTACTTATTCCTGTGCTAACATTTATTATTTCCTTCCTTCTACTAGCTGTGGAATTTATTTTTTCTTCTTATGGTTACTTTAGGTGTCAGGCTTGGTTATCTATTTGAGATTGTTCTTGTTTCTTGAGGTAGGCCTGTATTGCTATATGAAGTTCACTCTTAGAGCTTCTTTTGTTGCATCCTAAAGATTTTGGATTGCTGTGTTTTCATTTTCATTTGTCTCCATGTATTTTTTAATTGCCTTCGATTTTTTCATTGACCCACTGGAGTTTAGTAGCTTGTTGGTTACCCCGATTGTGTTTGTTTTTTTCAGTTTTTTTTCCCTGTAATTGATTTCTAGTTTCATACTGTTGTGGTTAATGTTGTGCTTGATATTATTTTAAGCTTTTCATATTTATTGAGACTTGTTTTGTGGCCTAATATATGATTGGTCCTGGAGAATGTGCCATGTGCACTTGAAAAGACTGTGTGCTCTTCTGTTTTTTGATAGAATGTTCTGGAAATAACAATTAGGTCCCTCTGGAGTAATGTGCCATTCAAAGCCATAGTTTCCTTGTTGATTTTCTGTCTGGATGATCTATCCATTGATGTAAGTGGGGTCTTAAAGTTCCCTGCTATTGTTGCATCACTGTAAATTTCTCCCCTTATGTCTCTTAATATTTGCTTTATATATTTTGGTGCCTCTATATTGGGTGCATAAATATATACAGTCATTCTATTCTCTTCTTGGACTATCTCCTTTATCATCATGTGGTGTCCTTCTTTGGCTCTTATTACAGTTTGCTTTAAAGCCTATTTTGTCTGATATAAGTATTACTACCCAGCTTTCTTTTGGCTTCCATTGGCATGGTAAATATTCTTTCATCCCTTCACTTTCAATCTGCATGTGTCTTAGTTTTGAAGTGTCTTATAGGTAGCATATAGATGGGTCTTGCATTTTTATGCATTCAGTCACCCTGTGTTTTGATTGGAGCATTTGGCCCATTTACCTTTAAAATAGTTATTAATGGGTATGTACTTATTGCCTTTTTAAAAATTGTTTTCTGGTTGTTCTTATAGTTATTTTCTGTTCTTTTCTTTTCTTGTTTACTTCCCTTGTGTTTTGATGGCTTACTTTAGTGTTATGTTGAGTTTCTGTTCTCTTTATTGTTTTGTATATCTATAGTAATTTATTGATTTGTGCGTACCATTGCATTCATATGTTACATTTTATGTGAATAGCAGTCTACATTTAGTTGATGGTCACTTTAGTTTCAATACATTCTAAAAGCACTACCTTGTTACTCCCGCCTCCATTTTATGTACATAATGTTATATTTTACATCTTCCTATTTTGTGTATCCCTTTTATAGCCACATTTGATTTTACTACTTTTATGTTTTAACCTCCTTACTGGCTTTATGAAGTTTATAAGTGACTAATAGACTAACTTTCACTCTATGTTTGCTTTAACCTGGAAATTATTTCCTTGCTTAATTTCCTTTCTTCAAGTCATTGCCTTTTCTTTCTGCTCAAAAAAAGTCCCTTTATCATTACTTGTGAAGTTGGTTTACTGGTGATGAATTCCTTTAACATTCTTCTTTGTGGGGGGTGGTGTCTGGGAAACTCTTCCTCTTCCCTTCAATTCTGAATGATAACCTTCCTGGGTAGGGTATTCTTTGTTGTAGTTTTTTTTTTCTCCCTTTTATCTCCTTGAATATATCATGCCAATCCCTTCTGGCCTGCAATGTTTCTGCTGAAAAATTACCTGATAGCCCTTTGGGTTTCCCTCGTTTGTAACTATTTTCTTTTGCTGCTTTTAAATTCTTTCTTCAATATTACATTTTGACAGTTTAATTATTATGTGTCTTGGTGTGGACCTCCTTGGGTTCATCTTGTTAGGGGCTCTACTTACTTCTTGGACCTGGATCTCTGTTTCCTTCCCCAGGTTAGAGAAGTGTCCTGCTATTGTTTTTTTTTTTTTTCAAATAATTTTCATTTCCCTTTCTCTCTCTCTTCTCCTTCTGGGAATTCTATAATGTGAATGTTATGCTTGATGGTGTTGCATAGTTTCTTAACTTATTCTCCTTTTATTATTCTTTTTCTTTTTGCTCTTCAGATTAGTCACTTTCTATTACCCTGTCTTCCAGATCGCTGATCCATTTTTCTGCATTCTTTAATCTGCTATTGATTCCCTCTACTATATTTTTCATGTCAGTCATTGAATTCTTCAGCTATGATTCATTCTTGTTTCTATTCTCTAATTCTCTGTGGACATTCTCACTGGGTTTATCCACTTTTTTTTCTCATGTCTTTTCAGTATCTTTATGACCATTACTTTGAACTCTTTATCAGGCATATTTCTTATCTTTGCTTCATTTAGCTCTTTACTGTGATTGTCTTGTTCTTTCATTTGGGACATATTCCTCTGACTCCTCATTTCATCCAACTCTGTGTGTGTGTTTCTATGTATTAGGTAGAGCAGCTATATCTTCTGGTCATTCAAGTAGTGGCCTCGTGTGTAAGAGGTCCTGTGGTGCCCTATAATTCAATTCTCCCATGTCACCAGAACCAGGTGCCCCAGGGGTATCCCCTGTGTGGGTTGCATGCACTTCTTGTTGTGGCTGAGCATAGTTGCCTTCATCCCAGATAGCTTCTATGGCCCACTTTGCCTTCTGTGAGCACACCTTTGAGTGTCCTGGTTGAGGCCAAGTAGTACTGGTTGGTGGGCGAAGCCATTACTCATTCTAACAGTGTGCTATTAACCTCTCTGCCAAGACTGCACATACACGGAAGTTCAGGGCTCAGTCCTTTCTTTATACATGCAGCTAAGGGGTCTGGCTACAGTAATTGTGGGTGCTTGGTGTGTTGGTTTGTTACTCCCTCCATATGAGTGGAGTCACTTTGTTTTGGTGCTGGTCTGTGCCAAAGCTGTAAACCAGGTGTAGTTGGTCAGGAACAGCTTTGGAAGCTGTGCCTATCATGGCAGGTGTTTTGGGTGTGGTTGGTCCTCAGAGGAATTACTTGGTGAAGCAGTTGTTGCTGGCAAGGAAGATGGAGAGTGTTAGAAATGGCTCTTGTAGGCCTCTGGCTCTTTACTCTGGGAAAAGCCAAGAAATTTTTGACATTGTTGAACTTTCATTCTTGAAGAAATATGAAGATCCCTTTCCTTCCAGTACATGTTCTAAGATTAAACAATAAATGCCTTTCATGTATACTTCAGGCACTTTTCAAACTGCTGTTTTCTGTGCTGTGTCTTGGACCCATTTACTTAGTATACTGTCTCTTTAAGGATAAGTACTCGGTTTCCTATCAACCTTCAGCTTTCATGGCATTAAGCTTACTGATTTTTAAAGTTCCCAGAGTTAATGCCTGCTGGTTTCCAAAGCCAAACATTATGGGGACTTTTCTTCCCTGTGGTGTCCCCAATGCCAACAGTGCCCTTTGAGGAGTCTGAGTCACTTCTCCATGACTGTGATGTCCCTCTTGTTTGTATTTACTCACACAGGGAGTTGGTTCCCAACTGCATCTCTGCCCCTTACCCTTTATATGTGGCTTCTTAAGACTAGCTGTGCAACATCTCTTCTGGTAGTGTTTAGTAACAGTTAGTTGAATAGATGTATAATATTGCCTAGGTATTTCTGTGGGAATAGGTGAGCTCAGGATTCTTCTAGTCTTCCATTTTCTTTCCTTTCCTAATTTACCCTTGCTTTTGAATTAAGGTAAGAAATCACAAATGAAGTGAAGTATTTCAATAATGGTTATGAAAAGGGGCACCTAGGTGGCTCAGTTGGTTAAGCATCTGACGTCAACTCAGGTCATGATTGCATGGTTTGTGAGTTTGAGCCCTGTAGCAGGCTCTGTGCTGACAGCTCAGAGCCTGGAGCCTGCTTCAGGTTCTGTGTCTCCCTCTCTCTCTGCCCTCCCCCACTAGCACTCTGCCTCTCTCTCTCTCTCTCTCTCTCTCAAAAATAAACCTTAAAAATAAAAAAAAATGATTATGGAAAGATATATTTTCTATATAGGTGTTAATTTTTTAGAGTTAAAGGAAAGACATTTAGTAGGATAGTAATGTGTTGTCAAAGACATTCTTAACAAGATAGTTAAGGACTCCTATTCCCACAGCATTTACCGCAATGGAAAACATTGAATCATTAAATGTCCTATAGAGTGCAATAAAAATGTAATTAGCATTTCTGGGTAGAACATTCTGCCCTACCCTTGTTTTAGCTCAAAACCTTCTCAAGTGGCACTCCAGAAGGGAAAGGTTCTGGAGAGTATCCTCTGTTTTGAGTCCAACTCCATTTGACCTGTTTGAGAGTACTAAGTGGAGATTACTTAGCAGCCATGCAATCCGGTCCTCTTTGTAATTTTCATACCTTGTGCCACATGGTACAGAGCTCTTTAAACCTAACTGAGCATTTAGAAATACTTTATGACTATGGAGGAAAGATAAGAATGATCTCTTGTAGTTCAGAAATACAATTTTATAATTTTATTAGTTGGAAATACAGCTTAAATACTGGATTATAGTGTGCATTTTGACCACTTAACAAATAAATTTCAAAAGATAATTGTCTCCTATGTTTATAATGTTCAATATTATAAAGTCTGACATTTTATAAACATTTAGGAAATAATCTGTTGAAGTACATAATTTCAATTATAGTAAAACCAAAAAGACTCTGAAAAAATGAAAAGTATTCTTTTCTGATTATTTTTTTTTCTATTAACAGCTTAGGATGATTAATCTCTGCTTTGTCATTATGATATTTCAAGAAAATAACTTTTGTATATGGATAGAAAGATTGGCCAAAATTTGGAAAACCACAAAGTTACCTAGTAAGATACAGTATTGATTAACAAAGTGGTAATAATTATATATCTATGCAGAAAACATAGTGACATATAGACAGATATCTCATGTCAAAATTTAATAAAATAAAATTATGTATGGCACACTCACAACATAAGCCTTACAGTTTAGGTACAAGTGGTTTTAAGAAAATGTCATCTCTATTTATATTCATTTGGTATTTGTTCTGCAAATTGTTTTTAAACTTCTCAAACAAGTTTCCTAGAAATGGTCTTCAAAAGTTGAATTCCAAGATAAAATTAGCAAATGCCACTGGAAAAAAAACTCCCCTTTGCCACCATTTAAAAATAAACATTACCTTTTAATCCACTGTCATAAATTAACCAACTAACATAAATTAACCAACACTGTGCACAGCCTCACCTTGGTATACACTATCAACACCTACTCCCACTCAGCAAGCTCTTTGCTTAAAACCACAACCACTAAACTCGCCAGCATTAAAATGGCCAACATCTTGACTGATATCTAAGTGCCTGAGAAAGTCAATGTGGAGCCCCAGTTTAACTTATCAAATGAAAGTAAAAGTGAAATAAACTAGTACATAAGTACTGTAAAAGTCTGCTTCAATTAGTACCTTCTCTTAATGAATTAAGAATTTGAAATTACTTTCACCTTATAATCCAAGAGAGAATTCACTTGTTCAACTTCACAATTACTTATCATGTCACTTTCTTCATCATCAATAATTTCTATTTTCTGTAACAGAAGTAGAGAAGTTTCAATAAATATATATCTGATTATCATCACTACACTCAACAATGTATAGAACATATACATTCAATGTTTACTTTTTATGATGAGATCATCTAGTCTAGATTATCCACAATAAACTGATAACTGACTGGCTCTTCAGTGTTATAACCAGTGTGTGTTTGAGCCATCTTCCTCTACCTTTAATTTTTGACTGCTTAGTAAATAGAAAATTATTGGGATGCTTGGGTGGCTCAGTTGGTTAAGTGTCTGATTTTGGCTCAGGTCATGATCTCAAGGTTGGTGGGTTCAAGCCCCACGACATGCTCTGTGCTGACAGCTTAAAACCAGGAGCCTGCTTTGGATTCTATACCCCTGTCTCTCTGCTCCTTCCCCACTCACGCTCTGCCTCTCTCTCCCCCAAAAATAAACATTAATTTTTTTAAGTAAATAGAAAATTATTGTAATACTATTTAAAATAGCAAAACCTCAGGGCCCCTGGGTCGCTCAGTGGGTTAAGTGTCCAACTCAATTTTAGCTCAGGTCATGATCTCACCAGTTCATGAGATCAAACCCTGCCTAAGGCTCTGTACTGGCAGTCCAGAGCCTGCTTGGAATTCTCTCTCACCCTCTCTCTCTGCCCTTCCCCACCCCTTCACACTTGCACTCTCTCTCTCTCAAATAAGAAGCTTAAAAAGAAACTTTAAACTTTTCACAATATAAAAGGAAAAAAAAATAAGCACTTGAATTCTGCTTAAACAGAGCCCTACAGTGACAGGAAGCTCACTTCCCATAAGAGTAGTCTAATGCTAACCATACCTACTTTGTTGCAAAGGCTTTTTTTTTTAATTACCATGTACTTCTTCACAACTAACTTCTAATGTAAAATATCAACATGTGACATGCATTCCAAAGTCAAATACAGTTTTAAAAATTTTATTTATTTATTTTTTATTAAAAACTTTTAATGTTTTATTTATTCTTGCGAGAGAGAGACAGAGCATGAACGAGGGAGGGGCAGAGAGAGAGGGAGACACAGAATCCAAAGCAGGCTCCAGGCTCTGAGCTGTCAGCACAGAGCCTGACTCAGCGCTCGAAGTCACAAGCGGTGAGATCATGACCTGAGCCGAAGTCAGACACTCAACCGACTGAGCCACCCAGGCACCCCTAAAAAATTAATTTATTAAATGCCCTCCATTAGCTAGACAATTATGATGTGATAATAAAAATAACCTGGCGGTTTTCTTCCTTCACTGGACAGTAAGGAGAGAGAGAGAGGGAGAGAGAGAGAGAGAGAGAGGTTAAACTTCCATTATCTTTAGAATTAAGGTTCAACATAGTCTGTCCAGTATTTTGCACATAGTAGGTACTAATTAAATATCTATTCAAAAGAGTGAACAGCTAACTGCTGATGTGAGTAATGACCAATAAGCTCCAACCATGAGAGCAAGGAAAGTTCTCTAATCATGGAACATTATTTTTTTAAATCAAAACCAAAAGACAAGATCAGCTCTAAATTTTTAAGCACCAGGTGTTGTATGGAAGTGTTGATTCACTATATTGTACACCTGAAACTAATATTTCAGTGTGTGTTAACTAATTGGAATTTGAATAACAATTTTTAAAAAGTGGAGAACATACCCTGAATGACCATCCTTAATACTTTGCCTATAAGGATATGTAACCATAGCAGGGTTTGTGACCTACTAGTCAGGAGGACAGTTGCAATGAAAACTGCTTTCTGCTGCTGATTAGAGATGAATCTATTTTGTTTTTAATTAAAATAATTATAAACTTGATGTTTAATCATATCAGTTTTCATCAGACCTGATTTTATACTTTCCAAATTTTTTTTTAGATTCTGTATTTGTATTGGTTTGGGGGAAAAGAAGATAAGTAATCCAGGGAACAAGGCACCAAGAATCACTGGATATATATGTGCATATAAATAAGTCTTATATGTCTTTGTGCTTTGTCAAAATTTGTCTCTAAAAATCAATTGTTTTTCAAAAATTAGGTCCCTAAGTGACTTCGGTCATCCCATGCTATTACTTCATTTATTATTTCCAAATGTCTGCTGAGGGGAGATCCAATGCAGAGAAATTCAGACTAAAAATGAACATGTGTTTAGAGCAAAAGGTTTTAATTTGTAAATAATTGTATATAGCTTGTACAGTACAACTCAAATATAGAGCAGAGGATATTATTACTTCATGGAATGTATGTTAACACGATTAATATTGTGGAAAATAATTATTACTAGCTATCTAAAGAAAACATGGCTTTGCATCAAAATCAAAGCTTGTTTTCCTATAGTCTATTGAGTTGTGTTACTAGGGTCAAACATCAACTTAAATCAGGACTGAGATCAATAAAATGTAACCCTAAACTATATTCTGCACGTGGAAAACACTGTTATATATTGTTGAATTTAACAAAAAAGAGCAAAATTGTATTTTATGTGTCAACTTTTATTAACGAGATATAGGAGAATCAGAGTGTCATAAATAATTTTTGCAATGGAAGCCTGGCTAAATCATGAAGCTACACCCATTTTGTAACACAAAAATTCATTATAGGGACCATTTTTTTAAAGATTTCAATCAAGCAAAAATTACTAATTCAAAAGAAAAAAACAAAAGCAAAATGGCATTTGCTTTTGGCTTTGACTTTAATATAATCTTGATTTCTGTATTACTTGATGGAGTCAAAATATAAACAGATGCTGCTAAAACAGCTGTTTGGAGAACATTTCTATATATCAATAATGTTTACATTTTCACAAAGCCCAGTTTAATCTGCATACAGTCTGTCTCTGCCTGTTACCCAGTCTTTTAATATCGTCCTTCTCTCATTAGAGCAATTTTTAAGAAGACTAAAAGAGTCTAATACAACTAGAAAGAAGGTAAGTTTCCAAACACAGTAGAGATAGGTGTGGTCTGAACAGACAACTCTGAATCAGGAATCCTTGGGTACAAGACCCAGAACTAACAAGGGCTTCCTTCATGGTTTCAGGCTAACCTCAATTTTATTTCTTCCACCTGTTAAATGAGAAGAAATCTGCTTTTTGCTGAATGTGTTAAAGAAAAGTAACATGTATAAAATGTCTATGTGTAGTAAGCATCAGATTTTTATATGTGCAAATCTCTTCTTTTTAAAAAAAAATAATGCTTATTTATTTTTGAAGGAGAGACAGAGCACGAGTGTGGGAAATTCAGAGAGAGAGGGAGACACAGAATCTGAAGCAGGCTCCAGGCTCAGAACCATCAGCACAGAGCCCAAAGTGGGGCTTGAAATCACCAACTGTGAGATCATGACCTGAATCAAAGTTGGATGCTTAACCGAGCCACCCAGGCGCCCTACAAATCTCTTCAATCAAAAAATTTGAGGCACAAATGACAGTGCTTTAAGTTTCATTTCTTAAATTCTCAAAGATATATAAATTCATTGGTGACAGCTCTGTTTTGGCTTGTGAAGTGGAGCAAGATTTTATTCTGCTAACACCAGTATCATTACCAAAGGGAAACATATCCTTGAAATCCATCATGTGGGAAAGAATCCATCATGAGGAAAGAATTTCAAAATGTACATACCACATTATCTGCGGATACTGCATGGTGGTCCTCCTCCTTATGAACCCTTGCCTCATTTGGAACTTCATTGGACTCTTCTATAGAAAAAAAAAGGCCACAGTTTCATTTTCATTCCTCAAAATTTTATTGAGAATACCTTTCTCAAGATCACTTAAATATTTTTTCTTATTTTAAAAAGGCACAAATGATATATTCACATCATATATGCTGTGATGAGCAACTGTACCTCTAACAATGCATTCTAGGAAACAAGTGTGGATAGATGGCCACTACAGTGTTGTTTATAATTGAAAAATAAATGGAAATAACCTATATGCTTAACAATGAAGGACTCAATAAATCACTTAGGACCTCTTCCTACAATAAATACTATAAAAATGAAGAAGAAGAAGAATTGATAACAAAGAAAATATTCACAAAAAATTGGAAAGTAAATTAAATGAAGGTGACAAAACCTACTATGTAGGTACAGTGTGATCTCAATTTTGTAAAAGTAAAAGAAGTGTACCTTTTCATAGAGGAAACAGAAACAAAAAGAATGATGTTATTTAATACCAAAACACTGACATTGTTATTTCTGGACGGAATTACAGGAAACTTCTATTTTTCTTCATTTTGTTTAGTTTTACTTATTTTTTTAATGTTTCTTTATTTTTGAGGAAGAGGGAGAGAGATAGAGCACAAGCTGAGGAAGGGCAGAGAAAGAGGGAGACACAGAATCTGAAGCAGGCTCTGGGCTCTGAGTCAGCACAGAGCACAATTTGGGGCTTGAACCCATGACCCATGAGATCATGACCTGAGCCAAAGTTGGATGCTTAACTGACCCAGGCGCCCTTTAATATTTTGTTAATTCTTATTTCAATTAGTTTAATCATATTTAAATATTTTTACAATGAATTTGTATTACTTATAATAAGTGAAAGATGATAATTTTTGAATACATGATATAAAACTATAAATACAGAATTTTCTAATTTTGTGAAAAGGCATGTGACGTGAACACACACACACACACACACACACCTGCATATATGCAAAGAAAACACTGGCAAAAATACCCACACACTCCTATTTTAAGAATAGTTATTACTGAAAGGTAGGACTATTCTAATTTTTCATTGTATTTTTTTAATTTTCTATAATAAACATGTATCTCTCATATGATAAAAAAATCAATATTCTAAAAATATGAAAAAATAAACAAAGGAAAATAAATTCAGAAAAATAAGTCTATTAAAAAGTCTTCTGTGCTGAGCTAGGGAAAGTGGCTGGTTCACAGCATAGGTGTCTACAAAATATTGTCCTGTCTTAGATTATCCCCACCTCTACTCCTTAGTAAAACAAGACAGTAATATTTCTCCATTTTCTTTTTGCACAGTCATGGCATGTAGATTATTTAGATAAACACTAGTGGAAACTCTCAGCCTTTTGGGAACTGATGCTTTATTTCACCATAGAAAACAGAACAAAAATATTTATCAGTCCTCCCAGAATTTTTCCAGATCCATTCCTTCCATGGAAAGATGTATAGGAGTGCCCTGTCTGAGCATGGAGGATAAACAGAAAAAAAACATGGCTAATTGGGGAACTCCTATGAGTATATACATCATTAGAGTTTAAGATATACAGAAACATTTCACCAGAATTTTAATGCAAATTCCACCATAAATTCAATTTGCTTATGTCTTTAATTAATTATTTTCAAGTTTTTATTTAAGTTCCAGTCAGTAAACAGTGTAATATTACTTTCAGGTGTACAATATAGTAATTCAACACTTCTATACAACACTCAGTGTTTACCACCACAGGTGTACTCCTTAATCCCCATCACCTATTTCACCCATCCCCTACCCACCTCCCTACTGGTAACCATTAGTTTGTTCTCTATAGTTACTTAGTTTGCCTCATTCTCCCATTGTTCATTTGTTTGTTTCATAAATTCCACATATGATTGATCAGATGGCATTTGTCTTTCCCTGACTTATTTCACTTAGCATGATAATCTCTACCTCCATCCATATCATTGCAAATGGCAAGATTTCACTCTATTTTATGGCTCAATAATTATATATATATATATATATATATATATATATATATATGGCCCTTGGGCTACTTCCATAGTTTAGCTATTGTAAATTAGTGCTGCAATAATCATAGGGGGGCATATATCCTATCAAATTAGTGTTTTTGTATTCTTTGGGTAAATACCTAGTAGTGCCATTATTGGATTGTAGGTTAGTTCCGTTTTTAATTTTTTGAGAAACCTCCATACGGTTTTCCACAGTTTGCATTGTCACCTATGGTGCATGACGGCTCGTTTTTCTTTACATCCTCCCTAGCACTTGTTTCTTGTGTTTTTGATTTCAGCCATTCTGACAGGTGTGAGGTGATATCTCATTGTAGTTTTGACCTGAATTTCCCTGATGATAAGTAATGCTGAGCATCTTTTCATGTGTCTCTTGGCCATCTGTATGTCTTCTTTGGAAAAATGTCTATTCATGTCTTCTGCCCATTTATTAATTGGATCATTCATTTGGGGGTATTGAGTTTGTTAAGTTCTTTATATATTGGATACTAACCCTTTATTGGATATGTCATTTGCAAATATCTTCTGCCATTCCATAGGTCACCTTTTAGTTTTGTTGTTTCCTTCACTGTGAAGAAGCTTTTTATTATGATGAAGTCCCAATAGTTTATTTTTGCTTTTGTTTCCTTTGCCTCAGGAGACATATCTAGAAAGAAGTTGCTACAACCAATGTCAAAGAAGTTACTGCCTGTGTTAACTTCTAGGATTTTTATGGTTTTGGGTCTCACATGTAGATCTTTAATCCAGTTTGAAATTACTTTTGTCTATAGTGTAAGAAAGTGGTTGAGTTTCTTTTGCATGTAGCTTTCCAGTTTACCAACACCATTTGTTGTGATTGCTTTAAATGTGTAGATTGCTTTGGGTAGTATAGGCATTTTAATAATATTTGTTCTTCCAATCCATGAGCATGTGATGATTTTCCATTTGCTTGTGTCATCTTCAATTTTTCTTCCATGTTTTATAGTTTTCAGAGTAAAGATCTTTTACCTCTTTGGTTAGGTTTATTCCTAGATATATTATGGGTTTTGGTACAATTGTAAATGGGATTAATTCCTTGATTTCTCTTTTGCTGCTTCTTTATTGGTGTATAGAAATGCAACAAATTTTTGTGTGCTGATTTTGTGTACTGCAACTTTGCCAAATTTGTGTATCAGTTCTAGCAGTTTTTTAATGGGGCCTTTTGGGTTTTCTATAGAGAGTATCATGTCATTTGCAAATGGTGAAAGTTTGACTTCTTCCTTGACAATTTGGATTCCTTTTATTTCTTTTTGTTTTCTGATTGCTGTGGCTAAGACTTCCAGTATTGTGTGTTAAATTACAATGGTGAGAGTGGACATCCTGTCTTTTTCCTGACCACAGAGGAAAAGATCTCAGTTGTTCCTCACTGAGGATGATGTTAGTTGTGTCCTTTTCATATATGGCATTTATTATGTTGAAGTATGCTTCCTTTATATCTACTTTGTTGATTGTTTTTATCATGAATGGATGGTGTATTTTGTCAAATGCTTTTTCTGCATCTATTGAACACCAAAAATTAAATTTAGTTTTTTTAAGTTTATTTATTTATTTTTAGAGAGAGAGCATGAGCAGGGGAGAGGCAGAGAGAGAGAGAGAGAGAGAGAGAGAGAGAGAGAATTCCAAGCACACTGCTATCAGTGTGGAGCCCAATGCAGGGCTTAATCCCATGAACTGTGAGATTATGACCTGAAGCAAAACCAGTAGTTGGATGCTTGAGGTTATGATTTCATGGTTCATGAGTTTAAGCCCCACATCAGGCTCTGTGCTGACATTGTGGAGCCTGCTTGGGATTCTCTCTCTCTCTCTCTCTCTCTCTCTCTCTGTTCCTCCCCCACTTATGTGTGCTTGCTCTCCCACTCTCTCTTTTTCTGAAAATAAATAAATAATAAATTTTAAAAAAGTCAGATGCTTAACAGACTGAGCCACCCATGTGCCCCTCAATTTAATTTTTTAGTAAAAGAATGATGCTTATATGGAGGAGACTTTATTCATTACTTAGATATTTCATGTCATATGTAATTAGCCACTAAATGAAATGAAGTGGGGGAGTTGTCATCAGGTTTAGCTGCAGAGCTGATATTAGTACTAATGCTGCCAGAATAGAAGTTACAGCAATCATCAGTAAGATCATTATTGGTATCATTCCTTATAGGCTTGCCTTATATTTCCGTTCTTAATTGTTCATAACTTTATACACAGCTTTGCTTTACTGGCAACATATTCATACAAGGTTTGATTATTTTATAAGATGTAAATAAAAACTATTTGGAGTATTTCTAAAATAAAAAGGTATGAAGTGATGCAGCTAATTAAGGCATGTTTTCTTTTTTACAGATAGCTTCCACATTACTGAAAGTTTGAAATTTAAATACAGTTGATGTGACTGCTTATTCCTCAAGAAAAGCAGCTCTGCAAATTGGAAAATAAATAAATAAGGAAAGTTATTAATCAGTGAAAATTCTAGAGGGCATTCTATATATTAGGGATACACTCACACTATGTAATTATGCAGAACTATATTTTATATGCATATACATATAGTAGATATAGCTAAGAAGATTTGTTAAAATATTTAACATTATAGATGTTAACCTTTGTCATACTTTAAACAATTTGATTCTCAGGATAGTAAAAATGTTTAAAATTGCTCAACCATACATATATTTTAGTAGACACAGAACTTTAAGGAGCTGAGTCATCTATTACTTTTTCTAGAGTTTGCCAGGTAGCTTTACCACATCTCTTTTCTCTTCACTTCCACACAGGGAAAGAAAAAAAAAATGGGAGATGTGAGGGTGGGAGATAAAAGGTGGAAGCTAGAGGTAAGTCAAAAGCTCTATATCAGGGAAATACCTATTCTCTCAGAAAAGAAAAAAAAATGGAACTGAAACTGCTAAAAGGTCAAAAAGCACTTTTTGGTGATTTTGGCTAAACCTGCCTTTTATTGTGCTTGAAAAATGTAATGCTTCTTTTAGCTTGTAGAGTGTTTTCTAGGAAAATTTAACATAATTTTTAATTGATTTTTAACACGTAAAATGTAAGCCCTGCTTTAAAGACATTTTTCTTTTTCTTAGACATTTGGAAGACAGAACTCATTGGAAATAGTGAGCAAAAAGGCTCTCTTAGTATTTTAAGACTATTTTCTGCTCCAATTTCTGATGAGAATGAAAAGGTTACTATGCAGCTGTAAAAAGTAAGCCACTGAAGGGACTCTAGGTAATATCACTTCCCATCAAGTGTTTTTTGATTCATGCATTAAATTCTTTCTCTCTTCTTTCTCATTAGGCCTTAATTACTATGTCACCTGTCTAGAGAACACACTATTAAATGACAAAGGATGTCAGTGTAGGAGCAGTGGACCATTAGCAACCTTAAAATTAAATCATTTTTCCCCTATTAACTACTTATTTTTTAAAAAATTCCCTTTTAGATGGGGAAGTGGAAGTAGTGGATTGAAACTCCCTTTCAGGGGCTTAGGTAATTTGCTTTTATTAGAATATTTCCTGGGGCCCCTGGTTGGCAGACTTGGTTAAGCATTCGATTTAGGCTCAGCTCATGATCTCATGGTTCCTGAGTTTGACCCTGGCATTGGGCTCTCTGCTGGCAGCACAGAAGCAGCTTAGGATACCGTTTCCTTCTCTCTCTGCCCCTCCCCCATTTGCATTTTCTCTCTCTCTCTCTCTGTCTCTCTTTCTGTCTCTCTCTCAAAAATAAACATTAAAAAAAAGAATATTTCCTCATAGTTCTCCCACCCACCCATAGAAACACACAAATCCCCATTATCTTTCAAATAGCTGCCAGTCATCATTCTCTACCCATGGGGGAGGGGAAGGAAAAACAAAAGAGGTTAGAGTGGGAGCGAGCCCAAAGCATAAGAGACTCTTAAAAACTGAGAACAAACTGAGGGTTGATGGGGGGTGGGAGGGAGGGGAGGGTGGGTGATGAGTATTGAGGAGGGCACCTTTTGGGATGAGCACTGGGTGTTGTATGGAAACCAATGTGACAATAAATTTCATATATTAAAATAAATAAATAAATATCTATTCCTAAATCACTGAAAATATTCAAGTATTACCAGGCACATACAATTTAGTAAAGACTAATAGTCTTTGGTAGCAGACTAATAGAAGTTGGTCCATTTTTGGTTTAATGGACCAATTAGATTATAAATAAGGGACTTGGAAAAGATGCAACATCTTCTCCTTTTTCTTGCTTCAGAGTTTTCTGTACACTAAATCCCGTTATCATCTTCATCAAAGCCAACAGTAAATGTTGGTAAAGACACAGAGAGAGAGAGAGAAGGGGAGGGGAGAGAGAGAGAGAGAGAGAGAGAGAGAGAGCAGTTGAATATTCACACATCTTTTCAAAGACTTAGTATTAAAATACATGGCCCTGGCAATACCAAGAGCTTTAATACCCCTTTCATTACTCAACCTAATGCAATCTGTTTGCCTACCCCTCGCAAGACACATTGCTTTTGAAAGCCCTTAAGCACCCAATTCAATGGTTTCTCATTGTTTCTAAAGTTTATTTTAATATTTCTGCTTTATTAAGGTGTAATTGGTGTACATAAAATGCACATAATAAATATAAACAATTTGGTGAGTTTGAACATATCAGTACTCATGTTATCATCACCACAATCCAGGTAATGAACATATCTATCACCTTCAAAAGTTTTCTTGTGTCCCTCCTTTTTTGGTAAGAACAACTTAATGATTTACCCTGTTAAGTTTTCTTTTTTTAAGTCTATAGCCCCTTATTGCTAACTATATGCAATATGTTTTTCAACAGTTATACTCCAGTTGTATAACTGTAACTTTATATTCATTGAACAACAACTCCTCATATTCCTCTCCCCATCCTCTGGTACTACCATTATATTGTCCACTTATATACCTTTGACCATTTTAAATGCCTCATATGAGAGGACTTTCTACTCACTTTCCAAAAGATGATTGATATAATGACACTTCTTTCTTCTGAAATCTCTCTCTTTCGTTGGTTTTAATAATATCATAATATCCTGTTTCTCCTATATCTGAATGTTCTTTCATTGCCTCCCTTTTCTCCCCTAGCCCCCAAATCTGGATATTTCTTAACATACAGCCCTCGTCTATCTTCCTTTCTTGTCTTCCATTTTCTCACTTAACTAAATCTTCTATTTCTATGGCTAGACATTTGTTCAGCCTCAATGTGAGTAGCTCCTATATTTCTTTTCATATCTTAACTCCTTTTCTGAGTTTCAGACCCACATTATCCATTGGTCTGCTGGACAGCTCTACACTGATATCCTGACATCATCTAAAACTCAACACATGGAAAACTGTTTCTATCTTTCCACATTTTACTATCCATTTAATTCAGTACCAATAAAAAAAGCTTAAATGATATTTGGCAAGAGGGATTGGGGAAAGGTATGATTAAGCAATTCTAAAATTAATCTAGAATAATCTGTGCTGCAAGAACTAAGAAGAGTAATCAGAGTCCTACCAGATATTTAGATATTTTATAAAGCCAAAATCATAAACAATCAGATCAATGTAACAAAATAGAAAATCCAAAATATATATAGATACATATATGTGTGTATGTGTGTGTGTGTGTGTGCGTGTGTATGTATAAAGCTTGATAAAAAGCTACAAGTAAACTCACTAGTAAAATGCTGGATTATTTAACGTATAGTGTAAGGGCAACTGGTTAACTATTTGGAAAAATAAAATTAGGTATTTTCCTCACAAATATTAAGTAAAAATAAATTCTATTCAGAATAAATATCAAGTTGTAAAAATGAAACCATAAGATATAAGATGATATATAGGGTTATGTTTACATAATTGTGGTACAATGAAGAACTTTGTAATCTTAATACCAAAGTCAGAAATCATAAAGAAAAGGACTGATATATTCGGCAACATAAATATTACAAGCAAAAGTTCTGGCATGAGAAAGTCCATAATCAAATTTAAAAGGCAAAAATTAAACTGGAAACTGTATTGTTAATATTCTGATCCAGTAAAATAGAAACAAACAAAATGGGCCATTGCAAGATTCTCTCTCCCTTTGTTTCTCTCAGATGCAAAAATACTATATATTGTATGATTGCTTTTATGTGAGATACTCAGAAAAGACAAGTTTATATTATCAGAAAGCAGATCTGTGGTTGCCTGGGTTTGGAAGTGGGAATGAGGATTGATTACAAGTGGGCTCAAAGAAATTTTTTGAAGTGGTGAAAATATTCTAAAGTTGGATTTTAGTGATGGTGATAGTTGCATACTCTATATAATTTACTAAAACTCATTGAATTCTACATTTACAATCAATGAATTTTATGATATGTAAATTAAACCTCAATATAAGTCTTCATTGAAAAAGTACATCCAATTATTTGAATTCTCATTAGGGAAAAACTAAGAAATGTTATAGAAATGACCCAGGCTAATTCCTTTATTTTACAGATGTGTAACTAAAGCCCCATGAATTAAATGTTTTGCCTGAAGTCACATAATCAGCTAGTGGAAGATCCAGGACTTGTACTGAGGTTGCCTGACTACTACCCTGGTGCATATCACATTATACCATATCCTTTTTTATTATAATACATTTATAACATTCAAAGCTAAATTGGTTAGAGTTTCAATAAAATAAAAACAATCATGTACTTAATTATAATTATGGATTGTTGTAATAAACAACATTTCTAAATGTGAGAGATCGTTATTGTGGTACATAAGTGTTCCTTGTGATGACTCAGTGTGGGAGACTCTTTAGGTGGAGGCATTAAGAATAAAATAAAAAAGATAAAAGACAAAGAGTGTTGGTGAGGATATAGAGGAAAGAGAACCTTTGTACATCATTGGTCAGAATGCAAATTGGTATAGTCATTATGGAAAAGAGTATGTAGGTTCATTAAAAACGTAAAAATATAACTACCACATGATCCAGTAATCCCTCTTCTGGATATATAACCGAAATAAATAAAATCAGTACCTCTAAGAGTTATCTGTGCTCCACATTTTTTGCAGCATTACTTATAGTAGTCAAAATATGAAAACAGCCTAATTATCTGTTGACAGATGAATAAAGAAATTGAGATTATATAATATTATATTTAGATTCTCCACATAACTGAGATTTTATATACTGTATATATAATGCATGAAGAATGAACCTGGAGGACATTATGTTAGCTGATATAAGCCAGGCACAGAAATAAAAATACTGCATGATCTCACTTATACATGGAATCATAAAAAGTCAAATGAAGCAGAGAACAGAATGGTAGTTACCATGGTGGGGAGATCAGGAAAATGGGGGAATTTGGTCAAAGGATACAAATTTGCAATTATGTAGGATGAATAAGTCTAGAGATCTAATGCATATGATTATTACAGTTAACAATTCTATATTGCATTCTAGAAATTTGCTAAGAGTAGATTTCAGGTGTTCTTACCATACACATAAATGGTAGCTATGTGAGGAGATGGATATGTTAATTATTTTGACTGCAGTAATCATTTCATTATGTATATATGTGTATATACATATCAATAAAATAAAAATAAATAAAAATAAATCAATTTATTTTCAAACGTTTAACCAAATGTTTTGAGAACTTTAGATGTGAAATGCAATTAGCTGAAAAGCAAGTTAAAAATCCATCAAAGTTACAAAGGCTATTATTAGGAAGTGCAGCATATAAAATACCTTGAGAGCTTCCTTCAGACAAACAGATGGATACTTCATCATTTCTGTCATTATCCTCCCCTACTTCTGGACCAGCTTCCTCTCCTGATGTGAGTGCAGACAAAGAACCAGACTCAGGCTGCTCAGAAAAATCAGCAGGGCCTCCTCTTGGAGGTGGAACTTCAATCCCCATTAAACGATATTTCCTTCTTCTATTCCCAATCCAAGTCTTATAAGAGAAATACAAAAGGAATTTTTGTAAACATAGAACCTTTAGCAGGTTTGGCCATCAAAATAATAAATGGATGATGCATAAAATATGATTAGAAATAAATAGGTACCTAGAATAAGAAAATTTAATTATTAGTCAATAAGCAAAAATAAAAGTAATTATGCTTTCATTTTAAACATACTATTAGCAGAAAGGTAACATTTATCTAAATATTCAGACATTCAAGAAACATGCAGCCTATTGCAGGACAATTTTTTTAGACTTTATTTTTTTTCATTTTTGAAATTGGTCATTTTACTGATTTTACATACTATAATGTACAAAAATGTCAAATACAATGTTGAATAAAGGGCTAACAAAACATTTATAAGCAGATATTCATGTTTATAAAGCAAACATAATTCAAACAGAACAACCTTGAGGGGAAATTAAACAAAATATATTTAATATTTTGATAAATGATAATTAAATATCAATGTTATTTTTTGAGAAAGTACTTATTTAATATAAATGATTATATCTTTTAAAATTAGTTAAAAATTCAAAAACTTTTGTTTTTGGTTTTGGTTTTCTTTTTCTGTAGAAATAACCCACCAAATCTTTGAAACAAAACACAAATTAGTTCTTTTCTACAGGGACCAGACAGGTAGTTATCGTTCATATGCCATTTCCAACCTTGTTCTTCCTTGATGAAAATGTAACTTCTATTAACTTCAGCTCTTTAATGGTTACTTGGGTATTTCAAAATTTGTAAAATTTCATTTCATTGGACTCAGAACCAATTTTTAAAACTTTTTATAGTAAAATATTTTTAGATTCACAGGAAGTGGCAGAGGTAAATTCACTCAGCTTTCTCCAATTTATGTTTAACCTAATTGTATCACAATAATTAAAACATTAAATTGAAATTACACAGTATGTATGTACACTTCTATGTTCCTTTATCACACTATTCTTCTTCTTCTTTTATCCACTATTCCCAACCACTGTCAACCACTAATCTGTCTTCCACATCTTTAATTGTGTCATTTCAAGAATGTTTTATGAATGGAGTCATAATATGTAATTTTTTGAAGTTGGCTTTTTTCACTCACCATAATTTTCTGAAGACTTTTTCTTTTTTTTTTTAACTTTCTTAATGCTTATTTATTTTTGAGAGAGATAGAGCATGAGCAGTGGAGGAGCAGAGAGAGAGGGAGACACAGAATCTAAAGCAGGCCCCAGGCTCGGAGCTGTCAGCACAGAGACTGACACAGGGCTCAAACCCACAAACCGCAAGATCACAACCTGAGCAGAAATCAGAAGCTTAACCGACTGAGCCACCCACGCGCCCTGAAGATTTTTTCAAGTTACATGTATCAATACTCCATTCCTTCTTATTGTTAAGTTGTATTACATGATATTTATGAACTAATTTTTTTCCAATTTATTTGCAATGTTTGTTTAATCATTCCCACATCAAAGGACACAAGTTACTTCCAATTAGGGGCCCTTAAAACTTCATGAACAGTCATGAACAGTCATGAACAAGCTTTTGTGCAGATGTTAAGTTTTCATTTCTCCAGGACAAATGCTCAAGAATGCAAATGCTTGGCCATATGGTAATTGCATGTTTAGTTTCATGAAAAACTGTCAAATTGTTTCCAGAAAAGTTGTACCATTTTACATTTCTCCCAGCAATGTATGAAAAACCCAGTTTTTTTGGCATTCTTTCCAGCATCTGGTATTCTTAGTAATGAAAAAGACTATCTATTTTCACTGGTGCATGCAGTGATAGATCCTTGAGTTCTTTTTTTTTTTTTTTTAACTTTTTTAATGTTTATTTATTTCTGAGACAGAGAGAGACAGAGCATGAGTGGGGGAGGGGCAGGGAGAGAGGGAGACACAGAATCAGAAGCAGGCTCCAGGCTCTGAGCTGTCAGCACAGAGCCCGATGCGGGGCTCAAACTCACAAGCTGTGAGACCATGACCTGAGCCAAAGTCAGAGGCTCAACCGACTGAGCCACCCAGGTGCCCCAATCCTTGAGTTCTTAATTTGACTTCCCCAATGCCTAGTGATGTTGAAAATCTTTTCATGTGCTTATTTGCTATCCATACACTCTCTTCATTGAAATGATTCTTCATGCATTTTGCTCATTTTCTAATTGACTTTTTTTTTAATGTTGAGTTTTAAGAGTTCTTTATATTTTCTAGGTAGGAGTTCTTATCAGAAATGTGGTTTTGCAATATTTTATCCCAGTCTGTAGCTTTTATTTTCACTATTCTGGTATTTTGCAGAAAAAGTTTTTTTTTTTATTTTGATGAATTCCAAGCTCTTGTTTTTTTTTTTTTCCTTTTCTTTTATGGATTGTGCTTTTAGTGACATTTCTAAGAATACTTCACCAAGCCCTAGGTCCTAAAGATTGCCTCTTATTTTATCTTCTAAAATTTATTTTACAGTTTTATTTTTTACATTTAAATCTGTGATCCATTTTGATTTCATTTTTGTATAAGGTGTGAGGTTTTGGTCAAGGTTCATTTGTACCTAATATGGATATCAAATTATTTCAGAACCATTTTTTCAAAAGACATTCCCCATTGAATTGCTTTTGCACCTTCGTCAAAAATCAACTATGCTGGCTATACTTGTGCAGGACTATTTCTAATCCTTTTCACTGATCTGCATTTGTATCTTCCTGTGACTACCACACAGTCTTTTCTTTTTAATGTTTATTTTTGAGAGAGAGAGAGAGAGAGAGAGAGAGAGAGAATGAGTGGGGGAGGGGCAGAGAGAATCTGAAGCAGGCTCCATGTTCTGAGCTGTCAGCATAGGCTTGAATCCACGAACAGTGGGATCATGACCTGAGCTGAAGTCGGACACTTACCCAACTGAGCCACTCAGGTGCCCCACAGTCTTGATTACTATAGCTATACAATAAGTCCTGATTTTAGGTAGGTGGATTTCTTCCACTTCAGTATTTTTTCCAGAATTATTTTAACTAAATTAACATATTTCCTTTCCATATGAATTTTAGAATTTTCTTGTCTACATCAAAAATATTGCTGAAACTTTTGTAAGAATTATGTTAAACTTTCATATCATTTTGGAGGAATTTACATTTTTACTCTGTTGAGTCTTTCAGTCCATTAACACAGATGTCTTTCCATTTATTTAGAACGTCTTTGATTTCTTTCATCAATGTTTTGTAGTTTTCAGCATAAAAGTCCTATACATGTTTTGTTAGATTTATATTTAAATATTTGATATTTTGATTGATTGAGAATGGTATTATATGCTTAATTTCAGTTTCAATATGTTCACTTTTTCCTATATATGCACACAATTGATTTTTGTATGTTGATCTTGTATCCAGAAACATTGTTAAACTCACTTACTAGTTGTAAGACTGTTTATGTAGATTCTTTCGGATTGTCAATACTGATGATTGATTGTATGTTACTTTTATTTCCTTTTCTTATTTTTTTGCATTAGCTAGAAATTCCAGTACAAATTGAATAAAGGTGGTCAAAGTGTATATTTTGTTTTGTTCCTGATCTCAGGAGGAAAGCATTACATTTTTCACCATTAAGTGTGATGTTAACTGTAAATTTTGGGCACTTGTAGATTTCTTTTGGAGGGCAGTTTTTAATGACAAATTTGATTCTCTTAATAGTTATAGGGATATTCAAGTAGTCTATTTCATATTGGGTGAGTTGTGATAATTTACACCCTTTGAGGAATCCATTTCATCCAAATTGTCAAATTTGTCCATGTAGAGTTGTTTTAAAAATTCTGTTTATCCTTTTTCTATCTTAAAAGTATGTAGAATTACCCATTTCATTCCTAATATTACTAATTTGTGTCTTTTTTCTTTGCCACTCTGGCTAGATGTTTGTCAATTTCACTGATTTTTTTTCAATGGACTTATATTTTTATTGATTTTCAAATTAATATTTATTTATTTTTATCTTTTTAAAAAGTTTTTATTTATTTTTGAGAGAGAGAGAGAGAGAGCAAGCGGGTGAGGGGTAGGGAGCGAGACACACACAGAATCAGAATCCAGCTCCAGGCTCTGAGCTGTCAGCACAGAGCCAGGTGCGGGACTTGAACCCATGAACCATGAGATCATGGCCTGAGCTGAACTCAGATGCTCAACTGGCTGAGGCACACAGACGCCCCTTATTTGTATCTTTTGACCATCCTGGCACATTTCTTTCATCCCCCAACTCCACACTCCACCCGACCCCACCACTGATCGGGCAACCATCAATCTGTTTTCTGTATCTATTAATTTAAAAAAAAAACCAAAATAACAGGCATTAGTATTTGATCAGTTTTAGATTTCTAGGGAAAAAAAGGCAAAAAAAGAGTTGCCATGTACCCTTCATGCACCCAGTCAATTTCCTCTGATTTAACATCATTCTAAAATTCATAAAGTGGATTTGTTACAATTGATGAGCAAATATTGATAAACTATCAAGTGAAATCCAGAATTTCTATTAGGGTTCATTCTTTGTGTTGTACATTCTATAGGTTTTGGCAAATATGCAATGACAGTTTATAACATTAAACTATCATGCAGCATACTAGTTTTACTGCCCTAAAAATTTCTGTGTTCCACCTATTTATCCTAACTCTCTCTCTCCCCACAAGTCGCTGGAAAACACTGATCTTTTTACTGTCTCTCTAGTGTTTTGCCTTTTCCAGAATATTATATACTTGGAATGATACAGCATTTATGTAGCCTTTTAACATTGGCTTCTTTCACATAGAAATATTCATTTAAGATTTTTCCATTTTTTTCATGGCTTGATATCTTATTTATTTTTACTGCTGAATAATATTCCATTGTCTGAATGTATTTCAGTTTACTTATTCATCTATTGAAGGACATCATGGCTGCTTCTAATTTCTTTTGTAATTAAATAAAGTTGTTATAAATATTTATGTGCAGGTTTTCGTGTGAACATAAGTTTTCAACTCATCAGGGTAAACACCAGGAAGCAAAACTAATGTATCATATGTTAAGACTATGTTTACTTTTCTTAGAAACTGCCAAAATATGTTCCAAAGACCATGCAAATGTATCATTTTGCATTTCTATCAGAAATGAGTAAGAGTTTCTGTTGCTTTACATATTCTCCAGCATTTGGTGCTGTTGGGGGTTTGGATTTTGATTATTCTAATAAATGTATGTGGTATTTTATCTTTTTTTTATTTGCAATTCCCTAATGATATATAATACTGTATATATTTTCATATGCTTATTTGTCATCTGATTAAATTCTTTGGTGAGTGTCTGTTCAGATGTTTGCCTATTTTTTAAAAATATAATTTATTGTCAAATTGGCTAACATACAGTGTGTACAGTGTACTCTAGGTTTTGGGGGTAGATTACTGTGGTTCCTCACTTACATACAACACCCGGTGCTCATTCCAACAAGTGCCTTCCTCAGTGCTTATCACCCCTTTTCCCCTCTCCCCCACCTCCCCATCAACCCTCAGTTTTTTCTCTGTATTTAAGAGTCTCTTATTGTTTGCCTCCCTCCCTCTCTGTAACCATTTTTTCCCCTTCCATTAACCCATGGTCTTCTGTTAAGTTTCTCAAGTTCCACATATGAGTGAAAAATATATGATATCTGCTTTCTCTGACTGACTTATTTCACTTAGCAAAATACCCTCCAGTTCCATCCACATTGCTGCAAATGGAATGATTTCATTCTTTCTCATTGCCACGTAGTATTCCATTGTATATATAAACCACATCTTCTTTATCCATTCGTTAGCTGGTGGACATTTAGGCTCTTTCCATAATTTGGCTATTGTTGAAAGTGCTGCTATAAGCATCGGGGTACATGTCACCCTATGAATCAGCACTCCTGTATCCTTTGGATAAATTCTCAGTAGTGCTGTGGCTGGGTTGTAGAGTAGTTCTATTTTTAATTTTTTGAGGAACCACCACACTGTTTTGCAGAGTGGCTGCACCAGTTTGCATTCCCACCAACAGTGCAAGAGGGTTCCTGTTTCTCTACATCCTCGTCAGCATTTGTTGTGTCCTGACTTGTTAATTTTAGCCACTCTGACTGATGTGAGGTGGTATCTCAGTGTGGTTTTGATTTGTACTTCCCTGATGATGAGTGATGTTGAGCATCTTTTCATGTGTCTGTTGGCCATCTGGATGTCTTCTTTGGAAAAGTGTCTATTCATGTCTTCTGTCCATTTCTTTCCTGGATTATTTGTTTTTCAGGTGTTGAGTTTGGTAAATTCTTTACAGATTTTGGATACTAACTTTTTTATCCAATATGTCATTTGCAAGTATCTTTTCCCATTCTGTCAGTTGCCTTTTAGTTTTATTGATTGAGATGTTTGTCCATTTTGAATTAGGTTGTTTATTTTCTTATTGTTGGATTTTAAGTGTCCTTTGTACATTTATCATAAAAATGTTTTGAAAAAAAATTCTTCCAGTTTGTGGCTTGTATTTTCATTCTGGTAAGAATATCTTTTGCAGATTATAAATTTTCAATTTTAATGAAGTCCAATTTATCAATTTTGTAATCAAACTTGACTTTGGTGTATTTAAAAAGTTATCAACAAACACAAAGTCACCCAGATTTTCTTTTATGTTATCTTTAGGAGTTTCTTAGTTTTGCATTTACTTTTAGGTATATCATCCATTTTGAGATAAGTTTTGTGAATAATGAAAGATCCATGTTTAGATTAATTTTTTCTTTCATGTGAATATTCAGTAGTTCCAGGACAATTAGTTAAAATCAATATCCTTTTGATAGAGGACCGAATAAGGAGGACCCTGAACTCACCTCATGCCACAGACACACTGGGATAATACCTGCGTCTTTGCAAATAACTCTGAAAATGACCTAAAGATTTGAAGAACAGATATTCCATAGCTAGTCATATAGAGATTGTTACATCAAAAATGGTAGGAGTGGTAAAGATGTGGTTGGGAACCAAACCCCCAGAGTAACTAACCACAAACAGAAAGGAATTCGCAAGCAAGGAGAAGTAAGATGAACAAACCACACAATAGGCAGCCTTAGTACTGGGGATCTACAGTGGAAAGAGGAATCTCCATAAATTCTGGCTTTGAAAACTAGCTGGGTTTACACCAAGAGAGTAAAAAACTCAAGGTTGCTCAAGACCAGGAAAGCCAGATGGCAGTATAAACTCAATACCTTCTTTTAAAGAGCCATAATAATAAATAACTTCACCAAGAAATAAGAGGTGCAGCTTGAAAAGTTCCTGGGGTATCCATCAAAGAGATGTATTGAATAATCTGAGAACATGTGCTACAGGAAAAGAAAACTACAGAAGAATTCTCTAGGAACAAAAGCACATATGGGTACCACTGTTCTTCAACCTCAACACGGATAAAAGAATGCTTTTGGGACTCAGTTCTAAAACTCTCCTTCTTCTTTGCCAGCACCAAGTGCTTCACCCTGGAATTTCTCTGTTGACAAACCACACCGACCTGCCTGCCATGGCAGGCACAACTTCCAAAGCTGCTCCCAACCACACCTGGTCTGCAGGTTTGGCCCACACCAGCGCCACTACAAAGTGACTCCACTCATGTGGAGGGGGTAACAAACCAACACACCAGGCACCCACAATTCCTGTAGCCAGACCCCTTAGCTGCATGTACAAGGAAGTGACTGATCCCTGAACTTCAGTGTATGTGGTCTTGGCAGAGAGGTTAATAGCACACTGATAGAATGAATAATGGCCTCACCCACCACCAGTTCTATCTGGCCTCAGCCAGAACTCTCAAAGGTGTGCTCACAGAGGGCAAAGTGGGTCATAGAAGCTATCTGGGATGAAGGCAACTATGCTTGGCCACAACAGGAAGGTGCATGCAACCCACACAGGGGATACCCCTGGGGCACCTGGTTCTGGTGACATGGGAGAATTGAACTATAGGGCACCACAGGACCTCTTCTACACAAGGCCACTACTTGAAAGATCAGAAGATATAGATGTTCTACCTAATACATAGAAACATACACACAGAGTTGGATGAAATGAGGAGTCAGAGGAATATTTCCCAAATGAAAGAACAAGACAATCACAGTAAAGAGCTAAATGAAGCAAAAGAAATATGCCTGATAAAGAGTTCAAAGTAATGGTCATAAAGATACTGAAAAGACTTGAGAAAAAAGAGTGGATAAACCCAGTGAGAATGTCCACAAAGAGTTAGAGACTATAAACAAGAGTGAATCATAGCTGAAGAATTCAATGACTGACATGAAAAATACAGTAGAGGGAATCAATAGCAGATTAAAGAATGCAGAAAAATGGATCAGCGATCTGGAAGACAGGGTAATGGAAAGCGACTAAATTGAATAGCAAAAAGAAAAAAAAAGAATAATAAAAGGAGAATAGATTAAGAAAACTATGCAACACCATCAAGCATAATAACATTCACATTATAGAATTCTCAGAAGGAGAAGAGAGAGAGAAAGGGAAAGAAAAAAATATTTGAAAAAAAAAATAATAGCAGGACACTTCCCTAACCTGGGGAAGGAAACAGAGATCCAGGTCCAAGAAGTAAGAAGAGCCCCTAACAAGATGAACCCAAGGAGGTCCACAGCAAGACACATAATAATTAAACTGGAAAAATATAATGATGAAGAAAGAATTTAAAATCACCAAAAAACAAACAAAGCAAAACAAAACAAAACAAGACAAAACAACAACAACAACATCAACAACAACAACAAACAGTTAAAACAAGGGAAACCCCAAAAGGCTATCAGGTAATTTTTCAGCAGAAACACTGCAGGCCATAAGGGATCGGCATGATATATTCAAAGAGATAAAAGGAAAAAAAAAAAAAAAGCAAAGAAACCTACCCAGGAAAAACAAAACAAAAAAAAGAGTACCCAGGAAGGTTATCATTCAGAACTGAAGGGGAGAGAGTTTCCCGGATCCTCCCCCTCAGAAAAAAAAAAAAAAAAGTTAAAGGAATTCATCACCACTAAACCAACTTTATAAGAAATGATAAAGGGATTTTTTGAGTGGAAAGAAAAGGCCATTAATGGAACACAGAAAATTAAGCAAGGAAATAATTTCACAGGTTAAAGCAAACATATAGTGAAAGGTAGTAGATTAGTCACTTATAGACTTTATAAAGCCAGTATGGAGATTAAACAGGAGTGCTGTTTAATGGTCAGGAGTGCTGATTCATAGGGGCACATGTACGCAAATGTGTATAGTAGTGCTTTCAACAATAGCCAAATTATGCAAAGAGCTGAAATGTCCATCAATTGATGAATGGATAAAGAAGATGTGGTTTATATATACAATGGAATACTATTTCTCAATGAGAAAGAATAATATGTTGTCATTTGCAACAACGTGGATGGAACTGGAGGGTATTATGGTGAGTGAAATAAGTCAGTCAGAGAAAGACAGATATCATATATTTCACTCATATGTGGAACTTGAGAAACTTAACAGAAGACCATGTGGGAAGTGAAGGGGAAAGAATAGTTTCAAACAGGGAGAGAGGCAAACAATAAGAGACTCTTAAATACAGAGAACAAACTGAGGGCTGATGGGAGGATGGGAGAGAGGGGAGAAAGGGTGATGGGCATTGAGGAGGGCACTTGTTGGAATGAGCATTGGGTGTGGTTTATAAGCAATGAATCATGGGAATCTACCTCTGAAACCAAGAGAACACTGTATACACTGTATGTTACCTAACTTTACAATAAATTATATTAAAATAAATTAAAATAATATAAAACAATATGTAAAACTTCTATTTAAGTGTATATTATTATATATTTGTATGGTGGGAATGTTATATGTACAGGGTACACCATTCTGTTAAACATTCATTCCACAAATATTACTGAACATCAAGTATGTACCAAACACAGTTCTAGTTGTGGAGTCTCAGTAGTGAACAACCAGGCATGATATATGTCCTCATGGAACTCAAACTTACAATCTAGTAAAAGTAGAGACAATAGAAATTTTGAGAAGAAAATATAAATCACAAAATCTGATCAAGTATTATAAAAGGAAAGAACCAGCTACAATATTTAAACACAATGACATAGTGTAGTGTAGTGAAGTGAACTCCTCCAAATTAACCTGATCCTAATTATTGAGAAAAAGGAAACATACAGATTCGCAGATCCTTTCTAGCAAATCCTGAGAGTAAGACTGGAAAGGAGTAATCTGTATTTTTAAAGAGGTTTTCAAGGTAATTCTTATGATAGGGCATACATTGGTAAAGTGGAAATAGAAACAATATTAGATAATAATAAAAAGATTTGGCTTGTAGTCACTGACTAGCTGTGTGAGATTGATCATGCCATTCTTGACTCCATTTTAAAAATATATTGATGTATAATTGACATAAAACATTATGTTAGTTTAAGGTGTAAAATTTATTGATTTGGCATTTGTATGTATTGTGAAATGGTCACCACAAAAAATCTAGATACCATCTTTCAGCTTAGAAAGTTAATACAATAATATTGACTATATCCCTCATGCTGTACATTACTCCCCCATGACTTATTTACTTCATACCTGGAAGTTTGTTTTTAATTCCCTTCAACCATTTTGCTCTGCAAAACCTCCAACCCTTCTGGCAACCAACAATCTGTTCTCCACATGTAAAGATATATTTTGTTTGTTTGTTTTTCTTTTTAGTTTCCATATATAAGCAAAATCATGCAGTATTTGTGTTTCTCTGTCTGACTTATTTAATGTAGCATAATACCCTGAAGGTCCCCCATGTTGTCACAAATGGCAAGATTGTATTATTTTTTTATAGCAGAGTATGTATGTATATAGTTTCAAACAGAGAGGGAGGCAAAGCATAAGAGACTCTTAAATACAGAGAACAAACTAAAGGTTGATGGGGATGTATATATGCAATATACACACCACCATCTTATATTTATTGATCCATTCATGGAACTTAGGTTGTTTTCCATACCTAGGCTATTATAAGTAATACTGCAATAAACATAGGGGTGCACATGTTTTCTCACACTAGTGTTTTTGTCTTCCTAAGTTAAATAACCAGCAATGGAATTATTGGATACTATGGTAGTTCAATTTTTAAATTCATACTGTTTTCCATTATGGATACACCATTTTACATTCCCATAAACAGTGTACAAGATTTCCCTTTTCTCCACATCCTCATCAACACTTTTTTTCTTGTCTTTCTGATACTAGCCATTCTGACAGGTGAAAAGTGGCATCTCATTGTGTTTTGATTTCCATTACCATGAGTAGGGATGTTCCTCCTGGTCATCTACATGTATTCTTTGGAAAAAAGTCTGTTCAGGTCCTCTGCTCAGTCTTTAATTGGATTGTTTGCTATTTTTTTTCAAGTTTTTATTTAAATTTAAGTTAGTTAACATACAGTGTAATATTAGATTAAGGTGTACAATTTAGTGATTTAACACTTCCTTACAACACCAAGCACTCATCACAAGTGCACTCCTCAATACCGATCACCTATTTAACCCCTCCCCCAACTAACCCCCCCATAACTATCAGTGTGTTCTCTATGGTTTAGAGTGTGTTTCTTGGTTTGCCTCTCTCTTTTTTTCCCTATGCTCTTTTGTTTTGTTTCTTAAGTTCCACCTATGAGTGAAATCATATAGTACTGTCTTTCTCTGGCTGACTTATTTTGCTTAACATAGTACTCTCTAGCTCCACTCATGTCATTGCAAATGGAGATTTCATTAGTTTTCATGGCTGAGTAACATTCTATTGCATATATTTACCATTTATTTATCCATTCTTCAGCTGATGGACATTTGAGCTGTTTCCACAATATGGCTATTGTAGAAAATGCAGCTGTAAACACTGGGGTGCATGTATCCCTTTGAATTAGTATTTTTGTATTCTTTTGGTAAATAACTAATAATGCAATTGCTGGATTATAGGGGTAGTTCTATTATAACTTTTTGAGGAACCTCCATATTGTTTTCAAGAGTGGCTATACAGACAGTACAGGAGTGTTCCACTTTCTCCACATCCATGCCAACACCTGTTGTTTCTTGTGTTGTTGATTTTAGCCATTCTTTTTTAAAAAATCTTCTTTTTAATTAATTTTGAGAGAGAGAGACAGAGAGAGAGAGAGAGAGAGAGAGAGAGAGAGAGAGAGAGAGAGAACCTTAGCAGGGGAGGGACATAGAAAGAGGAAGAGACAGAATCTCAATCACTCCACATTATCAGTGCAGAGCCTGATGCATGGCTCAATCTGATGAACCATGAGATCATGACCTGAGCTGAAATCAAGAATTGGATGCTTAGCCAACTGAGCCACCCAGGTGCCCCAGATTTCAGCCATTCTGACAGGTGTGAAATGATATTTCATTGTAGTTTTGATTTGTATTTTCCTGATAATCAGTGATATTGAGCTTCTTTTCATGTGTCTGTTCACCACCTGTATGTCTTCTTTGGAAAAATGTCTATTCATATTTTCTGCCAATTTTTGACTTGGACTATTCACTTTTGGGTGTTGAGTTTTTTAAGTACTGTATATATTTTGGACACTAACTTTTTAGCAGATATTTCATTTGAAAAAATCTCCCATTCTTCAGGTTGCCTTTTAATTTTGTTCATTGTGTCCTTCATTGTGCAGAAGCTTTTTGTCTTGAAGAGGTCCAAATTGTCTGCTTTTGCTTTTGTTTCCTTTGCCTCAGGAGAATTATTCAGTAAGAAGTTACTAGAACTGATGTCAAAGAGGTTGCTGCCTGTGTTCTTCTCTAGGATTTTAGTGGTTTTGTGTCTCACATTTAAGTCTTTCATCCATTTTGAATTTATTTTTGTGTATGGTGTAAGAAAGTGGTCTGTTTTCATGCTTTTGCATGCTGCTGTCCAGTTTTTTTTTTTTCCAACATCATGTGTTGAAGAGACTGTCGCTTTCCCATTGGATATTCTTTCCTGCTTTGTCAAAGGTTAATTAACCATATAGTTGTGGGTTCATTTCTTGGTGTTTGTTATTTTGTTAATTGCTTGCATATGTTCTTTATTTTTGATATTACCTCTTATTGGATATCTAATTTGCCAATATCCTCTTTCATTTAGTAGGTTGCCTTTTCATTTTTTGATAATTTCTTTTGCTGTGCAGAAGCTTTTTAGTTTCATGTAGCCCCAGTTTATTTTGGTTTGTTTCCCTTGCCTTTGGAGACAAATCCAAGACAACATCAGTAAGACCAATGGCAAGGAGTTTGCCACTTACATTTTCTTCCAGAAATTTTGTTTTCAGGACTAATGTTGAAGTCTTTAATCCACCATGAATTAATTTTTGTATGTAGTGTAACATAGTGGCCCAATATTACTCTTTTGCATGTAGCTGTCCAGTTTTCCCACCACCATTTATTGAAGAGACTACTCTTTTCCCATTGCATATTTTTGCATCATTTGTTATAAATTAGTTTAGTATATATATATATATATATATATATATATATATATGCGGGCTTATTTTTAGGTACTCTAATATGTTCATTTATCTATGTGTCAAGTTTCATGGCAATACTATAGTGTTTTGATTATAGTTTGATGTCAGGGTGTATGATGCTTCCACATTTGTTCTTCTTTCTCAAGATTGTTTTGGCTATTCAGGATATTTTGTGGATACATAAGAGTTTTAGAATAATTTTTTTCTAGTTCTGTGAAAAATGCCACTGGAATTTTGATAGGAATTTCATTGTGCCTTCTCCAATTTCTTTCCTCAATGTCCTATACCTGTAAATGTAGAGGTATTTCACCTTTTTGGCTAAATTTATTTCTAGGCTTTTTATTCTTTTCAATGTGATTGAAAATGTAATTGTTTCTTGATTTCTCTGATTGTTCTTTATTAGTGTATAGAAACACAAAAAATGTTTTTTAATTTGTAATCTGAATTTGCTGGATTTATTTATAATAACATTTTTTTGGCGGGGTGTTTAGAGTTTCTATATATAGTATCATGTCATCTACAAATAATGAGTGTTACTTCTGCCTTTCCAATCTATATGTCTTTTCTTTCTTTTTCTTTCCTAATTGCTGTTGCTAGGACTTCCAATACTATGTTGAAAAAAGTGGGGAGATTGAGCATTATTAATTCTCTCCTGATCTTGGAAGAAAAGCTTTCAGCTTTCCACAATTGAGAATGATATTAGCTGTGGGTCTGTCATGTATGGTCTTCATTATGTTGCGGTACATCCCCTCTGTACCTACTCTATTAAGAGATATTTTTAATCATAAATGAATATTGAATTTTGTCAAATGATTCTTGTATCTTTTGAGATGATTATATGATTTTTATGTTTCATTTTATTAATGTGCCTGTATGATGTTGATTGATATATCTTGTACCATCATTGTATCACTGGGATAAATCCCACTTGACCATGATGTAAGGTCTTTTTAATGTATTGTTAAATTCAGTTTTCTAACATTTTGTTAAGGATTTTTGCATCTATGTTCATTAGGAATACTGGACTGTAACTTTCTTGTTTTGTAGTGTCCTTATCTGGTTTGGGTATCAAGATATTGTTGGCATCCTAAAATGAGTTTGGAAGCTTTTTTCCCACTTCAATTTCTGGAAGATTTTGAGGATAAGTATTAAATCATCTTTGAACGTTTGATAGAATTTACCAGCCACATCATCATGTCCTGAACTTTTTTTTTCAATATATGAAATTTATTGTAAAATTGGTTTCCATACAACACCCAGTGCTCATCCCAAAAGGTGCCCTCCTCAGTAAACATCACCCACCCTCCCCTCCCTCCCACCCCCCATCAACCCTCAGTTTGTTCTCAGTTTTTAACAGTCTCTTATGCTTTGGCTCTCTCCCACTCTAACCTCTTTTTTTTCCTTCCCCTCCCCCATGGGTTTCTGCTAAGTTTCTCAGGATCCACATAAGAGTGAAAACATATAGTATCTGTCTTTCTCTGTATGGCTTATTTCACTTAGCATCACACTCTCCACTTCCATCCACGTTGCTGCAAAGGGCCATATTTCATTCTTTCTCATAGCCACATAGTACTCCATTGTGTATATAAACCACAATTATCCATTCATAAGTTGATGGACATTTAGGCTCTTTCCATAATTTGGCTATTGTTGAGAGTGCTGCTATAAACATTGGGGTACAAGTGCTCCTATGCATCAGTACTCCTGTATCCCTTGGGCAAATTCCTAGAAGTGCTATTGCTGGGTCATAGGGTAGGTCTATTTTTAATATTCTGAGGAACCTCCACACTGTTTTCCAGAATGGCTGCACCAATTTGCATTCCCACCAACAGTGCAAGAGGGTTCCCGTTTCTCCACATCCTCTCCAGCATCTATAGTCTCCTGATTTGTTCATTTTGGCCACTCTGACTGGCGTGAGGTGATATCTGAGTGTGGTTTTCATTTGTATTTCCCTGATGAGGAGGGACGTTGAGCATCTTTTCATGTGCCTTTTGGCCATCTGGATGTCTTCTTTAGAGAAGTGTCTATTCACGTTTTCTGCCCATTTCTTCACTGAGTTATTTGTTTTTTGGGTGTGGAGTTTGGTAAGCTCTTTATAGATTTTGGATACTAGCCCTTTGTCTGATATGTCGTCTGCAAATATCTTTTCCCATTCCGTTGGTTGCCTTTTAGTTTTGTTGGTTGTTTCCTTTGCTGTGCAGAAGCTTTTTATCTTCATAAGGTCCCAGTAATTCATTTTTGCTTTTAATTCCCTTGCCTTTGGGGATGTGTCAAGTAAGAGATTGCTACGACTGAGGTCAGAGAGGTCTTTTCCTGCTTTATCCTCTAGGGTTTTGATGATTTCTTGTCTCACATTCAGGTCCTTTATCCATTTTGAGTTTATTTTTGTGAATGGTGTGAGAAAGTGGTCTAGTTTCAACCTTCTGCATGTTGCTGTCCAGTTCTCCCAGCACCATTTGTTAAAGAGACTGTCTTTTCCATTGGATGTTATTTCCTGCTTTGTCAAAGATTAGTTGGCCATATGTTTGTGGGTCTAGTTCTGGGGTTTCTATTCTATTCCATTGGTCTATGTGTCTGTTTTTGTGCCAACACCATGCTGTCTTGATGATTACAGCTTTGGAGTAGAGGCTAAAGTCTGGGATTGTGATGCCTCCTGCTTTGGTCTTCTTCTTCAAAATTCCTTTGGCTATTCGGGGCCTTTTGTGGTTCCATATGAATTTTAGGATTGCTTGTTCTAGTTTCAAGAAGAATGCTGGTGCAATTTTGATTGGGATTGCATTGAATGTGTAGATAGCTTTGGGTAGTATTGACATTTTGACAATATTTATTCTTCCAATCCATGAGGAGGGAATGTCTCTCCATTTCTCTATATCTTCTTCTATTTCCTTCATAAGCTTTCTATAGTTTTCAGCATACAGATCTTTTACATCTTTGGTTAGATTTATTCCTAGGTATTTTATGCTTCTTGGTGCAATTGTGAATGGGATCAGTTTCTTTATTTGTCTTTCTGTTGCTTCATTTTTAGTGTATAAGAATGCAATTGATTTCTGTACATTGATTTTGTATCCTGCAACTTTGCTGAATTCATGTTTCAGTTCTAGCAGACTTTTGGTGGAGTCTATCGGATTTTCCATGTATAATATCATGTCATCTGCAAAAAGTGAAAGCTTGACTTCATCTTTGCCAATTTTGATGCCTTTGACTTCCTTTTGTTGTCTGATTGCTGATGCTAGAACTTCCAACACTATGTTAAACAACAGCGGTGAGAGCGGGCATTCCTGTCGTGTTCCTGATCTCAGGGGAAAAGCTCTCAGTTTTTCTCCATTGAGGATGATGTTAGCTGTGGGCTTTTCATAAATGGCTTTGATGATGTTTAAGTATGTTCCTTCTATCCCGACCTTCTCAAGGGTTTTTATTAAGAAAGGGTGCTGAATTTTGTCAATTGCCTTTTCTGCATCGATTGACAGGATCATATGCTTCTTTTCTTTTATTAATGTGATGTATCACGTTGATTGATTTGCGAATGTTGAACCAGCCCTGCATCCCAGGAATGAATCCCACTTGAGCATGGTGAATAATTCTTTTTATATGCGTTGAATTCGATTTGCTAGTATCTTATTGAGAATTTTTGCATCCATATTCATCAGGGATATTGGCCTGTAGTTCTCTTTTTTTACTGGGTATCTGTGTGGTTTAGGAATCAAAATAATACTGGCTTCATAGAAAGAGTCTGCAAGTTTTCCTTCCCTTTCTATTTCTTGGAATGGCTTGTGAAGGATAGGTATTATCTGTGCTTTAAACGTCTGGTAGAACTCCCCTGGGAAGTCATCTGGTCCTGGACTCTTATTTGTTGGGAGATTTTTGATAACTGATTCAATTTCTTCGCTGGTTATGGGTCTGTTCAAGCTTTCTATTTCCTCCTGATTGAGTTTTGGAAGCGTGTGGGTGTTTAGGAATTTGTCCATTTCTTCCAGGTTGTCCTATTTGTTGTCATATAATTTTTCATAGTATTCCCTGATAATTGTTTGTATTTCTGAGGGATTGGTTGTAACTTTTGTTTGTTTAGAGTTTTTTGATTATTGATTCATTCTCCTCATTAATAATAAGTTAACTTAGATTTCCTATTTCTTCATGATTCAGTCTTGGAATATTGTGTTTCCAGTAATTTATCAATTTATTCTGGGTTGTCTAATGTGTTGCTCCAGACAATTTATAGTAATCTTATGAATCCCTGTATTTCTGTGGTATCAGTTGTAATTTCTCTTTCATTTCTGTTTTTATTTGAGCCTTCTTTTTTCTTGGTGAAACTAGCTAAAGATTTGTGAACTGTGTTTATCTTTTTAAAGAAACAGCCCTTGATTTCATTTATCTTTTCTATTTCACTTTTACTATCTAATTTATTTCCACTCTAATCTTTGTTATTTACTTTCTTCTACTACCTTTTTTTTTCTTGTTACTTTAGGTCTATAGTTAATTGTTTATTTAAGGTTTCTCTTTTTCATAGCTTGTAGTACTAGGAACTTTCCTTTTAGAACCACTTTTGCTGTATCCCCTAGATTTTGGTAAGTCATTTTTTTGTTTGTTTTCATTTGTTTCTAATAAATCTGTGATGCCAGTTTCTTCTTGTAATTGATTTCTAGTTTCATGCTCTTGTGGTCAGAAAAGATGCTTAATAAAATTTCAATCATCTTAAATTTATTGAGACCTGTGGCCTAATATGTGATCTGTATTGGAAAATGTTCCACGTGAGCTTGAGAAGAATGTGAATTCTGCTGATTTTGGATGAAGTGTTCTGTATATGTTTTTAATGTCCATCTGCTCTACTATGTTGTTTAAGGCCCTTTATTGATTTTCTGGCTGGAAAAACTATCCATTGATGCAAATGGGCTGCTAAAGTCCCCTGCTATTATTCTATTGCTATCAATGTCTCTTTTTTTCTTTCTTTTATTGAAGTAATAATTGACATAGTGTTATATTAGTTTCACATCTACAATATAATGATTCAACAATGACATAAATTACTCAGTGTTCATAAATATAAACATACTCTTGATCCCATATATTTTACCCCTCCCTTCAGTTACCTCCCCTCTGGCAATCACCATTTTGTTCTCTGAATTTAAAGGTGTGGTTTTTGATATTTTTCCATTGTTGGTTCATCTGTTTTGTTCCTTAAATTCCACATATGAGTGAAATTTTATGAATTCCACATTGAGAATTATAATAGCTGTGGGTTTTTCATATATGACCTTTGTTATGTTGAGTTATGTTCCCTCTAAACCTACTCTATTGACGGTTTTTATCATGAATGGATATTGTCCTTTGTCAAATGCTTTATCTGCATCTATTGAGAGGATCATTTGGTTATTATCCTTTCTTTTATTAATGTGGCATATCACATTGATTTATTTGTAGATATGAAACCACCCTTGCAACCCAAGAGTAAATCCCACTTAATTATGGTGAATGATTCTTTTAAGTATTATTGGATTTTACTTGCTAGTATTTTATTGAGAATTTTTGCATCTGTTTAAATGGACTAAATGCTCCAATAAAAAAATATAGGGTGACAGAGTGGATAAAAAGCAATACCCAACTATATGCTGCCAAAGGAGACTCACTTCAGAACTAAAGACACATGCACATAAAAAGTGAAAGGGTGGAAAACATTTCCCATACAAATCTAAACAAAAAGAAAGGTCGTGTATCAATACTCGTATCAGAAAAAAATAGACTTTAAAACAAAGATTGTAACAAGAGACAAAGAAAGACACTGCATATGATAAAGAGAATAGTCCAACAAAAGTATATAGCAATTGTAAATATTTATGCACCAACATGAAAGCACCTAAATAAAGAAAACAGCTATTAACAGACATAGAAGAAGAAATTGGTAATAATACAATAATAAGAGGGGATTTTGACATCCCACTTACATCAATGGATAGATCATCCAAACATAAAAACAAAAATGAAACACTGTCTTTGAATGACATATTGGACCAGATGGGTCTAACAGATAAATTCAGAATATCCCATCTCAAAAGAGCAGAGTACACATTCTCTTCAAGTACACATGGCACATTATCCAGGACTGACCATATATTAGGGCATAAAAAATCTTAACAAATCATGTCACACATCTTTTCCAACCACAACAGTTGAAAGTGGAAATCAATCACAAGAAAATCTGGAAGGAACACAACTACATGGAAGCTAAATAACATGCTACTAAACAATGAATGGATCAATCAAGAAATGAAAAAAAAACACATGAAGACAAGTGAAAATGAGAGCACAATTGTTCAAAATCTATGGGATGCAGCAAACACTGTCCGAAGAGGAAAGATTTTTATATCTTTCATTTTGAGAGAGTATGTTTAGGAATATTCTATCACTGTCTCCTCTCTCTTGCAGAATGGGGTCTCCCCCATGGCAATGAATTTCATGATAACTTACTGAAAGTACAGCAAGAAGATAACCACATTGAAAATAGAAATCTCAGGGTAACAGCTGTGTTCCAGGTGAAGACCTACCAATTCAGACTGGAACAGATCGGATTTCAGGAAAAATTTCTTCAAGATGATAAAACTGTTACACTACCAAATGTGTATGAATGTATTGAGAAGAGAGATATGCACCTGGGAAGGGTTTCAGAATAAATTAGTAGTAAGTACCTACAAAATTAAGCAAGCAAAAATGCAAAAAAAAACCCTCCAAAAACTAATAATGAACACAAAACCAAAACAAAACAAAAAACAAAATAATGTTACACAGAAATAGTATAATATACTACATATATTAATATGTAGTATAATAGTATACTACATAAGTCAAATATGTAAAACACTTACTTAGTTATAATAATGTTAACACTGGATAACTAACTAACCGAAATTATGAAATAACCAAACTGGGAGAATAAAAAGAGAAAAAGTATGCATGTAAGTAAAAGGATCACTGAAGAGATCTTGAAAAAGATTGAGGATAAACCCTCGTATTTCATAGTGGAAAATCAATCAACAATGGCTAGCACTGAAAAATCAAGAAATAGTCATATAAACAGAGAGAAGGGAGACTCTTAGGTATTCTCCCTCTTCCATAATAATAAAAAAAATTTAGCTGGGCATATGGCTTCCCAGAGTATAACTGCATTTGCAGCATCCCTTACAGTTAGGTATGACCATGGAACTAATCTTCAGCCAGTGGGTTAGAAGTGAATGTGTCTTGTGACAGTTTCTGGGAATCCTCTTTAAAAGATAGCTGGTACACACCCCTTGCCTCTTCTTTTACCCCCCTCTGTCTTGCTTCCTGGACCATAAGTGTCATAATTTTGGACCTTGTGGGCAAGAAGTACATCATAGAGATGGCAGAATTGAAGGTGGAATGTACCAGAGTCTCTGAGGAGTTTATGGGGCAGAACTGCCATGCCAATTTTAAGTTGTATAACCCTGGACTTGTACATGAAATTAAAATATCTTGTCTGAATTACTATTGAGTGTTTCTGTTACAGCCAAACCTAATTCTAATTAATACAACACATTATTCATAGGTGGAGGTAAAAAGTGCTTGATTCCACCTATTGGAAAATAGGAGTAGGGAAAGAATAAGGAATGTTGGTTTTATAGCAAGTTTTACAGAACTCGGCTCCTTAAGCTGGGTGCATTTATAAATTCTATTTAAAAAAAACAAAAATGATAAGAACAAAAACACATGTTCTGAAGTTCCTTATTCTTGGCATTTAGGCTTCTCATACCATTATCCCACTCCAATTCTTCTTCAATCATTTGTATTCTTGTGTTATCCTTCTTGCTAGACTCCAAACTACATAAAAATAGGAAAAGTGTCTGATGCATTTCTATTTCTTTGTTAGTATACATAACGTAGCATACTCAGTAAATGCAGGATTTAATTTGATTTTTCATTTGGATCCAAAAAAAACAAAAAGCAAGCATTGTGAGAATAGCAATTATTTTTCGAAATCTGTGCTCCATGGTTTCTCCCAATATTCCATTTTTCTTCATCTATGTATGTGAAAATACTTTATTTCTTCCTATAGAAGAAATCTGAATTTTGTCATTTGTTCTTTAATAGCACTTCCCTCTTGATTTTCTGGGATGAATCTCCAGTGTAAGCTGAAGCCTACTCATACTTCCTTGAAAAAGCCAACTGTTAGCATCTCTTCTGAATTCCACATTGAATGATCCATGAAATCACCCAGAGTGGTATTCTTTATACCACATAAATCAAGAAATGCTATAAGAGACTGTTAAAAACTGAGAACAAACTGAGGGTTGATGGGGGGTGGGAGGGAGGGGAGGGTGGGTGATGGGTATTGAGGAGGGCACCTTTTGGGATGAGCACTGGGTGTTGTATGGAAACCAATTTGACAATGAATTTCATATATTAAAAGGAAAAAAAATCAAGAAATGCTATAAATCAGGTTTTTTTCTTAGCTAATTGTTAAACACTTATGAGCATACTACTATTACTACTATTTAAATCTTATATCCACATTTTATAAATTTAATGTAAACTACTGTACCCATGACTGATCAATATAATTTTCAATCAAAATTTCATTACATAACATGTGAGGTCTATTTCATATTACCTTATGTAATGTTTCATAATGTAATGTCATGTAATGTAATCACCCAAATTCCGAATATTTTCAGCATGCCAAAAAGAAACCCTATACTCATTAACAATCATTTTTCATTCCTCCCTATCTCAATCCCCTGGCAATTACTGATACTACTTTTCATTTCTGTAGATGTTCCTATTCTGGATATTTCATATAAATGGAATCATAAAATATGTGGTCTTTGGTGACTGGTTTCTTTCACTTAGCATAATGTTTTCAAGAATCATCTATTTTGTAGCACGTTTCAGTATTTCATTACTTTATATGTTTACATAATATTCCATTCTATGCTATATCACAAATTCTTTATGCATTCACTTCATGGACATTTGTTTTTTTCCCACTTTTTGGCTATTATGAACAATGCTGCTATGAATATCCATGTATAAGTACTTTTTTTAAGTTTTTATTTAAATTCCAATTAGTTAACATACAACGTATTATTAGTTTCAGGTGTACAATTCAGTGTTTCAACACTTACATACAACACCCTGTGCTCACTGCAAGTGCACTCCTTAATCACCAACACCTATTTATTCCATCCCTCCCAATCACCTCTCCCATCGTAACCATCAATTCATTCTCTATAGTTAAGAGTCTGTTTCTTGGTTTGCCTCTCTCTCTTTTTTTCTCCTATGCTCATTTGTTTCAATAAAACAAAAAGCTTTGCACAGTGAATGAAATGATCAACAAAACTAAAAGCCAACCTACAGAATGGGAGAAGATACTAACAAATGACATTCTGATAGAGGATTATTATCCAAAATATATAAAGAACTCGTAAAACTCAACACCCAAAAGATGAATAATCCAATTAAGAAATGAGCAGAAGACAAGAATAGACATTTTTCCAAAGAAGACATACAGATGGCCAACAGATATATGAAAAGATGCTCACCATCACTGATCATCAGAGAAATACAAATCAAAACTACAATGAGGTATCACCTCACACTTGTCAAAATGACTAAAATTAACAACACAAGAAACAACAAGTGTTGGTGAAGATGTGAAGAAAGGGGAACCCTCTTGCACTGTCTGTGGAATGTGAATTGGTGCAGCCACTGTGGAAAACAGTATGGAGTTTCCTCAAAAAATTAAAAATAGAACTACCTTACAATCCAGGAATTGTACAACAAGGTATTTACCCATAGAATAAAAAATACTAACTTGAAGGGATACATGCACCTCAATGTTTATAGCAGCATTATCTATAATAGCCAAATTATGGAAATAGACCAAATGTCCATTGACTGCTGAGTGGATAAAGAAAAAGTGGTACATATATACAATAGAATATTACCCAGCCATAAAAAAAAATTGCAATGTGACCATTTGGAAGAATGTGAATGGATCTGGAGAGTATTATGCTAAGTGAAATAAGTCAGAGAGCAATAAATACCATAATATTTCATTAATATGTGGAATTTAAGAAAAAAAATGAGCATGTATAAGTTTTTGAGTATACATCCATTTCATTTCTTTTGGGTACATACCTAAGAGTGAAATTGATGGGTCATATGATAACTCTATGTTAAAAATTTAAGAACTGTTTTCCAACGTGGCTAAAACATTTTACATTTACAACAAAAGTGTACAATGGTTCTAATTTATCCACATCCCAGTCAACACTTATTATCTGTCTTTTTTATTATAGTCATCATATAGGCTATTAAGTGGTATCTCATTGTGGTTTTGATTTCCACAATGACAAATGATGTTGAACATTTTTTTGTGTGTTTATTGGCCAGTTGCATATCTTCTTTGGATAAAGTATATTTAAATTCTTTGCCCATTTTCAATTGCATTATTTGCCTTTTTATTATTAATATTTAAGAATCTTTACATACTCTGAATATAAACTCCTTATCAGATACGTACTTTGAAAATATTTCCCCCCATTCTGTGGATAATCTTTTTCACTTTATTGATGTTCTTGTTTACAGCACCTCATGCAATTTTTATAGAGCTTTCTTTTATGACAATCTTCAATCACACCATGAAAATTATTGAAAATGTCTTACCCGAACTATTTCACAGTCAACATTTAATTCAGTTGCAACTGCTTCAATTTTCTCTCTACACACAGAACCAAGGCTGGTCATGCCATTGTCCCAGTACTTCTTAAGGGTGGCTAAGTCTCGGTCACTGAACTGAGTGCGGTCTTGTAGCTATAAGACAGATTTAAAATAATTAGAACAATAAAAGGAAAGAATATTATAGACAGGGTCATCTGGGTGATCTATGCTAGGCTACTTTCAACACATAACTAAATTAATTTCACAGTTCTTAATATGTGTTTCCCCATTCTGAAATGGGCCTCTCCATGATATTTCCATAACATGAAAGTGTGTTAGAATAAAACAAGTCAAAAAAATTAACTGTTAGCAATTAATTAGTATTTTTAAGTTGTTTTTAGTTTTTATTTTTACCATTTTTTTAAGGTAGACTTCACACCCATTGTGGGGCTTGAACTCACAACCCTGAGATCAAGAGTTGCATGCTCTACCAACTGAGCCAGAAAGGTGCACCAGCAAATAAGCAGTATTGATTTTAAATGATTATAATCACATAAATAATACATTGTATTGTCATTGTAGAAAATAAGGATAAATTTTTTAAGAAAGAATTTAAATTATCCACAATTCTGTAAATAGCACTTGTTAATATTATAATGTCTATTTTTTTCATTTTTCTATGATACACATATTCATATTCACACTAAATATATTTAAAAAAATAACGGTTAGGGCGCCTGGGTGGCTCAGTCGGTTGAACGTCCGACTTCAGCTCAGGTCATGATCTCACGGTTTGTGAGTTCGAGCCCCACATCGGGCTCCATACTGACTGCTTGGAGCCTGGAGCCTGGAGCCTGCTTCAGATTCTGTGTCTCCTTCTCTCTGCCCCTCCCCTGCTTGCACTGTCTCTCTCTCTCTCTCTCTTTCAAAAATAAATAAACATTAAAAATATTTTAAAAAATAACAGTCAAGATCACATCACTGTGGTGTCTTTTGAGAATTTAATCTAGATTGGCCATGTGTAGATCTTGTATTAATGTTATAATAAATTAAAAGTGTAAATAAGAAAGGCTTAAGAAGATAAGGTAGCTTTTAATAATCATATTTATGGCTTCAGAAAGTTTCATAATAACCCTATCCTTTTTGTTTTTAGATTTTTTATTCCAATAAACTATAGACCTTATATGTTATTTTAATTCAATGAATCCTAGAGGCAACTGTAGGAAGTAAATTAGAAGCATGATGGAATAATGACTTCCATTTTACTGATAAGGACTCAGGAAAAGCAGGGTCAAAGGACACATTTAACAAGGAACAAAATGTCCATCGCAGAGCTAGAAATAGAAATCTGATTTTTTTTTCAAGTAACTTCATCCTTATGAGGTCTCCAATTAGCTAAGGAGGTGGTAAAAAAAAATCTAAAAATAACTTTTAATTAAAAATCTATATCCTGCAAAGCCCTTGTATGTGTATGCATGTTTTTGTGATGAGAGAACAAGAATGAGAGAGCAAGAGAGTGAGAAAGAAAGCCTGTGATAGTGAGTTGAGGAGAAATGCTGCAAATCATGGAAGGAGGTATGAGGCTATGTTGCTGCCTTCTGCCTAAAAAGATATGGTCTGGTCTCACAGAGGCTACACCCCAAATCCTTTGTAGAAGTACACTGATTTCAATATTCCCTTTCTTTTTTTTTAAATTTATTTCTGAGACACAGAGAGACAGAGCATGAGCAGGGGAGGGGCAGAGAGAGAAGGAGACGCAGAATCTGAAACAGGCTCCAGGCTCCGAGCTGTCAGCACAGAGCCCGATGCAGGGCTGCAACTCACGGACTGTGAGATCATGATCTGAGCTGGAGTCGGACGCTTAACCGAGTCACCCAGGTGTCCCTCAACATTCCCTTTCTTAATGAAATTTAAAATACAGCCCTCTCCTGAATTGGATTTGAATAACAATATAATGTATACAATATATAAAGCATGACTTAAATGAAAGAGTTATCATAGCTAAAACTGGTAAAATACTAAAAAACAAGTGCAAATATGTTTTAAAGCTACAACCCTTTGAACAAGAATTTTATTTTTTAATTTTTTAATGTTTACTTTTTATATTTTTGAGAGAGAGAGACTGACAAAATGTGAGCAGGGGAGAGACAGAGAGAGAGGGAGACGCAGCATTTGAAGCAGGCTCCAGGCTCTGAACTGTCAGCACAGAGCCATTTCCAGGGACAAACCCACGAACCGTGAGATCATGACCTGAGCCAAAGTTGGTGGCTTAACCAACTGAGCCACACAAGCGGCCCTGAGAAAGAATTTTAAACATCAGGAGGGAAAGCAATATATGAACTTGTGGTTTACTACCAAAATAGTGAAGTTAGATTGTATAATTAATGTGTCTATTCATAGGCAATATAGTACAGTTGTTCTGTGCGTATGTTGATCATTCAACACAGATAAATGATAAATTTGTTTTTCCTCTACTTAAAAAGCCTTGATGAGTAACATTTATTGTAAGTACTAGTACTAAATTACATGTTCCTAAGGAACAAATCAAAATATACCATACAAGAGTTTTTAATCAAGTGGAATAAGCTTCAAGTATTTACAACATAAAAAGCTCATTAGGTTCCCATTGTATATCGATCGTACCATAGTTTTGTAACTAAAATAAAACAGAAAGCAAAATAAATGGTAGTAGGGTTCTAGGTAGATTCAAATAATCCACCATAACAGCCAGCATAAGGGTTTTTATATATTTCCATTGCATCAAGTTCTCCAGTGCAAGCCAGGCTACATTACTGTCAGAATGTAAGGAATAATGAACAGATCGCTGAACACACTCAGCCAATTAATTTGTAATTCATTTAGAGGACACCTGAAGCTGATTCATCCCTTAAATTGAACTAAATAAAACCTGACTTGATTTGTTAGAAATGTGCTGGGGTCCCAACATTAGCAATGTTGAAGGCAAGCTATTATGATAATGCCTATTAAGTAGAAACTTATGGGGGAAGAACAGTTAAAGTTCTTAAAAGCATCTTATCCAAGAAAATAATAAGGTTATAAAAATAATTTATCATTAAAACTGTAAATATTGATTTAGAGAAGAATAAAAAGGTGGACGCAAAGGATAACGTACATTCTGCCCTCAAGTTAAAATCAGTTTTGCTTTTTGACGGGGATCTAAGCCACTTTCACTTTAGAAAGAAACCTACAGCCAAAACCACTGGCTCAAGTGAGAGAGACATATTAAACAATTCTCTTGTTGATTTTGTGAAAAGAATAACATTCCAGTAACCCTGAAACTAGGGTGAAAGCTGAGGTTTGGCCCAAGTGACCAGGTAATTGTATTGATTTTACATGGATTATATTGCAACACAATATTCAGAAACCTTCTGGTCTCTTCACAAACTTCATAACATTTGTAGGAATTTAGTTCTTTGCTTCTCTTTTAAAAATAAAATTAGATGGCAAAACTCTGATGTTGGGGAGTACAGTGTCCTGTTTTAAGTATGGATCTTACTTAAATGTAGAAGTAAACTATTTATATTCAGAGGAAGCCCCTTTAAAATGAGAACTATTAAAAAAATTTAATACAATTAACACTCCTTCAGCTTACTGCTTCAGTGTTCCATATGCTGTGCAACATTCTGCCCTATTTTAATCATCATTCCAGACGCTAGCCTGTAGTGTTGAGACTTCAAACTTGTTTTGTGAAATTCTATTCATCTTTCTACTTGAAAATCAGCTCATTAGTAGCAGAGATCATACTTTTTTAGTTTTATTTTCATTGTAAAAATGAATAATACACTTGATAAAAATAGCCAAACTATCAGAAAGGTATAAAATAAGCTATAGTCCCTTTCCCTTCCTTATTTACAAATTCCTAATCTAAACACCAAGGCAACTTCTGTCAGTAGTTTCCAGAAACTTTCCAAAACAAAAATGCATATACACTTACAAAAAAAGTGATGATACTATAAACTTAAATTCTATTACTTACGTATATCTTGGAGCTATTTCTATACCATCACATTCAGATACACTACCTCAATCTTTTTTTTTTCAATATATAAAATTTATTGTCAAATTGGTTTCCATACAAAACCCAGTGCTCATCCCAAAAGGTGCCCTCCTCAATACCCATCACCCACCCTCCCCTCCCTCCCACCCCCATCAACCCTCAGTTTGTTCTCAGTTTTTAAGAGTCTCTTATGCTTTGGCTTTCTCCACTCTAACCTCTTTTTTTTTCTTCCCCTCCCCCATGGGTTTCTGCTAAGTTTCTCAGGATCCACATAAGAGTGAAACATATGGTATCTGTCTTTCTCTGTATGGCTTATTTCACTTAGCAGCACACTCTCCAGTTCCATCCACGTTGCTACAAAGGGCCATATTTCATTCTTTCTCATTGTCACGTAGTACTCCATTCTGTATATAAACCACAATTTCTTTATCCATTCATCAGTTGATGAACAGTTAGGCTCTTTCCATAATTTGGCTATTGTTGAGAGTGCTGCTATAAACATTGGGGTACAAGTGCCCCTAGGCATCAGTACTCTTGTATCCCTTGGGTAAATTCCTAGCAGTGCTATTGCTGGGTCATAGGGTAGATCTATTTTTAATTTTTTGAGGAACCTCCACAATGTTTTCCAGAGTGGCTGCACCAGTTTGCATTCCCACCAACAGTGCAAGAGGGTTCCCGTTTCTCCACATCCTCTCCAGCATCTATAGTCTCCTGATTTGTTCATTTTGGCCACTGTGACTGGCGTGAACTACCTCAAACTTTTTAACTGCTAAATTGTGTTCCATGGGCCACATAAAAATATAAAGCTTCTGCACAGCAAAGAAAACAAGCAAAAATAATAAGACAATCTACTGAATGGGCAAAGATATTTGCAAATGACATATCCAATAAAGGCTTAGTATCCAGAATATATAAAGAACTTATACAACTCAACACCAAAAAACTCCCAAATAATCCAGTTTAAAAATGGGCAGAGGACAGGAACAGACATTTCTCCAAAGAAGTCATAGAGATGACTAACAGATACATGAAATGATGCTCAACATCACTCATCAGCAGGGAAATGCAAATCAAAACCACAATGAGATATCACCTCACACCTCTCAAAATGGCTAAAATCAAAAACACAAAAAACAAGTATTGATGAGGATGTGGAAAAAAGGAACCCTCATCAATGTTGGTGGGAATACAAATTGTTACAGTCACTGTGGAAAACAATATGGGGTCTTTTCAAAAAATTAAAAATAAAATTACTGTATGATTTAGTAATTCTACTACTGGGTATTTAACCAAAGAATATAGAAACACTAATCCAAAAAGATATATGCACCCCTGTTTTAATTGCAGCATTATTTACAATGGTCAAATTATGGAACTAATGCTAGTGTCCATTGATAGATGAATGGATAAAGAAGATGTATATATAATGATAAATGGATAAAGAAGATAGGGTGTATATACATATATACGCAATAGACACTACATGATTTAGAAATATCTAATTGTGAAAATTTAGGTGTTTTTCAGGTTATTGCTATTAAAAACAATGCTTAAATGGATATCCTTGTATATAAATCTTGATTTTTATTTGCAATTATACGTTATGCAATTATACAATTTGCAATTATACAATTATACATTATTTGCAAATATACATAATTTTTTTTGTTTTGATCACCTCCACTTCTCATTGGTGATGAAGGGATTCTTGCCCTAGAGTTTTGGGTATAGCCAACAAAAGCCTCCCAACACTAAACAGATAAAATCAACAGTGTATTAGTCAGGTATACTCATAGCTTGGAAAAGAACACCATACGCTACAAAGGGACACATGGGGATTCTCTCTGGGAATAGAGTGAACAAACAGAGGCTGTAGTGTAATCCCTGAGAGTGGTGAAACCCCCATTTCCCATAGGAGGATTGGATTTCTCTCAGGAGAATTTCCCACAGGAGGAGGATGTGCTTGGCCTGTTTGAACAGAAACCCACAATTCAGGGATAAGCAGGCACTGCACTTGGTCCCTGCAATGAGTTATTTGAATATGGTACTTTGTCTACGGGTACAGGATGACAAGGGGAACTTGTGGTTGGCCATTTGAGACTCTCCTTGCTTTCCCCAGATGTCAAAACACATGTAATATGAGGCCTCAATATTAGGTCTTTTTATTTTTTTTTAAATTTGAGTATATTTGAAACATAATGTTATGTTAGTATCAGGTGTACAACATAGTGATTTGACTTCTCTATACATTATGTTATGCTCACTACAAGTGTAGCTACCACTCATCATTATATAATGCTATTACATTCTCACTGACTACATTTCTTATGCTGTGCCTTTTATTCCAATGACTTACTCATTCCATAACTGGAAGTCTGTATCTCCTACTCCCCTTCATCAATTGTGTCCATCCCTGTGGCAAATCAAATAGCTATGCCCTGGGTTAGGAGATTATAGGGAATGCATTGGAAAGGAGAACACTGCTTTCTGGCCTTGCTGAAAACAGCGGGCTGCACTTCCCTTATTTAGTTAATGTATATCTAGGGGTTGGGTTGTTCCTGTGATCAGGAATTCCTTAGATCATGTTATCTATGGAATAGCTCATCTTGTTTTCCACCCTGTTTTCTGCATATGCTCTTTTGTAGTCTTGACAACACCTTAACTTGTTTTTCTGTACACTTTCTATGCTTTCTTATTGGCACTTAGCCCCCTGATGTATTGCATAATGTTTCCCTACATGTATTCTTAAATACAGGAGCTTGAGATCAGCCTGGAAGACTTCCCTTAGCCTTCCTCTTATCTCTCTTGACTTGCATGAAGCCTTGAGTAATCCTTTCTGCCATCTTAGGCTTTGCTGGACAAAACCGAAACCAGAACCCACCCATCCCCAATCCCTCTTCCTCCGGCCTCTATAAATATGCCACAAATTGGGATTAGTAGGCCAAAGAATATGTGCATTTAAGTTTTTATAAACATAGCCAAATTGCACTTGTTTAAGGACCTAGAGGGTATTATGCCAAATGAAATAAGTCAGACTGGGAAAGACCAATGCCATATGATTTCACTCTTATGTAGGAATCTAAAAACCGAAACAAATGAATAAACAAACCAAAACCATTATCAGTTCTCTCTCTCTCTCTCTGCCCCTCCCCCACTCATGCACACACACACACACACACACACACACACATGCACAGAGTCTCTCTCCCTCAAAATAAATAAAAATAAATAAGCTTAAAAGATAAAGGATCATACTTTTATTTTTTCTTTATTATATTTTTTAAATCCATACACCTCTGTGCTAAACATGTCAGATATCTTTTTGGACATAATTACATTTGTAATCACATTGAACACATTATCTATGATTAGCAATTCACTGTCCTTTCATTTTAAAAAAATTTTTTTCTAACTATGAAATTTATTGTCAAATTGGTTTCCATACAACACCCAGTGCTCACCCCAACAGGTGCCCTCCTCAATACACATCACCACCCTCTCCTCCCTCCCACCCCCCATCAACCCTCAGTTTGTTCTCAGTTTTTAGGAGTATCTTATGTTTTGGCTCCCTTCCTCTCTAACCTCTTTTTTTTGTTCCCCTCCCCCATGGATTTCTGTTAAGTTTCTCAGGATCCACATAAGAGTGAAAACATATGGTATCTGTCTTTCTCTGTATGACTTACTTCACTTAGCATAACACTCTCCAGTTCCATCCATGTTGCTACAAAGGGCCATATTTCATTCTTTCTCATTGCCACGTAGTACTCCATTCTGTATATAAACCACAATTTCCTAATCCATTCATCAGTTGATAGACATTTAAGCTCTTTCCATAATTTGGCTATTGTTGAAAGTGCTGCTATAAACATTGTGGTACAAGTGTCCCTATGCATCAGCACTCCTGTATCCTTTGGGTAAATTCCTAGCAGTGCTATTGCTGGGTCATAGGGTAGATCTATTTTTAATTTTTTGAGGAACCTCCACAGTGTTTTCCAGAGCGACTGCACCAGTTTGCATTCCCACCAACAGTGCAAGAGGGTTCCCGTCTCTCCACATCCTCGCCAGCATCTATAGTCTCCTGATTTGTTCATTTTGGCCACTCTGACTGATGTGAGGCAGTATCTGAGTGTGGTTTTATTTGTATTTCCCTGATGAAGAGCGACGTTGAGCATCTTTTCATGTGCCTGTTGGACATCTGGATGTCTTCTTTAGAGAAGTGTCTATTCATGTTTTCTGCCCATTTCTTCACTGGATTATTTGTTTTTTGGGTGTGGAGTTTCCCAGACTTTAACCTCTACTATAAAGTTGTAATCATCAAGACAGTATGGTATTGGCACAAAAACAGACACATAGACCAATGGAATAGAATAGAAACCCCAGAATTAGACCCACAAAATATGGCCAACTCATCTTTGACAAAGCAGGAAAGAACATCCAATGGAAAAAAAGACAGTCTCTTTAACAAATGGTGCTGGGAGAACTGGACAGCAACATGCAGAAGGATGAAACTAGACCACTTTCTCACACAATTCACAAAAACAAACTCAAAATGGATAAAGGACCTGAATGTGAGACAGGAAACCATCAAAACCCTAGAGGAGAAAGCAGGAAAAAACCTCTCTGACTTCAGCTGCAGCAATTTCTTACTTGAAACATCCCCAAACGCAAGGGAATTAAAAGCAAAAATGAACTATTGGGACCTCATGAAGATAAAAAGCTTCTGCACTGCAAAGGAAACAATCAACAAAACTAAAAGGCAACCAACAGAATGGGAAAAGATATTTGCAAATGACATATTGGACAAAGGGCTAGTATCCAAAATCTATAAAGAGTGCACTATCCTTTTAAATTATGTATATGACTTTCAGATAATCTTGTGCTCTACAGATATGATTCCATGCAATTTACTTATTGATACATACTCTACCCTTAGTGAAAGAGTCTTCTTATCTGTAAAAGGGTAAATAAGATGTCCTTAAAAGAATCCTTATTTGTAACTTCTGGGTGAAAGTTTAATTTGACTTTTTTTTTCAAATGGAGGTAAAATACACATAATGTAAAATGTACCATTTTAAATACTTTTAAGTATACAGTTCAGTAGTAAGTATATCCACATTGTTATGTATCCATGTCCAGAACTTTTTAATTCCAATTAAACAACAAGTCCCCACTTCCTTCTCTCTCTAGCCACTGGCAAGTACCATTTTGCTTTCTGTTTCTGTGTGTTTTATTACTCTAGATACATCATATAAGTAGATTAATACAGTATTTGTCTTTTTGTAACTAATTATTCCACTGATAATAATGTCCTCAAGGTTCATCCTTGTTATAGCATGTGTCAAAATTTGTTTTCCTTTTCAAGAATAAATAATATTTCCTTTTATGTAAATAGCATATTTGCAAAATTTTTTATGTTTTATTTGTTTGAGAGAGAGTGAGAGAGAGACAGAGTGAAAGTGGGGGAGGGGTAGAGAGAGAGAGAGACACAGAATCCGAAGAAGCTTCAGGCTCCAAGCTGTCAGTGCAGAGCCCGATGTGTGACTCAAACTCACAAACTGCAAGATCATGACCTGAGCCAAGTCAGATATTTAACCTATTGAGTCACCCAGATGCCCCTATATGGCATATTTTTTTAAAACAATGCATCTGTTGATAGACATTTGGTTTCTTTCCACAGTTTAGTTATTAGGAATAATGCTGCTCTGAATATTGGTGTATAGGTATCTATTTGGCCCCTCCTTTGAATTCCTCAGGGTATAAACCCAGAAGTGGAATTTCTGGATCATATGGTAATTCTACTTTAACTTTTTGAGAAATCATCATACTATTTTTTATAGTGGCTGTATCATTTTATATACTCCCCAACAGGGCACAAGTATTCTAATTTCTCCACATGCTCACCATCACTTGTTAATTTCTGTGTTTTTTAAAATAGTAGCCATCCTAACGAGTTGTGAAGTAATATTACATTATGATTTTGGTTTGCATTTACATGATGATCAGTTATGTTGGCATCTTTTTATATGCTTGTTAGCCATTTGTATATATTCTTTGGCATATTTCTATTCAAGTCCTTTGCTCATTTTTTAATTAGGTTGTTTTTTATTGTCATTCAGTTGTAAGAGTTCTTTATATATTTATAATATTAACTCCCTTTTGGATAATGGATTTATCTTTCATATTCTGATAATTTCTAGCCCTTGAGTTTCTGATATATATTACTGTGATGACTAATTTTGGGGTTAACTTGACTAGGTCATGGAATGCCCAGACATTTGGTCAAACATTATTCTGGGTATGTCATGTGAGGGTGTTTCTAGATAAGATTAACACTTGAATAAGTAGATTGAATTAATCAAATTGTTCTTCCTAATGTAGATGAGTCTCATCCAATAAATTAAAGACCTGAATAGAGCAAAAAGGCTGAGTAAGAGGGTACACTGTCTGAGTGATGAGCTAGAATGTTGGTTTTTTCTGGCCTTTGGACTGGGACTGAAACATTGGCTCTTCTTGGGTCTGAAGCCTGCTGCCTTTGGAATGGATCTTGCATTATTGACTGTCCTTGTTCTCAGTCATTTAGACTTGGATTGAAACAACACTTTGGCTCTCCCAGGTCTCTAGCTTACTAACTGCAAATCTTGGGACTTCTCAGCCTCCATAATTGTATGGGCCAATTCCTTATTATAAATCTCTCTTTCTCTCTTTATGCAAATATATACACATCCTGATTCTGTTTATCTGGAGATCCCTCACTAATATAATCTCTTTATAATCCCAATAACACTTACCTTTATTCTTGAGAATGACTTCCCTCAGTTTTACACTATAGTTGTTTAAGTATCGGGTATCATGAATCTTTAGCCCCAGGAGTATTGTCATCCAAATTCCTGATCTAACATCCTTCTAAAGCCACCATATGTGAAAAATTACTGTCATTTTGATTTCATTTCTTAAAAAAAGATTAGCAGTCAATTCTAGAGTTTGAACTGACATTGCCCAGCTAACCTTTTACTTGTCACATGCAGTTTCAATCACAATCCTCTGCTACAAGAATGTCATACAAAAAAACATTATGCAGAAATAGAAAACTTCTATCTACTGACAAGCCGAAGAAAAGCAAAACCCATATTACCATAGATAAACTTAAAAACATTGGATGTAGATAACATCTTGTTAAGGAATTCTCTGAAGACATTGACTCATCTTCTTTGGAAAGAATTATAAAAGTGTTTTCTCTAAACTTAACCAGCAACAGTCTCACTATAAAATAAAGGAATTGCTGGTAAGCCTCTATGTACAAAAGCAAACTTGCTCAAAACAAAATAACAAATAACTTTCACACAATAAGGCCCATCACTTCAATATGTATACTAAAATTTTATTCTCCAGCAACAAAATTAAAATCCAGAGGCAACAGAAATTCTGATTATGATGGGCACATGGTAGGTAGAGGCTTAGGACTAATGACATAGCAAGCTGCAATTTTCCTTACTGCAAAATAGTGGGAAATAAGTAAATCCTGAATTTTAATCTTAGTTCAGTCTCTTCCTAGTTATGAGCAAATAACTTAATCTCTCTCTGATGCTTAGTTTCCTTACCTGAAAATGGGAATAATACTACCTACCTCATAAGATTGCTAAAAGGATTAAAAGCGAAAACCCACATGAAAATCATGATCATAAAGTGATCCAATAAATGTTAGTCATCCTCTGACACTTACCTCCCACACATCCACCCACCTCTCTCCTAAACAGGAAGTACAAAGTACTATTAGGGGGAGACTAATTTATAAAAATCATATATACCTGACAGAGTAACCTATTTTAGAAAGAGCTGCAGTAGCTGGGCATCCTTGGAATTTGCTCCAGCTTCTTTGTGAAGGGCATCTAATACTGTCTACTATTTTTTCTTATAGAAATTATACACTTGCATATATTTAAGACAGAAGATGTAGCTTTTTAAAAATATGTATTTGAGTCATGAGCCCCATGAAACACAGATGTCACTTGCATGATAGCTGGCATGTGAAAAAGGTCTGATTTCCTACCTTGCCAGTATCATCATGTCACCATTCATATTCACAGATTCACATTTTGGTAGTGCCAGCTACACTGTGCTCCCTGAGGAACCTTCAATGTTGACTAGATTAAATATTGGGGCCCAATAGCCTGAAGCAAAGGTCCAGAACTGAAGGGAAAACTGCTGTAGGCTTCTTCTGCAATATGGCTGGCTGTCTATTTACACTATTTCTACTGCCAACTTCCTAGAGTTCTTATGCACTGGCTGTATTTCTCCATTATTCATTTAGTAATTAGTAAAGTTAGGAAGAATTTAGTTTAAAAATAAATCAAAATTGGATGCCTACACCAAAATGTAATTTGAAAGGAGTCTTACTGTTACAATAGAATGAGGTTTAAAATGTATTGAAATGTCAAGATCTAATAAAACATCAACCATAATACAGAAAGGATAAGAAGGTATCACATGGGTGCCTGGGTGGCTCAGACGGTTAAGCCTCTGACTTCAGCTCAGGTCATGATCTCAGGATTTGTGGGTTTGAGTCCCGCGTTGGGCTTTGTGCTGACAGCTCAGAGCCTGAAACCTTTAGATTCTGTGACTCCCTTTCTCTGTCCCTCCCCTGCTTATTTTCTGTCTTTCTCTATCTCTCTCAAAAATAAACATAAAAAAACACATTTAAAGAAAGAAGATGGCATCACAGAATTAGAGACAAAGGAAGTAAGCATACTAACAAATCAGATAGTTAAACACCGAGGAAAACATACGTAATTTTTCCTTACATATCTCTTACTACCTCAATCCAACAGCAGAAAGTGTTATTAATTTTTAAATGCTAAGTAAATTTTGGGCATCATATATAAAAATACACATATCCATATTTAATACACAATTTTAAGATACAAAGAATGAAAAGAATGTTTTGCATAACCTTATATGAGGACAGAAATCAGTAGTAAGTTTTCCACTACATAGGATCTTTTGTTAGCCAATTAACATTATTGGGTCTCTGCTGGGTATGTGGTACATAAGTATACAGCAGTACTGTTTGTAAGTTTACATATGCTGCCACTAAAACTTCTTAGTGATCAAGGCTTATATAAGTTCAAACCCCGGAAAACTTTTACCTTGTAAATTTGTCTTTTCTTTAATCTCATTTCATTGTACAGGTACTTACTTGTCCTTACAGTAACTTTTAAAAATACTTCTATCTTACTGAAATTAGGTAAAACACAGATCTAAAAATGAGAATTGAGAATTATTCTTGAAAATTTAGTAAACTCCAAAAAGCATGATTTTTAAGACAGTGTTCTTACCTGATAATAGGAAACCTTCTGCAATGAGTATAAGCAACCATAAAATTTAGACATTTGATTTGCAGCATGTGAGAGACAAGGCAATCTAATAAAACATGTACAAAGCAGGATATTATCCTTCCACCCACACTCCTACCCTAAAACCCCCAGGTGAAAGACAAAAAAAATCCATAATTACTCTGACAACTATATTCAAAATATTCACACCTTTAAATAACAGCATTAAAATAGTTAATGTCATGAAATTGCCCCAAATTAGACCTAATTTTGCTTGCATTAAAACTAGACCATTTAAAAATAAATTATGGGTATATTCATAAAGGCTGAGGTTTTGTAAATGGTTAAAAATAACAAAACACAAGTCCATAAGCATTTTACAAGGAATTAGACCTAATTTATAGAAAAGCCATGCCTTACCAGCCAGGATGTCCTTAACCTATCCATTGTGAAGGAATTAAGAAGAGCTACTCTGAAGAGTAGCACGATAAATTCAAAATCCAAATTCACTTGACTTGGGCATCTTTGATTGAAAACAGAAGACATTGCCTTCAAATGGGCTTTGATCCATGTTTGGAAACCCAGGAATCTGGTAATTAATGTGGGTTAGCAAGGAGATTTATTTCTGAGTCTTGGCACTTTGAATATTATGGCAAAAGATTATGGATTTAAAAACCCAAATTACAAAGTGCCTTGAATTATGTAGAAATGTTATGTTGAAAAGAAAAATAATTCTTAAACAGTTCTCAATAACCAAATTAAGTTATGACCATTTTGAAAATTTGAACAATTTATGAAGTTTAGAAGTGATACAAGTGTGCCGTTCGAAGGAACATATGCACCCCGACGTTTATAGCAGCACTATCAACAATAGCCAAAGTATGTAAAGAGCCCAAATGTTCATCAATGGATGAACAGATGAAGAAGCTTGGCAATGAAAAAGAATGAAATCTTGCCATTTGCAACTACATGGATGGAACTGGAGGGTATTGTGCTAAGCGAAATTAGAGAAAGCAAATATATGATGTCACTCATATCAGGACTTTAAGAGACAAAACAGATGAACATGAGGGAAAGGAAACAAAAATAATATAAAAACAGGGAGGGGGACAAAACATAAGGGACACAAATATGGAGAACAAACAGAAGGTTACTGGAGGGGTTATGGGAGGGGAGATGGGCTAAACGTGTAAGGGGCATTAAGGAATCTAGTCCTGAAATCATTGTTGCACTATATGCTAACTAATTTGGATGTAAATTAAAAAAAATAAAATTATAAAAAATAGAAGTGACATACATAAAATAAAGTACAGTGTTCTTCTCAATTCTTGCCCTTCCTAATCTATTTTTATGACCACCAAGACAAGGAAAAATCATTTTGGGAGAGTAAAGTTACACTAGCAAATGTTTAGAATTAACATGAGTGTTTGTGGATGACTCAAATTAAGTGACCTAAAGACACAAAAAGATTATTCCTAGAACATTTTATAATATCTCACATGAATTTTGAAAACTGATTTCATGAAAACATAAACCATAGCTAGAGAAATCTGGGCTCAGTCCACATTCAAAAACAACTCAAAGAATGTATATTTATTTTATTCTGTAGGTAATATTTTTTAAAAACACTGATTTTCAGTCTATTTTATATAAATGTGCATTTTTTGAAGTTTTCACTAATAAAGTTAGTAATAACAACTAAAAATGTTAAAAGGCATCAACACCATGTTTGGCTACCTGCTATCACTGTATTGTCTTGTTAATATTGCATTTTTTTCCATAAAAGCATCAACCATCCCAATCTCTATCCACACATGCATATATTTCTAAAGTATACAGTCCCATATATTCTTAGACTCATTATTCCTGATAAGTGTGAAAAGTAATTCTATTTTTTTCCAGCACATTAACTTGTGATGATGTTAACTAAACATACTATGGTAATAATTTCACAATGTATACATATATCAAATCATTATCCTGCAAACCTTGGAATAATGCCATGTTATATGCCAATCATATCTCAATAAAATTGAAAAAAGTAAAGTTAAAAATAAATATGTCGATAAGACAATAATTTGTATCCAGTTTTACTTTGGACTATGCTAAGTATATTTTATACAAAATTTTTAATACCTAATTTATGTTTCTAATATTGTAGCTTAATAGCCTCTCTTGTGCATGACTAGTTATAGTATAAATATATTTTTTAAGTTTTTATTTAAATTCCAGTTAGTTAACAATACAGTGAAGTAAGTTTCAGGTGTAGAATTTAGTGAATCATCACTTACATACAATACACAGTGCTCATCTCAACAACTGCCCTCTGAATACCCAGCACCTATATAAACCATCCCCCCACCTACCTCCTGTCGAGTAACCCTCAGCTTCATCTCCATAGTTAAGAGTAGGTCTCATGGTCTGCATCTCTTTCCCTCCCGCCATGCTCATGTGTAATGTTTTTTTTAATTAAACATATTAGTGAAATCATATGGAGTTTTTCTTTTTCTGACTCACTTAACTTTGATTAGCATAATACTCTCTACCTACATCCACATTCTTGCAAATGACAAGACTTCATCCATTTTTGTGGCTGAGTAATATTCCCTTGTATATACACAGCATATATTGTTTATCCAATCATCAGGCAATGGACATTTGGTATCTCTCTATAGCTTGACTATTCTTGATAATACTGCTGTAAACATCAGGGTGCACATACCCCTTTAAATCTGTATTTTTGTATCCTTTGGGAAAATACCTAATAGTGCAATTGTTGGATCAGAGCTTAGTTCTATTTTCAATGTTTTAGGAAACTCCATACTGTTTTCCACAATGGCTGCACCAGTTTGCATTCCCACCAGCAGTATAAGAGGGTTCCCCTTACTCTGCATCCTTGTCAACACTTATTCTTTTCTGTGTTAATTTTAGCCATTCTCACAGGTGTAAGGTGATATCTTATCATAGTTTTGATTTGTATTTCTGTGATGATGAGCAAAACTGAATATCTTTTCATGTGTCTGCTAATCATCTATCTGTATGTCTTCTTTCAAAAAATGTCTATTCATGTCTTGTACATTTTTTACTAGATTATATGTTTTTTGGTTGTTCATTTTTACATATTCTTTATGTAGTTTGGATACTAACCCTTTACCAAATATGTTATTTGATAATATCTTATACCATTCTGTAGGTTGCCTTTTAATTCTGTTGATTGTTTACTTTGCTGTGAAGATTATTATTTTGATAAAGTTCCAATAGTTTATTTTTGCTGTTGTTTCCCTTGCCTCAGGACACATACGTAGTAAGAAGTTGCTACAGCCAATGCCGAAGAGGTTACTGCCTGTGTTCTCCTCTAGGATTTTAATAGTTCCCTATCTCATATTTAGGTCTTTTATCCATTTTGAAATTTTTTGTGTGTGGAAGGTGTAATAAAGTTTACGATTTTCATTCTTCTGCATGTTGTTATCCAGTTTTTCCAACATCATTTGTTGAAGAGAATTTTTTCCATTTGGATATTCTTTCTTGCTTTATCGAAGATTAGTTTATCATATAGCTGTGGTTCATTTCTGAGTTTTCCATTCTATTCTATTAATCTATGTGTCTGCTTTTTTGCCAGTACCATATCTGTCTTGATCACTACAACTTTGTAATATAACTTGAAATCTGGAATTATGATGCCTTCAGCTTTGCTTTCCTTTTTCAAGATTGCTTTGGCTATTCAGGACCATTTGTGGCCCCATAACAATTTTAGGCTTGTTTGTTCGACATCTGTACAAAATGCTGGTGTATTTTATAGGGATTGTATAAAGTAAGTACTTTGCTTTGGGGAATGTAGTCATTTTAATGATGTTTTTCTTCCAATCCATGAGCATGGAATGTTTTTCCATTTCATTGTGTCCTCTTCAATTTAAATTTATTTCATCAGTGTTTTATAGTTTTCAGTTTATATATATTTTACCTCTTTGTTTAGGTTTATTCCTAAATATGATTTTTGATTGTAAGGTGTTGTATGGCGTTGATTCCTTGATTCTTCTTTCTGTTGTTTTATTGTATAGAAGTGCAACAGATTTCTGTACATTGATTTTGTATCCTGTGATTTTGATGAAATCATGTATCAGTTCTGGCAACTTTGAGGAAGAGTCTTTTGGGATTTCTATATAGGGTATCATGTCATTTGCAAATATGAAAAATATCTACACCCTTGTTAATTTGGATGTCTTTTATTTTTTATTGCTGAGGCTAATACTTCCAGTACTATGCTAAATAACAGTGGTGAGAGTGGACATTCCTGTCTTATTCCTGACTGTAGGGGAAAAGCTCTCAATTTTTCCCAATTTAAGGTGATATTAGCTGTGGGGTTTTTTTTGCATATGACTTTTATGATGTTGAGATATGTTCCCTCTGTCCCTATTTTGTTCATTGATTGCATAAGGAATGGATGTTGTACTTTGTCTAATGTTTTTTTCTGCATCTATTGAAGAGATCATACGGTTTTTATCCTTTCTTTTCTTAATGTTGTGTGTCATGTTGATTGATTTGTGAATACTGAAACACCCTTGCAGCCCAGGAATAAATTTTGCTTGATCTAGCTGAATCATTCTTTTACTGTACTGTTGAATTCAAATTGCTAGTATTTTCTTGAGAATATCTGCATCTATGTTCATAAGGAATATTGGCCTGTAGTTCTCTTTTTTAGTGGAATCTTTATCTGGTTTTGGAATTAGAGTAATGCTGGTCTCATATAATAAATTTGGAAGTTTCCTTCAATTTATCTTTTTTGGAATAGTTTGAGAAGAATAGGTATTAACTGTTCTTTAAATGTTTGATAGAATTCCCCTGTGAATCCATCTGGCCCTGGACTTTTGTTTGTTGGGAATTTTTTTAAGTTTTTTTTAATGCTTATTTATTTTTTTAGAGACAGAAAGAGAAAGAACAGGAGCAGGGGAGGGGCAGAGAGGGAGACACAGAATCCGACACAGGATCCAGACTCTGAGCTGTCAGCACAGAGCCCAACACAGGGATCGAGCTCAAGAAACGCGAGATCATGACCTGAGCTGAAGTCAGACACTTAACCAACTGAGCCACCCAGGCACTCCACGTTGGGAGGTTTTTGATTAGTGATTTAACTTCTTTGTTGGTAATTGGTCTGTTCAAGTTTTTTATTTCTTTCCATTTCAGTTTTGTTAGATTATATGATTCTAGGAATTGATGCATTTCTTCCATATTGTCTAATTTGTTGGCATATAATTTTTTCATTATATTCTCTTATAATTGTTTGAATTTTGGTCGTGTTGATTGTCATTTCTCCCCTCTCATTTGTTATTTTATTTGGTTCCTTTTCCTTTTCTTTCTGATAAATTTGGCTAGGGGGTTATCAATGTCATTAATTTTTTCAAAGAGCCAGCCTGGTTTCATTGATCTGTTCTGCTATTCTTTGTTTTTATTTTTTAGTGTATCATTTATGCTTTAATTCATATAATTTCCCTGCTTCTGTTGGCTTTAAGGTTTGCTCATTGTTCTTTTTCTACCTCCTTTAGGTGTAAGGTTAGATTTTGTATTTGAGGTTTTTCTTGCTTCTTGAAGTAGGCCTGTAGTCATATATATTTCCTACTTATGACAGTTTTTGCTGCATCCCAAAGATTTTGGACTGTCCTGTTTTTATTTTCATTTGTTCCCATGTATTTTTTTTTATTTCTCTTTTGATTTCCTGGCTTGTCCACTCATTCTTTACTAGCATGTTGTTTAATCTCCGTGTATTTGTTGTCTTTACAAATTTTTTCTTGTGGTTGATTTCAAGTTTCATAGCATTGTTGTCAGAAAATAAACATGGTGTGGTCTCAATACTTTTGTACTTGTTGAGGTCAAATTTGTGACCTAGTATGTAATCTATTCTGAAGAATGTCCCGTGTGCATTCAAAAAGAATGTGTATTCTGCTGCTTTGGGATGGAATGTTCTGAAAATATCTGTTAAGTTAATCGGATCCAGGGTGACATTCAAAGCCATCGTTTCCTTGTTGATTTTCTGTTTGATCATCTGTCCATTGACATAAGTGGGGTGTTAATGTCCCCTGATAATACTGTATTATTATCAATGAGCTTCTTTATGTTTATTATTAATTGATTCTTATATTTGGGTGCTTTCATATTGGGGCATAAATATTTATAATTGTTAGATCTTGTTAGATAGTCCCCTTTATTATGATAAATGCCCTTCTTCATTTCTTGTTATAGTCGTTGGTTTAACCTAGCTTGTCTGATATAAATATTGTTACTCTGGCTTTCTTTTCACCCCATTTGCATTATAAATATTTCTCCATCCCCCCAATTTCAATCTTCAGATGTCTTTAGGCCTAAAATGAATCTCTTGTAGGTACAATATATGGTTCTTATTTTTCTTTTTTATCCATTCTGTCACCCTGTCTTTTGATTGGAGCACTTAGTCCACTCAGAGTCGGAATAGTTATTGACAAATTTGTACTTATTGCTATTTTATTTTTTGTTGTTTCTGGAAATTTTCTATGTTCATTTCTCATCTTTGTCACTTTTGGTCTTTCTTTCCCAGAGTCGTCCTTAATATTTACTGCAGGGATAGTTCAGCTGTCACAAATTCATTTTGTCTGGGAAACTGTTTATCTCTTCTGTTCTGAATGATAGTCTTTCTGGATAAAGTATTCTTGGCTGTAGATTTTTACCATTCAGCATATTGAATATATCATGCCACTCCCTTCTAGGTTGCCAAGTTTCTGTGGAAAGACCTGCAGCTAGCCTTATGGGTCTTCCATTGTAAGCTGTAGATTTATTTTTTCTTGCTGCTTTTAAGATTTTTTTCTTTATCATTATATTTTGCAAATTTAATTACAATATGTCTTGGTGTTGGCCTGCTTTTGTTGATTTTACTGGGAGTTCCCTGTGTCTCCAGGTTCTTTATGTCTGTTTTCTTCCCAGATTAAGTAAGCTTTCAGTTATTATATCTTCAAATAAACCTTCTACTCCCCTTTCTCTCCTTTTTCTGGGACTCCTATAATACAGATGTTAGTATGTTTAATGGCAGCACCGAGTTCCCCAAGTGTATTCTTGTGATCCATAATTCTTTTTCTCTTTTGTTTAGTGTCATTACTTTCATTAGTCTTATCTTCTGCATCACTTATTCATTGTTCTGCTTCTTCCAGCCTGTGGTCATTACAGTTTACAGTCTCAGTCATTGTATTTTTTTTCATTTCTGACTGTTTTTTAACTGTTTTATCTCTGTGGTAAGGGTATCCCTGGTGTCTTCTATACTTTTCTCAGGCCCAGCCAATATCCTCGCAATTGTTGCTTTACATTCTCCATCAGGCATATTACTTATATCTGTTTTGATTAGATCTCTTGCCATGACCTTTTCTTGTTCTTTCCTTTGATATGTATTCCTCTCTATTGGCATTTTGTGTAGGCCTCTGTCTTCTCTCAAAAAGCCTGTTATTTTTCCTACTTCAGAGAGTAATGGTTTTGTGAAGAAGAGGCCATATACTGTCCAGGGTCTGGCACTTCAGGAAATGTCTCTGGTGTATGCTGTATGCACACTGCTACAGTGTTTTGGCTGCTCTTTCCTTAAGATCAGTCCTCTGCAGAAGTTTCTCCTTGACTGTAATGGGGAGCGTTTGGATGTTGCCTAGAGTGTGGTGAGTTTTAACTAGGTGTGCTCTGGTTTGCTTGTTAAATGAGACCTGATGCTACTTCCACTAGAACTGAAGTATTTCAAAAGTCTCTGTTCTGGGGATGTCATGTGTGCAAGTGTTTTGCTGGTCTTCTAGGGAAGGGGCCACTGTGCTGGGTCTTAGGCACACTTACCTGAGAAAAGTAGTACCAACAGAGTGCAGGGGGATGGGACTTGATGGAAACATTTTAGGTAGCCAGTTTGGTGCTGTGCTTTTTACTGAAACTGGCTTATGCTGAAATGGTGGAGGAAGGAAATGGCACCAGCCACCTTTTTTGTCCCTGGACAGGTGTCTCCATGCTTTTTGCTCTCAGGGAAGCACTCCCAGAAGACTGAATAATCTCCCATTGTGCCACCTATGCATTTTTCAAATTACCATTTTCATGCTATCTCCTGTTTGTTTGCTTGTTTGGAGCAGCGCTGTGTACTTTGAGCTCTATCCCAGCAAGCTTGCTGTCTTTTAAAACTCCAGACTTTAGGGACATGCTGTGACAAAGGCCTGCACTATCCTGGGTGAGAGTCTTGCCGTGCTGAGACAGATGCAGGTTTGACCAAGAAGGGCAGTCGCTCTGGAGTGCTGGGTCGTGGGACTTGGAGGAAGCATGCTGAATAGACCGTGTCAGGCTGAAAGCCTTTAGCAGGTGTCTCCATGCCTATGCTGAGAGGTGGGAGAGGGAAATGACATCCACTGTCTCTTTTGTCCTCAGAGAAACACCTATGAATATCACCTCTTACAGATGAGCTCTAAGAAGAGCAGTTTCTTCTTTATGTGCCTTAGATGATACTCAGAGCATACCATCAGCCCCAGGGTTGTTTGCCTGTTCTCTCCAGAAGTAGGGCAGTACTCTCAGGGCTCTTCCTGGCTAAGCCAAGGGATCTTTAAAATTCCAGTCTTTGAGCCCCACTGGTTGCAAAAATTCATGGAAATAAACTCCTATTGTTTTTCCAGCCAATGACCTTGGGGAAATAAAGTGTTCTCCTTGTGTGTTTTCCTGTGCACTTCTCTCTGTCTCTGTCTTTCTGTCCTTCTCTGCAACCAGGGGTCCCCCCACTCTGCAGCACCCTCAATCCATTTCTCTCCCAAATAATGTCTCTGCACTTCCTTCCTCAATGTAGTCTTTTCTCTTCCTCTAGTTGTGGAGTTTGTTCTGCTAGTACTCAGTTCTATTTCTTCGGTATTTAGAATGATCTGATAGTTATGTAGATAGTTATATGTTAAAGGGATGAGGCAAGCCTTTGGTCCTCCAAGTAGGCTGCCATCTTAGTTCCCACTGTTACAGTATAAATATTTAAAAATCGTATTACAAAAATTTGCTTAGTTTTTAACTAGAAGCTACTAGGAGGCAGAGATTAGAAGAATCAAGTTCCTTTTGTACTATATTTAGTACAGATTGTAGAGCATAATTCTGAGGCGTGTGACTCAGAACCACAGAGAAAGTAGATCTCTAGCAATTCTTCAATCCAGGCTGGACAACTTTTAAATTATCTAAAATAAATGAATATCAAAATTCCTCTATGATCATCCAGTGAACAGAAGAATATATGCAAGTTACCAGATGATTCTAATTTGTTATAACTTTTCAACTCCATGTACTTAAATTGTAAGTAAAATAAAGGAATTGATTAGATTTTCACACATTCTTTTTCACAAAAAAAACATCTTAAAGAGCTAGTGTCAGAACAAATTAGTACCTTTAACATGATTCACAATAAGGGACTCAAATGGAGACTTTTCCCATTATAAGACATAATGTCTAAAATGTGGACAACTGTTATTGGTTAAAGCAGATAAATGTATAAATTGAGAGTTACTGTACAATCAATTTAATTTGGAAAGGCTAAGATTTTGTGCAATCCATTGCAGGTTTTATGCACATCTGTATAGCCTTCTATTGTAAAATTCTCATGTTTTGTCAAATTTATAGTGTAATATGTCCACCGTTATAGTACCATATAGAATATTTTCACCTCCCCCAAAATAGGTGCTGCACCTATTCAACAACTATGCCCCAGTGAATCCCTGGAAACCACTGACCTATTTACCATCTATAGAGTTTTGCCTATTCCAGAATATCATATAAATGGAATCATACAGTATGAAGCCTTTCAAAACAGGTTGCTTCTCTTAGGAAAATGCATTTAAGATTCATCAATGTCTTTGTTGTTGTTGTTGATGATGACCTTTTTTGAGAGACAGAGAGAGACAGAGCGCAAGCAGGGGAGGGGCAGAGAGAGAGGGAGGCACAGAATCTGAAGAAGGTTCCAGGCTCCGAGCTGTCAGCACAGAGCCTGACACTGGGCTTGAACTCACAAACTGCGAGATCATGACCTGAGCTGAAGTCGGACGCTGAACCGACTGAGCCACCCAGGTTCCCCTCTTTGTTTTTTAGAATTTTTTTTACCATAGTGAACACACAATGTTACTTTAGTTTCAGGTGTAAAACAGTGATTCAACATATCTATATGTTATGCTGTGCTCACCACAGGTGTAGCTACCATATGACATAATACACTGCTATTACAATATCACTGACTGTATTCCCTATGTTGTGTCTTTTATTCCTGTGACTTATTCATTCCATAACTGGAAGCCTGTATTTTTTATTTCCCTTCACCCATTTTGTCCGTTCTCCTCCCTCCCTCCTTTTTTCTGGCAACCATTAGTTTGTTGCCTGTATTTATATGTTTGATTCTGCTTTCTGTTTGTTTATTCATTTGTCTTATATATAGATTACACATATGAGTGAAATCCTATGGAATATGTCTTTCTCAGTAAGCCTTATTTCACTTAGCATGATACCCTCTAGGTCCATTCATGTTGTTTCAAATGGCAAGATCTCATCCTTTTTTATGGCTAATTTGTTTGTTGTGTATCATGTTTTCCATCTCCAATCATTTATCAATGTACACTTAGGTTGCTTACATATCTTGGCTTTTTTGTGGTTGCATAGTATTTCATTCTCTATATATACTATTTCTTTATCCATTCATCTATTGATGGACACTTAGGTTACTTCCTTATCTTGGCTATTGTAAATAATACTGCAATGAGCATGGGGATGTATGTATGTTTTTAAATTAATGTGTTCTTGTTTCCTTTTGGCAAATATTCAGTTATAGAATTACTGGATCAGGTGGTTGTTCTATTTTTAATTTTTTGAGGACCCTCCATACTGTTTTCCACAGCGGCCATACAAATTTACATTCTCATCAACAGTGTACAAGTGCTCCTTTTTCTCCATATCCTTGCCAACAATGGTAATTTGTTATCTTTTTGATTGTTGCCATTCTGACAGGTGCAAGGTAATATGTCATTGTGGTTTTGATTAGCATTTCCTTGGTGGTTAGTGATGTTGACCATCTCTTCATGCATTTGTTCGAAATCTATGTCTTTGTAAAAATGTCTATTCAGGTCCTGTGCCCATGTTTTAATCTGATTATTATTATTATCATTATTATTATTACTGTTATTATTATTATTATTAGTTGTTGTTGTTGTTGCTGTTGTTTGGTGTTGAGTTGTATATGTTCTTTATATATGTTGGATATAAAATCCTTATCATACTTGTCATTTGCAAATATCTCTCACTCAGTAGGTTGCCTTTTTGTTTTACTGATGGTTCCCTTCACTGTGTAGAAGCTTTTTTTGGATGTAGTCCCAATAGTTATTTTTACTTTTGTTTCCCTTGCCTTATGAGACATTTCTAGAAAAATGTTGCTATGACCAATGTCAAAAAAATTGCTGCCTATATTTCCTTATAGGATTTTTATGGTTCCAGGTCTCACATTTAGGTCTTAATCCATTTTGAGTTCATTTTTGTGTATGCTGCTAAAAAGTGGTCCAGTTTCATTCTTTTTCATGTAGCTATCCAGTTTCCCTGCAACATTTATTGAACAGACTGTCTTTTTTACAATGTATATTCTTGCATTCTTTGTCATAGATTAACTGACTACATGAAGTGTGTTTTTTATTGGGGGGGGGCTCTCTATTCTGTTCCATTCATCTATGCATCTATCTCTGTGACAGTACCATACTGTTTTGATGACTATGACTTTAGTATATTGTGAAATCCTGGGTTGTAATACTTCCAGCTTTCTTTTTCATTCTTGAGATGGTTTTGGCTATTTGGGGTCTTTTGTGGTTCCATACAAATTTTAATGCTATTCATCTAGCTCTGTGAAAAATGCTGTGTGTATTTTGTGTATTTGTGTGTGTTTTGATATGGATTGCATTGAATCTGTAGATTGCTCTTGGTAGTATGAACATTTTAACAATATTAATTCTTCCAATCTATGAGCATGGAATATTTTCCCCTTTTTGTTGTCTTCAATTTCTTTCATAAGTTGTTTGTAGTTTTCCAAGTACATATCCTTCACCTTCTTTGTTAAGTTTATTCCTAGTTTGTGTGTGTGTGTTTGTGTGCATGTGTGTAACTGTAAATGGAATTGTTACCCTAATTTCTCTTTCTCCTACTTCATTATTAGCATGTAAAAATGCAACCAATTTGGGGGTATTGATTTTGTATCCTACAACTTCACTGAATTCCCTTTTACTTCCAAAAGGCTTTTGGTGAAATCCTTGGAGTTTTCCATGTATAGTGTCATGTCATCTGCAAATAGTGAATATTTAACTTCTTCTTCGCCAATATGGATGTCTCCTTTTCTATTTTCTGACTGCTGCAGCTAGGACTTCCAGTATGATGTTCAATAAAAGTCATGAGAGTGGCCATCCTTGCTTTCTTCCTGATCTTAGAGGGAAACTCAGTTTTCACCTTGCTTATGATGCTAGCTGTGGGTTTTTCATATATGGTCTTTATGATGTTGAAGTATGTTCTGCCTAAATCCACTTTGTTGAGAGTTTTTATCATGATTGAATGCTGCATTTCGTCAAATGCTTTTTCTGCATCTTTTGAGATAATCATATAATTTTTATTGTTTGTTTTGTTGATATGGTACATCACATTGATTGATTTGAAAATACTGAACCATCTTTTCATCCCTGGAATGAGTCTCACTTGTTTGTGAATGATCTTTTTCATGTATTGCTAAATGTGGTTTGTTAATATTCTGTTGAAAATATTTCTATGTTCATCAGAAATATTGGCCTGTAGTCTTCCTTTCTTCCCTTCTTCCTTCCTTCCTTCCTTCCTTCCTTCCTTCTTTCCTTCCTTCCTTCCCCTTCCCTTCTCTTTATGTCATTTTACTCACTTGGGCTGTTCTTTCTCTAGATCTCTTAGTTTTTAGGTTACATTGTTTATTTGAGATTTTTTCTAGTTTCTTGTGCTACTCCTGTGTCACTGTAAATTTCCTTTTTACAACTGCTTTCACTGTGTCTCAAGGATTTCAGACTAATGTATTTTCATTTTAATTTGTCTCTATGTATTTTTTTTATTTCAACTTTGATTGTTTCATTGACTCAATTGTTGTTTAGTTTTTGTTTGGCCTCCATGTGTTTGTGTTTTTACAGTTCTTTTCTTATGATTGATTTCTAGTTTCATATTGTTATGATCAGAAAAAAATCATGATGTGATTTTAGTTTTGTTAAATGTATTGGTACTTGTCTTCTAGCCTAACCTGTGATCTATTCTGTAGAATGTTTCACTTGTACTTGAAATGAATGTGTATTCTGTTTTGGGATAGAATGGTCTGTATATATCTGGTTGGTACATTTGGTCTAATGTGTCATTCAAAGCCACAGTCTCCTTATTGACTTTTTGCCTAAATGATATATCCATTGATGTAAGTGGGGTGTTAAAATTCCCTACTATTATAGTACTACTATAATTTTCTCCCATTAAACCCATTATTTGTTTTATGTATTTAGGTGCCCTAATATTAAGTACATAAATATTTACAATTGATATATCTTCTTGTTAAATTGATCTTTATCATCATGTAATGTGCTTGTCTCTTGTTACAGTCTTTGTTTTAAATTATTTATTGTTTGATATAAATGTGGCCACTCCTTTCTTCTTCACTTCCAGTTATGTGGTAAATATTTTTCTAACTCTTCATTTTCAATTTGGGTATATTTTTAGGTCTGAAGTGAATCTATTATAGGCAGCATACAGATATGTCTTCTTTTTTTTAACTATTCAGTCACCTTCTTTTTTGATTGGAACATTTAAGCCATTTACATTTAAAGTCATTATTGACAGGTATGTATGTATTGCCATTTTGTTAGTTTTTAAAAAAAATTAATGTTTATTTATTTTTGGGGGGGAATGACAGAGACAGATGGAAACAGAATCAGAAGCAGACTCCAGCCTTCACACTGTCAACACAGAGCCTGACACGGAACTTGAACCCACAAGCCATGAGATCATGACCTGAGCCACAGTTGGACACTCAACCGACTGAGCTGTCCAGGTGCCCCTCCAGTTTTTTTTTGTAATTCTCCTCTCTTCCATTCTTCTCTTGCTCTCCTTCTTTGTGATTGATGCATTTCTGTAGTGTTATGTTAGGCTTTATCTCTTTCTCTTTTGTGTATTATACGTTTTAGGTTCATGATTACCATGAGATGCATATATAACTTACGATGTATATAGCAATCTATATGAAGATGATGGTCCTTTCAGTTCAAATGTTCAAACACATTCTTAAAAACCTTATTTTTTACCCCCTCTTCTACATTTAATGTATATGTCATATTTTACATCTTTTTATTCATAATTTTCTTACATGTAGTTACGTCATTGTCTTTTCCACTTAAAGAAGTTGCTTTAATATTTTTTGCAAAGTTTATTTAGGGTAATAAACTCTTTTACTTTTGTTTGATAAACTTTTTATCTTTACTTCAATTCTGAATGATAACATTTCCGGGTAGAGTATTCTTGGTTGTAGGGTCTTTCCTTTCAGTACTTTGAATATATCATGCCATTCCCTCTGGCCTGTAAAATTTCTGCTGAAAAAATCAGCTGATGGTCTTATATGGTTTCTCTTGTATACAGTTTTTTATTTATTTCTTACTGTTTTTAAATTCTCTCTTATCTTTAACCTTTGACATTTTGATTATTATGTGTCATGGTATGGACCATCCTGGGTTCAAAAAAAATTGTTTTTGGAACTCTCTGTGATTCCTAAACCTGGATATCTCTTTCCATCCCTAGGTTAGGAAAATTTTCAGTTATCATTTATTCAAATAAATTTTCTGCCCCTTCCATTTTCTCTTTTTCTTCCGGAACTCTAGAATGCAAATGCTTGTTTTCTTCAGATTGTCCAAGACATCCCTTAACCTATCATAATGTCTTTTATTATTTTCTTTTTGCTGTTCAGCTTATGTGCTTATTACTCTATCTTCCAGATCACTGGTACATTCTTTTATATCTGCTTATTTACTATTGGTTTATTGTCATGTATTTTTTATTTCAGTTATTTTATTCTTCAACTCTGATTACTTTTTTATATTTTTCATCTCTTTCTTTAAAAATGTCCAACAAAATAAATCTCAAAAAAAATCTCACAGTTTTTTTCACTTTTTTCTGTAGAACAGTGAGCATCTTTATGATCATTACTTTAAATTCTATATCAGGCATATTGATTATATCCATTTCATTTAGTTCTTTTTCTGAAGCTTTGTCTTATTTCTTTTGGAGCACATTCTTCAGTCTCCCTATTTTGCTTGACTCTCTGTGTTTCTAGAGATTGGGTGGAACAGCTACTTGTCCTAAACTTGAAGGAATTACCTTGTGGTGCATGGACATCCTGTATGTAGACTGTGTGTGGCTGGTGACTTTCTCTTGTTGGCGGGAGCTGTGGCTAGTGTGGGCTATGGGTGCTGGATCTTTCATTGCAGTGGATGCCCTGGAAGACAGGAAAAGCTTAAGTGGGTGCAGGCTGGTGCGGCCCCTGGGCTCTTCACATAGTGGGTGCCCTGGCAAGAGAGTAAAAGCAGAAATGGGTGCATGCAAGAATGTCCTGAGGTTCTACATGCAGAAGGTCCCTTGACAGAATAGCTGAAGCTGAAGTGGGTATAATCCAGGGTGCCCTGGGGCTCTCTACAAAACGGTACCCTGGCACAGTGTCTTGAGATGAGATAGTGTGCTGGCTGTATGGTCCTGGGGTTCTCCATGCTGAGGGCACCTTGGCAGGACAGCTGAAGCTAATATTGGTGCAACCTGGAGGTATCCAATGCTCTCCATGCAGCAAACACCTTGGCAAAACAAGTAAAGGTGAAGTGGATGTAGGCTGAGGTTTCCTGGGGTGCTCCACGCAGGGTATGCCCTGATTAGATGGGTTGAGTTGAAGTGGTTTGTTAGCTGGAAGGCTCCTGGGCTCTCAACACAGAGGGTGTTCTGGCAGGTGGCTGAAGCTAAAGGGGATTTAAGCCAGGAGTCCCAGGTATTTTCCACAGAGGACACCTTGGGAGGATAGAGCTAAATTGAGTGTAAACTGGTTGCTTCAGGGCTCTCAGCAGAGGAGTTACCTGGAGGGGCGGCTCAATCCAAAGCAGGGTACAGACAGTGGGGATCATGAGGTACTCTGTGCATGGTTTGCTCTGGCTGGGCAGCTAAAATGAAGTGGGTGAGGGCTGGTGTGGCCTTTAAAATCTCTACATAAAGTGTGCCCTGGCCGTACAGCTAAAGCTGAGTGCTTGCAAATTAGGAATCTCCACACTGAGGGCACCCTATTGGAACAGCTGAAGCTGAAGTGGGTGCAAGCCACATGTACTGAGGTGCTCAAGACAGGGGGTGCTCTGGCCAGGCAACTGGAGTTGTGGGTGGACTGAGGGGGAGTTTTCTAAGGCACTCCATGCAAAGGTGCCTTTATAGATTAGCTGTAACTGAAGCTGGTGGGGACTAAGGGTTCCTGGGGTGCTTTAAATGGGGAACACCTTGGTGGGTTGGCTAGATCCAAAGCAGACATCATCCAGGCTGTTTCAGAGCACTCTGCATTGAAGGTGCCTTAGCAAGCTTCTTGAAGCCTAAGTGGTATAGGCCTGGAATGAATGTTCTTCAGTGCTTTGCGCCTGTGTCACCATGGTGTGAAGGCTGGAGCTGTAGTGAGCACTAGACACGTCCAAGTGTGCCCTGCCCTGTAGCTGCCTCAGTTGGAAGGCTGGAGCTGGTGTGGGATAGGGTCCTGCCTGGGGCTCACTGAGGTGGCAAGCCAAGTACAATACCTGGATGATGCACTGGTCTGTGCTTTCAAGGTGGATGGGAAGTATAAAATTGTGTCTGTCAGGCCCTCCCACCCAGAGAGTTCCAGCAATTTTCTCACCATTTGGGAAAATTCTAGGGCTGACTCATATGTTGGTTACTCCTTTAAACCACAGCTTTTTCTTTCTTTCCTGTGCTTCAGCAGGTCTGAAGCTGATGTGGACTAGGGGACCTAGGACTCGCAAAAGGGCCAAGCTAGCTATGATCTCGACTCTGTTCCAGTCTGTTCTTTTAAGGTGGAGGGCAAGCATAAACCCTGTCATTCACCAGTCCCTCTGACCCAGAAAAAGCTTTAGTGGCAGAGCTGAAGAGCTAGATCTTTCATAAAGTAGTTCTAGTGTGAACCACAGCTTTTGTTTGTTACCAAGGACAGATCAGTTGCTCCAATTCCCACAGTACAATCTCTCCCCACTGCAGTTTACAGTGTGGGATTTCCTCTCACTACTATGCCTCTGTCTCTCTTGCTGTTCTCTTCTGCCATTCTATATATTTTTTTTTGTCCAGAAGCTGTTCATGCAGTCCTCAGTTATTTTTCAGGAAGAATTGCTCACAGTTATTTGGGGTATCCTGTGGAGGAGATGAGTTTAACATCTTCCTACATGGCCATCTTGGGCCAGAACCTGTCAAGATTCACTACTATCTTTGTATGGCTTGATGGTTCATTTTTTTTAATTATCACTGAATAGTATTCCATTCTATTTAGTGTGCCAGTTTATCCATTTGTCTACTGAAAGACATTTTGGTTGCTTCCAGTTTTTTTTTTGTGCTCATTAATTAAGCTGTTATAAACATTTGTATGCAGGATTTGTGTAGACATACAGTTTCAATTCAGTTTGGTAAATGCCTAGGAGCATGATCACTGGAGCATATGGTAAGATATTTGAGAAACTTTCAGACTGTTCTTCAAAGTGATTGTACCATTTTACATTCTCACCACCAATAAATGAGAATTTCTTTTTCTTCTCATCAGCAATTGCTATTCTCTGTGTTTTGGATTTAGCCATTCTAATGGGTGTACAGCATTTTGTTGCAAAACATACACAGTCAAAAATGACAGAATTTTCACACTAAGGACATGGTACTTCGCAAAATCACCTTTGCATTAAAGTTTCAGGATTTGTTTGTTTGATTCAGAATAATGTCTAAAACTATAACTTTATATTTGAGCTTAAACATGTGTTTATGCCAAAATTAACAGTGCTTAGAAAATAGTTTTTAGAGGGAGGGGTCAACATGGCAGAGAAGTAGGGGGATCTGAACTTCCCTCCTCTCTCAAACAAAATAGTGTTGAAGCCAAAGGACTTTGAACCCCAAGATTCTAGGAGGGAAATAGACATTCTCACTTCCAGGCACCCACCCAAACAACCTGACAGGCCATAGGTGTGTGATTGTCAACTAAGAGAGATAAAATGAATGGAGGGGAGGGTTCTCCTTCTGTGGAGAGACAAAGGGAAGAGAAAGAGAGGCTGGAGAAGCATAAGACTGTATCTGGACAAGAGAAAAACCTCGACCTGGATGGAGAAAGATCCAATCTCTAACTGCTGGGCATTCTCTGGACTGGGGCTGGCTGCCTGGATTGCACACCTAGGAATGAGGGGAGTCAGCCCCGGGCTGGGTGGCTAGGTCAACAACACAGTCTGCAGTAGGAGAAAACGATCCCTTCCATGTGTGCTGTGGGACAGGACAAAGCCTGCCTGCATCCACCAGCCAGGGACCACATATCAGGTGGCATGGAACAGCGGTTTCCCAGTACTGGGGCAGACGGAGCAGAAGTTTGAATCCCAGCCAAGCTCTAGGCATGGGAGTAGGTGGGGTGAGACAAACCGCCTGGTTTGAGTCCGCGGCACAGTGAGGACAGCTCAGAGTGGTGCGGGACACCAAGTCCGTGGAAGAGAGACAGGGAGGTTGCCATTTTTCTCCCATCACCAACAAGGTGGGACTTCAGGGATCAGAGAGAGGGGCCCACAGTGGAGGCAGAGCCTGCCTACACCAAACCACGCCCATCCCCACCTGGTAACTGTGTATCCACTGGAGCAGGATTAACGCTGATGAAACAGATGGCCCCTACCCTAGATCAGTGCTGTTGCATTGCCTGATTTAATTCTTGGACAGTTCTTGTGATATAGATATATTCTTCCTTTTCTCCTTTTTATCACTTCCTTCCTTTAGTTTGGATGCACTGGTTGTTGGTTTGTTTAAGCAGACAAATATAATCCATTCTCTTCATACATGTTCTACATCTCATTATTTATTTTCTTTTCTCTCTCTCTGGATCAAGCTTATAGTTTCTCTGGTCAATTTTATATTATTTTCTTTTTCTCTGCCTCCTTATTTACTTTCCTTTCTCTCTCTCTGGATTAAGCCATATAGTTTCTCTGGTCAATTTTTATTTTTTTCTTTTTCTTTGCCCTTGTCATTTCTCTTTGTATGGGATAAGGTCTCTTCTGTCAGCACCACCTCCACCCTGTTGTTTACTTGTAGCTGGTGTTTCTGGTTTTTTTTTTTATTTGTGTGTTTGCATGCTTTTGTTTTCTCTTTGTCTTTTGTGTGTTTGTGTGTTTTCCTTTCTAAGGCCACTTCAACCAACAAATCAAACCACACTTGGTGGAGGGACCAAAACATCACTACCAGTAGGGAGATAAAGTAACCAAGGCACAACAACAAAGAGCAAGTAGCAGTCCACAAAAACAAAACAAAACAAAACAAAACAGAAACAAAAACAAAAAACAAAAAAACCTTCTGAAGGGCTATACCTTGGACAATATAGGAGCCCTGTTATATAGGACATAACAAACTTTTAAACACATAATGGACAGAAAACTAGCCAAAATGGTAAAATTGAAGAATTCTTCCCAAAAGAATTTCCAGGAAGAAATGACAGCTAAAGAATTGCTCAAAACAGATATAAACAATATAAATGAACAAGAATTTAGAATAATAGTAATAAGATTAATTGCTGGGCTTGAAAAAAAACCATAGAAGACAGCAGAGAATCTATTCCTGCAGTGATCAAGGAACTAAAAAATAGTCATGAAGAATAAGAAAATGTTGTAAATGAGGTGCAAAATAAACTAGAGGTGGTGACAGCATGGATTGAAGAGGCAGAGGGAGAAGAGGTGGAATAGAAGATAAAATTATGGAAAAATATGAAGCTGAGAAAAAGATAGATAAAAAGTTCTGGATTATGAGGGAAGAATTAGAGAACTAAGTGATTCAATAAAAAGGAACAATATCCATACCATAGGAGTTCCAGAGGAAGAAGAGAGAGAGAAATGGGCCAAAGGTATACTTGAACAAATAATAGCTGAGAAATTCCCCACTCTGAGGAATGAAACAGACATTGAGATCCAGGAGGCACAGAGAACTACCCTCAGACATAACTTGAATCAATGTTCTGCATGATATATCATAGTGAAACTGGCAAAATACAAGGATAAAGAGGGAATTCTGAAAGCAGCTAGGGATAAATGGATCCTAACATACAAAGGTAGATACATAGGGTAGTAGCAGACCTATCTACTGAAACTTGGCAGGTCAGAAAGGGATGGCAGGAAATCTTCAACGTGATGAACAGAAAAAAAATATGCAGCCAAGAATCCTTCATCCAGCAAGCCTATCTTTCAGAATGCAAGGAGAGATAAAGGTTTTACCAAACAAAAACTGAAGGAATTCATCACCACTAAACGGGCCCTACAAGAGATACTAAGGGGGATCCTGTGAGTGAAATGATGCAAAGACCACAAAGGACCAGAGACATCACTACAAGCATGAAACCTACAGATAACTCAATGACCCTACAACCATATCTTTCAATAATAACACTGAATGTAAATGGACTAAATGCTCCAATCAAAACCATAAAGTATCACAATGGATTAAAAAAAAAAAGACCCATCTATTTGCTGTCTGCAACAGACCCATTTTAGACCTGAAGAAACCTTCAGATTGAAAGTGATGGGATGGAGGGGCGCCTGGGTGGCTCAGTTGGTTAAGCGTCCAACATCGGCTCAGGTCACGATCTCGCAGTCCGTGAGTTCGAGCCCCGCGTCGGGCTCTGTGCTGACAGCTCAGAGCCTGGAGCCTGTTTCAGATTCTGTGTCTCCCTCTCTCTCTGACCCTCCCCCGTTCATGCTCTGTCTCTCTCTGTCTCAAAAATAAATAAACGTTAAAAAAAATTAAAAAAAGAAAGTGATGGGATGGAGAACCATCTATCATGCTACTGGAAGTCAAAAGAAAGCTGGGGTAGCCATACTTACATTAAACTAGATTTTAAACTAAAGGTTGTAACAACAGATGAATAAGGGCATCATATAATTATGCAGTCTGTCCATCAAGAGGAGCTAACAATTATAAATGTTTATGCACCAAATTTGGCAGCACCCAAATATATAAAACAATTAACCACAAATGTAAGTAATCTTATTGGAAAGAATGGGGTAATTGCAGGGGACTTGAATATTCCACTTACAACAATGGTCAGATCATCTAGGCAGAAAATCAATCAAGAAACAGTGCTCCTGAATGATACACTAAACTAGATGGACTTGATGTATATATTTAGAACTTTTCACCCTAAAACAGCAGAATACACATTCTTCTTGAGTGTGCATGGAACATTTTCCAAGATAGATCATATACCAGGTCAAAAAATAGCTCTCAATAAATACAAAAGAATTGAGATCATACAATGTACATTTTCAGATCACGATGCTATGAAACTTGAAATCAACCACAGGAAAAAGTTTGGAAACCCCCCAAAAGCATGGAAGTTAAAGAACATCCTACTAAAGGATGAATGGGTCAACCAGGCACTTAGAGAAAAAATTTAAAAATATAGGGAAACAAACGGAAATGAAAGCACAACAATCCAAACCCTTTGGGATGCAGCAAAGGCATTCCTAAGAAGAAAATACATTGGAATCCAGGACTATCTCAAGAAACAAGAAAAATCCCAAATACAAAATCTAACAGCACACCTTAAGGAACCAGAAGCAGGACAACAACAAAAAAAAAAACTCCAAAGCCACCAGAAGAAGAGAAATAAAAAATATCAGAGCATAAATAAACAATATAGAATCCAAAAGAAATCAGAACAGATCAATGAAACCAAGAGTTGGTTTTTTGAAAAAATATATAAAACTGATAAACCCCTAGCCAGACTTCTCAAAAAGAAGATAGAGAGGACCCAAATAGATAAAATCATAAATGAAAATGAAATTATTACAACCAATCCCTCAGAAATACAATAAATTTTCAGGGAATACTATGAAAAATTATATGCCAACAAACTGCACAACCTGGAAGACATGGACAAATTCCTAGACACCCACACAATACCAAAACTCAAATGAGAAGAAACAGAAAATTTGAACAGACCTATAACTACTGAAGAAATCGAGTCACTTATCAAAAATCTCCCAACAAATAAGAGTCCTGGACCAGATGGCTTCCCTGGGGAATACTACCATACATGTAAAGCAGAGATAATACCTATCCTTCTCAAGCTCTTCCAACAAAATAGAAAGGGAAGGAAAACTTCCAGACTCGTTCTATGAAGCCAGCATTACTTTGATTCCCAAACAAGACACAGAGTCCACTAAAAAAGAAAATTAAAGGCCAATATCCGTGATGAACATGGATGCAAAAAATCTCAAAATGATACTAGCAAATCAAATTCAACAGCATATAAAAAGAATTATTCACCATGATCAAGTGGGATTCATTCCTGGACTGCAGGGCTGGTTCAATATTAGCAAATCAATCAATATGATACATCATATTAATAAAAGAAAGGATAAGAACCATATGATCCTCTCAATAGATGCAGAAAAAGCATTTGACAAAACAGCAACGTTTCTTGATGAAAACCTTCAAGAAAGTCGGGATAGAAGGAATATGCTTAAACATCATAAAAGCCATATATGAAAAGCCCGCAGCTAATATCATCCTCAATGCAGAAAACTGAGAGCTTTTCAGGAACATGACTGGGATGTCCACTCTCGTCACTGCTGTTTAACATAGTGTTGAAAGTCCTAGCATCAGCAATCAGACAACAAAATGAAATAAAAGGCATCAAACTTGGCAATGAAGAAGTCAACTTTCACTTTTCGCATGGAAAACCCAAAAGACTGCTAGAACTGGTGCATGACTTCACCAAAGTTGTAGGGTACAAAATCAATTTAGAGAAATCGGTTGCATTTTTATACACCAGTAATGAACAACAGAAAAGGAAATAAAGAAACTGATCCCATTCATAATTGCATCAAGAAACATAAAATGCCTAGGAATAATCCTAACCAAAGATGCAAAAGATCTGCATGCTGAAAACTGTAGAAAGCTTATGAAGGAAATTGAAGAAGACATGAATAAATGAAAAAACTTTCCATGCTCATGGATTAGAAGTATAAATATTGTTAAAATGTCAATACCATCCAAAGCAATCTACACATTCAATGCAATACTAATCAAAATTGCACCAGCATTCTTCTTAAAGCTAAAACAAACAATCCCAAAATTTGTATGGAACCACAAAAGTTGCTGCATAGCCAAAGTAATACTGAAAAAGAAAAGCAACGTGGGAGGCATCACAATCCCAGACTTTACTGTCTACTACAAAGCTATAATTATCAATACAGTATGGTATTGGCACAAACACAGACACATAGACCAAGGGAATAGAATAGAGAACCCAGAATTGGACCCACAAATGTATGGCCAACTCATCTTTGACAAAGCAAGAAAGAGTATCTAATGGAAAAAAGACAGTCTCTTTAAAAATGGTGCTGGGAGAACTGGACAGCAACATGCAAAAGAATGAAACTAGAGCACTTTCTTACACCATACACAAAAATAAACTCAAAATGGATGAAAGACATGAATGTGAGACAGGAAACCATCAAAACCCTAGAGGAGAAAACAGGAAACAACCCCTTTGACCTCAGCTGCAGCAATTTATTGCTAGACACATCTCCAAAGGCAAGGGAATTAAAAGCAAAAATGCACTATTGGGACCTCATCAAGATAAAAAGCTTCTGCACTGCAAAGGAAACAATCAACAAAACTAAAAGGCAACCAGAGGAATGGGAAAAGATATTTGCAAGTGACATATCAGATAAAGGGCTAGTATCCAAAATCTATAAACAACTCACCAAACTCCACACCCAAAAAACAATAATCCAGTGAAGAAATGGGCAGAAGACATGAATAGAAACTTTTCCAAGGAAGACATCCAGATGGCCAACAGAGATATGAAAGAATGTTCAATGTCACTCCTCATCAGGGAAATACAAATCAAAGCCACACTGAGATATCACCTCACACCGGTCAGAGTGGCTAAAATGAACAAATCAGGAAACTATAGACGCTGGTGAAGATGTGGAGAAACGGCAACCCTCTTGTACTGTTGGTGGAAATGCAAACTGGTGCAACCTCTCGGTAAAACAGTGTGGAGGTTCCTCAAAAAATTAAAAATAGAACTACCCTATGACCCAGCAATAGCACTGCTAGGAATTTACCCAAGGGATACAAGAGTGCTGATGCACAGGGGCACATGTACTTCAATGTTCATAGCAGTGCTTTCAACAATAGCCAAATTATGGATAAAGCCTAAATATCCATCAACCAATGAATGGGTAAAGAAGATATGGTTTATATATACAATCGAATACTACTTGAAAATGAGAAAGAATAAAATAGTGCCATTTGCAGCAACGTGTATGGAACTGGGAGGGTATTATGCTAAGTGAAATAAGTCAGTCAGAGAGAGACAGATATCATATGTTTTCACTCATATGTGGATGTTGAGAAATGTAACAGAAGACCATAGGGGAAGGGAAAGGGAAAAAAAAGTTACAGAGAGGGAGGATGGCAAACCATAAGAGACTCTTAAATACAGAGAACAAACTGAGGGTTTATGGGGGGTGGGGAAGAGGGGAAAGTGGGTGATGGGCATTCAGGAGGGCTTTGGTTGGGATGAGCACTGGGTGTTGTATGTAAGCCAATTTGACAATAAATTATATTTAAAAAAATTAAAACAACAAAAATAAAAAAATATTAAGAGTTCTCATATCTATACATTAGTTAATAAAGAAGCTTTTCAAAAACAAACAAGGAAAGAAAATATTTTTTAAAAGTCTAGAGCTATCTGCTCCCATATGATTGGGGAAAATTCACAGTAATTACCTCATATTACCAATCATTTCAGAATATAGTGTTTGCATACAACAACAACAACAAAAATAGTGCTTTCTACTTGCATGTAGAAAATGCTAGACTCTGAGCAAAACTTCTAGTAACTTTGAGTTTGAAGCACCAGAATTCCCAATCTAAATAAAAATATTGAGACACATGGATACATAAAAATAAAGATTAAATAGAATGTCTATATAACTAAAAAAAAGAAGGGATTTGATGAAGGTCAAAAGGTACAAACTTTCAGATATAACATAAATAATTACTAGGGGTGTAGTGTACAGCATGATAACTGTAGTTAATACTGTTGTATAGTATATTTGAAAGTTGTTGAGAGAACATATCCTAAGAGTTTTTTTCACAAGGAAAAAAACTTTTTTTCTCTTTTTTTGTGTCTAAATGACATGGTGGATACTAACTAAACTTATTGTTGTAATCATTTTACAATGTATGTAAGTCAAGTCATTGTGTTGTATGCCTTGAAGTTATACATTATGGTATATGCCAATTATGTTTCAATAAAACTGGGGGGTGCTAAATTTCCTTTTGATAATATTGAGATTGCCAATTCCAAAACAAAATGGACCAAAAAGCAAATAAAAAAATCCAGAAGAATATATTATAAAATTATCTTTTAGGTGCTATATTGCCACAGTAAGACAAAAATCCATGTCTATATATTAATGACAAAGAGGAATTAATGCTCAAAAGAGATTCATAACTCTAAACATACTGGAATCTGTATAATGTTTTAATACTGATATTAGCTTTTACTATTTTGAATATATTGAAATAGACTTTTACTAATTTGAATATATTGAAATAGACTGGATACCAAGTACCTTCATACAGAAATTTAGTTGTCTAATAGCTTAACCATAAACCACAAAGTATAAGTTTAGTAACCAGCCTAAGTTACATTCTGATGGAACATACAGAGAGCCAATATTTTTCAACATCTATATACACCTATAAACTAAGGTATTCAAACTAAATGTAAACTTCATCACAATTAAAAAACAAACTAAATTACATGTAGGTAAGAAAGTTAAAATCTATATCATGAAGACACAATATACTAAATTTTCACAAAAGATTTAGAGGACATTCAACAGAAGATGGATGTGTTTTTTCAGGTACACAGTACTCAGTCAGAAAAAAAGTACATTAATTTGGGACAGAAGGAAGAGAGAAAGGAAAAGACATTGTGCTTCTTTAAAGTATCTTTAAATAAACTAGACTGGTAGTCACATTTCTAAAAATTCATAATTCTTAATTTTTGGCTAACCTTTCAAAAAGAGGAACTATCTCAATTAACTTAGCTGATAAGTAACTGCTCTAACCATCTAATTCCTGAAAAAAAAATGGATTAACCAAGTTAATTTCTTAAATCAAAAAAGTATCTGAATTATAATAATACTTTTATAAATACACACCCTCATGTTGTTAAAACATATATACCTCTTGCAATTCTTATTTTTTACAGTTCTTACTGTTTTCATAATACCATAGCTGTGTCACATATGTAGTATATTTATAAGGAATGGTATGACTCAACAGGTTTAGAAACAACCAGCACAACATTTGAAGAATCATGAAATTGATTTTTGTCTAATAACTGACTAATCAATGAGGCCAAAACAGCCCATCTAAAGTCTTCAAGTAAAGATATTGTACTGTAATATAGTACCTATTCATTTCAACATGCTTACAAGTAAAGGCTAAGAACTTTATTATTAATTACTATAGGTGACAGGAGAGAGACTTACTTGGGATAAAGAATAAAAAAAAAACAGCAATTGCAGGCTAAATGGAACTGAAGGCTGAAATGTATGGTAAAAATTGTAAGCATTATGGAATTTCAGATGGAAAGAGGGCAATATAGGTTACTGTGGTGAACTATGAGTTGAGCCTTGAGATATGAGTGAGATTCAGGTAGAGAGAGATAAGAGAGAAAGTGAAAACAGTGAAAGTGAAAGCAAGAAAACCAGAGAACACAATGTATAGACTCAAGTGAACAACAGGAACAACCTCCATTAAAAGATACATTTAAAAAAGCAAGTTGGGACAAGGCAATAATGGGCTCTAATGACAGAAAAAGTTTTATTAGATTCCACAGGAAATGAGCCACAGTAGCTGCATCAAACAGAAGAGGGACATGAAAGAAACTATAGTGGTGCTAAAGAGGAATACAGAAACCAAACTGGGTCACATATTTCAAATATCAGAAGGGAAAAGGAATACAACTGTAAATTCCACTTATCAAGGCAAAGCCTAATATATAAATATTAAATAATGGCCAAAAATTCATATATAAATAATATGCTGTATTGTTAAAAACTCTATAGATTTCATAACAGTGAACTCTAAAGGAATTCCATAGTAGTGTTGCCAGAATCGCAAAGGCAAAAACTTTTGAGTAATAAAACAGTCAAGTGTCAACATGGCACACTGTGGTAAATCTTTCCCTGAAATGAGGCCTGTTTATTTAATACTGAAGCCTATTTCCATTTCCATACAACACTCAACAATATAAATGCACTCCTTAATTCCTATCACCTATTTAACCCATTCCCCCCACCCACCTTCCCTCAAGCAAACAACGATCAGTTTGTTCTCCATATTTAAGAGTCTGTTTCTTGGTTTGCTCTTTTTTTTCCCCTATGGTTGTTTTATTTCTTAAATTCCACATATGAGTGAAATCATATGTTACTTGTCTTTCTCTGACTGACTTATTTCACTTAGCATAATACTCTCTAGCTCCATCCATGTCTTTGCAAATGGCAAGCTTTCATTCTTTTTTATGGCTTAGTTATATTATATATTGCAAGAATATGGGAAAACACACACACACACACACACACACACACACACACACATCATATCTCCTTTATCCATTCTTCAGTCGATGGACATTTGGGCTCTTTCCATAATTTGGCTATTATAGAAAATGCTGCTATAAACATTAAGATTATGTATCCCTTTGAATTAGTATTTTTGCATCCTTTAGGCAAATATCTAGTAGTGAAATTGCTGGATCATAGTTCTATTTTTAACTTTTTGAGGAAACTCCATACTGTTTTCCAGAGTGGCTGTACCAGTTCACATTCCTACCAAAAGTGCAGGACTGTTCAACGTTTTCTACATCCTTACCAACACCTGTTGTTTACTGTGTTGTTGATTTTACCCATTCTGACAGGTGTGAGATTATCTCTTTGTAGTTTTGATTTGTGTTTCCCTGATGATGAGTGATGTTGAGCATCTTTTCATGTGTCTCTTGGCCACCTGGATTCGTTCTTTGGAAAAATGTCTATTCATGTTCTCTGCCAATATTTTATTTGGACTATTCACTTTCGGGTGTTGAGCTTTTTAAGTACTTTATTTATTTTAGACACTAATCCTTTAGCAGACCTATCATTTGCAAAAACCTTCTCCCATACTGTAGGTTGCCTTTTAGAAAGTTTCATTCATTATGTTCTTCACTGTGCAGAAGTTGTTTATTTCTATGATGCCCCAACAGTTTATTTTTGCTTTTGTTTTCCCTGCCTCAGGAGACATATCTAGTAAGAAGCTGCTACAGCCAGATTCAAAGTGGTTACTGCCTCTGTTCTTCTCCAGGATTTTAATGGTTTCAGGTCTCACATTTAGCTCTTTAATGCATTTTCTATTTATTTTTGTGTATGATATAAGAAAGTGGTCCACTTTCATTCCTTTGCATGTTGCTGTTCAGTTTTCACATCACCATTTGTTGAAGAGACTGTCTTTTTCCCAATGGATATGCTTTCCTGCTTTGTCAAATATAAATTGACCATAGAGTTGTGGGTTCATTTCCAGGTTTTCTATTCTGTCCCATCGGTCTATGTGTCTATTTTTGTGCCAGTACCATACTATTGTGATCACTACAGCTTTGTAATATAACTTGAAGTCAAGAATTGTGATGCCTACAGCTTTGCTCTTGTTTTTTGGTTTCTTTTACTATTCGGGGTCTTTTATGGTTACATAAAAATTTGAGGATTGTTTCTTCTAGCCCTGTGAAAAATAATGCTGGTGTTTTGATAGACATTGCATTAAATGTGTAGATAACTTTGGGTAGTATAGGCTTTTTAACAATATTTTTTCTTCCAATCCATTAGCATGGAATATCTTTCCTTCTCTTTGTGTCATCTCCAATTTCTTTCATCAGTGTTATATAATTTTCATAGTACAGATTGTTCACCTCTTTGGTCAGCTTTATTCTTAGGTATCTTATAGTTTTGTTGCAATTGTAAACAGGAATGATTCTTTAATTTTTCTTTCTGCTGCTTCATTATTGGTGTAAAGAAATGGAGTCAAAATTTGTATGCTGATTTTGTATCCTACGACATTACTGTAGTTGTTTATCAGTTCTAGCAGATTTTTGGTGGAGTCTTTCAGGTTTTCTTTATAGAGTATCACGTCATCTGCAAATAGTGAAAGTTTTACTTTACTCTTTGTTGTCTAATTGTTGTGGCCAGGGTTGCAGTACTATGTTAAACAACAGTGGTTAAAGTGGACATCCTTGTCTTATTCCTGACCATAGAGGAAAAGCTCTCAGTTTTTCTCATACCCATTGAGGATGTTAGTAGATGTTTGTTATATATGGCCTTTATTATGTTGTGGTATGTCCCCTCTGAAACTACTTTGCTAAGGATTTTTATCATGAAATGATGTACTTTGTCAAATGCTTTTTCTGAATCTATTGAAATGATCATATGGTTCATATTCTTTCTCTTATTAATGTGGTGTATCATGCTGATTGATTAGTGAACTTTGACCCACCCTTTCAACCCAGCAATATACCCCACTTGATTGCAGTAAATTATTCTTTCAATGTAATTGTAGGTTCAGTTTGCTAGTATTATTTTATTAAGATTTTTGCATCCATGTTCATCAGGGATATTGGCCTGTGGTGGGAGTCTTAATCTGGTTTTGGTATCATGGTAATGATGGCATAATAGAATGAATTTGGAAGTTTCCCTTCCTTTTCTCTTTCTTGGAATAGTTTGGGAAGAATAGTATTAACTCTTCTTTAAGTGTTTGGCAGAATTTACCTGGAAGCCATCTGCTCCTGGAGTTTGTATATGGGTTGCTTTTTTATATTGATTCAATTTCTTTGCTGGTTATCAGTCTTTTCAAGTTTTCTATTTGTACCTGTTTCAGTTTTGGTAGTTTATATGTTTCTAGGAATTTACCCACTACTTCCAGGTTGTCCATTTGTTGGCATATAGTTTTTCATAATATTATTTTATATTTGTGTGTATTTCTGTGTTGTTGGTTATTTCTCATCATGGCTATGTTTTTCATTCGAGATTTTTCTTGCTTCTTGAGGTAGGGCTGTAGTGCTATATACTTCCCTCTTTGCACAGCTTTGGCTGAATTTCAGAGGCTTTAGACCATTGTGTTTTAATTTTCATTTGTTTCCATGTATTTTTTTTATTTCTTCTTTGATAACCTTGTTGACCCATTCATTGTTAGTAGCATGTTGTTTAACCTCCATATACTTATCATCTTTCTAAATTTTTTCTTATGGTTGACTTCAAGTTATATAATGTTGTGGTCTGAAAATATGCATGGTATGATCTGTTCATTTTGTATCTGTTGAGGACTAATTTATGGCCTAATATGTGATCTGTTCTGGAGAAAGTCCCATATGCACTTGAAAAGAATGTGTATTCTGCTACTTTACAATGGGATGTTCTGAATATATCTGTTAAGTCAATTTTGTCCTATTTGTCATTCAAAGCCACTGTCTCCTTGATTTTCTGTTTACATAATCTGTCCATTTATATAAGTGGGGTATTAAAGTCCTCTACTATTATTGCATTACAATCAATGTGTTCCTTAATGTTTGTTTTTAACTGTTTTAGGTATTTGGGTAATTCCATGTTGGGTGCATAAATATTTACAATTGTTAGATCTTGTTGGATTGTCCCCTTTATTATGATATAGTGTCCTTCAACTCTTGTAGCCTTTATTTTAATAATTGTCTTATATAACTAATGCCACTTCAGCTTTCTTTTCACCTCCATTTTCATGATAAATATTTCTCCATCTCCTCACTACCAACCTGCAGGTGTCCTTAGGTCTAAAATTAGTCTCTTGTAGGCATCATATAGATTGGTCTTATTTTTTTGGTCTGATATCTTGAAACACTCAAAATTTTAGAGACATTTAAATGTTCATTTCTCAGTTTATAATTATTATCTTATTGTGAAGCTGTGTAGCTTTGTAGCAATTATTATCTAATTGTAGCTTTGTAGTATATTTGGAAAGGTGGAAGTATGAGGACTTCAGATTGGTAGTTCTTAAGATTTTTTGGTTACTTGGAGTCCTTTGTGGTTCCACATGATTCCTAGAATTTTTTCCTATTTATGTAAAAAATGTGATTGACATTTTGGTAGGGATTACCCTGAACGTGTAGACTGCTTTGAGTAGTATGGACATTTTAACACTAAGTCTTCCAAACCAGAGAAATGGGATATTTTTCTTTCATTTGTTTGTGTCTTCCTTAATTTCTTAAATTAATGCTTTGTAGTGTTCAGCTTGTTTTATGTCCTTAGTTCAGTTTATTAAGTGTTATTCTTTTTTATGATATTGCAAATGGAATTGTTTTCCTAATTTCTTATTCATATACTTTATTTTTAGTGTATACAGACACCACAAATTTTTGTAACCTGCAAATTTACTTTTATTTATTTAATTATATTATTATAGAATTCATTTATTCTAGAATGTGTGTGTGTGTGTGTCAGAGATAGATAGATAGAGAGAGAGAGAGAGAGAGACTGTGTGTGTATCCTGTAGGGTTTTCTATATATAAGAACATGTCACCTGCAAAGATTATTTGGATGTTTTCTATTTTTGTTTCTTCTATAATTGTTCTGGCTAGGACTTCTAATACCATATTGAATAGAAGTGGTGAGAATGAGCATCCTTGCCTTGTCCCTGATCTTAGAGGAAAAACTTACAGTTTTTCACCATTACATAATAATGTAATAATAACATAATAATTAACAATGTTAACATAAATAATAACATAATAATTAACAATGTTAATTATTGGATTTTCATGTATGGCCTTTATCACATTCAGGTACTATATTTCTATTCCCAATTTGCTGAGGGTATTTATCACGCAACAGTGCTCAATTTTGTTAAATTTTTTCTCTGCATCTATTTAGATAATTGTGTTTTTATTTATTTTTTTTTTTATTTTATTCCCATATAGTTAACATACAGTGTTATGTTAGTTTTGGGTTTACAGTGTAATAATTTATCAATTCTATACATTATTCCATGCTCATCATGGGTAAGGACATTAAGGAGGACACTCGTTGGGATAAGCACTGGCTGTTATATAAGTGATAAATCACTAAATTCTATTCCTGAAATCATTATTACACTATATGTTAACTAACTTAGATTTAAATTAATATACATATTAATTTTTATAATATATTAATTTTTAAAATTTTCCTTTCTGTTGAAAGTTATGAGAAGATATTTTAAGAAAACTTCAGGGTAAGTTACAATTAAAAAGAATTCAAATGAAATCATAAATAAATCAAGTAGGTTTAATAGACCTATAGTCCTTTGAGGAATAAAAGGTCACTTAAAAACTTGGCAAGTTTAATTTTCATAATATGGCTCAATTAATGCCAAACAATGGAGTCTGATCAGTATATATATACCAATGTCTATATCTATATCTATATCTATATCTATATCTATATCTATACACACACACACACACACATACGCACACACACACACGCACACACACACATATATATATATACACATATATATATTCTTAATTCCCTTCACCTATTTTATCCTAGCTTATCCAAGTTGTTTTCTCTTATTACATTGAGGGTCATGAGATGCCTGGCGTAAGTTAACTTCTGTTGTTAATTGGGACACAAAATACCCTGTAGTCCTTCTGAGTCCTAGAGTTACTAACTAGTTGCCTATTTTCCATCTTTTAGAAATCTGCTTTGGTGGCATCTTGTATTATTTCCATGGTATATAGTTCTACTTTTTGGAAAGGGAAGGGAAAAGAGTCTACACAGTCTTATCAGTACAAATATCTTCGCTTCAGTTTTATTATCCCTAAACAAACCTACCATAAAGTAATTTGAGTTATCTTTATAAGAGTCTACTCAGGTCTCTTTTATAATTAAAATCCTTTAATAGTTTCCAATCTATTTGACGAGTTACATCAAAATTTCCTGGGATACTTGTTAAAATGCATATTCATAGGTCTTACCCACACCAATTGAATGAGATTCTTTGAAAAAACATAATTTTAATGAATTTTTATATTAATATTACAAAATCATGAGAAAAGGGAAGATGGCGGTGTAGGATGATGCTGGGATCACCTCGTCCTGCTGATCACTTATTTTCTGCCCACTTCGGCCTAAATAACCTAGAAAACTGATGGAAGACTAGCAGAATGGATTCTCAGGAGCCACGAATAGACAAGAGGCCCACAGAAGAGGATAGGAAGGGCAGAGAGGAGGTGTGTGCTACATGGACTGGTGGGACAGAGCCAGGGTGCTAGAGGGGCAACCTGCCGGGCAAGGCAGAGCCCCCGAAGTCTTGCTTGCAAAAGTGGAGGGGTCAAACTGCATGAGTTCTGACAGCCAGCGGGACATAACATCTGGAATGTTAAAAGTCAACAGCTTCGCTTTCAGAGAGCAGGGAAAGTGAGAGGATGCCAGGAGGGAGAGACGTTGAGCCCCAGAAGGACAGAGCTGGGGGTGGTGAGGAAGAAAGGCAATGGAAAGTGCAATATCCCTCTCCCATCACCCAGCCAAAATTCCAAAGGAAACCACTTCCTGTCACCAATCTTGCTTGCACCCTGCAAATGCCCAATGTTGTGTTTCTGTGGATCCATCCCTCCCATGGGCCTGCCTCTCTCCCTGTGCTGCAGGGCTCCTCCCACAGGGGACCACCAACAGCAAAGCTAGCTAGGCCGGCCCCTACCACCTCAGTGCACCATGCAGATCCACCCCTCTAATATGCCCTTGGCCAGAGCCCATCAAAGCAGCTCTACAAGCCTGGCAGTATGCAAGCAGCCCAGACAGGGGCCACACCACTCCACAGTGAGTCCTGCCCCTGGGAGAGGGGAAGATAAGGTACACACCAGTCTGACTGTGGCCCCAGTGGTGGGCTTGGGGCAGACATCGGGTCAGACTACGGCCCTGCCAACCAACACAAGTTTCCCCGTACAGCACAAAGGAAGTGCCCTGCAGTTGGGAGCTACCACAAGGACTACCCAACATGACGAAATGGAAGAATTCTCCTCAAAAGAAACTCCAGGAAGTAGCAACATCTAACAAATTGATCAAAAACGATTTAAGAAATAAAACAGAACAAGAATTTAGAATAATACTCATAAAATTAATCGCTGGCTTTGAAAAAAGCATAGAACACAGCAGAAAATCTATTGCTACAGATATCAAGGGACTAAGAAATAGTCATGAGGAGCTAAAAAAAGCTATATGAGGTGCAAAATAAAATGGAGGCAGCCATAGCATGGATTGAAGAGGTAGAGGAGAGAATAGGTGAATTAGAAGATAAAATTCTGGAAAAAGAGGAAGCTGAGCAAAAGAGAGATAAAAAAAACCCTGTAGTATGAGGGGAGAATTAGAGAACTAAGCTATGCAATCAAATGGAAGAATATCCGCATCATAGGAATTCCAGAAGAGGAAGAAAGAGAGAAAGGGGCTGAAGGTGTACTTGAACAAATAATAGCTGAGAACGTCCCTGATCTGGGGAAGGCAACAGACATTGAAATCGAGGAGGCACAGAGAACTCCCTTCAGATGTAACTTGAATCGATCTTCTGCTTGACATATCATACTGGAACTGGAAAAATACAAGGATAAGGAGAAAATTCTGAAAGCAGCTAGGGATAAACAGGCTCTCATTTCCAAAGGGAGACCCATGAGAGTAGTGACAGACCTATCTACAGAAACTTGGCAGGCCAGAAAGGAATGGCAAGAAATCTTCAATGTGATGAACAGAAAAAACATGTGGCTGAGAATCCTCTATCCAGAGTCTGTCATTCAGAATAGAAGGAGAGATAAAGGTTTTCCCAAACAAACAAAAACTGAAGGAATTCATCACCACTAAACCAGCAATACAAGACATCCTAAGGAGGACTTTGTGAGTGAAATGTTGCAAGGACTACAAAGTACCAGAGACATCACTACAAGTATGAAAACTAGAGACATCACAATGACTCTAAACCCATATCTTTCTATAATAACACTGAATGTAAATGGACTAAATTCTCCAACCAAGAGACGTAGGGTATCAGAATAGATTAAAAAAAAAAAAAACAAGACCCATCTATTTGCTGTCTACAAGAGACTCATTTTAGATCTGAGGACACCTGCAGGTTGAAAGTGAGGGGATTGAGAACTATCTATCATGCTACTGTAAGTCAAAAGAAAGCTGGAGTAGCCATACTTATATCAGACAAACTAGATTTTAAAGTAAAGGCTGTAACAAGAGAAAAAGAAGGGCATTATATAATAATTGCAATGTCTATCCTTTAGGAAGAGCTAACAATTATAAATGTCTATACACCAAATACGGAAGCCTCCAAATATATAAAACAATCACAAACATAAGCAACCTTATTGATAAGAATGTGGTCATTGCAGGGGACTTTAATGCCCCATTTACAACAATGGATAGATCATCTAGACAGAGGGTCAATAAGGAAATAAGGGTCCTGAATGATACATTGGATCAGATGGACTTGACAGATATATTTAGAACTCTGCATCCCAAAGCAACAGAATATACTTTCTTCTCGAGGTACACGGAATATTCTCCAAGATAGATCACATACTGGGTCACAAAACAGCCCTTCATAAGTATAAAAGACCTGAGATCATACCATGCACATTTTCAGACCACAATGCTATGAAACTTGAAATCAACCACAAGAAAAAGTCTGGAAAACCTCCAAAAGAATGGAGATTAAAGAACACCCTACTAAAGAATTAATGGGTCAACCAGGCAATTAGAGAAGAAATTAAAAATTCATGGAAACAAATGAAAATGAAAAGACAATAATGCAAACACTTTGGGATGCAGCGAAGTCAGTCCTGAGTGGAAAATGCATTGCAATCCAGGCCTATCTCAAGAAACAAGAAAAATCGCAAATACAAAATCTAACAGGACACCTAAAGGAAATAGAAGCAAAACAGCAGAGACAGCCTAAACCCAGCAGAAGAGAAATAACAAAGATCAGAGCAGAAAATAATATACAATCTAAAAAAAAAAAACTGTACAGCAGATCAATGAAACCAAGAGTTGGTTTTTTGAAAAAATAAACAAAATTGATAAACCTCTAGCAAGGCTTCTCAATAAGAAAAAGGAGATGACCCAAATATATAAAATCACGAATGAAAATGGATTACACCCAAACCCTCAGAAATACAAGCAATTATCAGGGAATACTATGGAAAATTATATGCCAACAACTGGATGTCCTGGAAGAAATGGACAAATTCCTAAGCACCCACACACTTCCTGAACTCAAACAGAAAGAAATAGAAAACTTGAAGAGACCCATAACCAGTAAAGAAATTGAATCAGTTATCAAAAGTCTCCCAACAAATAAGTGTCCGGGACCAGATGGCTTCCCTGGGGAATTCTACCAGACATTTAAGCAGAGATAATACCTATCCTTCTGAAGCTGTTCCAAAAAATAGAAAAGGAAGGAAAACTTCCAGACTCATTCTCTGAATCCAGCATTACTGTGATTCCCCAAGCAGAGTGAGACCCAGCAAAAAAAGAGAATAGGCCAAGATCCCTGATGAAAATGGAGGCAACTATTCTCAACAAGATACTAGCAATTTGAATTCAACAACATATATGAATTATTCACATGATCAAGTGGGATTCATTCCTGGGATGCAGGGCTGGTTCAACATTCACAAATCAATCAACGTGATACATCACATTAATAAAAGAAAAGAAAACAACCATATGATCCTGTCAATCGATCAAGAGAAAGCATTTGACAAAATTTAGCATCCTTTCTTAATAAAAACCCTTGAGAAAGTCGGGATAGAAGGAACATACTTAAAGATCATAAAAGCCATTCACGAAAAGCCCACAGCTAATATTATCCTCAATGGGGAAAAACTGAGAGCTTTCTCCCTGAGATCAGGAACATGACAAGGATGTCCACTCTCACTGCTGTTGTTTAACATAGTGTTGGAAGTTTCTAGCATCAGCAATCATACAACAAAAGGAAATCAAAGGCATCAAAATTGGCAAAGATGAAGTCAAGCTTTCACTTTTTGCAGATGACATGATATTATACATGGAAAACCTGACAGACTCCACCAAAAGTCTACGAGAACTGATACATGAATTCAGCAAAGTCACAGGATACAAAATTAATGTACAGAAATCAGTTGCATTCTTATACACTAATAATGAAGCAACAGAAAGACAAATAAAGAAACTGATCCCATTCACAATTGCACCAAGAAGCATAAAATACCTAGGAATACATCTAACCAAAGATGTAAAAGATTTGTATTCTGAAGACTATAGAAAGTTTATGAAGGAAATTGAAGAAGATACAAAGAAATGGGAAAACTTTCCATGCTCATGGATTGTAAGAATAAATACTGTCAAAATGTCAATATTACCCAAAGCCATCTACACATTCAATACAATTCCAGTCAAAATTGCACCAGAATTCTTCTCGAAGCTAGAAGAAGCAATCCTAAAATTTGTATGGAACGACAAAAGACCCCCAATAGCTGAAGTAATATTGAAGAAGACCAAAGCAGGAGCTGTAATCATCAAGACAGCATGGTATTGGCACAAAACCAGACACATAGACCAATGGAATAGAATAGAGACTCCACAATTGGACCCACAAAAGTATGGCCAACTAATTTTTGACAAAGCAGGAATGAATATCCAAAGGAAAAAAGACAGTCTCTTTAACAAATGGTGCTGGGAGAACTGGACAGCAACATGCAGAAGATTGAAACTAGACCACTTTGTCACACCATTCACAAAAATAAACTCAAAATGGATGAAGGACCTGAATGTGAGACAGGAAACCATCAAAACTCTAGAGGAGAAAGCAGGAAAAAACCTCTGACCTCAGCCACAGCAATTTCTTACTTGACACATCTCCAAAGGCAAGGGAATTAAAAGCAAAAATGAACTACTGGGACCTCATGAAGATAAAACCTTCTGCACTGCAAAGGAAACAATCAACAAAACTAAAGGCAATGGACGGAATGGGAAAAGATACTTGCAAATGACATATTGGGTAAAGAGTTAGTATCCAAAATCTGTAAAGAACTTACCAAACTCAACACCCGAAAAACAAATAATCCAGTGAAGAAATGGGCAGAAAACATGAATAGACACTTCTCTAAAGAAGACATCCAGATGGCCAACAGGCACATGAAAAGATGCTGAACGCCCCTCCTCATCAGGGAAATACAAATCAAAACCACACTGAGATATCACCTCACGCCAGAGTGGCCCAAATGAACAAATCAGGAGACTATACCTGCTGGAGAGGATATGGAGAAACGGGAACCCTCTTGCACTGTTGGTGGGAATGCAAACTGGTGCAGCCGCTCTGGAAAACAGTGCGGAAGTTCCTCAAAAAATCAAAAATAGATCTCCCCTATGACCCAGCAATAGCACTGCTAGGAATGTACCCAAGGAATACAGGAGTGCTGATGCATAGGGGCACTTGTTCTCCAATGTTTACAGCAGCACTTTCAACAATAGCCTAATTATGGAAAGAACTTAAATGTCCATCAATTGATGAATGGATAAAGAAGTTGTCGTTTATATATACAATGGAATACTACTTGGCAATGAGAACGAATGAAATATGGCCTTTTGTAGCAACGTGAATGGAACTGGAGACTGTTAGGCTGAGTGAAATAAGTCATACAGAGAAAGACAGAAACCATATGTTTTCACTCTTATGTGGATCCTGAGAAACTTACCAGAAGACCATGCGGGAGGTGAAGGGGGAAGTATAGTTATGGAGAGGGAAGGAGGCAAACCATGAGAAACTCTTAAAAACTGAAAATAAAGTGAGGGTTGATTTGGGGTGGGAAGGAGGGGAAAGTGGGTGATGGGCATTGAGGAGACTACCTGTTGGGATGAGCACTGGGTGTTGTATGGAAACCAATTTAACAGTAAATTTCATATTAAAAAAGTCACAACAGTTGTCACAGAAAGTCAGAAAAACAAAATAAGACTGTTAAAATACTACTTACTCATTACTTCAAAATACTAAAATGCACCAATAACAAATAATAATATAAACTCCTTAATTTTGATTGAAATATTTATATCAATCATGATTCAATTATATGATCAAGTTAACTGGGCTAATTATATGTAAAAACATATTTTATTGATTGTCTTTTTGTTGACTTATAATTAATATAGTGTTATATTAGTTTCAGGTGTGCAATATAATGATTAAAAAATTCTATAATTACTCAGTGTTCATCATGATAACTGTACCTCTTAATCCACTTTATTTATTTCATCCATCCCATTAATTACCTTTGAGTTTTTTTAATTTTAATGTATTTATTTATATATTTTTTAATGTGTATTTTTGAGAGAGAGAGACAGAACACAACTATGGGAGGGGCAGAAAAAGAAAGAGACATAGAATCTGAAACACACTCCAGGCTCTGAGCTGTCAGCACAGAGTTCGATGCAGCACTCAAACCCCCTAACAGAGAGATCATGGCTTGAGCCGAAGTTCGACACGTAACTGACCGAGCCACCCAGGCTCCCCGTTTGAATATGTTTTTTCTTTTTAACTGAAAAAACCTGCTCAAAGACTAAATGGTGTGTTGATTACTGCATTTTATTTAGGGTTACATTAGTAATATATATAAATATTATGATCTCAAAATATGTCATTTTAGATAATGCAGTCTTTTCGAGGTTCAATTTTGGCAACTTTACAAATATCATGACAATTTTTCTCAATGGCATTCTTACTAACAACATAGAAGGGAAACAAACGTTGCTTTAAATGAAGGATTACTTACTGCTCTTTTTCTAGAACACCCTGTAATCCAAGGCACAGTAAGGTTTCCTGAAATCTGTGGAAACAATAAATGGAATTTCAGTAAGGTATGCATTGACACTACTTGGAATGCTGATCAACACCAATGATTTCATACAAGATGTCAACATAGGTCTGCATTCAGAGCATATCCCCCACATAGACTTTGCCATTTCCTTACTGAACACAACAGATTTAAAGGGCTTTCATTTGTAAGAAAATTTTAGAAGCAGTGTAATTTCCCCTGGAAATTCAAGAAAATCCCTAGGCACTGTTGGGGCCTGGAAGTATGGTTTACAAATCTGTGAACAAGAAAATTATTGTAATAAAAATGCAGTACTCTGTGGAATATATGTTATAATAATTAAATTATTAACTATAGTCATCATTCTATGTATTAGTTCTCTAGACTTATCCTACATAACTACAAGCTCCTTTTTAAGCAGAGACTACTAAGATGAATAGGCAGCAACACCTTATTACATCGACATTGGCATGCAAGGAGATAGGTACTACTCCAGTAGGATTCCAGGGACTGTTTACAGAGACCAAGGTGGACCTGTGGGCTATAGCACAGAGTAGCCTAGACATCACCATACATTTTCCTGAAATACACAAGTTTTGGAGGATAACTCCAAATTATCCACTTGCCTTCTCCTTCCCTCCCACATACCTCCTGAGACACTGACAAGTCAATTCAGGCTTGCCAAATGGTGACGATGAGAATATGGTATTCGAACATTTATTGTTTTTGATAAATTACATTCAGTGATGACTTGTGAATTAGTATTATGCTTACTGATAAGGAGTGATAATCAAACAGTTAATGCAAATAGTAAAGTAATATCCTTAATTATTCAAAATTTAGGTAAATTATTACTGTCCCTGGCCACTAAACATGAAATTTTATTTTGAGTTCAAAATATAACACTATGCTAGGGATAGGCTAACAAAATTAATGTTATAAACTCCAAATAATACTTTTAAGAAAAAAATTAAAAATAATTTTATTTTAGTCAAAACCCCATTACAGTAATATGGCACTTAAATACAATGTTTGAGGATCATGAAGTTTCAAATAATTGATTTTTAAAGGTAAACTGAGTGATAATGAAAATTTCGATGGAAAAAATTCTTCAAAACTTACACCTTCCTGTCCTCCCATTAATACTTGGAATATAATATAATGTTTACAAAGTAATTTGGCTGCTAGCCTCAATGAAAGAGGTAAGTCTACCAAAATAACCACATAATATACTCTTGAAAAAATAGAGATATCAAAACATTTTGGATTCTCTTTGCACATACTCCCACCTATTAGTGAGGATAATTTCAAACTGTCTATATAAATTTGCTATAGAAAACATTTTAACCAAATGAACTAGAAAAAACAAAAAACAAACAAAACAAAAAAAACAAAAAAACAAACCCAGGGGGCGCCTGGGTGGCTCAGTTGGTTAAGCATCCAATTTGTGATTTTGTCTCAGGTCATGATCTCATGGTCTTGAGATTGAGCCCCACATTGGGTGTGTGCTGGGTGTGCTACTTGCTTAAAATTCTCTCTCTCCCTCTGCTCCTCTCCCCCACTTGTGCTCTCTCTCCCAAAATAAATTTAAAAATATATATATATAAACCAGTAAGTATTAAAAAGTTACATATGAAATAAAAAAATTATGCATATAATATACATGACAAATGAATGGGAATTATACATTTTAAGAATACAAAATGTGGTTTTCTGCTTAGGTCAAGTGTATGTAACCAAGAAAATAGAAAACTACTATAAACACATTAACATACAAATATCAATTCCATGTGAGTTGGGAAGAGATGAAGTTTCACTTTTTTGCTTTATAATTCTGGGGCACCAGTTACATAATATCCAAATGCTATATTAACTACCTTCTTTTGTTTATTTCAATTTTTTTCAGTTCTTTATGTTTCTGGTAAAACTCGGGAACAGCTAAGTATAGCAGCTGAATTTGTATGCTTTTTTGAAGAATAATACGGTATAAACATATTTCTCTCAAAGTTGGGAAGTTTTGTTTGGTCAGTAGTGATGACAAGGTTTTTCCCTCACCATTCTGGCTACAAAAATAGTATTTCAAATGAGCAGGGTAATATAGTAATCATTTAAATGATATTTAAATTCCAAACACATTTTTCAATACCCTGGTTTGGAAAAATATAAAAGTAGTTGACAAGGAGACAAGACCAACTTAACAAATATATTCGAACTTACACATACAAATGAGTACTATATGTTTCAAAGTAGAAAACAGGAAGTTATACAGTCATTACAATGATGTTGCCATTGTTGAAAACATTTTGGGAACTTTTCTTGGCAGTTCATGACACCCAGAGACTCTGTGTCATTATTTCATATTCTGTTTGTTTTAACTGAAGATATAATAACCCAAATTGAACATCAATATTAGTCACTAAATGTGGCTCAGAATAAATTCTAACTATTTTCCAAAGTCAAATTTTACCTCAAATAATGGAGATTTGTCACCAATGAAAGTATTTTTAAAAATCTCACAGGGGGCACCTAGGTGGCTCAGTCAGTTAAGTGTGGACTTTGGCTCAGGTCATGATCTCAGCGTTAGTGGGTTCGAGCACCGCATCTGGCTCTGTGCTAACAGTTCAGAGCCTGGAGCCTGCATGGGATTCTGTCTCTCCCTCTCTCTGCCCCTCCCCCACTCATGCTCTGTCTCTGTCTCTGTCTCTCTCTCTCGAAAATAAATAAACATTAAATTTTTTTTCCAAAAAAATTCTCACAGGCCCTTAAAGCAATTGTAAAAGAATTTCAAAACTTTTTTGACAAATTAAACATGATTGAAATAAGTATAGGTAACTTTCCAAAGTCATGAATTTGAACTTAATTTCTATACTACGTTGCTGTTTTAGGTACTTAAGAAATAAAAAAGATGGGTAAAACATAATTTCCTAGAGGGCAAGAATGTGAGAGGGAAGATGAGGAAGATACATGAATGACTTTAATATAAAGAATACTATAAGTGTCATGAGAAGTATAATAAATGAAATGCAATAGAAGGTAAGGTATGGTGAAATTACATCAAATTTGAGGACTTATATCTCAGCTGAACCTTAAAAAATGAATAGAATTTTTATAGAAATAAAAAAGAGCATTCCAGAGAAAAATAATGGCATGAGCACAGTGGAATAAAAGGATAAGATGTGTTGGGGCGCCTGGGGGGCTCAGTCGGTTGAGCGTCGGACTTTAGCACAGGTCATGATCCTGAGGTCTGTGAGTTTGAGCCCCGCACTGGGCTCTGTGATGTCAGCTCAGAGCCTGGCGCCTGCTTCGGATTCTGTGTCTCCCTCTGTCTCTGCCCCTCCCCCGCTCATGCTCTGTCTCTCTTCTGTCTCTGTCAAAAATAAATAAACATTAAAAAAAAAATTTAAAAAAGGATAGGATGTGTTTGGGAATGGTCAATTCAATTAGAATTAAAAATGGAATTGGGGTTACTTTGTGCAAGCCATGAATACCAAAGTACATTTACATCTAATTCTATGGAAAAAGAGGAGCCATTCAAAGTTTTAAGCAAATGAGTTATATGGTCAGAATGCATTTTTATACATTAAGATGATTAATTTGACTCAATGTGTTCAGTAAATTGAATCAGTATGGAAACTTATAATAGTTTAGGCAAAAAGCAATCCAGACTTGGAACAAAGTTAGGGAGTAGTAATTTAGAGAGAAATATAAAATACACTTCTAAATACAGGTCTTGTGCAGGAGATTAAAGAGGACTAGACAGTCTGGAAATTACTGGAATAGTTTTTTTTATGGCCATCATAAGACTGCCTCTCCAAATGGCTGGTCTGCTCAAACAAATAGAGAGTTGGAGAGTCACAATTTTGAATGTGAATGTAAGGAAGTGCTAATATTGGAAATCTCACAGAAAAATGTGGACACACTAAGGGCGCCTGGGTGGCTCAGTCAGTTAAGCATCCAACTCTTGATTTTGGCTCAGGTCATGATCTCACAGTTCATGAGATCAAGCCCTGCACTGGGTTCTATGCTGACAGCACAGAGCCTGCTTAGGATTCTCTCTCTCTTCCTCTCTCTTTGCCTCTCCCCATGCTGGCACTCTCTCCCTCTCTCTTTCTCTCTGTCTCTCAAAATAAACACTAAAAAAATAATAAAATAAAAGTAGATACACTAAAGGAAGTAATACACTTATATGGATGTAAACTGTAGTCACATCATATGGATAGGTAAGGTTTGTGAATCCATCTATAAAACACTTACCTTTCTCATGGAAAGTTATATTTAAAATAAGTAATATATATCAGAATGTTAATTATACATTATACATAATTACTTTTATAGATGATTTAAAGGATTTTAAAGGAACTTTTACTACATTTCATTTTCATGATTTAGATCTTGCATATGACTCTGCTATATTTCTGCTAGACTATGAGATTATTAAGGGCAAGGTATCATGTTTAAAACAATTTAGTCTATTTGTATATAGTCACACAAAGAATATACACAAAAAAGCATTCATTCCGATTTCAAAAATATTTCTGTTAAAAGACAATTCTCCACATATGCGGGACATTCTACTTAATTCGATTAACTGAAACAACCAGACAATAACCATGTCTATCAGAAAAGTTTAGCAGCAACAGATTCATAGTAAACTTATATTTTTGCTTTCCATCAGCTGTTTTGATATCAGTTGAACAATAAAAGATATCAATCATTCTGCTTTAATCAGCAGAGCTTCCTAGATCTTTTAAAGTTATAAGGTATAGAACATAGAAGACACTGCTGGGCATTTGGTAGGAAATCAATAAATATATGCTGGTTGATTGGTTGATTGAATTAACGTGCACTTTATACACTAGCTTCACTTGCTGAAATTCAACAAAAGGCCAAGAGTGGAAATGTACAAGAGACCATTACATGGGGGTAGGCAGTTGGAGGAGGGAATAACTAGCTGCTGGTAGAGAACAATGTGTTCTGGAGCAAAGAAGAAAAGATATATTGGCTTTTTAAAAAAAAAATATGTATTTCCCTTCCGTCTCTAGACCAAGTCTGGAAAAGCTTTGAGAAATAACAAAATAAGCTTTACAAATTGAAATTCAAATACTACAACATTTGGCAAAGCAACTAACATTTTTAAGCATATTAATTTTTCTTCTATTAAGTTAAAACAAATTCGTATTTAGAAAATCTTACTAGACTGAAAAGTTCTTGCAGTCAAAAACCAAGATGCTATTTGGGATTTTTCTTTTTACTACATAATTTTAGAAGTTAAATTTCACAATGCACAAGATATTAAAATCAGGAAAACTCAAATTCCAAGATGTTTCAATAAAATTATAAAAAGTACTCAGACATAACATAACTAGCCTGATTTCACCATATTGATTCTAGGGATACTGATTGTGAAAAATAATGGAAGGATATCAGAAAAATAATATAAATTAATATGTGGAATGATTCTCTTCTGAGCCAAAGCCCTGGGGAGTACAGAATTACAAATCTGTAAACCTCAAAATGATACTCTAACATATTTTAAAATATTATAACTTTACCCATATAAAGGGCAGATCTTTTATAAGTTATAAAAAACAAAAATTCTTTACTAAGTTTAGAAAAATTATCATGTGTTAGTTTTAAGTTATAAATATACAACTGAAATGAAATGTTTTCTTAAATGTATATTCAGAGATCAGTCCCTTAAATAATAAGAAAAGATTGATAGCTCTTATCAAGCTACAATCTTTTCAAGACTGGACCAGCATTCTTAATACCTAGCTCCAAGTCTTTGCTTTGCACACATCTCTTTGTTAAACCAAAAGATAGGCATTTGAAAGAAATCAAACACCCTGGATTTTTTTTTTGCAATAACATTATATGAGTTGCTACATTTGCTTTGTCATCTAAAACAACAAACAACAAAGAGATAAAGATAAAGATAAAGCAAGATAAAGAATTAGACAGCTCCACAGTTTCATCCCCCACAGAAACACTAAAAATAGAGACTGACAAGAATAACATTATGGTAGGTTTAGAAATCAGTCAAAGTTCTACAGCAATCAAGCCATAGACTCATCAGAAAAAATTCCACATTGTAAAAGGTAGGAAATTTCATGGAGTTTTTATTAGAAGAAGCAGAAGTGAGACTCTTTGGGAAATTAAGACTTTTAATAGTAGGGTAATCAGTAAAAAGCATGTACATACAACCAGGGGAGACACATGCCCAGAAAAGGCCTGCAAAGCCTTTAAGCTTTTACACCAGGCTAATTAATTAATTAATTGTCTTGAACTGCACAGACCCAGAATGCAAGGAGTGGAAGACAGTTGTTTTTCAAATACTCAATAAAAAAAATCATGATATATACAAAAAGCATTGTCCATTCGAAGGAAAAAATCTCCAGGAAATATCCCTGAAGAAAACCCATATATCAGACTTACTAGACAAATATGTTAAAACAGCTATCTTAAATATGCTCAAAGAGCTAAAGGAAAACATGGACAAAGAACTAAGGGAAATCAGGAAGAAGGTATATGAACAAAAAGAGAATATCATCAAAGAGATAGAAATTATAAAGAGAACCAAAAAGGAATTTTTGGAACTAAAAAGTACAATAACTAAATTGAAAAATTCACTAAAAGAGTTTGACAGAAGACTGGAATAAGTAGAAGAAAGAATAAGTAAACTTGAACAAACATAATTTGATATTATCAAGTTTGAGGAGCAAAAAGTAAAAAGAATGAAAAAAAGTAAGCAGGGCCTAAAGAAACTTATGAGACATTAACAAGCAGAGCAATATGTGTATTATTAGAAGCCCCAAAAGGAAAAGTAAAAAGAAAGAGGAAGATAAATTATTTGAATAAATAATATCTGAAAACTTCCCAAAACTGAGGAGTCATTGACATACAAATCCATAAAGCTCAACAAACTGTAACTAGGATAAATTCAAAGACGTTCACATGAAGATACATTATAATGAAACTGTCAAAAGACACATACAAGGAATCTTGAAAGCAGCAAAAGTGACTCATTACACACAGGGGCTGACACCAACCAGCACTCAGATTCGGCAGACCAAAGTCCTAACTGCAATGCCCAAGTAGTAGTCCCACCCAGTGGACTGGCTTATCTGCAGAGTCAACATGGTTGTGCAGTCTGACCAGGGAATTCAGCAAGGTACAAGTCTGTCTGATTCAGGTCTTTGAATGAAGAGCTTTCTAACCCTACAGTCTGGTTTGTCTCCACCCAGGCAGGGTGGCTGAGTCATAGCCAAACCCACTGCTGAATGTAGCTCCCAGCCATACCTAACCAGAAAAGGTTAGCCAGAACACCTTGAAGCTGCACAACTCAGCAGCACTAGATCAGAGTGTGGCAGGCAAAGCTCATCATCCACAGAGCAAAGCCAGTGGCATTGTTCAGCTAGGGAACTTGGACAGTAAGTCAACTTGAATCAAGACCATGAATAAAGAGCTTTTCCAAGTTTGGAGTCAAGCTGCCCAGGTAGAGGAGCTAATTAATAACCCCTTTCACTGATGAGCATAGCTCCAGACCCTTAGACCAGAGACCCTGACTGGGAATACACAGGAAGCTTCTGGGGGCTGGTCATCCTGTATGCTCAGCAGTGGAGCTACTTCTGACCATGCCTACTGCTAAGTGTAGCTCCCAGTCCCAACTGACAAGAAAGCCTGGCTGAAACACCTGGAGAGCTGCATACCCCAGCAATACTTGAGTGCAGACTCTGGCAGGAAAACCTGATCATCCACAAAGCACAGCCAGTGACTCCATTGAGTCAGGTAACTTGGTGGTATGGTTTGACTTGAGTCAAGACCAAAACCAAAAAGCCTTTCCAGTCTTGAAAATAGCTCTCTTGTTCTACCCACAGAAGGAAATTTGTAGCCCATTCCATGGCTGAATACAGCCTTCACCCTTACCAACCAGGGAACCTAATGAGCACATTGAAAGCTGAACAGTTCATCCAACAACCTTGCTTGAAGTGGCACTTAGAGAGCAGAAGCCCATGGCTTTCCATGCAAAAGTAAAACTGGTAACCTTATCTGGCTAGGGAATTCAGTACCCGCTCTTGCGTGATTTAAATCTACAAACAAGGAGACATTAAGACTCTGGGGTCTATTCTGTTATACTGAACCATTTCAAAGTATCATCTATTACTGAATATAGTACCCAGACTTAACCATCTATACAACCTGTCCAGGGAACCCAGGCAACTGTGGAACACAACCTACGGCCTTGCTTGTACACAGAATCAAGCCAGCAGTCCTATTCAACTGTTCTCAGCCAGGGGAAGCCCAGCGAACTCAGAGCTCACAGTAACCTTGCCCCAAAATAGATCCTGATAGCAAGCTCCACATTCTCAAGGACATTGCCAACAGGCATATTCAGAAACCCAAAGTGAGCTGACTGGTGAAGAACTGTCTCTGCCAAAGAGAACCTATAAAGTCTGGAAGAGGAGACTGCTTACTCAAATGCACAGACACCAAATAAACAATCAAGGATCATGAAAATCATTAAACATGACACCACCAAAGAAAACATAATAAAATTTCAAAAACTGGCCCTAAATAAATGGAGATCTATGAACATTCATAAAAAGAATTTAGAACAATCCCTTTAAAGTGAACTAGTGAAGTAAACTACAAGAATACACACAAAAAAAATGAAATTTGGGAAGTAATGCATAAACAAAAAGAGAAGTTCAACAAAGAAATAGAAACCATTGGAAAAACAAAGAAAAACACTAGAAAGCATAGATCTGAAAAAGACAATGACTAAATTGAACAATTCAATGGAGAGCTTCAAAAGCAGACCCAATCATGCAGAAAAAAGAATAAGAAACCTAGAAGATAGACCATTTGAAATTACATAGTCACAGGATCAAAAAGAAAAAAAAGAATAAAAAAGAGGGAAGAAAGTCCATGGAATTTATGGGACACAATTAAAAAACAATATCCACGTTATGAGAATGCCAGAAAGAGAATAGTATAGAAAGTATATTTGAAGCAAAAATGGCTGAAAACGTCCCATACCTGGGGAGTAAAATTAACATGACATATCCATGAGGCCAAAAGGACCCAAAATAGTTTGAACCTGAGTAGGATTATACTAAGATACATTATAACTAAACCGTCAAAAGTCAGACAAAGAAAGGTTTTGAAAGCAGCAAGAAAGAAGAAAGAAGTTACATACAAGGGAGCCACTATAAGACTATAAGCAGATATCTCAAAAGAAACTTTTCAGGCCAGAAAATAATGGAATTATATATTCAAAATATTAACAAAAAAACCTGTCAACCAAGAATCTATACCTAGCAAAGCTGTCCTTCAGAAATATTTTCTTGAATAAACAAAAGCTGAGGGAGTTCACCACTACTAGACCTGCCTTACAAGAAATGTTAAAGGGAGTTCTACTAATAATATTAAAAATATGCTAATACCATACAAACATATAAACGTAGAATAAAACTCACAGGTAATTGTAAATATATGGTAGTAAAACAACAAAATACTATATATAGTAAATATAAATAAAGTTAGACTCTGTAATATGGAAATGGTGGTGCATAACTTGCTTACACCTATACTTTAAAAGTTAAAAGAACAAAGTAAAAAATAACTATAAGTGCCAAAACTTGTGATTGGTTACACAATATAAAAATCATGTAAACTACAGCATCTATAACCTAAAACTTGATGGGAGAAGTAAATGTAAAAGAAACAGATTACCTGAATGGATGGAAAAAAAAAAAAACATGAGCCAATAATATGCTGCCTACAAGACACTCGCTTTAGGCTTAAAGACATGCAAAGACTGTATATGAAGACACAGAAAAATATTTCAAGCACATTGTAAAACAAAGCAGAAATCTCTATACTTATATCAGACAAATTAAACTAATCTAAACAGGTGAAAAAGAGACAAAGAAGGACATTATACAATGATAAGGGGGTCAAATCCATCAAGACAATATAACAATTCTAAATGTTTATGTATCCAACATCAGAGGACCTAAATATATAAAGTAAAAACTAAAAGAACTAAAAGACAAAATAAACATAAACATAAACACATTAATAGTTGTGGACTTTATATTTAAGTTTTTATTAAAAATCCAGTTAGTTAACACACAGTATAATATTAGTTTCAAGTGTACAACTTAGTGATTCAACACTTACATAAACACCCAGGGCTCATCACAAGTGCCCTCCTTAATCCCCATCACCTATTTAACCCAATCCCCACCCATCTCCCATCTGGTAATCATCAGTTTGCTCTCTATAGTTAAGAGTCTGTTTCTAGGTATGGTCTCTCCTTTTTCCCCCCTATTACTGTTTGTTTTGTTTCTTAAATTCCACATACCAGTGAAATCACATGGTATTTGTCTTTCTCTGACTGATTTATTTCCCTCAGCATAATACTCTCTTGTTCCATCCAAGTAGGTAAAAATGGAAAAATTTCATTCTTTATTTAAGGCTAACTAATATTTCACTGTATATATACATATCACTTCTTTATCCATTCATCATACAATGGACATTTGGGCTCTTTCCATAATTTGGTTATGGTTGATAATGCTGCTATAAACATTGGGGTACATGTATCACTGAATTGGGTAGAAGTGCAATACCTGGATGATAAGGTAGTTCTATGTTTAACTTTTTTAGGAACCTCCATACTGTTTTCCAGAGTGGCTGCACCAGTTTGTGTTCCCACCAACAGTGTAAACAAATGAAAATGAAAACACAAAGGTCAAAAACCTTTGGGATAAAGTAAAAGTGGTCCTCAGTGTATATAGCAATACAGGCCTACCTCAAGAAGCAAGAAAAATCTCAAATAAACAACCTAATCTTACACCTAGAAGAGCTAGAAAAAGTATAGCGAACAATGTCTACAGGTGGAAAAAGAGGGAAATAATAATGATTAGAGTAGAAATAAATTTTACAAAAACAAACAAACAAAAGAATAGATCAATAAAACCAGGTGCTGGTTCTTTCAAAAAGTTAATAAAATTGATAAACCTCTAGCCAGACTTATCAAAAGGAAATGAGAAAAGACTAAAAAAAAATAAATTCACTGATGAGAAAGGAGAAATAACCAACACCACAGAAATGTAAACAATTATGAGAGTATTATGAAAAACTATATGCAAACATATTGCAAAACATGGAAGAAATAGATAAATTCCTAGAAACATATGAACTACAAAACTGAAACAGGAAGAAATAGAAAATTTGAATAGACTGATAACCAGCAAAGAAATTGAATCAGTAACTCCAAATGTCCCAACAAACAAAAGTACAGGGCCAAATAGCTATCACAGGCGAACTCTACCAAACATCTAAAGAAGACTTAACTATTCTTCTCAAATTATTCCAAAAAATGCCTAGGAATTGAAGGAAAAATTCCAAATTCATTCTATGAGGCCAGCATTACCTTGATAACAAAAATATATAAAGACTCCACTGAAAAAGAGAAGAACAGGCCAATATCCCTGATCAACATGTATGCAAAAATTCTCAATAAAATACTAGCAAACCAAATAGAACAATCCATTTAAAAAATAATAAACCACAATCTAGTGGGACTTATTGCTCCGCTGAAAGGGTGGCTCAATATTCACAAATCAATCAACATGATACACCACATAAAGAACAGAAAGTATAAGCAGCATATGATCATCTCAATAGATGCAGAAAAAGCATTTGACAAAATACAGTATCCGTTTATGATAAAAAATCTCAACAAAGTAGGCTTAGAGAGAACATAATGTAATAAATGTCATATACCACAAACACACAGATAATAACATCCTCAATGGGGGAGAAACTGAGAGCTTTTCCTCTAAAGTCGGGAACAAGACAGGGATGCCCACTTGCACGACTGTTATGTAACATAATACTGGAAGTCCTAGCCACAACAAACAGACAACAAGAAATAAAAGACATCCAATTGGAAAGGAGGAAGTTAAACTTAACTACTCGGATGTGACATGATACTCTATATAGAAAATGTAAAAGACCCCACCAAAAATTTGCTAGAAATGATACATGAATTCAGTCATGTCATAGGATACAAAATCAACATATAGAAATCTGTTGCATTTCTATATATCAATAATGAAGCAGCAGAAATACAAACTCAGGAATTGATCCTATTTACGACTGCACCCAAAACAAAAGATACCTAGGAATAAGCCTACCTCAATAGTTAAAACATCTGTACTCTGGAAAGTATGAAACAATCCAGAAAGAAATTGAAGATGACACAAAGAAATGGAAAAGGATTCCATGCTCATGGATTGGAAGAACAAATGCTATGAAAATGTCTACACTACCCAAAGCAATCTACACACATAATATAATCCCTACCAAAATAACACTAGCATTTTTCACAGAGCTATAACAAACAATCCTAAAATTTGTATGGAACTAAAAAAGATTTCAAATAGCTAAAGTAAACTTGAAAAAGAAAAGCAAAGCTAAAATCATGACAATGCCAGGATCAATTTATATTACAAAGCTGTAGTGATCAAGACACTATGGTAATGGCACAAAAACAGACGTCTAGATCAATAGAACAGAATAGAAAACCCAAAATGAACCCACAGCTAAATGGTCAATTAATATTCAACAAAGCAGGAAAGAATATCCAATGAAAAAAAGACATTCTCTTCAACAAATGGTGTTGGGAAAACTTGACAGCAACATGCAAAAGAATGAAACTGGACCACTTTCTTACACTGTACACAATAATAAATTCAAAATAGATGAAAGACCTAAATGTGAGACAGGAAACCATCAAAATCCTAGAGGAGAACACAGGCAGTAACTTCTTTCCCATCAGCAATAGCAACCTCTTACTAGATACATCTCCTGAGTCAAGGGAAACAAAAGCAAACATGAACTATTGAGACTTCATTAGGACAAGAAGCTTCTGCACAGCTAAGGAAACAATCAGCAAAATTAAAAGGCAACCTACAGAATTGGAGAAGATATTTGCAAATGACACATCTGATAAAGGGTTAGTAACCAAAATATATAAAGAATATATAAAAATGAACAACCAAAAACATTTAATCCAGTCAACAATTGACAGAAGACATGAATAGACTTTTTTTTTCAAAGAAGTCATCCATATGGCCAACAGACACATGATCACTCATCATCAGAGAAATAGAAAGCAAAACTACAAGGAGATACCTTCTCACACTTGTCAGAATGGCTAAAATTAACAACTTAGGAAACAACAGGTGTTGGCAAGGATGTGGAGAAAGGGGAACCCTCTTACATTGCTGGTGGCCATGCAAACTGATGCAGGAAGTCTGGAAAGCAGTATGGGAGTTCCTCAAAAAGTTAAAAATAGAATTACTCTAATATCCAGCAATTGCACTATCAGATATTTACCTAAAGGATACAAAAATATGGATTTGAAAGGGTACATTTACCCCATTATTTATAGCAGCATTATCAACAGTAGCCAAATTATGAATAAAGCCCAAATGTCCATTGACTGATGCATGGATAAAGAAGGTGTGGTATATACATACAAGGGAATATTCCTCAACTATAAAAAAGAATGAAATATTGCCACCTGCAATGACATGGATGGAGCTAGAGAACATTATGCTAAGGGAAATAAGTTAGTCAGTGAAAGACAAATAATAGCATATGATTTCACTCATGTGGAATTTAAGAAAAAAAAACAAATCAACATGGGGGAAAAAGGAGTGAAGGAAACCATAAAATAGTTTCTTAACTATAGAGAATAAACTTAGGGTTGCTGCAGTGGAGGTTGGTGGGGGAATGGGTTAAGTTGCCAATGGGTATTGAGGAGGGCACATGTGGTGGTGGTTATTGGGTGTTGTATATAAATGATCAATCAGTAAGTTCTACAGCTGAAACTAATATTATGCTGTATGTTAACTAACTGGAAGTTAAATAAAAAAATGACTATCATCAATAGTGCTGCTATAAACATTGGGGTGCATGTGTCCCTTCGAAACAGCATACCTGTATCCCATGGATACATACCAAGTAGTGCAATTGCTGGGTCATAGGGTAGTTATATTTTTAATTTTTTGAGGACCCTCCATACTGTATTCCAGAGTGGATGCACCAGCTTGCATTCCCACCAGCAGTGCAAAAGAGATCCTCTTTCTCCGCATCCTCACCAACATCTGTTGTTACCTGAGTTGTTAATGTTAGCCATTCTGACAGGAGTAAGGTGGTATCTCATTGTGGTTTTTATTTGTATTTCTCTAATGATGTACTGTATGCTAACTAATTTGGATGTAAATTTAAAAAATAATATTAAATAAAAACTTGAAACTATCAAAAAATAAGGTTTACATAAAATGAAATAAATTGTCCTCTAAAGAAAAAAAAAGGAACTAAACTATAGTATCCTGATATAGGCACCCCCTGACAGTTTCCTTACTACCACTTCAAATCTTAATATGGCATTCCCAAAAGGTTCCAAAACAGATCTGATTTCAACTTTTCAGCATCCTCTAGGATTCCCTCAATTTGCTCTCATTCACCTAGATAGCTTGGAACTAGACCTTCTTGCAGGAAGACCTCAGCTTGAAGATACCTGGTATAACAGGAAGAAGAGGCAGATATCTTTGTTATACAGTCCTAAAGTCAGAAACTAATGAGAATTGCTTGCTTATAGTTTCACAGCTAGGAAGTTGCCAATATGGCCATAGATTCTATTTTTCTAAGTCCTCACCTAACAGTAATATATCTTGGTAATAGAACTTCTTCTAAATTTTAGAGAATAACTACCATGGACTGAATGCTTGTGTCATAGTTGAATTAATATGTTGAAACCTAATCACCAGTGTGATGGTGTTTTGAGGATGGGCTTTTGAGAGGTGATTAGGTCATGAGAATTGAGCCTTCATAAATGGCATTAATGTCCTTATAATAGAGAACCTAGAGAACTCCCTTGCCCCTTCTTCCATATGTGGACACAGTGAGAAGACAGTCATTTATCAATTAGAAAGCAGCCCTTTACCAGATACCAGCCCTTTGTCAGCACCTTGATCTTGGGCTTCCTAGCCACCATAACTGTGAGAAATAAATGTTTGTTGTTTAGTCCTCCCAGTCAATCGTATGTTTGTTATAGAAGCCCAAATGGACTAAGACATTTTCATGGACTACACTTCCCCAGGCTGCTTTGATTTCCCCAAATCTCAACTAAGAGAAAGGAGGGGCAAAACAATGCCCCAAGGTTCTCTGCAAACACGCTTTCCCATACAATCTAAGGTCAAGTTGGAGGAAGTGTGGTATAATATTAATAAGTGTACACACATTATGGTAAAGTTGATGGGTAATCTTCAGTCTTCTTTCAGTCAGCACTACAGGTATTTATTCTTCAACTACCCTGTGATAATTGTGGGCTTTTGAAATATTTTATTTGAATATAAAGGAGACCTGGGCTACCAGAGTTTCAATAATTTTCCAACTACAATGTCATATGTATAAGACAGTTTATGTGCCAGGGAATGTAAAAGTAGCTTTGCACTGATTGTGACATAATCATGTCACAGCTTTCCTGTGAAACAGATGTTACTAACCACATTATATAAATGAGGAAACTGTTAAACAGAGAAGTTATGCCACTTGCCTGAGTCCTCCCAAGTAGAAAGTGGCAGAACCTAGATTTGAATCCAGGCCTATCAGGCTCTAAGCCGATGCTCTTCATTGTTGTCAGACTGCCTTTCTTTAAAGAGATTACTATTCCAAAAAGTTGCTAAGCTTTTTCCTTTTAAGAGGTTCTTTTATATAAAACAAATTTAATTTTAAGTGTTCTGTCAGGAAAAAAAAATATAGATTGTAGAAAGGTAAAACATATGGGGCACCTGGGTGGCTCAGTCAGTTAAGTGTCCAACTTCGGCTCAGGTCATGATCTTGTGGTCTGTGAGTTTGAGCCCCGCATCAGGCTCTGTGCTGACAGCTTGGAGCCTGGAGCCTGCTTCAGATTCTGTGTCTCCTTCTCTCTCTGACCCTCCCCCACTCACACTCTCTCTTTCTCTCTCTCTCAAAAATAAATAAACATTAAAAAAGTTTAAGGTAAAACATAGGTTAACTTATTTTTAAGGAAGTTGTTGGTTTATGAAAAAATAAAAATTAAACTGCACTTTCAGGCTTCCAAATACTCTACACAGTTGAAATCATTAGGCTGTGTGGTAAAACAGAAAAAAAAATAACACATGATATATTTCTTACTTGGGATCCTGGTTCTGTCATGTACATACTAGCTGTGTGATCCTGGGCAAGTTACCAAAATATATATAAATTACCTATATGTTCAGAGTGGCCTATATGTCCAGAAGATTCAATGAGATCAGGTATATAAGGTGACTGATGATGCCTGGTATGTGGAAGACGCTCAACAGATGGTAAATGTTATTGTTATGGCTATTATTAAGAACAACACTAATGGGGTAAAGAAGTACAAAAGAGAAGGTAAATTAAAACTGGTTTGTGTGAGGATCTTAATAGTATGATTCATTGTTACTTTAAGCATGTTTTAGGAAAGAACAACACAGAAAAATGTGTAGATTCTCAATAGTAAATGAATACTAATGATGATGACAGAGTCCTCTTCTGTTAGGGCTAGGTGCCAGAGAGATTCTGCCTATACTCTGTTACTGCTTTTCATTTTGAAGCAGGGAGCTATAAGATGGAGGGAGTTAAGAGAATTTGGTTCCTTATATTGGTTGAGAATAGCCTGGAAGCACGTTAAGTCCAGATTTTTTAATTTTTTTGTATTATTTATTTTTGACAGAGAGAGAGAGAAAGAAAGAACACAAATGGGAGAGGGGCAGAGAGAGAGGGAGACAGAGGATCCAAAGCAGGCTCTGTGCTGACAGCAGAAAGCCCAAGGTAGGGCCAAACCCACAAACTTCAAGATCATGACCTGAGCTGAAATCAGAGGCTTAACCAGCTGAGCCACCCAAAAGCCCCTTAAGTCCAGATTATACTTAAATACTGTGGTTGAAAAAATCAAAGTGTCTAGCTATTAGCAAGGAAAAATAGCAAACATCCATGTCCTGCTATTCAAATTCACAGAAACATGTTTTTCAGAGAAATCTTGGTCTTAAGAGATGTTCTGAGGTGGGCTTTCACCTCTCTTTTGAGATTATTTGAAGCATATCTAAACAACTGAATATGTGAAGCAGTGTAGAAATAACACCTATTTTTACACAGGTTTGAAGTTGCTTTACATTTAAATCTGAATGTCTCTTCTTTATAAACATTTTTAAAACTTGATCAATATTCCACTTGATGTTTTAATAAAGTATTTACTTTTAGAAAAAGTAGTTGGCTGAGTTACTGCATACTGTGACTTCTCAGCCATCATCTCTTGGGGAAATGATTGACTTGCTTTGCCAGTTATGCATGGAAACCACCACTCATCTATTGACAGCTTCCAAAACTGCAAGTAAAAACCATCACAGGAATAATCTATGTTCAAGTGGATGAACCTAGTCAATTTAGTCTTATTTTAGTAATGGGAAATGCCATGCTTCCCATAAGACTAATAATTCCTGAACAAAATCATTTTAAGTGTCAGGAGAAAGCTTCCATGATTATATTCCATGGGAAAAAAACTAAGCAATTTAAACATGACAAAGACAGCATAACATTCGGCAAATAGTTGACCTCAAACTACCAATTTGAAGCAAAAAATCTCAAATTACTTCAAAGTGTGAGTTAAGTGATGGGGCACCTGGGTGGCTCAGTCAGTTAAGCAGCGGACTTGCTCAGGTCATGATCTTGCAGTTTGTGTTTTCGAGCCCCACATTGGGCTATGCACTGACAGTTAAGAACCTGGAGCCTGATTTGGATTCTGTTTCTCCCTTTCTCTGCTACTCCCCCACTCTTGCTCTGTCTCTGTCTCTCAAAATTAAATGAACATTAAAAAAAATAAAACAAAGAAACAAAACAAACAAAAAAAAAACACAGTATGAGTTAAGTGACACAGGCTTCATGTTTAACTGGATATCAAACACAGCTTTTTACACCAAAAAAAGCTTTTTAAAAATTTTATAAAATGAATGTATACATTACCTGGTAATTGTTTTGGTTTTGTGATAACTTCAATTGGTTTGATGATGCGAAATGTGAAGAAAAATTACTCCGTGATGGATTTGTATTACTGTACATCGTAGTAGCTACTGAATGCAATGAGGTCCGTGGTGTCAAATGGTAGTCTCTGCTTTGATAGAGTACATTGTCTGCCAAGTCTCTAATATTCACCATTTGTGAATTTGGCATATTTCTTCCTGGTCCAGGAAGTACTGTACTTTGGTTCTCTGCTCCAAGGGATCTGCCACTTTCATAAAATCTTGAGTAGCTTGGTATCTGTGCTCCCATCAATGCCAACTCTTCTTCTTTGGCATACTCATCATCAGCATCTCCAGTCTCCATTGCAATGGACAAACAAGTTCCTTCTGCTGAACTAGGCTTCTGTGGGGCATTTCCTCCCAGAATTCTCTGGGGGTAATCACTAACAGCCAATGAAAATACTTCACGGATTTCCAAGTTTTGCGTTCTACAGTAAGGGTCTCTAATAGGTGGCTTTTGCCCACATAAGTTTTGTGATGCTAGACTCATGTGTTCAGGCTTATATGACCTCTGAATTCCAACTGGTTCAATTTTGCAAGGTCGGTGGCACATAGATGGCTTTTGAGGTACCATCATCTCAGAGGCCTGCATTGAAGAGCTTCCATAGTTTTTCTTTGTGTGACTGTATACTGAATTTCCAGCATTTAGCACACTTGTCTGTCTTGACAAGATAATTGTTTTTTCACCTAAGAGCAGAGAAGCATTTTTACAGTGTGCTACTTGTCTTTGAACAGGAATGTGCAACTGAAACTCAGTATCATTTTTACTGGCAGTTTTCTGAATAGGAATTTTATGTGCTTCTGTAATTTGTGTATCTGAATGTTTGGTTGTCCCTTGCCTACTTGATGAACTTGCTGGACTGTATGCATCAGTTACAATGTCATCATTATTGGCAGATGTCCAAGAAGACTGTTGGCTTGACGGTCGAGTGATGTTAACTACATTTCTGACTGTAATGTCCGGAGCTGTCAAAGAGGTACTGGGAAGAGTTCCTGTTGTTGCTCCTGATTCAGAATTCTTACTACTCATTTTTCTTCTCTTATTGCCAACCCACGTCTGTAAGGATAAAAAATGATATTATAGAAATGTTTTTAACAAAAAAAGAAAAAAAACTTTCAATGTGATAAATTGTGTTCTCATTGTCATAGAACTAAAGCCTATAATTTTTTCAAACAAAAATATACAATAAAAGAAAAAGTAACTGAAGTATAAGGTCAAAAAAGTAAAAAATAAATAAAGTATATGGTCAGACATGTTCAAGAACTTGCACTCAATAACTATCTAAGAACTTTGATAATAGAATTGTATTACTGCTTCTGTCCTCAAAACCCATTCAATTAACCTGTAGCAAGAACCCTAAAAATGTTTACATCCCTTTTGTAGTAAATCCATTTCTGGGAATTTATCCTAAAAACAATCATATACAAAGTTATATGGAATTATGTCCATCATATATTTATTTATAATAGTGAGACATTGGAAGGATACTAAAGATAGGGTATTTAATGACATTGGAAAATGCTCATAATATTATTAAACAAATATATACTTGTAATCTTCATGTTTAACAATGTTATATGACTATATCACAACTTGGTTAATTTAATATTGCTAGATATTACTGGGTTATTTTTAGAAATATTCACTATTATAAATCATAATGAAGTACATGTCATTGTATATGCATCTTTGTGCTATTGATCCATTACAATGCTATCCTAGAAGGGAAAGTGTTTGATTTTTTGATATTTTCAAAGTACTGTCCAAGAGTTCCGGTTTCCCCACAACCTCATCAACATTTTACATTATCTTTTTGTAGTCTTTACTAGCCTAGGAGTTAATATAAGGTATATAATGCTATTTTCATTTGAATTTCTATGGTTACTGTATTACATTAATAAAATCACTTACCCATTAACTTTACTCATTTTTATATTGGGATATTTGTCTTTTTAAATTGATACAATGGAATACTGCTTGGCAATGAGAAAGAATGAAATCTGGCCACTTGCAGCAACATGGATGGAACTGGAGGGTGTTATGCTGAGTGAAATAAGCCAGGCAGAGAAAGACAGATACCATATGTTTTCACACATATGTGTATCTTGAGAAACTTAACAGAAGACCATGGGGTTGGGGAAGGGGAAAAAAAAGTTACAGAGAGGGAGGGAGGCAAACCATAAGAGACTCTTAAGGACTGACAACAAACTAAGGGTAGATGGGGGTGGAGGAGAGGGGAAAATGGGTGATGGGCAGGAAGGAAGGATGTTGGGATGAGCACTGGGTGTTGTATGGAAACCAATCTGACAATAAATTATATTAATAAATAAATAAAATAAAAATAAAAGCAATTTTCTACTAGAAACAGCAACACTTTGTCACAAGTTGCAAATATTTTTCCCGCTTTGTCATTAATTCATGGTAGTTATTTCCCTCTTTATACTTTACATACCAAATAAAATTTTTTTAATGTTTATTTATTTTTGAGACAGAGACAGAACATGAGCAGGCGGGTGGGGAGAGAGAGAGGGAGACACAGAATCCGAAGCAGGCTTCAGGCTCTGAGCTGTCAGCACAGAGCCCGATGCGGGGCTCAAACCCACCAACCATGAGATCATGACCTGAGCCATAGTCGGACGCTCAACCAACAGAGCCACTTAGGCGCCCCACATACCAAACTTTATATAGTGAGTGTATATTATTTTTATAAATGAAAAAAATATCATTAATAAAAATAATATAAGAGGTTGGCATTTAGTATTTGATTACAAAATATGCACTTTCATATAACTGATTTGTTGTAACAATCTAGTATTATACTGAATTATGATTATGCAATAAGAAATATGTAATAAGAAATATTACATTCCCTAATGTGATCAGCAAACTTTATAATTATTTCAAAATACATACCATACTATAAACTACCAAAACACATTATTCTATTATGAATTAAAGAAAAAATAAGTAAGTGAAACATTAAATCAACTAGCCTTGCACAAACATGGTGCAGGGTATATTTGGTTAACTTTTAGGTGATTTGTTTTTGACGACCACAAAAATTACTCAGTTTTTAATGTTTATACAATCTACATTAAAGTTTCTATAATACTATAAATAACATTTTTTTTAATTTTTTGTTTATTTTTTGGGAAAGGGCAAGCCAGGGGAGGGAGCAGAGAGAGAGGGAGAGAGAAATCCCAAACAGGCTCCATACTGTCAGTGCCAAGCCTGACATGGGGCTTGAACTCACGAACAGTGAGAGCATGACCGAAGTTGAAACCAACAGTCGGACGCTTAACCAAGTGAACCACCCAGGCACCCCTAGAATACCATAAATAAAAGCTAACATGTATTGGATCCTCACTATGTGTTTACATTTTTATTGGCTTCTTTGATTATTTTCCTAATTGTATAAATAAAAACACTGATGTTCAGAAATATTAGGTAGCTTATAAAAGGATATCCTGTCAGCAAGTGGCAGAGCAAGGATTCAAAATAAATTTCACTTGACCTCAAAGCACATTCTCCTTCCACTATGGCAAGAAACTCCCGAAATTTTCATCTTTCTTGGCCATTTTACTTTTATAATTAGTATTTTTCTAACAAGAAAATATTCCAGAGATGTAGATGCTCTACTTTGCTTCACATGAGGCTGTCGGAATTTTAAACTCACTATGATTTAGTTTTACTGAATAGCAGAGGTGTAAACTACAAGCAAAATGACAAATAAATATAAATATCAAAGGAGAATGAAAAGGATTTAAAGAATAGAGTAGAAAAATGAAGGGATTTAAAGTATATACTCAAAAGAAATATTTAAATAGAAATATTTTTGGATAAATATAATTTCAGTGTATGGTTCAAAAAGGTGAATTTTACAAATGTTAAAAATAAGTTACTGTGTTATGGCTTTTTAAGTATGAAAAATGTGCATGTGAAGAATTATGCATTTGTTCATAATTTTTACAAAAATTTATAAGAATTACATTTTAAGTCTTTCAGTGGGAAAGCATAGTGAATTTGTAAAATTTGAATTCAAGAACTATTACATCCGGAAAGCAGCTCTGGGCAATATTTCTAAGAAAACAAATAAATGTTCTCATTACTATAAATACCTTAATACAGGAAGTTTAAGAATGATCTTAGTGTATTGCAAATTTATGGCTTATTTTAATAGTTTTACTGTTCATTATATATATTATACATAGAAATATATACATATACCATATACAGTTGCTTATAGAGTTTATTAGATATTTATATTATGAACCCCTCAAAAAAGTAAAATGTAGTAGAATATCATGTGCATATGAAGATTAGCTAGCTAACAAACTCACTTGTCAAGAACACAGCCAACATAGATATTACAAGATACATGTACCTTACTAAAAGCACAACCCTTGCCCTTAAAACACACTTTCTCCTATTTTATACATGATTTCACCAAATATAGTATTCTACTCTATAGCAAATCAGAAATAAAAAAAGTAGGCAGAACATTGGTATAGAGATTGCAATTAGAGGCAACTTGATGGCACCAAAATTAAGAATGCCCATGAAATTTTACTCACCAAAAATAAGAAAGGAAGAACATAACAGAATTAATGTGAGAAATAATTAAATGCTTTGGGGTACTTTAGTGAAGAAGAAAATCACCCCATATAGCTTACCATGTAGTGAGCAGTATTATTTTATACCACAGTACAATAATTCATTTCCATAATGAAACTCTGGGTCAAAAGTAAGGTTTCATATTTTCAATATTTTCCATTGAAGTTAAAGTAGGAAAGTGTATACTTAAGAAATATTTAAAAAATTCTGAAAATAAATTCATTGCCTGAGCATTCCCAATAACTAAATTAAATTTTACTTAAAGTTATTCATTTACAGGATACAAAATTTACCAATGCTTATAGGCTATAAATTATTCTCATTCAAAATGACTCATTGGAGAAAGAGAAAATAATGGATCAAACAAAACCGATATGATAAGAATTTGGGAAAACTAACAAAACAATACTACAGAAAGAAAAAAAGAATGAAAGAAAGAATGAAAGAAAGAAAGGAAGGAAGGAAGGAAGGAAGGAAGGAAGGTGAAAGAAAGAAAGAAAGAAAGAAAGAAAGAAAGAAAGAAAGAAAGAAAGAAAGAAAGAAAGAAAAAGACATTAGGTCACCAATTCTTGGTGTCCATAAAATTCTCTTTCAGTTCTCTCTTTGAAATTCACGGTCTCCAAACAGGTTTTTTTTTTGTTTTTTCTACATACCTCCTTCTTTGGTTTCCTTGTTCCATTACTCTACTATTTATTTTTGCATGGACTTAATCTTTTAAGTTCATTTTACATTAGGATCAGGTTCTTAGTACCATGGGATTTGAGGGTTTTTTTGAGGAAAACACAACAAATACTATATTAAAAATAATAAAGAAAAGTCTCTTTCAAGTAGAATATTGGAGTAAGATATTGAAGGCAGGGGAGGTCATGGAATGATGAGTCTATAAACAACTCCTTTCTCCTCAGATGGGAAAAAGCAACCAAAATTGTGTTGGAATTTAGATTAGGAAGACTGAATTTCTGTATGATTTACACTCTTCTAGAACAAAAATAATCTGTTTTACACAATTCCTTAAAACTTAAATAATATTTTACTCGTAAGCTTACAATCTAGGAGTTTACTTCTCTCATTCTCATTGTTTTAGATTCCATACCATTTGGATCATAAATATAAATCTTTGTATTTCAGCACTCTCAATATACAAGTACAAATAAGTTATTAGAGGAAGATTGCAATAACAAATTGGAAATATGAAAGGTAACATAGTCCACAAACCAGCTGTTTGAGAAGGCTTTTCACTTTAAAGTAATGATAAAATAGAAGGAAAAAAGAAAACAGTTACTCCAAGAAAAAAAAATGAGTTTATACTTATAAAATGCAATTTCATAAATCTGAAATATTACCCATTTATCCTTTCTAAGGCAATTAAACATTTTTCTCTGAGGTTTACTAAAGGGAAATAAAGATTTGAATTTACTAAAAGGACAACCTTGACCTTAAAACATACTTTCTCTCAGGGTGCCTCGGTGGCTCAGTTGGTTAAGCGTCAGACTTCTGCCTAGGTCATGATCTCATAGTTCCTGAGTTCCAGCCCTGTGTTGTGCTCTCTGCTGACAGCTCAGACCCCAGAGCCTGTTTCAGATTCTGTGTCGGAGTCTCTTTCTCTGCCCCTCCCCCACTCATTCTCTGTCTCTCTCTGTCTCCCTCTCAAAAATAAATATTTTAAAAAATTAATAAAAAAAATACTTTCTCTCATTTTATACACAATTTTACCAAATCTGGTACAAAAAACCATTAAATAGTATGGGTTCTATCATAAAGAAAATCAAGCTGTAAATTCAAGTAGGGAATTCAGAGCTACCAATAGGACTATTTCTAGTTCTTACAAAAATCGGAATAAGATGGTTGATCTCATCAGATAAAAAACAGTTATCATGTGATATTTCCATCCTATAATTTAGGAGTTCAAAGGTGAATACATCTTCTAGTCGTTAAAAAATAGATTTTCCAAAGAATTCTGCTTATCACGAGATTTTTATCTTTAGGGTCTTTTGAAGGGTCCTCCAAAAGAAAAATGGACTTAAAAACAGGTGTGCCTTTTCTTTGCCAAATTAGCTTAATGAATGACAAGAAATGGAAAGTTGCCAATCTTTGAATTCCTAAGGTATCTTTGAATTCCTAAGTGTCTGTAGCATATTCAGACAAACATGAAAGGACCTATAGAATCTGTGACTAGCTCTGTTAGATTTATCTCTTGTCTCCTCTCTATCACCTTCTCATTGCCATTCACAGAAGTTTAGGGGCTCTGATTTATTTTATTTTATTTTACTTTATTTTATTTTATTTTATTTTATTTTATTTTATTTTGTATGTATTTATTTTATTATAATTTTTAATATTAAATTTATTGTCAAATTGGTTTCCATATAACATCCAGTGTTCATCCCAACAGGTGCCCTCTTCAATGCCCATCACCCACTTTCCCCTCCCTCCCACCCCCCATCAACCTTCAGTTTATTCTCAGTTTTTAAAGTCTCTTATGGTTTGGCTCCCTCCCTCTCTAACTTTTTTTTTCCTTCCCCTCCCCCATGGTCTTCCGTTAAGTTTCTCAGGATCCACATAAGAGTGAAAACATATGGTATCTGTCTTTCTCTGTATGACTTATTTCACTTAGCATAACACTCTCCAGTTCCATCCATGGGGCTCTGATTTTTACAACTGAATAACTATGGTTGTGATAAAGGAAAACTTCCTCCCTGGGATTTCTTGTTCCTTACGCATTAGGTTACCCATTAAAATGCATGTATTTTACTTAGAAAAAAGGGGGCGGTATTCATTAAAAAGGCCAGGTTTTCCTAAAAAGACAAAAATGCTGAAATTAAAAATGCCTGATGACAAACCTTCTCTACTGCGCCACCACAACTGTTATTGTTACGGGCTAACAGGTAGTTAATAAAGCTAAAGTACTGACATTTTCAGCTATGAAAAAAAAGGGCCTGATGAAAAAAATTCAAGTACACGAAGAAAATAGCTAGGTACACTATAGCCCCTTGGTAGATGCCTGTTTTACTGATACCATTTTGGTGGGTTATGTCCAGATTAATTCTGGGTTTAAAGCAGGCATAGGATAAACAAGTAATCTTAAATGTATTCATTAGTTCAAAGGACTGGGATTTTTTTAGAGGTATGTTTACAATGCAAAAGTTTTAGTGTTCTCAAGGTGTTTACAGAAACACATACTAAATGATTACTTATATTTTTTTTAAAAAAGTAGTATTTTTACACCAGGAAAATGAAACTGTTTATAAAGTTAATGACTTCACTCTGTGAAGCAATTATCACTTACAATAAAAAGCTATAAATTCAAGAGTTAAGACCTCAATACTTACCCTGACTACACTGAAGTCCAGCTTAGTCTCCTGTGCACACTGTAATATGAGCTGAAAGCAATTTTTACTTTGATTTGTCATTCCATTTTCGTAATAACGCTGTAAAATCCTTTGTTGTTCTACAGTAAATACAGAACGCAGATTCATCTAAAAATAAAAGAAGATACTCTGAAAATTGGAATAAAAATTGGGTATACGCAAAATTTGTATGCTTTTGTTTTTTTGATAAAGTTTCAGTGCTTTGAAGCTGCAAGATTCATTTAAGTGAACTAATTCCCAGCAATGGGCAATAATTTGTGTGCTAAAGGGAGACAGGTTATAATGGAAAATTATATATAATGAAAACACTTATTAAATTTGTTCCTCAAAACTAACTTTAAAGACAAAATAAAAGAAAGAGAGAGAGGAAAACCTTTATCTAGTTAGTGTCAGTCCATGGGGAAATAAAGTTCTTTCAAAGAAATAAATATTTATGTCTAGTAAAGACAGAAATGGTGGTACCCATACATTCATGGTCAATTATCAACAGAAACACTCACTGTTCTTTGTCAAACAAGGCATCTGACACATGTCTTACAACCAGAAACTATGGTGTGAAACAAAGGGGTGCTTTTATTTTTCCTCTTTCTTGAATAAAGGGGTTCATTTTATATATTAAAACAGAACCTCTCTTAAAAAGCTTAAAAATAAACAAAGTGTTGGTGACTAAAAATATCTTTGCTTTAGGCAATACTAACAAAAATAATTATTTTTAATCATGATAGTATATAAATCAAAATTCAAAATCATGTGAATTTTACTAAAAACAAACCATGTAAAAACTACATAATTTTAATTAAATTGACACCATCATAATTATACAAGAGAAATGTTAATAATGCATTTTATCCTTCCTATAAATATGCAATGTGTTTAATATTAAGAGAAAACCTGTAAATCTCACAAATAAAAGGCAGTGCAAACTCTTTTTTTTCTTTTAAAGAGGATGAATTCTAGTAGTGCATTTTATAAAGAAGAACTCTTGTAGTTAGATTAAGGCAACTTCAGGTTCTTATTAAAAGTGGTCACACTGAAATTGTTATTCCTAAAAGTTTACAGAAAGAACATCCTTTCTAAGGAAATTGCCCCTTTAAAATTAGGAAAATAGCAACAACAAAAGCACTATAAGCCAAACCAAACAGAAATCATTCTAGTATACTGGATATGGAAACAATTTAGTACATTGACATGTAAATAAAAATAATTTTCTTTCTTCTGGATATGTTGAACAATTAAGGCAGTCTCACAAAGAAATTAAAAAGTCATATAGCCATCTATTGCTATTTGTATACCTGACTTTTTTCCATCTCTATCTAATGTTAAGAAATCTAATTAGATAAAATCAGATGCAGAGAGGACACAGGAAAGATGGAGTAGAGTTTCTCCCTGAAACTTTCAGGAACAACAACTCCACTAACTTTCTGAAGGGGATCTGATTCTGCAATGTAACCAAACTTTCATGGATGTTTGGACCAGAGGGTAGTGATGGTATCCATCAAAGCAACATTTGCTATCATGGTTGTCAGCTTTCAGAGCAATGTGAAATTCCTTCTCCTAAATAATTCAGCTACAGTCAGGAGAGGAACCAGAAGGTAGAGGGCAAATACCTAAAATATGTTAGCTGGTATGGATTTAGAAGCAAGGTATTTTGGAATGAGTTCTCAGGAGGGACATAAACTTCAATTCACTAATGCGTAATCAGGGTAATGGCTCTGATCCTTCTCTGAAGTGCTATAACTACAAAAATAAAAATTCCTAGAATGCAAGATATGGGTGATCCTCAAGTGTGATGATAACTGCTGTAAAATTTAGGCATGTTTTCCTATTGGCTGGCTACAACTTTTAAATTTACTCAAGTATGATATAAGCATTAAAAAGTATAGCAGGTTCTTCCTCACTTATACCAATAGCCAAATGTAGATCTGAGTACTAAACAGACTCCTGGAGTCTACAATTCTGACAACAAACAATGCTTTGACCCTTCTGGTTTTTCCCTTAAACTCATAGCAATAGCAAGAAGGCCACTTTGATCAGAAGATCTAATGTTTTTCTTTCAAATTATAGGACATTCATTATTTATCACAACAACTAGATAAAGGCTTATCCACAAAATAACTTGTCATAATCTTTATGTACCCTAGTTATCTTGGTCTATTAAGTGGCAAGATATTGAATGACTGCATAGCCAAAGTTACTAATCATTTACACAAAAATCAGGAAAAGAGTTGTAAAAACCTTCATTTTAAAAGTTGGGTTCTTATTTATGTGCAAATAAAATGGCAAGCAATTGTCTTCGTGGAAATTGAGGTCTGTTGGGTTGAAGTAGGGAGGGTAACTGAATTGAGGGATTAAATACTGAAATAACAAGTAATTTAGCTTTACCCCAGGATTTCCTAATCTATTACTCTGCAATGTGCCACTCACTCAGCATATGCCAGCCCATAGGAATGAGATGACCTGTCTTCTACATTTAGCTCCACTGTGGACTATTAAGTAAATCACTTAATTTCTATGAGCCTCTATTACCTAGTTTGTAAAATGCTAGAATATATGACATGTTCTACCTACCAGTCTGGGTTTTTACAAATAATTTACAATATGTAAATTCATTTTCTTAAGTTGTAAAACATGTTACAGTTGTAACATATTTATATTTTTAAGTATGAGTGGGCCCTTCAACTTATCTATCATATTCAGGTATGGGGTTTCTCAGGTTGCTCTCAGCTTTATGATTCAGTTGTTTAATGAAGATCCTTAACCACTGAAAGGATTATGCTCAATACATTCTATTCAAACAAGCAGAGCAATGAGTAAAATGTTTTAAATTTATTGCTTCAGGAGTACTTGAAAAATGAATCTTCTAAGAATGAATTCCCTTTAGCAGTTCCTCATTGCTTAGGCCATATTTTCACATGGAAACATCTCAGATGAACTGCTACATAACATTGTCCTTACATATCTGATTTCATATATAAAGCCAGCTCTAATAATGCCCTAATAATGTCTTAACTGGTTGAAAAGTACTAAAAACTTTTACTGATAAGTAATCATTCTCAGAAATCTGATTCTAAAGATGAATTGAGTCCATAACATCATCACCAAGTCAAATATAACACATTCTTTCCAACATTAAAATTAGAATTTTAGATAAACCACTGATTTTTTTGTTTGTTTGCAAAGAGTTCCGCCTAGGTTAACAAAACACTTTGAATGTCTTTAATTTGGCCAATATGTCTCTATTAGCATTGTTCTTCTTATCCATTATTATTATTCACTTTTAAATTTATATATAGTAAATTTCACTCTTTGATATACAGTTTTAAGAGTTAAGACAAACATATGCAGTAATGAAACCACCACCACAACCAAGATACAAAACAGATCACTCACTCAAAAAAAAAGCTCCCTTATACTGCCTCTTTATAAATAATTCTCCAGCCACCCCAGCCCCAGCAGCAACTAATCTGGTTCTATAATATTAACTTTTCAAGAATGCTATATAAATGGAATAATAGAGTATGTATTCCTCTTAGACTAATATCTTCCACTTAGCATAATGCATTTGAGATTTATCTGTTGTTGTCTGTATCAGTAGTTTTCTCCTTTTTATTGCAGAGTAGTATTACATTGCATGAAATGTACCACAGTTTATCCATTCATCCACTGGAGGACATTTGAGATATTCCAAGTTCTTGGCTATTATTAATAAAGTCAATAAAAACATTTGTATGCAGGTTTTTGTCTGCAAATGTCTTTCCATTTCTTTTGAATAAATACCTAGGAGTAGGATTTCATATGATAAGTATATGTTTAACTTTATAAAAACTACTAAACAGTTTTCAAAAGTGACTGTAAAACTTTGCTTTTCACACCAGTATTCTATGTGTTTCAGTTTTTTTCACATTCTCACCAGCATTTATTGTCATTAGATATTTTAAAAATTAAATACAACTGCACTTATGATCCAGCAATTTCGTTACTAGGCATTTACCCAAATAATACAAAAATACTAATGAAGGGATACATACATGCCCATGTTTATAGCAGTATTATCTACAATATCCAAATTATGGATCAGTCCATCGACTGATGAATGGATAAAGAGGTTGTGGTATAAATATTCAATAGAATATTACTCAACCACAAAAAGGAATTAAATCTTGCCATATGCAATGACATAGATGGAGCAAGTGAGTATTATGTTGAGCAAAATAAGTCAGTCAGAGAAACACAAATACCACATGACTTCACTCATATGTGGAACTTAAGAAACAAAATAAATAAGAAAAGGCTAAAAAAAAGAGAGAGAGGGAGGCAAACCAAGAAAGATACTCTTAACTATAGAGAACAAACTGATAGTTAACTGAGAGGAGGTGGGTGGTGGGCTGGGTAAAACAGGTGATGGGGATTAGGAAGTGCACTGGTGGTGAGCACCAGGTGTCATATGAAGTGTTGAATCACTAAATTATACATGTGAAACTAATATTACACTACAGTTCAACAGGAGTTTAAATAAAAACTTAAAAAAATAAGAAATAAATAAAATAAATAAAAATTAGCCATTCTAATAGGTGTATAATCATATGTTATTATTGTGGTTTTAATTTGTATTTCCCTAGTGAGTAATGAATTTAAGCATTTTTAATATGCTTATTTGCCATCTACATATCTACTTTGTAGAACTATACAAATATTTTGCAAATTTTTAATTGGATTTTTTCTACTTTTTACTGAGTTTTTAGGAATCATTACATATTCTACATACAAGTATTTTGTCAGAAATATGATTTGTAAATATTTTCTCCCTGCTAGTAGCTTGTCCATTTTATTTTATTAAAATAAAGTGTATTTCAAAAAAAAAATATTGTGAATTTCACAGTAAAGTTTTTAATCTTGATGAAGCCCAATTTATCAGTTTTTTTTTCTTTTACAGATTGTGCTTTTGTTTTTAGTGTTATATCTGATAAACCTTTGTCTAGCACAAGGTCACAGAAATTGTTCCCATGTTTTCTTCTAGTAGTTTTATATTTTTCCATTTCACATTTAGGTTTATGGTCCGTTTTGAGATCACCTTTGTAGAGGTGTGAAGTACAGGTCAGTTTTGTGAGCTTTTTTTTCTGGCTATGGATATTTAATTATTCCAGCACCATTATTTGAAGAAACTTTTTTATTGAATTGCTTTTTCATCTTTGTCAAAAATCAATGGACTATATATATCTGTGGGTCTATTTTGGGACAATCTTTTCTGTTCCATTGATCTATGTGTCCATTCTTTCATCAAAACCACACTGTCTTAATTATTGAAGCTTTACAGTGACTCTTTTTTAATTTAAGTAGAGCTGACATATTAGTTTCAAGTGCACAATGATTCAACAATTACATACATTATAAAATGCTTACCACAAGAAGTGTAGTGAACATGTGTCATCACACACTTATCACAATATTATTTACTATAATCCCTAAGCTATACTTTTCAGCCACATGCCTTATTTATTTTATAACTGGAAGTTTGTACTTACTTCCTTTCACTCATTTTGCCTGTCGCCCATCCTCCTCTCCTCTGGTAACCACTACTTTGTTCTCAATATTTGTGAGTCCTTTCTAATTTTATTATTGTTGTTTGTTAATTTGTTTTGTTTTTTAGATTCTACATATAAGTGAAATTATGGCATTGTCTGTCTCAGTCTGATGTATTTCACTTAACATAATATGTTCTAGGTCCATCCATGTTTTCACAAATGACAAGATTTAATTATTTTTATGGCTGAGTAATATTCCATTGTGTATATATACTACATCTTCTGTATTTATTCATCTATCAATGATACTTGGGTCACTTCCATATCTAGCCACAGCAATCCGGGAAGAAAAAGAAATAAAAGACATCCACAGTGGTAAAGAAGAAGCTAAAATGCCACTATTTGCAGACAGTATAATACTATACATATAAAACTCTAAAGAATCCACAAAAAACTACTGTAAGTAACAAATGAACTCAGTCAAGTTGCAGGATACAAAATTAATATCCATAAATGGGCTGCATTTCTATATACTGATAACAAAGTAGCAGAAAGAGAAATTAAGAAAACAATTTCATTTACAATTGCCCCAAAAGAATAAAATACCTAGGAATAAACTTATCCAAGGAAGTGAAGGATCTGCACTCAGAAAACTATAAAACACATATGAAAGAAACTGAAGGGGGAGGCACCTGGGTGGCTCAGTCGGTTAAGCATCCAACTTCAGCTCATGTCATGATCTCACAGTCTGTGAGTTTGAGCCCCACATAGGGCTGTGTGCTGGCAGCTCAGAGCCTGGAGCCTGCTTTGGATCATGTGTCTCCCTTTCTCTCTGCCCCTCCCCACTTGCACTCTGTCTCTTTCTGTCTCTCAAAAATGAATAAATGTTAAAAAATAAATAAAAAGAACCTGAAGGGGACACAAACAAATGGACATATTCCATTCTCATTGATTGGAAGAACTAATATTGCTAAAATGTTTATATTACCCAAAGAAATCTACAGATTCAATAAAATCCCTATCAAAATACCAATAGAGTTTTCTGCAGACCTATAATAAATAGTACTAAAATTTGTATGGAACCTCAGAGACTCTGAACAGCCAAAGCAACCTTAAGAAATAACAATAATGGTGAAGCTATCACAATTCCAGATTTCAAGGTATAGAACAAAGCTGTAGTCATCAAAATAGTATGGAACAGAAACAGACAAATAAATAAATGAAACAAAATATAGAGCCCCCAAATAAACTCACACTTATGTGGTCTATTAATCTATGATAAAAGAGGAAAGAATATATATTAAGGAAAAGAGAGTCTCTTCAATAAATGGTTATGGGAAATCTGGACAGCTACATGCAAAATAATAAAACTGGACCACTTTCTTACACTTTACACAAAATAAACTCAAAATAAACTAAAGAACTAAATGGGAGACATGAAACCATAAAAATCCTAGAAGACAACATAGGAAGTAATGTCTTTGACATTGGCAGTGGCAATACTTTTCTAGACATGTTCTCCATGCAAAGGAAACAAAAGGAAAAACATATTACTGGGATCGCATAAGAATAAAAGTTTTTGCACAATGAAGGAAAACATCAATAAAACAAAAACGCGCTTTGCTGAATGGGAGAAGATATTTGCAAATGATATATCCAATAGGGGGTTAATATCCAAAATACATAAATAACTTATACAACTCAACACCAATAAAACAAATGTTCCTCCAGTTGCTTTTAATATTTTATTTTTTCTCTAGTATGTATTCAAGTTGACTTTTTCTTCTGCTGTGGTTAATCTGCTGTCAAAAATATCCAGTGCGTTTGTCATTTTATGTACTTTATTTTGTCTCTATAATTCAATTTGGATCTTTTAATAAATCATTTTCTTTTGCATCAGGCTTGTGCTTTCCTCTACCTCCTTTTTTTATTTAAATTTTATTTAACATACCATGCAATATTGGTTTCAGGAGTGGAATTCAGTGATTCATCACTTACATACAACACACAGTGCTCATCACAATTGCCCTCCTTAATACCCAACATGCATCTAGCCCATCCCCTGCCCACATCCCCTCCAACAACCCTCAGTTTGTTCTCTATGGTTTTTACCCTCCTTCCACCCATAGTTTGTTCTCTATCATTAAGGGTCTCATGTGGTTTGTTTTCCTTTCTTCTCTTCCCCCTACATTCCCATATGCTGATTTGTTTTGTTTCTTAAATTCCACTAGATTTAAATCATATGGTATTTGTCTTTCTCTGATTGACCTATTTCAGTTAGCATAATACATTCTAGCTCAATCCACATCATTGCAAATGGCAAGATTTCACTTTTTGATGGCTGAGTAATATTCCATTGTTTATATATGTGTGTGTGTGTGTGTGTGTGTGTGTGTGTGTACCATATGTAAATACATGTGGTATACATATATACCACATCTTCACATCTTCTTTATCATTCATTAGTTGACAGACATTTGTTTAGGCTCTCTCCATAGTTTAGCTATTGTTAATAATGCTGCTATAAACATTGGGGGTGCATGTACCCCTTTCTTGGCTACCTATTTGAACATAGAGAATACAGTTATCACAGATGTTTTAATATTCTTCTTTACTAATTCTATAATCTATTATTTTCGTTCTGTTTTATAAATGCTTTTTCACCACACTAAACCTCTATTTACTATTGCTTGCCAGGCATAGTAGTTTTTCATTTATTGGTAGATATTGTGCAGTTTCTTATTGGGTACTGGATGTTTTTGTATTCTTTAAATAATTTTGGGCTTTTTTTCTGGGATATATTTATGTTACTTGAATTTTTTTTTTATTCTTTTAAGGTTTCATTATGTTAGGCACGTCAAGAATTGCCTATAGTTCAGAGCTAATTTGTCCCATTACTGAGTCAATATCCTTTTTAGGACCTTCCTAGGTGCTCCATAAAATATGAGGTTTTCCAGTCTGGCTGTTGGAACATAAACACTTTTGGGTCCTATGTGAGCCCTGAGAATTTTTTGCTTTTTCTTTACTAGTGGTTCTTACCTTGTCTTCAATATTTTCTTAACACACTAGAGTTGATCAGTATTTAGCCAAAGACTTGACAGGTCCCTGTACAAATCTCCATAACTTTCTCAATGTGCAGTTTTCATCTGTCTGTGAGCTTTCTCCTCTCCATTATTCTGTCCCTTTGTCTTTCCTTAACTTTGTCCCCTTAACTCAGAGAGACTTCCAGCCTGTTTGGCTTCACTTTCCTTTTGTTGTGATCTGGACATTTTCTCCAGGCAGTGAGTTGAGACACTCATAGGCTAGTCTTATTTCCCTTCTCTTAATAATAATGGTCTGGTGCTGTCTTTTGTTGAATAGCTGAAATCCATTGTTTCATATATATTTTTATTTATTTTTTGTTTTAGGTATTTAAGATAAGAGTGTAAATTCGATTCCTGTTACTTCACCATGGCCATAAGCAGAGATTCAAGTGGCCTTTAGGAGTGGTGGAGTGTGAACGCTGTTATGAATCAGGATATATCTATGTAGTTAACCTCTTGGACTCAGTTTCTTCACCTGGAAAATGGGGTTATAAAACCATTCCTACTCTTCTTCACTCCACTTGCATTCTGTCTCAAATGAATAAGTTTCAAAAAATAAAAAATAAAATAAGTTAAAAAATACACTACAAGAAAAAATTACAGATTAATATCCTTGATGAGCACAGATGCAAAAAATCCTCAACAAAATATTACAAACCAAATTCAGAAATACAATAAAAGGACCATTCACCATAATCAAGTGGCATCTATTCCATGGATGCAAAGATAGTTCATAACAATGTGATATAATACATTAACAAAATGAAGGATAAAAATCATGATAATCTCAACACTGTAATGCAGAAAAAACATTTGACCAAATTCAGCATCCATTTATGATAAAAATTCTTAATAAAGTGGGTATGGAAAGAATACACCTCAACATAATAAAGGCCATATATGGCAATTCCACAGCTAACATCATACACAATAGTAAAAAGCTGATAACATCATCCTCAATGGGGAAAAACTGAGAGCTTTTTCCCTGAGATCAGGAACACCACAGGGATGTCCACTCTCACCGCTGTTGTTTAACATAGTGTTGGAAGTTCTAGCATCAGCAATCAGACAACAAAAGGAAATCAAAGGCATCAAAATTGGCAAAGATGAAGCCAAGCTTTCGCTTTTTGCAGATGACATGATATTATACATGGAAAATCCGACAGACTCCACCAAAAGTCTGCTAGAACCGATACATGAATTCAGCAAAGTTGCAGGATACAAAATCAATGTACAGAAATCAATTGCATTCTTATACACTAACAATGAAGCAACAGAAAGACAAATAAAGAAACTGATCCCATTCACAATTGCACCAAGAAGCATAAAATACCTGGGAATAAATCTAACCAAAGATGTAAAAGATCTGTATGCTGAAAACTATAGAAAGCTTATGAAGGAAATTGAAGAAGATATAGAGAAATGGAAAGACATTCCCTGCTCATGGACTGGAAGAATAAATATTGTCAAAATGTCAATACTACCCAAAGCTATCTACACATTCAATGCAATCCCAATCAAAATTGCACCAACTTTCTTCTTGAAACTAGAACAAGCATCCTAAAATTCATATGGAACCACAAAAGGCCCTGAATAGCCAAAGGAATTTTGAAGAAGAAGACCAAAGCAGGACGCATCACAATCCCAGACTTTAGCCTCTACTACAAAGCTGTAATCATCAAGACAGCATGGTATTGGCACAAAAACAGACACATAGACCAATGGAATAGAATAGAAACCCCAGAACTAGACCCACAAACGTATGGCCAACTACTCTTTGACAAATCAGGAAAGAACATCCAATGGAAAAAAGACAGTCTCTTTAACAAATGGTGCTGGGAGAACTGGACAGCAACATGCAGAAGGTTGAAACTAGACCACTTTCTCACACCATTCACAAAAATAAACTCAAAATGGATAAAGGACCTGAATGTGAGACAGGAAACCATCAAAACCCTAGAGGAGAAAGCAGGAAAAGACCTCTCTGACCTCAGCCATAGCAATCTCTTACTCGACACATCCCCAAAGGCAAGGGAATTAAAAGCAAAAGTGAATTACTGGGACCTTATGAAGATAAAAAGCTTCTGCACAGCAAAAGAAACAACCAACAAAACTAAAAGGCAACCAACGGAATGGGAAAAGGTATTTGCAAATGACATATTGGACAAAGGGCTAGTATCCAAAATCTATAAAGAGCTCACCAAACTCCACACCCGAAAAACAAATAACCTATTGAAGAAATGGGCAGAAAACATGAATAGACACTTCTCTAAAGAAGACATCCAGATGGCCAACAGGCACATGAAAAGATGCTCAGCGTCGCTCCTCATCAGGGAAATACAAATGAAAACCACACTCAGATATCACCTCACGCCAGTCAGAGTGACCAAAATGAACAAATCAGGAGACTATAGATGCTGGAGAGGATGTGGAGAAACGGGAACCCTCTTGCACTGTTGGTGGGAATGCAAATTGGTGCAGCCACTCTGGAAAACAGTGTGGAGGTTCCTCAGAATATTAAAAATAGACCTACCCTATGACCCAGCAATAGCACTGCTAGGAATTTACCCAAGTGATACAGGAGTACTGATGCATAGGGGCACTTGTACCCTAATGTTCATAGCAGCACTCTCAACAATAGCCAAATTATGGAAAGAGCCGAAATGTCCATCAACTGATGAATGGATAAAGAAATTGTGGTTTATATACACAATGGAATACTACGTGGCAATGAGAAAAAATGAAATATGGCCTTTTGTAGCAACGTGGATGGAACTGGAGAGTGTGATGCTATGTGAAATAAGCCATACAGAGAAAGACAGATACCATATGGTTTCACTCTTATGTGGATCCTGAGAAACTTAACAGAAACCCATGGGGGAGGGGAAGGAAAAAAAAAGAGGTTAGAGTGGGAGACAGCCAAAGCATAAGAGGCTGTTAAAAACTGAGAACAAACTGAGGGTTGATGGGGGGTGGGAGGGAGGAGAGGGTGGGTGATGGGTATTGAGGAGGGCACCTTTTGGGATGAGCACTGGGTGTTGTATGGAAACCAATTTGACAATAACCTTAATATATTGCAAAAAAAGCTGAAAGCTTTTCCTCTTAGATGAGGGACAACACAATGGTGTCTACTCTTGCCACTTTTATTCAACACAGTACTGGAAGTCCTAGCCACAGTAGTCAAACAAAAAAATGTAATACAAGGCATCCAAATTGGTAAGAAATAAGTAAAACTGTTACTATTTGTACATGGCATGATACTACACATAGAAATCTCTGAGGATTCCACCAAAAATTATTAGAACTAATAAATGAAGTCAGCGAAGTTGCAAGACACAAAATTCATATACAGAGATATGTTGCATCTGTATACACTAATAATAGTAGAAAAGAAAATTAAGAAAACAATCTCATTTGCAATTGCATAAAAATATTAAAATGTGTAAATGTAAATTTAACAAGTAGGTAAATGACCTATACTCTAAAAACTATAAAACATGGACAAAAGAAATTGAAGATAACATAAACTAATGGAACAATATAACATACTCATGGAATGGAAGAATTAGCATTATTAAAATGTTCATGTTATCCAAAATAGTCTACAGATTAAATGCAATCCCTAGTAAAAATCACAATAGTATTTTTCACAGTACTGTAACAAAAAATCCTAAAATTTGTATGGAACCACAAGACACCCTGAATAACCAAAGTGATATTGAGGGAGAACAAACCTGGAGGCATCACAGTCCCCGATTTCAAACTATACAACAAAACTACATATAGTAATCAAAACAGTATGGTACTGGCACAAAAACAGACACATAGATCAGTGGAATAGAATTTAAAGCCCACAAATAAACCCATATTTATATGGTCAAATAATCTATGACAAAGAAAGAATGTATTTGAGGGGAAACAGCCCAATAAATGGCTTTGGGAAACTGGACAGCTACATTCAAAAGAATAAAACTGGGGCAGATCCTTACACCATACACACACAAAAAAACTCAAAATGAATTAAATATCTAAATGTAATACCTGAAACCACAAAATTTCCAAAAGAAAATATAGGTAGTAAACTCATGGATCTTGACCTTAGCGATATTTTTCTAATATATGTCTCCCCATGCAAGGGAAACAAAAGAAAAATTAAACTACATCAAAGTAAAAAAATTTGCATAGTGAAGGAAACCATAAGAAAATTAAGACATCCTACTGAATGGGAGAAGGTATATACTAATGATATATCTGATAAGCAGTCAAAATCCAAAATATATAAAGATCTTAACACTAAAAACAAAATTAATCTGATTAAAAATGGGCAGAGAACATGATTAGACTTTTTTTTCTTTTTTTTAAGTTTATTTATTTTGAGCAACACAGAGAGTGCAAGTGGGGGAAGGGAAGAGAGAGGGGGAGAGAGAGGATCCCAAGCATGCTCCATGCTGCCAGTGCAGAGCCCAGTGTGGGGCTTGAACTCACAAAACCCCAAAACTGTGACCTAAATCAAAGCCAAGAATCAGACGCTTAACATACTGAAGCACCCAGGCACCCCAAGGACTTTTTTTCAAAGACTTACAGATTGTCAACAGACACATGAAAAAATCCTCAATATCATTATCATCAGAGAAATACAAATCAAAAACATAATGAGATATCACCTCATACCAGTCAGAATGGCCAGTATCAAAAAGACAAGAAATAACAAGTGTTGGCAAGGATGTGGAGAAAAGAAAATCATCCAAATCTGTTAGTGGGAATGTAATTTGATGCAGCCTCTGAGCACTATGGAAATTTCTCAAAAAACTACAAATGGAAGTATCATATGATGCAGTAATTCCACTATTCTTTTCTGAAGAAAACAAAACACACAAACAAAATACTAATTTAAAAAGATAACCGCACCCTTGTGTTTACTGCAACTTATTTACAATAGCCAAGATATTGAAGCAACTAAATTTCCATCAGTAAATGAATGTATAAGGAAGATGTGGTATAATATATATAATCATGTGGTATAATATACATAATGAAATATTACTTGGCTATAAAAAAGAATGAAATCTTGAAATAAGACAGAAAAAGACAAATACCATATAACTTCAGTTACATGTAGAATAAAAACAAATAAATTAACAGAAAAACAACAACAAAATACAGGAGAACTCTTGATTTTGGCTCAGGACATGATGCAGCGTCATGGGATCGAGCTCCATGTCAAACTCTGCATGGAGTGAGGAGCCTGCTTAACACATTCTCTCTCTCCCTCTGCCCCTGCTTGCACTCTCTGTCAAATAAAAAAAAAGAGTTAAAAAAGTAAGTCAGAAATAAAAATTCAATAACAGATTGAAAACAGACTTGATAAATGAGCATAAAGTTAGAATAAATAGAGAATAAGTGATAGACAAGATAAAATAATGGAGACTAATAAAGCTGAATAAAAGAGAAAAAAATAATTATGGAACACAAAAAATTGACTCAGATAACTCAGTGATTCCATAAAATATGGTAACATTCATATTATAGGAGTACCAGAAGAAGAAGAGAGAGAAAAGGGAGTGGAAAATTTATTTGAAGAAATAAATAGTTGAAAACTTTCCTAATCTGGGGAAGGAATGAGATATCCATTTCCAGGAGGAACAGAGAACTGCCATCAAAATTTTAAAAAGCTGGCCAACACCAAGATATATTATAATTAAATTTGCAAAATATAATGATAAATTAAAATGTTAAAAACAGGGGCACCTGGGTGGCTCAGTCAGTTGAGCGTCCGGCTTCGGCTCAGGCCATGATCTCCCAGTTCGTGAGTTCGAGCCCCACGTCGGGCTCTGAGCTGAAAGCTCAGAGTCTGGAGCTTGCTTCCGATTCTGTGGCTCCCTCTCTCTCTGCTCCTCCCCCACTCGTACTCTGTCTCTCTCTCTCTTTCTCAAAAATAAATAAACATCAAAAAAAATTTTTAAAAATGTTAAAAACATCAAGACAAAAGAAATCCCTAACTTATGAGGGAAGACCCATAAAGGTAGCTGCAGATCTCTCAGTAGAAACTTGGCAAGCCAGAAAGGAGGGGCATAATATATTCAATGTGCTGAATGGGAAAAATCTGCAGCCAAGAATAGTCTATCCACCAAGGCTATCATTCAGAATATGAAAGACAAAAAGATTCTGAGACAAACAAAACTTAAAAGGAGTTTGTGGTCACTAAGTGAGCCCTACAAGAAAGATTAAAGGAAAGACCAAAATGATAAAGACAAAAAAGGCTCAGAGAAAATACAGAAACAATGACAAAACAAGTAATACAATGTCACTAAATTCGTATCTATTAATAATTACTCTGGGGGTGCTTGGGTGGCTCAATCAGTTAAATACCTGACTCTTGATCATGATCTCACAGTTCATGAGATCAAGCAGCACGTCGGGCTCTGAGGCAGTGCGAAGCCTGCCTGGGATTCTCTCTTTCTGTCTCTTTCTCTCTCTCATGATAATAAAAAAAAAAAATTAAAAATTACTACTCTGAATGTAAATAGACTAAATGACCCAGTCAAAAGATCTGGGATGTCAGAATGGATAAAAATACAAGACCTATCTATATGCTGCCTACATGAGACTCATTTTAGACCTAAGACTCCTGCAGATTGAATGTGAGGAGATGGAGAAACATTTATTCTACAAATAGGTGTCAAAAGAAAGTTGGAGTAGCAATAATGACATCACACAAGATAGACTTTAAGACAAAGACTGTAACAAAAGATGAAGGGCACTGTCTCATAACAATGGGGACTATCCAACAAGAAGATCTAATAATTGTAAATATTTATTCCACAACATGGAAGTACCCAAATACATTTAAAAAAATTAATAACAAACATAAAGAAACTCATTGATAATAATACAATAATAGTATGGGACTTTAATAACCCACTTACACCAAAGCACAGATCATCTAAACAGAAAACCAACAAGAAAACAATGTTTGAATAAGACACTGGACAAGATGGACTTAACAGATACATTCAGAACATTTCATCCCAAAGCAGCAGAATACACATTCTTTTCAAATGCACAAGGGACATTCTCAGAATAGCTCACATACTAAGTCATAAATCAGGCCTCACCAAGTACAAAAAGACTGAGATCATACCATGCATATTTTCAGAGGACAATGCTATGAAACTTGAAGGCAACTACAAGAAAAATAATGAAAAGACCACAAATACATGGAAGTTGAACAACATGCTACTAAACAATGAATGAATCAACCAGGAAATCAAAGAATAAATCTAAAACTACATCGAAAAAAATGAAAAGGAAAACACGACAGTCCAAAACCTTTGGGATGCAGCAAAAGTGGTCATAAGAGGGAAGTATACAGCAAATACAGTGCTACCTGAAGAAGCAAGAAATATTTCATATAAACAACCTAACTTTACACCTAAAGGAGGTAGAAAAAGAACAACAAATGAAACCTAGAACCAAGAGAAGGGAAATAAAGGTTACAGCAGAAAAAAAAAGATATAGAAACTAAAAAAGGAAATGAACAGATCAATGAAAACAAGAGCTGGTTCTCTGAAAAAATTAACGAAACAATAAACCCCTAGCAAGAGTTATCAAAAAGAAAAGAGAAAGGGTACAAATACATGTAATCACATGACAGAGGAGAAATAACAACAAACACCACAGAAATACAAGCAATTGTAAGAGAATGTTATGAAAAACTATATGCCAACATACTGGAAAACTGGAAAGAAATAGATAAATTTCTGGAAACATATAAACTACCAAAACAGAAACAGGAAGAAATAGCAAACTTGAACAGACCCATAACCAGCAAAGAAATTGAATCAGTAATCATATCTCCCAGCAAACACAAGTCCAGGGCCAGAGGGCTTCACAGAGGAATTCTACCAAACATTTAAAGACATAATACCTATTTTTCTCAAACTATCTCAAAAAAACAGAAATGGAAGGAATCCTTCCAAACTCAATCTATGAGGCCAGCATCACCCTGATACCAAAACCAAATAAAGACTGAACTAAATGCAAAAATTCTCAACAATATACTAGCAAACTGAATCCAACAGTACATTAAATAAGCCATTCACCATGTTCAAGTGGAATTTATTCGTGGGCTGAAAATTGGTTCAGTATTCACAAATCAATCAGCATGATATACCACATTAAGAAAGAAAGGATAAGAACTATATGATCTTTTCAATAGATGCAGAAAAAGCATTTGGCAAAGTACAGCATCCTTTCATGATAAAAACCTTCAACAAAGTAAGGCAAGATGGAAGATACCTCAACATAATAAAGGTCATATATGAAAAACCTACAACTATTATCATCTTCCATGGGAAAAACTAAGAGCTTTCTTCTAAGGTGAGGAAAAAAACATGATGTCCATTCTCACCACTGTTATTTAATATACTACTGGAAGTCCTAGCCACAGCAATCAGACAAAAAAAAAAAAAAGAAAAGAAATAAAAGGCACCAAGTCAGAAAGGAGGAAGCCAAATTTTCACTATCTTCAAAGACATGACAATCTATATAGAAAACCCGAAAGACTGCACCCAAAAATTGCTATAATTGAGACACGAATTCAGCAAAGTCTTAGGATACAAAATCAATGTATAGAAATCTGTTGCATTTCTATACACCAATAATGAAGCAGCAGAAAAAGAAATCAAGGAATTGGCCCCATTTACAATTGCACCAAAGACCATAAGATACCTAAGAATAAAATTAAACAAAGAGATAAAAGATCTTTACTCTAAAAACTATAAAATGCAGATGAAAGAAATTGAAGATGACACAAAAAAACTGAAAAAAACATCCCATGCTCATGGATTGTAGGAACAAATATTGTGAAAATGTCCCAAATATTGTGAATATTGCCCAAAGCAATATATATATATAATGCAATTCCTGTCAGATATCAACAGCAATTTTCACAGAGGTGAACAACCAATCCTAAAATATGTATGAAATCTTGAAAGACCAAATAGCCAAAGCAACCTTGAAAAAGAAAATCAGAGCAGGAGGCATCACAATTCTGGACTTCAAGTTATATGACAAAGCTGTAGCAATCAAAATATTATGGTTACCAAAACAAAAATAGATACATAGACCAACACAACAGAATAGAAACCCAGAAATCAACCTACAACTATATGGTGAATTAATCTTTGGCAAAGCAGGAAAGAATATCCAATAGGAAAGACAGTCTGTTTAAAAAAAGGGTGTTGGGAAAACTGGACAGCAACATCCAAAAGAAGGAAACTGGACCACTTTCTTACACCATACACAAAAATAAACTCAAAATGGATGAAAGACCTAAATGTGAGACAGGAAACCATTAAAGTCCTAGAAGAGAGCATAAACAGTAACCTCTTTGTCACTGGCCATAGCAACTTCTTACTAGATGTCTCTTGAGTCAAGGGACACAAAAGCAAAAATAAACTATTGGAACTTAATAAAAATAAATAGCTTCTGCAGAGCAAAGGAAACAATCAACAAAACCAGGAGACAACCAATGGAATGGGGGAAGTTACTTGCAAATGATCTGATAAAGGGTTAGTAATTAAAATATACAAAGAACTTACAAAACTCAACACCAGTGAGAAAACAAATAATCCAGTGAAAGAATGGACAGAAGACATGAATAGACATTTTTCCAAAGAAGATATCCAGATGGCCAATATACATATATTGGAATATCACTCAGCCATAAAAAAGAAAGAAATCTTGCCATTTGCAACAACATGGATGGACCTAGAGAGCATTATGCTAAGCAGAATAAGACAGTCAGGAAAGACTAATACCATATGATTTGAATTATATTTGGAATTTGAAAAACAAAGCAAATAATCATGGGGCAGGAAAGATGAAAATCAAGAAAAACTCTTAACTATAGAGAACAAACTGATGGTTACCAGAGGGGAGGCGGGGAGGGGGGTAGGTGAAATAAATGATGGGGATTAAGGAGTGCGGTTGTGATGAGCACAAGGTATGTATGTAAATGTTGTACCACTAAATTCTATACCTGAGACTACTATTACACTGTATGTTAACTATGCAATTTAAATTAAAACTTTAAAAAATGAAATAAATAAGCTACAAAGGTGAAAAGTACAGAGGCGCCTGGGTGGCTCAGTCTGTTAAGCATCTGACTTTGGCTCAGATCATGATCTCATGGTTCATGGGTTCGAGCCCTGCATTGGGTTCTGTGCTGACAACTCACAGCCTGGAGCCTGCTTCAGATTCTGTCTCTCTCTCTTTCTGCCCCTTCCCCACTCTTGCTGTCTCTTTCTTAAAAACAAATAAACATTAAAAATTAAAAAAAATAAAAGTACAGAATACGGAATAAAGTCAATAATAGTGTAAGAACTTTGTATGGTGACAAATGGTTAACTACTTATTGTGATAAGCATTACTTATTGTGCATATTTGTCAAATCACTATGTACTGCGTGTGAAATTAATATATTTATGTCATGTATACTTGAATAATTTTTTAAGTTTTGATTAGATTATCTTAAAAGAAACAGAGCATTAGCCAGTTGTTATGCTAGACCTCATTTTGTTTTATCAATTATAATTACCTATTGGCTTTTAATTACACTTGCTTTATTACAGAGTCCTGATGTTAAATTAATAAAATACATTTAAACTGTAAGTACTTTATTATACACTCAGATATCAAAACTCACATTACAATAAAATACAAAAAGATCAAATTCAAACAGATGATAAGTTGAACAACAGAGGCATAAACAAAGCCTCAATTGGATAACTGATTTCTTGTTGTCCTAACTCTGCTTTGATACAGTCCCACATACACTTATTCTGAAGAAATGACTGTCAGTTACCAGAGATATATAGTATCTTATGATGAGCTAAGTAGGGCCACACATACATATTTGTTCCATTCATATTTGTCTACCAAATTGTGCTTTTTTTCTTGCATTTCTAGCCCCAAATTGTGCACATAAATCACTTCTGTCTTCCGCTATTTAATCAAGCTGTTTGCACTGCTTTGAGCATTGACCACTAAAATCTTGCAATTCACATTCTAGGTTAACATCTTTAAAATGTATCTTGCATTTTCAGTTACTTCTTAGAGGAACTCTACAAAACTTCCCACAGCCACACTTTGAAATAGTAATTATAACAAATTATCCATTATACCAAAATAATCTATATATCCCTTATTTTACTATACTGCAAACCTTTTTTTTTTTTTTTTTTTTTTTTTTTTTGAGACACAGAGTGTGTGTGCATGTGGGGGAAGAATAGAGGGAGAGAAAGAATCTTAAACTGGCTCCACGCCCAGTGCGGAGCTCGATCTCAGGACACTGAGATCATGACCTGAGCCAAAACCAAGAGTAGTATGCTTAACCAACTGAGCCATCCAGGCGCCCCTACCATAAGCTTATTCTTACTGTAAACTTATTCTTATTAGTTCTTTCTAACCTTTTTTAATTATCCACATAACTCCATCCTACCCTATTCTACATCTTCTCTAACACACTCCCAGCAAGAAGTTTTATTGGTAATTAAAATTTGCTTTAAAAAAGGGTAAAGCCATATTCATTTACTTAGACTAGATATTCTTTTAGTGTTTCATGAATAATATTTAAATAGTATATGTTAAGATTTGAGGGCAGTTTCAGGGCGCCTGGGTGACTCAGTAAGTTGAGCGTCCGACTTCAGCTCAAGTCATGTCACAGCTCGTGAGTTCAAGCCCCGCTTCAGGCTCTGAGCTGAGCCTGTTTCAGATTCTGTGCCTCCCTGTCTCTCTGCCCCTCCCCTGGCTCACACTGTTTCTCTCAAAAATAAACACACAAAAAATTTTTTTTTAAAGATTTGCTTCCAGTTTCACCTAGAGGCAAATAGATAAACTATCAGATTCTCTTGTCTTCCATTCTCAATTTTACTAGAAAAACACAGGGGAAAAATTAAACATCCTGCTCTTTTGGGATTAGAGAAAGAGTCCTCAAAGCACACAATCTAGTGGTAAGTATGTAACAGTAATAAGTACATACCTATATATAGTGTGGAAAAATATATGTATACATATTTAATTCATCAAATAGTGGAAGCATAAATTGATTTCCACAAATATTTTGAATAAGCTAAGAAACTGCTTAATAACATAAAAGCCTTACGGAGCACAACCCAAATCATAAAGCCACAGGTAAAGACCCTTCTTTCTTCTTCATTTGAAAGAAGAAACCAAAACCAAAACCAAAATATTTCCTATCCTGCCAAAATCTATCTTTGGATGTCAGTTTGAGGAACTCTGTATTAAGGTACCCAATTAATTCCATCAAATGTCTTTTAACTGTGATTTATGACTATAAAAGAGAGGTTTTGTTTTTATACCTGGTAGAAAGGCTTTGTGTATGAGTGAATGCATGCTTACTGTGGATTTTTGTTTCAAGATCATCACTTTATTTTTAAGATAAATTATTTCAAGATCAAAGAAAACCCTCAAATTTAAAAATTGCCATAAAACTTGCAGACCTCTGAAGACATTTCCTTGGACCCATAGGGGTCTGCAGACCTTAGTTTGAAAGACATTGTCCTATGTTAAGCCTGTGACATTAAGTTAGAAAACATATGTTACTGTCAAATTATAGGCGTATATATGTTTAAAGTATGGGATTAACATTGACCCATAATGTTTTTGTTGGCACTGCATTTCTCCTGCCTAGTTTTTTTTTCGTGTAGATATGAAACACAAAGGCAGAGATTATTACACAACTGTGTTTCTAAATATTTCATTACAATCATATTCCTTGGTGTTAATCAGCAAAGATCTGCACATATGAAATGTACTGTCCAGTGTTTGATCATGACCATACTCAGGAATTGTTATTTTACTGCTAATTAATCCAGGAAACCTGATAACAATTTGCAAAAATATTCTTAAAGCTACTTAAAGACTACAGCTTCATCTGTGAATTATGAGAACACGTATTACTACAATATACTTTGCAAAAATGAGAAATTAGGGCAAAACTGTATCAAAATAACCATTCCCTCTTCATGTCATTATTCTCAAATTTTTCCAGTATATGAATGTGTCACGTCATATATTTTGACAATTTACTCATTTAAAACTCATTTTTTAAAAACTTTTTAATGTTTATTTATTTTTGAGACAGAGACAGAGCGTGAATAGGGGAGGAGAAGAAAGAGGGAGACACAGAATCCGAAACAGGCTCCAGGCTCTGAGCTGTCAGCAGAGCCCGATGCGGGACTGGAACCCACTAACTGTGAGATCATGACCTGAGCTGAAGTCAGACGCTCAACCGTCTGAGCCTCCCAGGCGCCCCTTAAACATAAGTTTTAAACCAATTTCAAAAGGGTCAAAAGAGTCAAAAGAACAAAGGTGTTTCTCAATGTCTTTATTACTTCTCTTTAAAATTTAAGGAAAGTACAAAAAAGTAAATTCAAAAAGAATGAAGGACCTAAATGTGAGACAGGAAACCATCAAAATCCTAGAGGAGAAAACAGGCAACAACCTCTATGACCTCAGCTGCAGCAATTTCTTACTAGGCATGGCTCCATAGGCAAGGGAAACAAAAGCAAAAAATAACTACTGGGACATCATCAAAATAAAAAGCTTCTGCACAGGGAAGGAAACAATCCACAAAACTAAAAGGCAAGTGATGGAATGGAAGAAGATATTTGCAAATGACACATTGGATAAAAGGGTAGTATCCAACAATCTATTAAAAAAAACCTAAACTCAACACCAAAAAATCAAATAATCCAATGAAGAAATGGGCAGAGGACATGAATAGACACTTTTCCAAATAAGACATCCAGATGGCTAACAGACATAAAAAAAAAGGCTCAACGTCATTCATTAGCAGGGAAATACAAATCAAAACCACAATGAGATACCAACTTACACCTGTCAGAATAGCTAAAACTAACAACTCAGGAAACAACAGATGTTGGCAAGAATGTAGAGAAAGAGGAACCCTTTTTCACTGTTGGTGGGAATGGAAACTCATGCAGCCACTCTGGACAACAGTATGGAGGTTCCTTAAAAAGATAAAAATAGAATTACCTTACAACTCAGCAATTGCACTACTAGGTATTTACCCAAAGGATACAAAAATGCTGATTTGAAGGTGCACACACACCCCTATGCTTATAGCAGTGCTATGAACAATAGCCAAATTATGGAAAGTGCCCAAATGTCTATCAACTGATGAATGGAAAAAGAAGAGGTGGTATATACCAGGGAATATTATTCAGCCATCAAAATGAATGAAATTTGGTGTGCTTGGGTGGCTCAGTTGGTTAAGCGTCCAACTTCAGACCAGGTCATGATATCGTGGTTCGTGAAGTTGAGCCCCACATTAGGCTCTGTGCTGACAGCTCAGAGCCTGGAGCCTACTTGGGATTCTGTGTTTCCCTCTCTCTCTGCCCCTCCCCCAGGCTCTCTCTCTCTCTCAAAAAAAAATAAATATTAAATTTTCGTTTTAAATATTAGAAAAAATGAAATCTTGCCATTTGCAACAACGTGGATGGAACTAAAGGTATTATGCTAAGCGAAATAAGTCAGAGAAAGGCAAATATATGATTTCACTCATGTGCAATTTAAGAAACAAAACAGATGAACACAGGGGAAGGAAAGTAAAAATACAATAAGATAAAAACATGAAGGCAAATCATAAAAGACCCTTAAATATAGAGAACAAACAGGGTTGACAGAGGGGAGGTGGCTAGGGGCTGGGGGCTGGGGGCTGGGCATTAAAAGAGGGCACTTGATCAGAAAAAAAAATTGAAGGAAGTGGGCAATGAATAGCATAGGTGGTAGTTATTAAGATACTGATCCCAAAGAAAAGTTTACCAGTTTGATGGCTTTGCCTGCACTTAATACTTTTTATTTATGTATGGATGTAATAACTTCCTAAAATTTAATTAATAAATAAAATCATGGATTTTAAGTTAGAAATGCTGTTAGATAGTATGAATACTATGCCCTCTTTTCACAGTTGAATAAACGGAAGGTCATAAAGTCATCTATTTCAGAGGTTGCTTTATGAAAATTGTCTAATGTATATCATAAGTTCTTCAATGTCTAATTCACCTCATCCAACATCTAGCACATTATAGAATACAAGCTTACTAAATAAATGCTTTTGAGGATGATGATACTTAGATATCAACTGAAGGACAATCTTGACTTTTCTAGGTCTACTGTAATTGTATGGCATAAACAGAAATTTATTATCTCACAATTATGAAGTCTAGAAGTATGAAATCAAAGTATTGGGAGAGTTTTTCTCTCTGAGGGCAGTGAGGGAAGGCTCTGTTCTCTCCTCGTTTATACATGGACATCTTCATGTTCATATGTCATTCTCTCTCTATGCATACCAGTATCCAGACTTCCCCTTTTATAAAGACACCAGTTACATCTGGTTAAGGGCCTACTTTACTAATCTTAATTTAACTAATTATATCTGTAATGACCCTATTTCAAAATAAATCTATATTCTGAGATACGGAGGGTAGGGGGTAGAACTTCAATGAATTTTTGGGGGTAGGAGACACAGTTCAAACCATACACTAATTGCTTATTCCCATTACAAGATTAGAAGCTGACTTTCCTTATCAGCCGAAAAGGCCATCAATTCCTGTGTCCCTCACACACACCCAGTGATATCTACATCTTCATGCATGAAACCTAAGAATATGTTAAATTCCAACGCAAAAGTAAATTAAGGTTACAGAAAGAATTAAGATTTATAATCAGCTGACCTTAAAATAAAGACATTATTTTAGATTATCTGAGTGGGCCAGATATAATCACAAGGATCCTTAAATGTGGAAGATGGAGTCAGAAGAGTGCCAGAGTGATGCGATATGAGAAAGATTTGATTGGCCATTGCTAGCTTTGAAGATGGATGCAGCAACAAGCCAAAGAGGGTAGCCTCTAGAAGCTAAAAAAGGTAATAAAGTAAATTATTTCCTAGAGCCTTTAGGGGAGAAAATCCCTGTTGACACGTTGATTTTAACTCAATGATACCTATTTCAGACTTCAAACCACCAGAACATAATGCATGTGTTATTGTAAGCCTCTATGTTTGTGGTGATTTGTTACAGTAGCAAATGGAAAACTAAGTATAGTTTCTTTTGAAGATATTAGTGACAGTGACCCCAATACGTTCATACTCTTTTGTAACACTCTGTTGACAATTAGGAAAAATATCATTTCAACAGTAAGGCCATTACTACCATCAAAATAATTGGATTCACTCAGGCTCAACAATTTTACCCATCACACAAGAGTAGCTATTCTCCCAATGAGATAGACTCCAAAATGGAGCAAAGCTGATGTATATTAGACAAGTAAGACTTTGATTACATATTTCTTTACACATGTGAAAACTGTATAAAAGAAATTAAGGTATTTTTCTGATTATCAGCTCTTAAAAGTCTAAGTTGCACAGAAAGTCATATTTCACTTTATATCAGTGCTTCTCAGAGTTTAATGTGCATATGAGTCACTTGGAGATATTAAAATGCAGAATCTGATTCAGTAGGTCTTGGTTGAGGACATAGATTCTGCAATTTCTAAGAAGTTCCCAGGTGATGCTCATGCTTGTACTCCATGTAACACACTTTGAGGAGCAAAAATTTAATAGATATAGATGCATTCAACCCTACAAGAAAAGTACACTGGCTAAACATCACAATCAATAATGAGTTTTTAAAAGTGTCTCTTTACATTAAGCACTAGCAGTTGGGAAAAGAAGAAAAAACTGAAACTTACCTTTAGCATCTTTTATTTATTTTTGAGAGAGAGAGACAGGGAGAGACAGAGAGACAGACAGAGCATGAGAAGGGGAGGGGCACAGAGAGAGGAGATGCAGAATCTGAAGCAGGCTCCAGGTTCCGAGCTGCCAACACAGAGCCCAACACGGGGCTCAAACCCATGAATTGTGAAATCATGACTTGAGCCGAAGTCAGTCGCTTAACTGACTGAGCCACCCAGGTGCCCCAAAACTGACCTTGAGCATCTTTCAAACATTCATTGGTGATAAATTTAACCTATAGGTTCTAAATAAAATGTCTAACTATTTTAATAATTTACATACATATTCAAAAATAACTCCATGCTGTCTCAGGATAGCGGGGATAAGTCAAGGCTGAGTATTCTATGACTAATGTAATAGTCCCACTAATGTAGAATATGTTTTTTCTTCCATATTTCATAATGCCCTGGGTCTCTTTCAATTGTTCTATTGAGGAGATTTCAACACACCTGATGGGTCTATGGAAACGTAAAGCTATTTGGAGGATGGGTCTCAGATCATGACTTTCCTAAATGGCATAACTACTTCATCCATAAAACACACAATACATAGCCCAAGTCAACCAAGTAAGACAATATGTAAAGAAAGATATTAGTGTATAATGTATATAAACAATGTATATTAGTGTAACAAAACAAAACCCAAAGAAGACATGTTTTTGCCATTGCTTTGTACTTGACAATAGGAAAGAATAGTGTATGGGTCTATATGCCCTCAGCCTCTGAAGCCATTGGAGGCCAACACAATGATCCCTTTCTCTTAAGCCTTGGCCTTTCTATTAAAATTGTTTAGGGGCACCTGGGTGACTCAGTCGGGTAAATATCCAACTTTGGCCTAGGTCATGAGCTCAAAGTTCCCTAGTTCGAGTCCCATGTCAGGCTCTGTGCTGACAGCTCAGAGCCTGGAGCCTATTTCAGGTTCTGTGTCTCCTTCTCTCCCTGTCTCTCAATGCCCCTCTGCCACTCACGCTCTGTTTCTCTCAAAAATAAACATAAAAAAATTAAAATTATTTGTCTCCACTGACAGAAAAAGGAAAAATGTCATAGACCTAAAGACTCTGAAAGACAGTCTCTTTCTCAGAAAGAGAAATTAGGGGGAAATTACATACACACACATATATACATACATACAAACAATTTTTAAAAACAATAAATAAAGATGGGCCTCACTCTAGCTCTCTAGTCCATAACCTAGTAAAGAGTGACGCATCTACAATGGCATCTCCTTTAAAGCCCTGGATCTGCCACTTACTGCTTGCATGACCTTGGGCAAGTATCATGCACAAACTGTTGTGTACATGAGAAAATTGCCTACCTGAGACATGTTTGCATTTAAAAATCTTAAAATAAACTGCCACCAACTCCAAGGGAAAAACTGCTAAGAAAACGTTTTCCCAAATTTTTGTCACTCTGACAATACATTTTTTGAGTATACCTACACACAATATTACATTAGTTTTAGGTGTACGACTCAGTGATATGACAAGTTTACACATTATGCTATGTTCAAAAGTATAGCTACCATCTGTCCCATTCATAGTGATTACAATATTATTAACTGCATTCCTTATGTTCTGCTTTTTATTCCTTTGACTTAATCATTCCATAACTGAAGGCCTGTATCTCCCTCCCCCCTTTACCCATTTTGTCCAAATCTCCATCCCCCTCCATTTTAAAGCTTCTAAGGATCAACCCAATTCGAACATAACTCTAGTTATAAAACAATAGGAGACCAAGAAGGTAGGACAGCTTCTATTGTAGATTTCTTTATGGATGACAAACGTAAAGTATAACATTTAATTGATATAATATAATCTCATTTACTTAGTTGCCATGTACCTAGATATCCAATTAATCTAGGAAATCTTGCTACTAGTTGGTATATGGATGACTCCACTTCCGCAGACAGGTTTCAGTCTGTTGTCTTGAAATTTTACATACTAGAAAGGTCTCATAGTGTTAGTTACAGCTTCTGAATATGCTAACCTCTCCAGCTCCCTTCTTATGCAGAATATATCTCTCTAGAATTTTCACTCCTTACTTCCAAACCACTATGCCTAGATATAATGTACTCTATACAAGTATATTAAGACAGCACTAATTTCATGTTTAGCTAACTCTACTATAAAATTAAAATCAACAATTCAAGTATTTTTACTGTGTTTGGGGGTAACAATACACAATATATAATTCCTTCTGGAAGTACAATACAATTTTAAAAGCAGAACTAATTAAATATCTTTAAATATATATTTCATACAAAATTTAATGCCATATTTTTCAATCAAGACCAAGAAAGTATGTTTTAGTAAAATACCTAAAAAGAAATGTAGGTATACACCATTTGGTCAGGCTTAGAAATCAGCGACTTTATACAAGTAGTATGTTGTTCATGGAAAACATTATGATATAAAACACACACACACACAATTAAGCTGGGACTCCAGATATTCAGATTCTTGCTAAAGCTCTGCCAAAGATTCATTGCATATTACTTTGGTCAAGTATAGTTTGATGATTAAAAGTCAAAACAGGGGCTCCTGGGTGGCTCAGTTGGTTGAGCATCCGACTTCGGCTCAGGTCATGATCTCACAGTTCATGGGTTCAAGCCCTGTGATGGGCTCTGTTCTGACAGCTCAGAGGCTGGAGCCTGCTTCGGATTCTGGTGCTCCCTCTCTCTCTGCCTCTCCCCTGCTAGCACTCTGTGTCTCTCTCTCAAAAATAAACATTTTTTTAAAAAAGAGTCAAAACAGACCAATGTTTGAACTCTGTGACATTTTATAGTTGTGTGGCCCCAGGGAAGTCAACCACTTTAAGCCACTGTTTTCCCATTTGTAAAATGAGAAATAATACTAGAAACTATCTCATAGGGATGTCATGAGGTTTAAATATGATAACATATAAAGTTGTTAGCACAGTGCCTGGTATTAAGTGTTTAATAAATATTACCGTTTATTAATCCTGCTAAGGTACTACACTTCTCTATACTTCAGCTTCCTCATTTGTAAAATGGGGAGTTGGATCATCATTATAAAATCTCCTGCAGCTCAAACTAAAACTTAAATGACAACGTCCAATGCCATCCTTTCATTGAGATAGGAATTGTAAAATAAACCTTAAAACACAAATACCACACTTTTATTTTTTTATATGTTTTCTAAAATCGGCAGCATATGATGCAGAGGGGCACATGTACCTCCATGTTTATAGCAGCACTTTCAACAATATCCAAATTACTACAGAAAGACCCTAAATGTCAATCAATTGATGAATGGATAAAGAAGATGTGGTTTATATATACAACGGAATACTACTTGGAAATGAAAAAGAAATAAAGTCTTGCCATTTGCAGCAACGCAGATGGAACTGGAGGGTATGATGTTAAATGAAATAAGTCAGTCAGAGGAAGACAGATACCATACATTTTCACTCATATGTGGATCTTGAGAAACTTAACAGAAGAACATGGGGGAGGGGAAGGGGAAAAAAAGTTACAGACAGGGAGGGAGGCAAACCATAAGAGACTCTTAAATACAGAGAACAAACTGAGGGTTGATGGGGGGTTGGGGGAGAAGGGAAAGTGGATGATGGGCATTGAGGAAGGTACTTTTTGGAATGAGCACTGAGTATTGTATGGAAACCAATTTGACAATCAATTATATTTAAAAATAAAATAAAATGAATAAACATTAAAAAAAAATAATAATAATAATTGGCAGCATATTCCTAAGCATTACATTCTATCTAGAGTGTCCTACCTTTGAACAGTTTAGTCTATTGGTCTATATGTGAATATCTAGGTAAGTCTTATTAATTACTATGAAATGGTTGCAAGCTAAAACACTTTGAGGGAATTTACATAATATAGGTAATAAGAGAAAAAGTCAAGGACAAAGGATTTTCCCTTATAGTAAATAACATTCACAGTTCATTCATAATGATATATGACAAATATTTTTAAATTTATAGGTTATAATACCCTTCTAGAATGATTACTAACCACTTCTAGAATGATTATTATCCATGTTCTTAAGCCACATATGATATTGTTTGGCATGGTGCCTCAAAGTGAAGCAGCAGCCAAAGTGAAATCTGTGGAAATTCTCTATATTAAACAATGTCTATCAAATAAAACTCAGCTCCATGAAACAATGCACTTTGAAGCCGAAGGGGTAGGTAAGTGGCAAGTGATATGTTATATGATAACAATTATGATAGCCATCACAATGATTAGCTCTGATTTAACAGAGGTACAAATGAAAACTATTAGTGACAGTCAATGCAAATCAGCAACTGTATGATATATTGCAATAAAACACAGTAAATAACTAGTAGGTTTTAACAGAACATACATGATGTAATGTCATAAAAGAGAAGTACAGAAAATGGGAAATGTCTTAGTATTTTTCAAACTGAGAAACTTAGAGATAGAAACACTTCTGGGTTAATGTCCCCTTGGTCTTTTATGAAGACAGTATATATTTGGAGGCCACCCACTATATAGATATGTCCATATTGCCTTTTCTCTGACTCATGCTCAAGTTTATTCAGTCACTGGAGGGTCCCTTGCCTAAGCAATGATGAATAAATTTCCACATATATACAGTTTTCTCTATAATAATACTACTTTGTTACCCAAGAAATTGGGATACAAAGACAATATATGGTTATAGATACTTCCAATAATCATCCAGGTGCTGTAGGCAGAAGATAAAGAATTAGATGGCATGGTCCCAACCCTTAAGAGGGGGTTTAAAATCCACTTGAAAAGTTTAGTCCCACACACACACATGCACACAACACAAATAAGACAATAATACAGGCTATAAGAAAGTGACAAATATAAGAACTGATGTAGAAGTTCTAGAAAAGGTGAGCTTAATGATGGTTGGGTTACACTTGGAAGGCACTTATGGAGAGGTATAAATTGAGTTGAGTTTTCAAATTCGGTACGATCTGAATGGGCAGAAGAGAGGGCATCCTGGGTGAAGGGAATGGTGGTGAGCAAGGAGCAAAGCTCTGGAGATAGATTGTCCAAAGGACATTAAGAAGAATTATACACTGAAGAATTAAGTAAAATAAGACTCCTATGGTACAATAAAGCCAGATCATGAAGTTTTTGCAATACAAGTGGAGTTGGGCTTGAAACAATAAAAAAAAAAATAGAGCCAAGAATATTTTGGTGAAGAAAATGACTTGGTAAAAGAAGTGCTCACTGACCATTAGTCTGGCAGAATAAATTAGGGATTTGGAGCACAAGTGAAAGCTGGCTAGGAGGTTCCTGGAGTGACTGGATGGGTGGTGAAGATAGCTTATATTGTAGGATAAAGGAAGAATTATAATAGTGACCTTTGAAAAGAAAATTTCCCAGGACTTGACAACCCCTTAACTATAAAAAATAGACGGGAAAAATCAGGTTTCTCTATGAAACAGTCGAGAGTTAATAACACTACTGTAGAATTTTTCCACCAAGAACAAACAGGCAGGTTTTTCCTCACAATTGCTGAGTAATATTGCCCCTCCCAAAAAGGGAGAGTTAGAAAGGGTCTCTCAAACAGGATTTGACTTTGGTGGTTTTAGCAGAGAAACAGGAAGAAAGAAGAAAATCTTAGCACCAACCTGAAAGGGAGACCGAGGCTTTATAAGAAACCGTTTCAAGAAAGAAAGAAGAAAAAAGAAGACAAGAAAGTTATATTTCTTACTCTGACTCTCCACAATGGGTCTCACGCTGAGTCTCTCCAAAGAGTTTAAATTTCAAAATCATTGAATGGTACCTCAAATCAGAGTTAGCACTGAAGATTAAAAGTTGGATTCATTTGAATAATTAGTGGGTTTTTTTTTTCTTCCAAAGGTGTCTCATCTCAGTAATTTCTACTCCACAGATTCCTCTCCGACTTCTTTCAATTATTACAAACCTGGTATCTGTAGATTAAGAATCTGCTTTCTTAAATTCATCAGACCCATTTGGGGTGTGGGTATGCCCAATAAGCCAGATTTAAAATAACTGGCACACCCCTCTCCATCAATCAGCACTTGAAATATCACAGGGCCAACTCCCCAGCTCTTTCTATATTCAGCCCAGACAGAGCTCAGCGCCACCTCCTCCAGCGAAACCGAAAAGGCGCCTGCGCAAACTCTACGTCTATTCTTCTCGCCACGAACTCCCCCCTTCCCCTCCCCCACATGTTCTTAATGCGCAAGCGCAGCACTCAGTGAGTTTGAGTAGGGCTGTGAGAAATCGGCTGTCCAGTGAAATCTAGTAGTGGTAGAATTCATCCCCCGCCCCCGCCTCCTTTCTTCAGAGGCAAATGTGCCACTTCCTCCTACTCCGAAGGCAGAAGCGCATCCCCAACGTTGCCCTCTCTAGGAGCAAGATCCTTTGCACTCTGGCAATACCTGCTATATCCCTATCCTCAGCTCTTTTTTAACCTCACGCTGCCGCCAGCCTTTGCTTGGAAACTAGAGACAGTTGGCTCCCCAAAAGCCGCCGCAAATTTGTTGGCAGCCTCTGTAGGCCTCTGAACCTATAAGCTCCCTACTGGGCAAAGCATTAGCTCGGTGTCTTGCTCATCGTCTTTCACCCTTCACACCCACCCAGACTGGGTACTTACCTCGCAGCGTGGTGCGGTCACTGGAAGGATCGGAGGATCCCCAATCAGGCCAGTGCCTGGGCAGGCAGATTCAGCAAGATTTTTCCTGGGTCTTACAGCCTCCTCAGACAATGAAATCAGCGTGTCCGATCATCAATTCTCATCATGATTGTGACGTCACAAAAGACAGCGACCAATGGGAGCCCGAGATCAGCTCGGACAGTCCCAGGCCTCAGCCCAGAACCCAAGAGTGGGGAGGGGGGAGGAAAGATAGCTGCCTGCAGTGGGGCTGCCTCTTCCCTGCTATCAGCTGTGTCCAAGGCTAGGCCTTTCTGTATCTTTCCCTTCCTGAATAGCTGTGAACACCCAGCATCCCTGTGACTATAATAGTTAATATGCCACCATTTGAGCAGGTGCTGTCTGGTCTTCCAACTTCAGATTCGCTTTCAGCAGAATTGTTGCATGCCAAAATCAAATGATGACATACAGAAATAGTCTTTTGTGGTCAGTATTCAATTGGCATGCATATATTCAGTATTAGTAAAATCAAGAAGGTATTTATCAAGCTTTTGGAATTTGTCAATAAGAGCAAGTGTACTGTTTTATGTGACCGGTTGACTCTGGCAACTAAAACAAATTAAAATTATGACTTCTGTTCACCTAACATCAATCCTGTTCTGCCAGAAGTTAGTTGCATGGTCACAGCTACACCATTGCAAGAAAAATAAAAAACAACTCAAGCTATATGTTACACAGTTAACACCCCCCAAATTTTCTGGGTGCCATAAGAGATGTACAATTTACTGGACCTATGCTATTATAGAACTTATAACATCATTGAGAAGACAAGATTAGCACACATTAAACATTCACAACACTAAAATTAAGTACATTATTGGGTGCTCAATTATCAACTATGGACAAGATATACATCATTTGATGACTGGAAACAACAGCGAGGTGATGACAGTTGGGGGAGCATTTTATTTTGTACTTGAAACTTGAGATAGTTCTTGAATGGTGGATAAGAGAAAACTTTAAGCACTGTCTTAAAGGGGAAGGAATAGACAAAAATTAAACCCGTGATAAAATCAGCCTAGCAAATAGAGGGCATATATGAGGACTTGTGGGGAAATAGGATAGGAAATAGGATAAGTATTTGAAAATAGGCAGAGAATGTTGATTTTATTAAAAGCCACTAAAGATCCTAAGGCAGGGTACCTCAAACCTATACAATCTAGACAGCAGCTTCAATGATTTTTTAAAAGAAAATCAAATCATGCCCAGCTCCAGAATGTCCAATGGTTTACATTCACATATACTATAAAATGAAAATTTCTTACCATAGTCTGAAACTCCTAATTGATCTGGCCTTTGTCATCTTTCTGTCCTCACCTCCTGCCACCCTGCAATTAACGCACTTTCAAATCACACAGGCCTATCCGTTTCTCAAACAAATTAATCTCATGACCACATCAGAACCCTTGCACTATTGTTCCCTTTGATCTTTGCCTGACTTTACTCCCTTATTTGATTCATATCTCTGTTGTCATGTAACTTCATTATAAGTAATATCTAAAATTTTAAAGAAATTACACTGTAATGCTATTTCAAATTGTGATCTTCTCAACACTTCATCTATCTCCCTATACTCCCTTTCCTCTTTTATTTCTCTTCATAGCACTTACTATCTAACATGCTCTTTATTTTTAGTTATTGCAAATATGAGCTCCATGATGGCAGGATTTTTTTTTGTCTGTCTTATTTTTATATCCCTGGCTTCTAGAAGAGTCCTGGATACAAAGTAGACAAATCAGTAAGTTTTTGTTGAATGAATGACTGAAAGCAAATTTTTCAAGTAATTGGTCATCAATTTGCAGCTTGAATCAGATCAGGGATAGTCTGGAAAAAGAAAGATCAGTTAGACAGTTGTAGTGGTAATACAGCTTCTAGATGACTCAGTCCTAGATCAGGGTGTCAAGAGCAGTAATAAAGAGAAATTATTGAATTTCAAAGAAGGAATGATTAGGATGAAAATGGAGGATTCAGAGATAGACTACCTATGATAGAAAAACAAATTCATTAAGTACACACTGCATATGTTGAACTTAGGTGATTTGAGAGAAAAAGAAAGGAAGGTTCCCTACCCTTAAAGAATGTATAGTCCAACTGATAAGAGAAGACAAATATGAAACCAGAGTACAAACAGAGGTAATTAAATTTACCCAGTTTCTCAGTCTTCTTTTCCCTCCACACTCTATATCCAAGCCACTCATGAATCCTGTAGGTTTTACCTTCAAAATATGTCCAAAATCTAAGCACTCCTTACATCTTCCATTACTATTCCAACAGTCAAAGTCACTATTGTTTCTAGCTTGAACCACTGCAAAGTCATCTTATATGGTTTGCTATTGTCTACTACTACCTTTTTTAATACTTTCTCTTTTTTTTAACTTTTCAACATTTATTTAGTTTTGAGAGACAGAAGACACAGAGTGCAGTGGCGGAGGGGCAGGGAGAGAGAGAGGGAGACACAGAATCCTAAGCAGGCTCCAGGCTCTGAAATGTTAGCACAGAACCTGATGTGGGACTTGAACTCATGAACCACCAGATCATGACCTGAGCCGAAGCTGGACGCTTAACTGACTTAGCTACCGAGGCACAAGAACACTTTCTGTTAATAGCAGTCAAAATATTCTTTGTAAAGTTGAATAGGATCATATTATTTCCCAGCTTAAAATCCTCAAAATGCTTCCCAACACATTAACAATAAAATCACAAATCATTGTTAGGGTTTGTTTCCTAACACTTCTTTCTGCCCTGGATCATTATGCTACACTGGCATTTTTTTTCACCCTCTCTCCTTCTTTCTGGAAATCCTGTTGTCTTTTTGGAGACTTTTCACCTGCTATGCCTTCTTGGAAAACTCTTCTCCAAGATCTTCACATAGCATACTACTTCACTAAGGTTGCCAGCTAAAATTTACTTCCTCAGATGTGTCTTTATGGACTAATTTATTTAAAATAGCATCCCCGGGGCGCTTGGGTGGCTCAGTGGGTTAAGCGGCCAACTTCGGCTCAGATCATGATCTCACAGTCCGTGAGTTTGAGCGATGAGTCGGGCTCTGTGCTGACAGCTCAGGTCCTGGAGCCTGTTTCGGATTCTGTGTCTCCTTCTCTGACGCTCCCCCATTCATGCTCTGTCTCTCTCTGTCTCAAAAATAAACAAACGTTTAAAAAAATTAAAAAAATAAAATAAAATAGCATCCCCAAATCATACTATCTCCTCTATCTTCTGGTTGTGTTTATTCTTCTCAAATCACTATGGGAAATCACAATTTGCTTATTTATTTTGCTTTTCCATAATGGTAGAAATCTTATCTCTCTTATTTACTGTTATATTCCCAGTGCCTAGAACTGTTGGTGGTGTGAAACTCTGTTGAGTGAATGGCTGTGGAAAAGGATAGATGGTGTGGTATAAGCTAGAGTAATTGGTATTCAGAAATCAGAGATATTTCCAGTACCATGTCATAGGTATCCACACCTGTTCTTCATGCAATGTATCAATCAAAGCCATGTTTATTGAATTTGTGGTTGAAAACAATCTGGGAGGAATAATGAAAGCATAGATATTAAACAAGATTTCAATGATCTCAAAAAACTCAACATTCAAATGCAGCAAGATCAAATTTGGCAGGGTTTAACAGTTAAATCTTACTTTTAGATTTACAATAATTAACTGCACAAGTACAGGATGGGCAATAAACACTTAAAGTGGGAAAATTTTATTTAAAAATTGTATACATTTAGTATGAGCTGGTGTACCATAGGTGTTAAGCAAAATAATTGAGACTTAAACTACATTAAGAAAAAGTTAGATCTAAAGTAAGAATGTTAAGAGTCTTACAATCCTTGATCCTTATCAGATAAAATCTGCTCTATTCAGCCGATTGTTTCATTTAAAAAAAAAAAAAAAAACTTCACAAAAGGCTGCATCTAGAGAAGAGAAATCAGGAATGATGAGGCATCTTAAAAATATGTGATAAGAGGCAAAGCTCCAAGAAGTGAGGATGTTTAGTATAAAGAAGGGAAGATCTGAAGAAAATATAACTACATTTAAATATTTGAAAGACTACTAGGGCAAAGAATGATGGACTTACTTTGTGGTTCTCAAGAAGGCAAAACCAAAGCCAAAAAAGAGAACTGACAGGGAAGCAAGTTTCAGCTTTGTATTCAAGTTTTCAAAAATGATAGGGCTGCTTTATAAATTCAAAAGTCCTCAAATCATTGGAAATGTTCAAGCATAATGACAATCAATCAGGAATGAAGGCTTATCTTTAAGCCTTTCATTTGTTGAGTGACTGCTAAAATCCATTCCCACATGGACTTTACTAATCTTTGGATCATGTCAGATAGGAATTAGTCCAGAATATGCCTTGAGAGTAGAAGTGGGTTTGGTCTTTTAGGATTTGGTTTGGTGGAGCTGAATGGGAGACAAGTTCTAGGTTGGGGCACCACTAATAAAAGAAAAAGAATTCACTGCTATCCAATTATTCAGTAAGTGGAATCTAAATAAAACATTTTCACAGTGCATTTTGGGTCAGTGTGGGACTGCATACAACAAAGAAAGTGCTTTCAACTTTCATTTTCCTCTTTAAACTTTTTCCCATTAATAAGCAATTCATTTCCAGTTTATCTTAACCAAGGCAACCACTTGTTAACATATGTGAAACCTGCCTACATAAGTCCAAAACACAACTCTTAACAATATGGCTTGCTAGGATTAAAAAAAAGGTTTTAAAAAACTAACTTTTAAGCTACTGAAAATTAGGTTGATTTCCCTGGTCAAGTTGATTTTCATTAATCAGAAAGTCAATGCTTTGTAGATAATTGAGGCTGTTTACGTCTCTTTCATTTTTTTTGCTCTCCAAGTTTTAGGCATTTTGCCACTTACTAACATCTTCAAAGTTGCACAATAAAAATTAACAAGCAAATTAAAATTAAGTGTTGTCCTTTTAAATGTCCTTGATTCAAAGCATGAAGGAAATAATTTAAAATGAAAATGCAATGTTAAATGTATACGTTCTCAATAGATTTCAATTATCCATGACAACCTTGTTCTTAGTATTCTGACTAGTTAAACAGATGACAGTTGAAGAAATTTCCCTCGCTCTACTGTGGGCCAAGTCAGAGTAAAATCAAGAAGAAAAATACACTCTGCCACAAACTTTTGGTGGAAACCTCTTCAGAATTATTTGCATATTCTCCTCTGCTCTAATTATTCTTTATTTTTAAAATTGTTATTTAAATTCGAGTTAATTAACATACAATGAAATATTAGTTTCAGGTGTGCAATTTAGTGATTTAACCCTTACATACAACACCCAGTGCTCATCACAAGTGCACTCTCTAATCCCATCACCTATTTCACCCATCCCCCACCCACCTCCTCTCTGGTAACCATCAGTTTGTTCTCTATAGTTAAGAGTCTGTCTCTTGGTTTGCTTCTCGCTTTTTCCCTCCCATGATCATTTGTTTTGTTTCTTAAATTCCACATATGAGTGAAATCATATGGTACTTGTCTTTCTCTGGCTGGCTTAGTTCACTTAGCATAATATACTCTAGCTCCATCCATGTGGTTACAAATGGCAAAATTTTATTTTTTTATGGCTGAGGAATATTCCATTGTATGCATATACCACACCTTCTTTATCCATTCATCAGCAGGTGGACATTTGGGCTCTTTGTATAATTTGGCTATTTTTTATAATACCACTATAAACATTGGGGTACATGATCCCTTCAACTTAATATCCTTTGGGTAAATACCTAGTAATGATTCTGTAAATAACCTATGCAGAACACTATATTTCTACATTTCATTTTAGTTATTAAGGGAACTTATTTTATGGAAAATATATTTCATGAAACTAGTTCACTCTAATAAGTTTCAAAAATGAAACTGATTTTGGAGCTGCACTGTGATTTTTGAGATGCAAGGTTATTACTAATATTCTTGGTTTTTTTTCCTACTTAAACCAAGCATTTTTCCCTGGATCAATAGCGTCATCATCTGGAAATTTGTTAGAAATGCAGACCTGAGGGCCCCACCTACAGATCCAGAAATTCTGAGAGTAAGACTAGGCAACCACTGTTTCAATAAGCACTCCAGAGAATTCTTGTGTATGATAAAGATTGAGATCCAATGTATTAAGCTGTAAGTATAAAAGGGAATACTGGAGACAACTTCATTCCACAAACTTTCATTTAGTTGCTATTATGTACAGACATATGTAATTTACTAAAACATTATTTTTGTCCTCAAACTATTTATAGTCTAGTACAGAAGTCAAAGAATTAAAGAGAAAATGAAAAATAGTGAGATAGAGATGGAGTGGGGGCAGAGTTTGTAAGTGGATCCAGGAAAACTAAAGCTATGAATATAAGTGATTGTCTTTTGCATAGTGGAGTTCTATTTCTCACTTGTCAGCAGCTATATTTTTGATATGGCTCCATATATTTTTCCTTTCAGTCATGCTATTGTTGTCAGGATAAAGCAAGAGACCAGAGCCTTAGATTTTCTAATTTGACAGTTGTGCAATAGCAAACTGTTAAAAAAATTAAAGAAACATTTTCTATACGTCCAGGAAAAAATCCACTTCTAAATGCCTCCCTTGAGGGCATAATAAAATTGATTTTTGTGTCTCTAATTCATATTGAAATATATTTGTAGAAATTTACTAGATTTTAGGGGCCCTACATATTTACATTTATTGACTTCTGGAAGAGGCTTGAACCCTATTTATAGGAGAAAAAACATATACTACTTTTTCAAGGTTAAACTGTATTTCCTTTAAATTTTAAAGTTGTTCTCAACCACTTGGCTGATTGGGGGATCCTTTTGCTAATATGACATAACCATGAATCCTTTCTCCAGAAACATACACACACATTTCCTATAGATCATCATGAACTTGCTGGGGTGGCTATATCCTCAGAAATAACTCTTCTGCTATATCATTAAGATGATCCAAAAAAATAACTATTTGCTCATTAGAGTTCTAATAGTAGTCCCTATTAGTCAGTTATTTAGCACTATGAAGTATGTGCCATTCCAGAATGCCTCAAATCAGGATCCTATGCAAGTTTTCACCCCAATCCACACAAATATATCAACCAGGCACCTATAATTTGATCTGAAATCTCATCTGTCTTTAGAGGAACTAAAAGATCTGAGGAGTTAAAAGTACCAGTACTCTTCAGGTCAAATCAAGGGAGGTACATTGAAAATACCTTTATCCAAATAAGCAAAATGTATCTAAAGAAGCACCCAGGTACATGCTTCATATCTGCATTACCAAAGAAGATATCAAAACAAAAAATCTAATTATTCTAAATCAATATTGGGCTACAGGGAAGATTGGGAAAGGAAAGAAAAAGAAGAGTTCTTAAAAATTCAGAGTCATTTGACAACTTTTTGAAAAATCGTGCTGCACAAAAAGGGATTTAAGTGGCTATTTTTTAAGATAAATTAAATAAGAAAAAAATATCTAATTTGTTACATCATTTTGCCATCACTTTTTATGGATAAGGAAAATAAAGTAAAAGGAAGTAAAGAAAAAGAAAGTAGCCAAAGACCAAACAAGATAAACTAAGGCCAGGCCAGTTTGACTTATTTAAAAATCAAGAAAGTGAGCAGTCAGGAATCATGGCATATCAACGAACAGCAGCCATAGAAGCTTAAAGCACAAAGTATGTATAGGTAAAATGATAGATAGATATAGATAGATAGATAGATAGATATAGATTATAGATTTTAACCATCTTTTTTAATGCCTATTTATTTGAGAAAGAGAGTGGGCATGAGTGGGGGAAGGGAAGAGAGAGAGGCAGAGAATCTCAAGAAGGCTGCATCCTGAACAGAGCCTGACGTGGTATTTGATCGCACAAACCTGTGAGATCATACCCTAAACTAAAATCAAGACTTGGACACATAACCGACTGAGCCACCCAGGCTCTCCACCATCTTTCTTTTGTTTTTTGTTTTTTTTTTTAATTTTCTTTAAGTGTTTATTTAAATTCCAGTTAGTTAATATATAATGTGACATTAGTTTCAGGTGTACAACATAGTGATTCAACAATTCCATATATCACTCAGTGCTCATCATGAAACATGCACTCCTTAATCTCCATCACCCATTTCACCCGTACCCCCGCCCAACTCCCTTCCATTAACCATCAGTTTCTTCTCTATATTTAAGAATCTGTTTCTTGATTTGTCCCTCTCTCTTTTTTCCCTTTTCACATTTGTTTTATTTCTTAAATTCCACATATGAGTGAAATCATATGGTAGTTGTCTTTCACTGATTCATTTCACTTAGCATTATACTCTCTAGCTCCACCCAAGTCATTGCAGATGGCAAGATTTCATTATTTTTAATGGCTGAAAAAATATATATATTAATAATTATATATATTATAAAATATATATATTAAGATTCCATTAATATAGCAGTGCTCACAGGTACAGAGCACATAACAAACTTCTAAAACCCATAAGGGACAGAAAAGTAGCCAAAATGGTGAAACGGAAGAATTCTCCTCAAAAGACATTCCAAGAAGAAGTGACAGCCAAAAAATTGATCAATACAGTTACAAACAACATAACTGAACAAATTTAGAATAATAGTCATAAAGTTAATCACTGTGGTTGAAAAAAGGATAGAGGAGATCAGAGAATCTATTGCTACAAAGACCAAGGGACTAAAAAATAGTCATGATGAAATTTAAAAAAATGTTAAAAATGGGGTGCAAAATAAACATGGAGCCAACTACAGCATGGATTGAAGAGTCAGGGGAGATAATAGGTGATTTAGAAGATAAGATTAGGGAAAAAGAGGAAGCTGAGAAAAAAAGAGATAAAAAAAATCCAGGATCAGTAGGGGAGAATTACAGAACTAGGTGATTCAAACAAATGGAACAATATCAATATCATAGGAATTCCAGAAGAAAAAGAAGAGAGAGAAAGGGGCTGAAGGTGTACTTGAACAAATTATAGCTGAGAACTTTCCCAATCTGGGGAAGGAAACAGACATTGAAATCCAGGAGCCACAGAGAACTCCATTCAGACGTAACTTGAATTGATCATCTGCATGACATATCATAGTGAAACTGGCAACATAGAAGGATAAAGAGAGAATTCTGAAATCAGCTAGGGATAAACTGGCCTTAACATACAAAGGTAGACACATAAGGGTAATAGTAGTCTTATCTACTGAAACTTCGCAGGCCAGAAAGGAATGGCAGGAAATCTTCAATGTGATGAACAGAAAAAAAAATGCAGTCGAAAATCCTTTATCCAGCAAGCCTGTCATTCAGAATAGAAGGAGAGATAAAGGTTTTCCCAAACAAACAAAAACTGAAGGAATTCATCACCACTAAACCAGCCCTACAAGAGATCCTAAGGGGGATTCTGTGAGTGAAATGTTGCAAGGCCCACAAAGTACCAAAGACATCACTACAAGCATGAAACATACAGACATCACAATGACTCTAAACCCATATCTTTCAATAATAACACTGAATGTAAATGGACTTAATGCTCCAACCAAAAGACACAGGGTATCAGAATGGATAAAACAACAAGACCCATCTATTTGCTGTCTACAAGAGACTCATTTTAGGCCTGAGGACACCTTCAGATTGAAAGTGAAGGGATGGAGAACTATATGCTACTTGAAATTAAAAGAAAGCTGAGTAGCCATACTTATATCAGACAAACTAGACTTTAAATTAAAGGCTGAAACAAGAGATGAAGAAAGGCATTATATAATAATTACAGAGTCTATCCATCAGGAAGAGCTAACAATTATAAATGATTATGTGCCAATTATGGGAGCCCCCAAATATATAAAACAGTTAATCACAAACATAAGCTATCTTATTGGAAAGAATGTGGTAATTGCAGGGGACTTACAGCAATGGGTAGATCATCTAGACAGAGAATCAGTAAAGGAACAATGGCCCTGAATGATACATTGGACCAGTTGGGCTTGACAGGTATATTTAAAACTCTACATCCCGAAGCAGCAGAGTATACTTTCTTCTCGAGTGCACATGGAACATTCTCTAAGATAGATCACATACTGGGTCACAAAACAGCACTTCATAAGTATAAAAGAATTGAGCTCATACCATGAACACTTTCAGAACACAATGCTACAAAACTTGAAATCAACCACAGGAAAAAGTCTGGAAAACCTCCAAAAGCATAGAGGCTAGAGAACATCCAACTAAAGAATGAATGGGTCAACCAGCAATTATATAAGAGATTAAAAATTATATGGAAACAAATGAAAGTGAAAAGGCAACAATCCAAAAGGTTTGGGATGCAGCAAAGGCAGTCCTGAGAGGAAAATGCATTGCAATCAAGGCCTATCTCAAGAAACAAGGAAAATCCTAAATACAAAATCTAACAGCACACCTAAAGTAACTAGAAGCAGAACAGCAAAGACACCCCAAACCCATCAGAAGAGGAAAAATAAAGATCAAAGCAGAAATAGACAATATAGAATTAAAAAAAAAACAGTAGAACAGATCAATGAAAACAAGAATTGGTTTCTTGAAAAAATAAACAAAATTGATAAACCTCTAGCCAGGCTTCTCAAAAAGAAAAGAGACAAGAACCAAATAGATAAAATCATGAATGAAAATGGAGTTATCACAACCAATCCCTCAGAAATACAAGCAATTATTAGGGAATACTAGGAAAAATTATATGCCAACAAACTGGACAACCTGGAAGAAATGGACAAATTCCTAAACCCTCATGCACTACCAAAACTCAAACAGGAAGACACGGAAAATTTGAAAAAAATCCATAACTAGTGAAGAAATTAAATCAGTTATGAAAACTCTCCCAACAAATAAGAGTCCAGGACCAGATGGCTTCCCTGGGGAATTCTACCAGACATTTAAAGCAGAGTTAATACCTATCCTTCTCAAGCTGCTCCAAAAAAGAGAAATGGAAGGAAAATTTCTGGACTCATTCTATGAAGCCAGCATTACTTTGATTCCCAAAGCAGACAGAGACCCAGCAAAAAAAGAGAACTATAGGCTAATATCGCTGACGAATATGGATGCAAATATTCCCAACAAGGTACTAGCAAATCGATTCAACAGCATATAAAAAGAATTATTCAGGGGTGCCTGGGTGGCTCAGTTGGTTGAGCGTCCAACTGCGGCTCAGGTCATGATTTCACAGTTCGTGGGTTCGAGCCCTGCGTCAGGCTCTGTGCTGACAGCTCAGAGCCTGGAACCTGATTCAGATTCTGTGTCTCCCCCTCTCTCTGCCCCTCCCCTGCTCATGCTCTGTCTCTCAAAAATAAATAACGTTAAAACAATTTTTTAAAAAAGAATTATTCACCATGATCAAGTGGGATTCATTCCTGGGTTGCAGGGCTGGTTCAATATTCGCAATCAATCAATGTGATACATAATGTTAAAAAGAAAGGATAAGAATCACACAATCCTCTGAATAGATGCAGAAAAAGCATTTGAGAAAATAGAGCATCGTTTCTTAATAAAAACCGTCAATAAAGTTGGGATAGAAGGAACATACTTTATCATCAGAGCCATTTATGAAAAGCCCAGAGCTAATATCACCCTCAATGGGGAAAAACTGAGACCTTTCCCCCTGAGATCAGGAACATGACAGGAATGTCCATTCTCACCACTGTTGTTTAACATAGTGTTGGAAGTCCTAGCATGGGCAACCAGACAACAAAATGAAATAAAAGGTATCAAAATTGGCAAAGAAGCCAAACTGTCACCTTTCACAGACAACATCATACTCTACATGGAAAACCCAACAGACTCCACTAAAGTCTGCTAGAACCGATACATGAATTCAACTAGCCACAGGGTACAAAATCAATGTACAGAAATCATTTGCATTTTTATACACTAATAATGAAGCAACAGAAAGAGAAATAAGAAACTGATCCAATTTACAATTGCACCAAGAACCATAAAATACCTAGGAATAAACCTAACCAAAGAGGTAAAAGATCTGTATGCTGAAAACTACAGAAAGATTATGAAGGAAATTGAAGTAGACACAAAGAAATGGAAAACATTCCATGCTCATGGATTGGAAGAATAAATATTGTTAAAATGTCAATACTACACAAAACAATCTACACATTCAATGCAATCCCAATCAAAATTGCACCAGAATTCTTCTCAAAGCTAGAACAAACAATCCTAAAATTTGTATGGAAACACAAAAGACCCCAAATAGCCAAAGTGATAGTGAAGAAGAAAACCAAAGTGGGAGGTTTCACAATCCGAGACTTTAGCCTCTACTACAAAGCTGTAATCATGAAGACAGTATGGTATTGACATAAAAACAGACACATAAACCAATGGAATAGAATAGAGAACCCAGAACTTGACCCACAAGTGTATGGCCAACTAATCTTTGACAAAGCAGGAAAGAGTATCCAATGGAAAAAAGACACTCTCTTTAGCAAATGGTGCTGGGAGAACTGGACAGCAACATGCAGAAGAATGAAACTAGACCACTTTCTTACATAATTCACAAAAGTAAACTCAAAATGGATGAAATACATGAATATGAGACAGGAAACCATCAAACCCTAGAGGAGAAAGCAGGAAACAACCTCTTTGACCTCAGCCACAGAAATTTCTTGCTCCACACATCTCCAAAGGCAAAGGAATTAAAAGCAAAAATGAGCTATTGGGACTTCATCAAGATAAAAATCTGCTGCACTGCAAAGGAAACAATCAACAAAAGTAAAAGGCAACCAATGGAATGGGAAAAGATATTTGCAAATGACATATCAGACAAAGGGCTACTTTCCAAAATCTATAAAGAACTCACCAAACTCCACACCCGAAATACAAATAATCCAGGAAGATATGGGCAGAAGACCTGAATAGACACTTCTCCAAAGAAGATATCCAGATGGCCAACAGACACATGAGAAGATGCTCAACGTCACTCCTCATTAGGGAAATACAAATCAAAGGCACACTGAGCTACCACCTCACACCAGTCAGAGTGGCTATAATGAACAAATCAGGAGACTATAGATGCTGGAGAGGATGTGGAGAAACAGGAACCCTCTTGCACTGTTGGTGGGAATGCAAACTGGTGCAGCTGCTCTGGAAAACAGTGTGGAGGTTCCTCACAAAAATAAAAATAGAACTACCCTATAACCAATAACCAGAGTAATCAGCCTAGAGAAGGGAAGAGATAAGAAGGAGAAATCGAAAGGAGAATATATCTATATAACAAGAATTGTCCTTGAATTAATCCAGGCAATACAGCAGCGCTTGTCTGGAAGGGGTTTGTCTGGTTCCATAGTCTCTGTCCTGCTCCAGTAGATATGCAGTTACCTGGCATTGAGGGACATGGTTTAGTGTAGGCTGGTCCCTCCTCCACTGTGGGCCCCCAGGACCGATCCCTGAGGCCCAGCCTTGGTGGTGATGGGGAGAAAAACGGAAACCCCCCAGTCTCTTCTCCACGGACCTGGTGTCCCAAATCATTCCTTAGGACTCATTATCTCTGTGCCATGGGTGCAGACAAGGTTGTCTGTCTTGCTCTGCCAACTCCTTTGCCTGGCACTTGGCTGGGAATTAAACTCCTGCTCTCTGTGCCCCAGTACTGGGGAAGCACCTCCGGATAGTGGTCCCAGCTGGTTTTGTCCTGTGCCATAGACCTTCAAGGAAGGGGACCATTTTTTACTGCTGGGGACTGTGCCCCGTATATACCACTGAACCTGGAGGTGCCTCCCCTTCTCCCCAGGTGCCCGAACAGGGCAGCCGGCCCCAGTCAGAAGATGGGATCTGTGTTTAGAGACCTTCTAACATGCAGTTAGAGATGATATACATCTCCATCTTGATGTGAGTTTTTTTTCTCTTGTCCAGATATAGTCTTACACTTCCTCAGCAACTCTTTCTCTTCCCTTTGTCTCTCCGCAGAAGGGGATCCCTCCCTTCCATGCCTACATGGCCCATTTTATCTCCCCCAGTTCACAATCACCCATCTATGGCCCATCAGGTTGTCCTGGTTTCTCCCTAGTAGACTCAGTCTCTTTTCCTCCCAGACTCTTAGGGTTCAAAGTCCTTTGGCTTCATCCCTTTTTTGTTTGAGAGACGTGAGAAGTATGGATCTCCCTACTTCACCACCATGTTGGTCTCTAAATGTACTTCTTTTAAAATAACTATATACAAATTTAGTGAGTGACTAAAACGTTAAAACACAGAAATCATTCAGTTTTAAAGTTCATAGTTTATAAAAAATGAAGCCATTTTTCATATAAATTACATCATGTTAGATAGTGACCCAACCTTATAAGCTACAACTTTATAAAAGTAATACCAAAAGTTGACAAATAGAAGAAAGACAAGAAGAACAATATAGGTAATTCAAAATGTGTTCAAGGAATTTCTAGAAATAACAATTTATCTGAAGTAATAATGTGTTCATTATTTCTTGCCCACCATATCAAATAAAGAAGTTAAATCTCAGACCTAGGAAAGTGCTACAAAGGGAAGAGAAACTAAGAAAGGGGTTCTACAAACTTCTATCAGGCATGCCATTGTTAAATACTACAAGTGGCCCAAGGGCCATGAAGTTGTCTACCTTCTTCACTGTAGTTAAACTTATTAATATAAATTTTCTAAGCTATAGGACAAGACTCATTTTGGTTACACACTCTCCTTAGAGTAATTAAATGCTTCTGCACTGGCAACACAGAGCCTGGTGGAATTATCTCTCTCTCCCTCTCTTTCTATACCTCCCCAAATCGTGCTGTATCTTTCAAAATAAGTAAATAAACTTTTTAAGAAAATGTTTAATCCTCTTCACCACACTCCTACTACCCATTCATTCCTTGCATTATATTTCCCAGTAAGAAAAATAATGACAATGATTAAGAGAAAATGGAATCCTCAAAGACCCACAATTAGGCGTACAAATAGTTTCATGTAGCAGGGATTTTATGAAATAAGGAAAGGCAATATAAGTAGTACTAGACTAGTATAATATCTGTGTTCCTTTCAAAGTGGTTGATGCAGTAAGATAGGACTGGAAAACATTGCACCAGGGTAAAGCCAAGGCAAAAGCCAATGCAGGAAGTTTAGAAAATTATGCTACTAAAAAACAACTCAGGTAAAAGGAGGCACAGAGCAATTACCTCATATTTTTCTTTGATCTGAACATTGGGTAGAAAGAGCAAGAGTGGTCTTGAAGCTCACACATACTTTGGTCCAGTGTATTAGAGTGCTTTTATTGTGTATATTCATTAGTATAAACTTGGGAAGGTTCTCTTTCATGCATTATGGTCAGAAACATGAAAATCCTCACTGTAGTACACCTAAAATTTCTGGAAAAATAACATCATTTTAAATACATAGGTGAGTTTGCAAAAAGAAAAGGAAGGACTTCTATTTGAGTAATGAGAGGTCACGCTATTTTTACCAACCATTCCTGAGAAAACAAGTTAAAATACTGGCTAAAATATTTATTTTAAAAATATATTTTTAAAGATATCTTGCTTAGAAGCAAGAAAAAAATGATAAGATAGTTACAAACTACCAGCCAAAATTTGAAGGGAAAGTGAGAATCAGAGAAGTAAGAACACTGAAGCTATTTGGCCCTGAGAGAATTTGGTAATATAGGAAAATTTGAACCTTGTAAGCTGAGTCTTTAAAGTGTAAGCCTCAAAGGTAAAGAAAAATGATAAGTATACTATTTTTTTCTACACAAATACATATTAACTCGTCCAGAAAACCTCAAGCTCTGAATTTAGTTTAACAAGGTAACAAACTTGTAGTGTCCTTAGGCATCCAGAAGCAAATACAAACTCTCCCTAGATTAAGTCAACTTTATTCTAGGTCTGAAATTATTCCCACAGTTAATTGTTCAAGGTACTGTAAGCAACACACAATGATAATCAATTATATAAATAACCAAGGTACCAGGAGTGAAAAACAGTGGTAAAACAGCAGATCTTCAGACTTTAGGTAATAAAGTGGTCAGAAATACCTTTAAAACAACTATGCTTACTAAGCTTAAAAAATTAAAAGAGAATATTAATAATTTTAGAGAGAGCAAGAAACTAAAAAGTGACTCAGAAGAGTTGAGAAAGCAGATTTGATGACACTTATAAAAGTAAAAATTAAAATAACAAAAATAAAATGGGTGGCTTTTAATAGGAAATTAGACATAACTGAAGAATTTATGAACTAGAACATAAGTCAGAATAAATTAGCTGTCATGCAATCACATAGACATAAAAAGATTTAAAAGATGTAAAAGAGGTAGGAACCATGAAAATAGAATTAGAAGGTCTCACATGTGGTTGATTAGAGTACCAAAAGGAGGGAAAAGAAAGGATGGGGTAGAATCAATATTTAAAGAGATATTCACTATGAATTTTACAGCAATGACAAAAGACACTAAAGATTCAAGAACTTTGATGAATCCTAAAATATATACATAAAGAAACTCACACCAGTGACACATCATAATGAAATACCAAAACACCAAAAAGAAAGAAAACTTTAATAACTGTCTAAGAAAAGAGACATCTTCAAAGGAATGGCAGGTTAATTAATATCTTGTTTCTCAATGGCAGCAATAGAAATCAAGGCAGTGAAATAGTATAGACATTGTTCTCAAATAAACTGCTAACATTCTATATCCAGTAAAAATATATTTCAAGTGAAAATATCTTTCAAATGAAAACATTGCCAGATAAAAATAAACTTAAGGAATTATTTTAAGATAACTATCACAAAGAAAAAGAATGTTCTCTTAAGGAAATAAAAGAGGTCGTTCTAAATAGGAGAAATGAAAACAAAAGAAAATGGTAAATATGTGAGCAATTTTAAATGAGCATTTACTGCATGAAACTAATAATAATAACTTGGGGAATTCAATTTTTAAGAAATTATACAATTAAAATACATGACATCAATAACATAAGTTGCCAAAAGGTAAATAGCATTAGAGTGCTGGAAAGTTTCTGAATTATCTGGCAGGAGAATAAATAAATTTGTTGACTTTAGACTTTTATATTTTAAGTGCACATGCTATAATGTATGGAATAAATACTAAGAAATAAAATCTCTAATTTCCAAATATCAGGCAGCAATTTGAATGATTAAAACAAACCAGTGATCAAAAAGGAGATGAGAAGAGAAAAAAATGACAGAAAAAATAGTGCAAAATAAAATGGTAAAACTTAAATGGAATTATTGCTCTATTTCAAAGATAAAGTTTGGAAGGTTGTGGATTTAAAAAATGCAATTACATGCTTTAAAAGAAGAACATATACAGGGGCGCCTGGGTGGCTCAGTCGGTTGGGCATCCAACTTCTGTTCAGGTCATGTTCTCATGGTTCATGGTTTGAGCCCTGTGTCAAGTTCTGTGCTGACAGCTCAGAGCCTGGAGCCTGCCTCAGATTCTGTCTCCCTCTCTCTCTGCCCCTCCCCTGCTTATGCTCTATCTCTCTCTGTCTCTCAAAAATAAAATAAACGGTTAAAAAATGTTTTAAAAAAAAGAAAAGAAAAAGAATAAAAAAGTCAGTGGCCTCACAGTTTCTGACTTCAAAACTTACCACAAAGTTACAGTAATCAAAACAGTGTGTCACTCACATAAAAACAGATGCATAGGCTAATGGAATGGAATAGGTATTAATATAGAATCCCTTGCATACATGGTTAAATGATTTTTAACAAGTATGCCAAGACAATTCAATAGAGAAAGGGCAGTCTTTCAACAAATGGTGCTTGGAAACTGGAAAAGAATGCAAAAGAATGAAGTTGGACTCTTACCTTACACCATATACAAAAATTAACTCAAAGTGGATCAAACATATAAACATAAGTGCTAAAACTATAACACTTTTTAAAGAAAACATTGAGCAAAATATTCATAACATTAGGTTTGGTGAGGATTTCTTGAATGTGACATCAAAAGCACAGGCAACAACAAAAAAATAGATAAATTGAACTTCATCAAAATTAAAACAATTTGTGAGTCAAAGGATACTATCAAGAAAGTGAAAAGGTAATCCATGGAATGGGAGAGAATATTTGGAAATCATATGTCTGGTAAGACATTAATTTCCAGAACATATAGAGAACTTCTACAACTCAACAGCAACAAATACAGCCTATTTCAAAAAATGCACAAAGTACTTGAATAAAAATTTGTCCAGAGAAGATATACAAATGTCCAATAAGCTAATGAAAACATGCTTAATGTCACTAGTTATTAGGGAAATACAAATAAAATACCACAATGAGATGCAATTTCACAACCATTAGTATGGCTATTATCATAAAAGAAGAAAATAACAAGTGTTTGTGTAGGTATGAAGAAATTGGAAACGTTGTGCATTGCCAGTGAGAATGTAAAATGGTGTAGTAGCTATGGAAATCAGTATGGAAGTTCCACTTCCATGATAACTCCTGGTCCTGTTAATAAAAAATAATAGGGGGGATATGTAGAGTTATTTTTAGAGAGTGTATTGTAAGCACTGGAAAAGCCAATGGGGTAATTGCTGAAACATCAGCGATGTTCTGGTTTCAAGGTGTTCAGACACGATAGCACTATGAGGTCCAGAGCCCCATAATCTCCCAGAAGCCAGTTAGGAGGCAGACCCACTGTAATTGCCAAGCAGTTCCTGAAACTGCTCATCTTCCCTACATGCTTTCACATATAACAACAGATATGTATTTGGTTTATGTCTGGAAGCTCTTTGTGTTTTCCTCTCATGCTTTGACATTCTTTGATGTTTATACCTGGTGAACATGAAATAAAGACTCTTTCCAGTTGGCTAATGCTGCAGCTGCTGCTGCTGTTTTGCTAGCAGAAGCAGCCCTGCCCATCACTCATTCTAAGTGACTGAGAATTTTTTCTTCAGTGTTTGGCTACACAAGGCTGTCATTCAAAAGATAAGGAGAAATAAATATATCTTAAAGTGGAATTACTAGAACATGTGTTAATTCTATGTTTAATTTTTTTAGAAAAAAAGGTTCCATGTTCACTTGAGAAGAATGTGTATTCTCCTGCTTTAAGATGAAATGTTCTGAGTATATATATTAAGTCCATCCAGTCCAGTGTGTCATTCAAAGCCATTGTTTTCTTGTTGATTTTCTGCTTACATGATCTGTCCATTGTTGTAAGTGGGGTGTTGAAGTACCCTACTATCATGGTATTATTATCAATGAGTTTCTTTATGTTTGTGAAATAAAGAGTTTCCACGACAAACAAAAACTAAAGGAGTTTGTGACCACTAAACCAGTCCTGCAAGAAATTTTAAGTGGGACTCTTTGAGTGGAGAAAATATGAAACAAAACAAAACATGACCAAAAGCAACAAAGACTAGAAAGTACTGGAGGACATCACCAGAAGCTCCAACTACACAGGCAATACAATGGCACTAAATTTGTATCTTTCAGTATTCACTCTAAATGTCAATGGACTAAAGGCTCCATTCAAAATACATAGGGTACCAGAATGGATAACAAAACAAGACCTATCTATATGCTGTTTAAAAGAGACCCATTTTAGACCTAAAGACACCTGCAGATTGAAGGTAAGGGGATGGAGAGCTATCTACCATGCTAATGGTCACCAAAAGAAAGCTGGAATAGGCATACTTCTATCAGACAAACTAGACTTTAAAATAAAGACAGTAAGAAGAGATTAAAAAGGGAAATATATCATAATGAAGGGGTCTAGCCACCAAAAAGATCTAACAATTGTAAATATTTATGTGCCCAACTTGAGAGAACCCGAATATATAAATCAATTAATCACAAACATGGAACCTTCTCCAGAATAGATCACATAGTGGGACACAAATCAGCCCTCAACAAGTACAAAAAGATTGAGATCATACCTTGCATATTTTCAGATTACAATGCTATGAAATTTGAAATCAACCACAAGAACAAATTTGGAATGCCCTGAAATATATGGAGGTTAAACAACATATTACTAAAGAATGAATGGGTTAACCAAGAAACTAAAGAGGAAATTAAAAAGTACATGGAAGCTGGGGCGCCTGGGTGGCTCAGTCGGCTAAGCATCCGACTTCAGCTCAGGTCATGATCTCGCAGTCTGTGAGTTCAAGCCCCGCGTCGGGCTCTGTGCTGACAGCTCAGAGCCTGGAGCCTGTTTCAGATTCTGTGTCTCCCTCCTCTCTGACCCTCCCCCGTTAATGCTCTGTTTCTCTCTGTCTCAAAAATAAATAAAAGTTAAAAAAAATTAAAAAAAAGTACATGGAAGCCAATGAAAATGAAAACACAACAGTCTAAAACCTCTGGGATGCAGCAAAGGTGGATATAAGAGGGAAGCATAGAGCAACCCAGACCTTCCTAAAGAAGGAAGAAAGGTCTCAGATACACAAGTTAACCTTACACCTAAAAGGGCTGGGAAAAGAACAGCAAATAAAGCCCCAAATCAACAGAAGATGAGAAATAATAAAGAAATCAATGATATCGAAATAAAAAAAAAAAAACAGTAGAACAGATTAATGAAACCAGGAGGTAGACCGTTGAAATAATTAACAAAATTGATAACACCCTAGCCAGATTGATCAAAAAGAAAAAGGGAAGGTCCTAAATAAATGAAATTACAAATGAAAGAGGAGAGATCACAACCTACACCACAGAAATACACATAATAATAAGAGAATATTTTAGAAATTACATGCCAATAAATTGGGCAATCTGGAAGAAATGGACAAATTCCTAGAAACACACAAACTACCAAAACTGAAACATGAAGAAATAGAAAATGTGAACTGACCCATAACTAGTAAAGAAATTGAATACATAATCATAAGTCTCCCAACAAACAAGAGTCCAGGGCCAAATAGCTTTCCAGGGGAATTCAACCAAATATTTAAAGAAGAGTTAACACTCATTCTTCTGAAGCTGTTCCAAAAAACAGAAATTGAAGGAAAACTTCCAAACTCATTCTATGAGACCAGCATTATGTTTATACCAAAATCAGACAAAGACCACACTAAAAAGGAGAACTACAGACCAATTTCCCTTATGAACATGAATGCAAAAATTCTCAACAATATACTAGAAAACCGGATCCAACAATACGTTAAAAGAATTATTCACCAAGATCAAATGAGATTTATTCCTGGGATGCAACTCTGATTCAATAACCACAAATCAATGTAATACATCATATTAAAAAATGAAAGTATAAGAACCACATGATTCACTCAATACATGCAGAGAAAGCATTTGCCAAAATACAGAATCCTTTATTGATAAAAACCTTCAAGAAAGTAGGGATGGAAGGATCATATCCCAAGACCATAACAGGAAAGGCCCACTACCAATATCATCCTTAGTGGGGAAAATCTGAGAGCTTTTGCCCTAAGGTCAGGAACACAAAAAGGATGTCCACTGTCACCACTGTTATTCAACATAGTGTTGGAAGTCCTAGCGTCAGCAGTCAGGCAACACAAAGAAATAAAAGACGTCCAAACTAGCACGGAAGAAGTCAAAATTTCACTCTTTGCCGATGACATGATACTCTATGTGGAAAACCCGAAAGACTCCATCAAAAACCATCTAGAAGTTTTCTGATCTGTTACTATAGAAGACTTATGAAAGAAATTGAAGGCACACACAAAATAGGAAAAACATTCCATGCTCATGGATTGGAAGACCAAATATTGTTAAAATGGTGATACTACCCAAAGAAATCTACATATTCAATGCAATCCCTATCAAAATAACAACAGAATTTTTCACAGAGCTAGAACAAACAATCCTAAAATTTGTATGGAAACAGAAAAGAACCCGAATAGCCAAACTATCCTGAAAAAGAAAACCAAAGCTGGAGGCATCACAATTCCAGACTTCAAGCTGTATTACAAAGCTGTAATCATCAAGACAGTATGGTAATGGTACAAAAACAGACACATAGATTAATGGAACAGAACACAGTACCAGAAATGGGCTTCAAATATATGACCAACTAATCTTCAACAAACTAGGAAAAAATATCCAATGGCAAAAAGACAGTCTTTTGGCAAATGTTGGGGAAACTGCATGGTGACATTAGAAGAGTGAACCTGGACCACTTTTATTTTGTGTACACCGTACACAAAAATTAATTCAAAATGGATGAAAGACCTAAATGTGAGACAGAAAGCTATAAAATCCTACAGAAGAAAACAGGCAACCTAGGCCTAGACTGCAGCAACTTCTTTCTTGGCATGTCTCTAGAGGCATGGGAAAAAAAAGGGAAAATGAACTATTGGGGCCTCATTAAGGTAAAAAAAAACCTTCTTCACAGAGAAGGAAACAATCAGCAAAACTAAAAGGCAACAGATGGAATGGGAGAAGACATTTGCAAATTAAATATCAGATAAAGGATTAGTATCCAAAATCTATAAAGAACTTATCAAACTCAACACCCAAAAATCAAATAATTAAGTGAAGAAATGGGCAGAGCACATGAATAGACACTTTTCCAAAGAAGACATCCAGATGGCTAACAGACACATGAAAAATGCTCAATATTACTTATCATCAGGGAAATACAAATCAAAACTCTGATGAGATACCACCTCACACCTGTCAGAATGACTAACCTTAACAACTCAGGCAGCAACAGATGTTGGTGAAGGTGCAGAGAAAGAGGAACCCTTTTGCACTGCTGGTGGGAATGAAAATTGGTGCAGCCACTCTGGAAAACAGTATGGAGGTTTCTCAAAAAGTTAAAAATAGAATTAGCCTATGACCCAGCAACTGAACTACTAGGTATTTATCCAAAGGATACAGGAGTGCTGTTTTGAAGGAGCACATGCACGCTAATGTTTATAACAGTGCCATCTGTAGCCGCACATTGAAGAAAGAGTTCTCAGACACAAGACTGATGGACATGCAGGGCTGCCTCTGTGAGAGAAACAGCAGTGGCATTAGTCTGCACATAGTCTTTATTTCATATTTCATTAGGTGTAAGTATCAAAGTATATCAAAGCATGGAAGGACAGCACACAGAATCTTTAAACTTTAGCCAGACCTATGTCTGGTGGCTATGTGAAAGTATGAAGGGAGTGCATGTGGTTTCAAGGAATGTCAGGGAGTTGCAGCAGGTGTTGTATCTAAACTATCCTTTGGGGGATCATGGGGCTCTGTATCTCATAATGCTACATGCTTGACAGCCTTGATGCCAGAACATTGCTGACATTTCAGCTATTACCCCATTCACTCTCCAGGACTTACAATACACTCTAGAAATAACTCCACATCTCCCTCACCCCTTTTGTATTTTATTTGCATGACCAGGAGTTGTCATGGAAGTGGTGAGCATCTGGATATTGTTAAAGAACTACTTGGGTGACATGTTAGAGGGGAAAAGAGACATAATCAGCTTGACAACTGCAACAAAAAATAAGATTATTAACAATATTATAGCAGTGTTGAACCAGGAGTATAAATTCAACCCAGAGAGCCAGTTTTTTGGGTTGATACAGTTAGAATTATTGTTGAGAGTGTTAATGGTGGCCTGTTGGCTTTCTTGTTGAAGTTGTTGTAATTGTTTTTGCAACCTGATTTTTCAGTTGTTAATGGAGGTTTTACATTTTTTTATTCATGTTTAAGGGGCAAGTCAAATGCCTGACTTAGATATTGATGTATTTGATTCCAGTAGCCATCGTATGAAGTGGGAGTGAAACAGTAGGTTGTGAAACCTGAGTCACATACAAGTTCTGATTGGGTGCACAATGCCTGTTGATTTTCTCCTATCCATACAATAACAGCTTCTAATGCCTGAAGTTGGGTGACGATTTGTTGGTGAATCCTCACCTGCTTTTCTAAATCTAATGCAGTGCTTTGCATATATTGATTTATTTGTTGTGTGGTCTGTAAAGAGATGTCTATAGAGGCAGCTGCGGTGGCTGTTGTTGTTGCAAGTGCCCTAATGGTCAAAATAGTCTCCAACACAATGTCTAGAGACCTTTTGACTCTCTTTCTGTCTGCCAATGCAGAGGCAAGCTGTTGCAATGAGGACCCCCCCCCCCCACTTGCCTAGGCAGACTTAATTCGACTGGCAGCCAAAGTTGTGCCTTTTGTTTGACAATATAGACAAAAGTCATATGTAAATGTGGTATGTTTGTAGTAAAGAAACAAGGGGTCACCCATGTTTTTTTTTCTAGGAAAATAGTGTGTGTCTCATTAAAATATGGAGCTGCAGATGTAAGTAAGAAAATATATGGTCTTGTAGTTCGTATAAGAGTGCTGTTGATTCCATCAGTATAGGACCAGTTAAATTTGCCATGTATAAATGTAGCAGGACCGTGTATAAATTTTCTTTGGATAAATGGCAAGCCAATCCTCCAAGAGGAAGTTTTAATAGAGGAAGAGGTATTAGTGGAGTATTTAGTGGAGTATTTAGTGGAGTATTTAGTGGAGTATTAGTGGAGTCAAAAATTGGACCGCAAATCCGGGATTCATATGGGGTTACAAGTGTCATAATGAAAAGGCAGTGACCAATTGCAGATTTGTGCTTCCCAAGTTCTATTACTTTCCATCACCATCAGTCGTTGGGGTCCCCAATTCTCAAGGAATGTATTGTTAAATAGGGATATTTGGGTAAAATTATAAGAATGGCAGAAGTCCCCTGAGAAGCCATACTAGGACCCTATCTCTAGCCATGGTCTGGTACATACTGGCATTGGAGGTTTTGGTACTCGTTTTACCTCAGTTAGGTTTCTTACTATTCGTATTGTGAGGGAAAAAATGTTGATATTTGGTAGTACTTACCTGAGATTCATCTTCTGGTGTTTTAGGTATGCTATTAATATACCATGTTTTGTGAAGAGGGACACAGAGGCTTCGGTTAGTATTTTGAGTGTTAGGATTATAATAGAAACATAGAGAGATGTCCAAGTGAGAAAGATTCCAATTTATAGAGATCCTATGTGATGGATAGTTAGACGAATCATCAGCGTTCATGGAAACTCAGTGTCCTCCGGTAATAGAGGAGTCATTAGATGATATAGGAATTTCAGGATCTTCCTAGGAGAATATATCAAACATAAGAGGGCTAAGAAGATGAGTCCAGTAGGTAAAAGTAGAGTGTGGGTGAATATGCAGACATATTAGCAGGAGTATTACCTTGGTTGAGTTGGCAGTAAGGCAAGAGATGATGGATAGAAACATATTTTTAGGAGTCATGGGCATACACGTGTTGCTTAAAACCTCTTCAGCCTTTGAGGTTAATTTTTTAACATCACCCCAGGAGATGTCCCAGTTGGATTAGTGATTGATCTTCCTCTTCTTTTGATTAGAGATCCCACTGGGAGGGGCCACTGCCAACAGTTTGAAGTTTGGTATTGGATTCTTGAGTCCCTCCTGCCAGCTCATAATATGGTTTTATTAACTGAGCAGGTACCTACACAGGACCCTGAGGAGAAAACACATCAGCACAACCTTCCACCAGGTTAACAATTGTATTGGACCCTTCCATATTGGCCCCTCATTGGACAATCTGTACCATACCTTGGGTTTTGGGCGTTCCTGCCCCATTTGAAAATGTCTGAGCATTGTGGAATGAAAATTTCTATCTAACTGTAAATGATTTAAGGTGAATAGGGCTCTCATTAGTCTGGCCTTATGGGTGGCATTTCCCCCCTTTTGGCAAAGCATGATTAGAATAACAAAAAGAAAAAGAAGTCTAAATAAGAGTTTTTTGATAGTTGATATTTTTTTGTTTATTTAGTTTTATGTTATTAATTTTTGTTTAGTTTGAATGTAGTTATTTAATTTTGGAAATTTTTACTCATACGTTTTATAACCTTAAAGATGTCAAACACCTGCATTTGTCTCAAAAGACATTTTTATAAATCTCTTTGAATATGAAACATATTTTGTAAGAGAATCAGTACAAAAAGTATAAATGATAAAAGATTTAAAAATGGATATGGTTAATAATGTGATATGAGAGTTTATTATGTTGCAATTGACAAGGAAATTTGGTTATTTTTGGAACATGTAACTTTTTGATAATTAGAATATCAAGTGATGACCTTATATGAAAACATATTAAAATTTTAAGAATTATATATAAATTTTTGAATATCTATAGCATTGACCTAAGCAATACAACCTAAGGTTTATCATTATTTGTTTGGCAGAGGTTTTTAAGTAACATATTAAATTAAAAGGGCCAATTGGTTAAAAAGATTTATTTACAATTTAAATCTTGGGAAATTTGTTAAAATCTTAGAAAGTTATGAAGCATATCTTAAATAAGATTATATTTCATTATAAATTTTAATTATTTATTTAACCAAGGTGGCAATAAGAGATTTTAAAGGGAAATATGTAGGATTATATAGTTTTTAGCAAAAGCTAGTTCTTAACATTGAGAAATTTTGACTAAGTAATTAAAGACATGATAAATACAAAACATAAAACTTTGGTGTTTTTTGATAGACAAAAGAGAAAAGACCTTAGTTTACTTTTTTTTTTTTCAAGAGAAGATCCACAATCCAACAAAACTGTTTTATGAATAGAGGGAAAGGTAGAATTTTAATGTTGTATTAGTGTATTTTTAAAATCCATTTATTTTAATCTTAGTCTTTCCTAAGCATACATATAATTTTTTCCAAAGATTTCCCTTTATGTATCTTCTATAACTTACCCTTTGCATTTAGACTTTGTCCCAAGCCATTTTTTCCAAATAACTAGTCTCATTTTGGACAAAATTCCTTTCTTTTACCTTTAACAAAAATGTATTCTCATTACTTATATCTTTCTTATATATCTCCTATTTTTCTACATACAGAGTTACTTCACTTATTTCCATCAGTCTTAGTTACATTTAGCAGAATTTTAGTATATCAGGAAAAACAGTGAGACGGTGTTACACTTCCCTTCATTAGGGATGGCCTGGGTGTTCTCCAGCAGTTAGGTTTTGGAATATATATATATATATATATATATATATATATATATATATATTGATCAGGGTTGTCTGAAAATTTGTTCAGGTCCATTTTTATTTGTTTAAAATCTTGCAAGGAAAATGGAACCTTTATGGGGCCAAAGGTACCATGAGGTATTTTAGTCAATAGATACATTAAATGTGCCTTCCTTTTAGGGGGAAGATTTTTTATCCCTGAAAACCCTGGATAAGGAAGATATGAAGGTCTAACAGGTGGCTTTTCCTGAGAAAAGCCCTCAGAGGGGAAGTCTGCAAGTACTTGCCTTTCTTGGCTGCTTAAAGTGGACAGGAAGTGAGCACCTAATTTACAACTCTTACATAAGTTTGCCTGGTCATGTAAAGCAAACCTGCATATAAGGAACTTCTGACTATTTACCTTCTCTTCTGTAACATAGATCTAACTGTAAGATAGTACTGTTATGGCATCTAGCTCAGGCAGGTCTGGAACATATTTATCTCATCCTCTTTTTTCACAAACACCACCGACATTGCCATTGTTACTTTCTCAGTCTCCAATTTGCAGCTATTTCCTGCCTCCCTGAAGTTCCCTTATGTTTTCCTGCCTAATGTTAGCCTTTTCCCTATGTATTTCTCCGCCTGGAATAGGGCCTCTAACTGCCATCAGGGAACAGGAACAATTATATTTCTGTCTTCTTCAAGCTGATAAAAGACGGTGTGGGGGTACAGCAGTCAGAGTCTACCAAAGGGTAGGCTAAGTGGTTCAAAATATTGTTTTATAGGAAGGCTTGCACCCATGAGGTGACGTAAACATTGGTAGACATAAAGAGAAAAACACAAACTAGGGAATTATATTGACCAACAAGATGGCATCTCTAAGATAATGTCCCCAGTTTCCAAACCAGTTAAACAATCCAGGAGAGACCCTGACTTTGTCCAATTGTGCCCGAATGTCAACTATTAGTTGACATATTTTAGTTATGTTGAAACAACATATGTGAGGGAATTTCTCATAACCCAGGTGATGGAGGAACATAGAAGACATGATGCCACCAAGAAGGCTGGAGATGGATAAAACCCCAGAGGACAGAGAAAAAAGTCTCCCAGTTTTAAAGCCTATTAGTTTGGATAGATGAGTAGAGGCAGATTTTTTTTCAATTTCTGCCACCTATTTTAATCAAGTTTTTCTTGTAAAGCATGAATAGCAATGTGGCATAAGTTCTAGTTATGTAAATGAGTGATCTTTATTGGTCCAAGAGCATTTTTTTAAGTAGCGCCCTATGCACTCCCAAAAGGCCATTTCAAGGGATCCCTCAGTGGGGTACCATGGGCATTGCTGATAAATTATGGAAAACAATTGGGTTAAATCTTTGGGGCTGTACATCCTGATGAGTGCAAAAGCATATGGAGTTGCTCCTTATGTATATTCTGCTGTTTAGACAGTGAAACTGCCATGACAGGCAAACATGAAAGCAAAAGTAAAAGAGACAAAATAATGAAGGGTTATGCACTCCTGATTGGAAAAGGAAAGATTAGGGATATTTGCTGGTCTCCTTGTGGACACTGAGTGGTAGTAGTTCCTACCTGAATTAGCGGATGTCCTTTTCCCTTTTATGGGTCTGAGAGATGAGGTATGCAGCTAGGAGCCAGTCGATTCTGCTAGTCTCTGTTCAGGCGCCACTTGTAGCCACAAACTGAAGAAAAAATTCTCAGTCACTTAGACTGAGTAGATGTGCAGGGTTGCCTCTGCCAGCAAAACAGCAGCAGCAAACTAGAAATAGTCTTTATTTCATGTTCTCCAGGTATAAATATCAAAGAATGTCAAAGCATGGGAGGAAAACACAAAAAGCCTCCAGACATAGAGAAAATACACATCTGGTGTTTATGTGAAAGCATGCAGGGAAGATGTGCAGTTTCAAGGACTGCTAGGCAATTACAGAGGGTTTGTTCCCTAACTGGCTTCTGGGAGATCATGGGGCTCTGGATGTCATAGTGCTATCCCGTTTGAAAGCCTTGAGACCAGAACAATCCTGACGTTTTAGCAATTACCCCATTCACTTTCCCAGGGCGTAGGATACAATCTCTGTAAATAACCATACAGCCTGGGCTGGATACAGAATTCTTGGCTGCATAGTGTCCAATTCAGCATGTTGACTATATCTTGCCACTCGTTTCTGGCCTGCCAAGTTTCTGTGGATAGGTCAGCTGTGAACCTGATCTGTCTTCCCTTAAAGGTTAAGGACATTTTTTCCCTTTCTGCTTTCATGATTCTTTCCTTGTCTCTGTATTTTGTGAATTTGACTATGATATGCATTGGTCATGGTTGGTTTTGGTTGAATCTAATGGGAGTTGTCTGTGCTTCTTGGATTTTGATGTCAGTGTCCTTCCCCAGATTAAGAAAGTTTTCCACTATAATTTGTTCACATACATCTTTGGCCCCTTTTACTTTCTCTTTATCTTCTGGGATTCTGATGATTCAGATGTTATTTCTTTTTAATAACTCACTCAGTTCTCTCGTTCTTGTATCATGCTCTTTTGCCTTAGTTTCTCTCTTTTTTCTGCCTCATATTCTCCATAATTTTGTCTTCTATATCGCTGATTTACTGCTCTGCTGTGTCCACCCTTGCCACCGTAGCATCCATTCAAGATTGCATCTCATTTATAGCATTTTTAATTTCATCCTGACTAGATTTTACGTATTTTATTAGAAAGTGATTCTATGCTTTTGCAACCTCAGCTAGTATCCTTATTATCATGGTTCTATATTCTAGTTCACACATTTTGCTTATGTCTTTGTTGATTAAGCTCCTGGCTGTCATTTCTTCCTGTTCTTCTTTTGGGGGTGAATTCCTACTTTTTGTCATTTTGGAGGAAAAAACATTAATAAAATATAAAATTAAAAAATTAAAAACAACACAAAAAATCAAATAAAGGAAGCTAGATCCTAAGTGTATTTTGATCTGATTGTTGAAAGAAGCTTGATAGAATAGAGAAAAAATGGAAAGAATAATAAAGAAAAGGAAAAAAAAAGGTACTAAACACTTAAACATTAAAAAAAATCTATATAGCAAAATAAATAAAATGAAATGAAGAAAGTGAAATAGCATAAAAACTACAAAAAATGAAAAACATAGTAAAAATATTTTTTAACCATTATAAATATGTTTCTTTTATTTTTTATTACATATTTTAAAATTTGAATTTATTGTCAAATTGGCTTCCATACAAAACCCAGTGTTCATCCCAAAAGGTGCCCTCATCAATACCCATCACCCACCATCCCCTACCACCCACCCCCCATCAACCCTCAGTTTGTTCTCAGTTTTTAAGAGTCTCTTATGCTTTGGCTACCTCCCTCTCTAACCTCTTTTTTTTTCTTCCCCTCCCCCATGGACTTCTGATAAGTTTCTCAGGATCCACATAAGAGTGAAACATATGGTATCTGTCTTTCTCTGTAAGGCTTATTTCACTTAGCATGACACTCTCCAGTTCCATCCACGTTGCTACAAAGGGCCATATTTCATTCTTTCTCATTGCCACGTAGTATTCCATTGTATATAGAAACCACAATTTCTTTATCCATTCATCAGTTGATGGACATTTAGACTCTCTCCATAATTTGGCTATTGTTGAAAGTGCTGCTATAAACATTGGGGAACAAGTGTCCCTATGCATAAGCACTCCTGTATCCCTTGGGTAAATTCCTAGCAGTGCTATTGCTGGGTCATAAGGTAGATCTATTTTTAATTTTTTGAGGAACATCCTCACTGTTTTCCAGAGCGGCTTCACCTGTTTGCATTCCCACCAACAGTGCAAGAGGGTTCCCGTTTCTCTACATCATCTCCAGCATCTATAGTCTCCTTATTTGTTCATTTTAACCACTCTGGCGTGAGGTGATATCTGAGTGTGGTTTTGATTTGTTTTTTCGCTGATGAGAAGCAACGTTGAGCATCTTTTCATGTGCCTGTTGGCCATCTGGATGTCATCTTTAGAGAAGTGTCTATTCATGTTTTCTGCCCATTTCTTCACTGGGTTATTTGTTTTTTGGGTGTGGAGTTTGGTAAGCTCTTTATAGATTTTGGAAAGTAGCCCTTTGTCTGATATGTCATTTGCAAATATCTTTTCCCATTCCGTTGGTTGCCTTTTAGTTTTGTTGACTGTTTCCTTTGCAGTGCATAAGCTTTTTATCTTCATGAGGTCCCAATAGTTCATTTTTGCTTTTAATTCCCTTGCCTTTGAGGATGTGTCAAATAAGAAATTGCTGCAGCTGAGGTCAGAGAGGTTTTTTCCTGCTTTCTCCTCTACAGTTTGTATGGTTTCCTGTCTCACATTCAGGGCCTTTATACATTTTGAGTTTATTTTGGTGAATGGTGTGAGAAAGTGGTATAGTTTCATTCTTCTGCATGTTGCTGTCCAGTTCTCCCAGAACCATTTGTTAAAGAGACTGTCTTTTTTCCATTGGATATTCTTTCCTGCTTTGTCAAAGATTAGTTGGCCATACTTTTGTGGGTCTAATTCTGGGGTTTCTATTCTATTCCATTGGTCTATGTGTCTGTTTTTGTGCCAATACTATGCTGTCTTGATGATTACAGCTTTGTAGTAGAGGCTGAAGTCTGGGATTGTGATGCCTTCTGCTTTGGTCTTCTTCTTCAAAATTACTTTGACTATTCAGGGCCTTTGTGGTTCCGTACAAATTTTAGGATTGCTTGTTCTAGCTTTGAGAAGAATGCTGGTGCAATTTTGATTGGGATTGCATTGAATGTGTAGATAGTTTTGGGTAGTATTGACATTTTAACAATATTTATTCTTCCAATCCATGAGCATGGAATGTTTTTTCATTTCTTTGTATCTTCTTCAATTTCCTTCATAAGTTTTCTATAGTTTTCAGCATACAGATCTTTTACATCTTTGGTTAGGTTTATTCCTAGGTATTTTATTGTGATGAAGAGAAAAAATATGCAGCTGAGAATCCTTTATCCAGCAAGTCTGTCATTTAGAATTGAAGGGGAGATGAATGTCTTCTAAAACAAACAAAAACTGAAGGAATTCATCACCACTAAACCAGCCCTACAAGAGATCCTAAGGGAGATCCTGTGAGACAAATACCAGAGACATCACTGCAAGCATGAAACCTACAGACATCACAATGACTCTAAACCCATATCTTTCTATTTTTTAATTAAAAATCGTAAGTTTTTTCTTTCTGTATCCAAGATAAAGAAATGAACGGAAGGGAAAAAAGAAAGAAAAAACAATTTAAACAAAGACAGAAGGAAAAAAAATAAATTAAAAAAACAACAACAACGAATAGATGAACCAGCAAACAGAATGAAACTCGAATGAAGTTACATCCAGTCTTCCCTAGAACTCAAATTATGAAGCACTCTTTGCAGTCCATACACTATGCAGGTGGAGGGACTTGTGTTGGCCTCTAGGGTATATGCTTGGATGGTGCAGTTGGGCGGGGCTTGGTGTAACGGTTCTGTTTTCCACTAGGTGGAGCTGCTTAGCTTACTGAGTGGATTGGTATAGTTCACATGTGCATGTGCATGTATACACTTGTGCTGGAGAGGTAAAAATGTCTTCACTCAGCTTCCTAGTCTTTGGCACAGGAATTTTGCACTCTCACTGACCCACAGTCCAGCATCCCTCTTTTGTGTCAGGCTTCTGTCTACTCCCTGTGTCTACCCTGTCCATGTCCAAGCTGTCAGCCTGCCAGGTGGCACCTCCCTCCAGAGTTTTATCTCAGATGGGGCTGTGTTTCAAAACCCCTCACTTCAGAGTACCATGTGGCTTGAACCCATGTCAAATCTGTGGGGCAGGGTCTCACTGAACAGTGGCAAGGTGCCAGCTGGCCCCAGACAACGTTCATACAATCATGTAGCAGCAGAGTTTCAGAGATTATGTCGAATCACAACAAAAAGCTGGTGCCAGGTTTCACCACACTCCTGCATCTTTGTCCCATTACCAGCAAACGTGGCTGCTCTCTGGGGTCCGCTGGGACCCTTGCCTGTGAGGAGGCCATATGGCCTCTACCAAATGCTCTCCAAACAGGGGAACTGCTTCTCCCTGTGTGGCACATGGACCCCTCAGACTCCACTACCTGCTCCAGGGGATTCGCCCTACTTCACCAGAGCACCACCAGGCACTGTGCTCCAGAACTTCAGACTCTGTGCTCCACTATTTATAGAATTTAATGCTGTTGAAACCCTCTGCTTTCTCCCCATCAGTAGATTTTGGGAACAGATTTCTTGTTCAGTCACTTGTGAGTGTTTTAATTCTTTCTCTTTCTCTCTACCTACTTTCAGGGGAGTATTTTTCCTGTACTTTCCTGGTGTGCCACATTCTCCACTTCTTTCTCTGTCTTCTCTCTGCAAAAACATCTCCCTACCCTCCTTGGCTTTTCTCTCCCCCAGTTCACCTCTCCACACTGTGTACCCACTGAGTTCTGTGGCTCCAGTTATGCAGACTGTTATGTTAATCCTTAGGCCAATTACCTAGGTGTGCAAAATGGTATGGTGCTGATCTAGCTGCATTTCAATGATGAGACAAGCTGAGAACTTCCATGCTGCTCGGCCATCTTGCCTAACACCCCTGAGTGACTAATTTCTATTCTCTCTCTGGCCTACTTTGTTTCCACATTTTAATTTGATAGTTTAAATCATGAAAACTGCCTTTTTTCCTTTTGGATTCAGTAAGCACACTTACAAAACATATATCACATGATCAATCTTAACAATCAGTCACAATTTTAAAGATACATTTTTGACTTCAGAACTTATTTTTGCCAACTTCACCTTTGTGTAAAAGTGATAGATATTTAAACTGTACATGTAATGAGATGATATGCCATCTGCTGGCAAGATTTCCAATATCTTAAGTGGACACATTTAAATAGCCTCTGTTTTTGATGATGCTAGAAAAAAAGGTGTTATTTGAATATATGTTATATAGCTCAATGCCACCTGAAATTGCTCTTAGCCACTTTGTAGTTTTGGATTTTTGATATACAATGCAACATTCATTAAAAAAATTTTATCTTCAAACAAAATATTTTCATTCTGGGGAATGATAATTTTTTGGCCTATGATGCCTGCAGCTGAGGTCTGAGAATCATATAGACTTGACTTTGCTCTAATGATTTTTCTGGGCTGGCTCAAAATAAGATTGCTATTATCACAGAACTTACTGCAGTGGTCATTGCAGATTAAAGATCTGCAGAAGAAAATTTAATTTCCAACTCCTCCCTGCCTTAATAGCAGCATGACACTTTTTCTGATGTTCTCAATTGCACATAGAGACAACAGATATAGACTTAAACTCCCATAAAAAGACACTGAGGTTTTTCTAAGTTACTAAACCTTTCTTTACTAATTCTTCCCCAACCCTTTCAAAAAACATAAAAGCATTTTATTACACCCACAACCACCCACATAACTCTACGAACAGTTTTATTTAACTTAAACCCCCTATAGGGGTTTATATTTCACCTCTGGACACTTCTGAAATTTCAGCTCAGAAGATTTATTCAGAAGTAGAAGAAAAGTTTCTTTTATTTATTTTTATTTTTTGTGTATTTTTTACATTTAAATTCAAGTTAGTTAACATATAGAATAGTATTGGTTTTAGGAGTAGAACCCAGTAATTCATCACTTCCATATAACACCCAGTGCTCATCAAGTGTGATTTTCTAACCCTCAAATGTCAGTTTGTTGGTGAGGACAAGATGTAAGGGAAGAGTTACAGATCTGCTGCCAGTCTGCTACAAACCGAGCTGTAACGAAGGTATCACAGATAGGAGAAATTGTTCCATTCCCTTCATCTCCATGCCGTCTTTCATTCATTTGCCTTTCATCCATCCTTCCACCTATTCATTTCACAACTATCTTCAAGGCACTGATCTAAACCAGATAATGTCCATGGAATTTACATGCTGGTAGAAGGATATGGGCTACAAAACAGTTATTTTTTAAATTTATTTATTTAAATTCAAGTTAGTAGTATTGGTTTCAGGAGTTTCATCTCTTACATATTGGTTTCATCACTTACATATAACACCCAGTGCTCTTCCCAACAAGTGCCTCCTTAATGCCCATCACTCATTTAGCCCATCTCCCCACTCACCACCCCTCCAGCAACCCTGTTTGTTCTCTTTATTTAGGATTCTTTTACAGTTTGCCTCCCTTTTCTGTTTTTAATCTTATTTTTCTTTCACTTACCCTACGTTCATCATTGTGTTTCTTAAATTCTACATGTGAGTGAAATCATATTTGTCTTTCTCTGACTGGTTTTGCTTAGCATAATAAACTTGAATTCCATCTACGTTGTTGCAAATGGTAAGATTTCAGAAGAAAAGTTACTTTTAAAGTAAAAAGAGAAATTTACATCTAATAACAGATTGGAATTAAGCATTCAATTTTATAATTCAAGTGAGATCAATTAAAGGCAGTTAAATGAACTGTCTTAGAAACATCTTCCATGGAATATTTATATATCCACTTTAATTTATTACACATGATGTTCTTTTAACCTTTTATCTAATATCTAATTCAGTATTAAGAAACACTAACTTACTTTAAAGCCTTCAGATTTCTTTTCTCAAGTAAGAAATTGTTAGTCTTCCCTGGTCCAAATACTACTGACGCTTATCTGTTAGAGATGGTGGCTATTGTTTCTTATAAACTTTATGCCAAAAGAATATTAATTATTATATACATAATGTTTAGATGATAAGTGTAAAGTCTTCAAATATCTTAGAAATAGAATATTTGAGTTTGGAAGCATATAGTCTATTACATTAGTAAATAAAATTATCTCTACTCGCCTCCAGTTTCCTAAAAATGTCCTAAAAAATATCCACCAAGTGACGTATCATGGTTTAAAAAAATGTTACTACCATTATTGTTAATAATAATTAATCATAAGTGTTTCTTCTATTACCCTTTACATTATTGTTGATAATAATTAATCATAAGTGTTTCTTTCTTCTCTTACCCTGTGGCTTCCTATTTTGATCTACAGATCCATATTTCCAAATGCCTTTGAATTTCTATTGGTACCGTAAATTTAAACCATGAAAAATGAAGCTCGTCTTCTTCAAGTTTATATCTCCTGTTGGGTCCCCAAACTCTACTAATGGATTTGCTATCTTCACAAGCATCTAGAGTCACCATATACTCTTTATTTACTTCCTCACATCTAAATTGGTGTCAAGTCCTTCTAATTTTACCTTTGCAATCTTTATTATACCTGTCCATTTCCTTAAATATGTGAGACAATTATCATAGTCTAGGCTCTCATAATTTCACACATGGACTATGACAATAGCCACAACTGTTTTCCATGCCATTAATACTTTCCACTTCAATATAGTGTTCACATTGCTGGCAGAAAAAAAAATCTAAAAATGTGCCTCCGCTTTTATTACATGGATACTCACTCAAGGTTCTTTATTACCTACAGCATAAAGCCCAAACTCTTTACAGTAGTATTGAAGGTCCTCATTAATCTGTTCCTAACCTACCATCTAGTTTCCTGTCTATATACTCTTGTCTGAACTCCCACACATCTTACATTAAAGCTATAACCACACCCTGCAACACACTTAAATAATAGTACATCTTTTGTGAATCCTTAATCACAGAATATCTTCCCTATATTTTATTTCCTATTTATGCTCTTATAGCATATTGTACCTCTGATAAAGTGGTTTGTAGTTTAAGTTGTTTTTGGTAATGAACACAGTGAGCTCAATCACAGTCTAGTTTCTGCAAAATCCTCTTCAGGCTTTTGATATTTGGGATAGTCAAAGGGACACATTAAAGATTCAGTCTTTTAGTATTTATAAACTGTAACCTTATACTAAGTTAGAGCCTGAGAAAGGTACTCATCCAGACCAAAGTAGTTAAATTCCTCAAAAAAGGTGTTTGCATAACTACATTTTAATATTTTATTGTGAATCCCATAGAAGAAAATAATATGAAGAATGTTTTTACATTTTTAACTGTAGCATTTGTCACCATCAGCTGGATATTATGATACTTTGTGTATATACATATATTTTCACTAGCTCATAAACTGGTATACAGGGACTGTATCTTGCACATCTTATCACATACCACATTGCTCTACATAATGAAAGGTGCTATATAACTATGTCTTCTTGAACTATGAAACAGAATATTTTTTTTAGTTTATAAAATAATTTATTTAACAATGATTAACTTTAAACAATATCAGATATGATTTCTCACATATGCACGTATTCACAACCAAATTCAAGGAACCCATCTACTCAGTAAAAAAATGCACACGAGAATACAATGTTAATCCAAATTGGAATAATGGTTAGATCACTTGTTGCTCTGGATTGTCAAGTCATGCATTACCTTTCATTAACCAAGTTAACAAAAATGAAGGATTTGGAGCCCTTATCTATAGTTGCATCTTATTATTGTCTTATAAAATAACTTTATCCATCATATTTTAAAGTTGCAGGAGAAATCCATACTTTATTCTTCAAGAATAATTAATAAATTGAATATTTTTCCATGACTGTTTTTTTTAAATGTGTCATCATTTTTCTTATCTGTTCTAGAATAATGTATGTTGTGGGAGTTTGGGTTTTTTTTAATATTATAGTGTACCTCATAACACAGACTATTGACATATAACTTGGAAAAGATGATTCATATTCACAGTCTCACATGATAGATTTATAATCTTAAAACAGTCATACTCAGTCTTATCCACATGAATGCATACGCAGTCATACAATGGAAGTGCCACTTTTCTAAAATTTATTTATCCTTATGTCACTCAGTGCTTACTGTTTCCATTAAAATATACTAGTTAAGACTCAGAAGATAAGATGGCAGGGTAAAAGGAGGACCCTAGGCTCATCTCTTCCCTCAAACACAACTGGATAACTATCAAATCATTCTGAAGACCCAAAAAATTGACCTGAGAATTGATAGAACAATCTGCACAACTAGTGTGAAAAAGAGACCACATCACAGAAGATGGGAAGTGTGGAAATGTGGTTTGAAAGAGAAACAGATCATATGCTGTGGAAGGGAGGGAGCCGTGACCATGGAGAAAGGCAAGAGAGAAGAGTACACAGCGGAATACACAAGGAGAACACTTTCTCAAAGCCATTGGCTGGGAAAATGAGACGGGTTGACTTTTTTAAGTTTTTTGCAATCACTTGGGCTTGAAGACTAGAGTTTTAAAGGTCTGTGGGCTTAGCTGGGGTAGATCCTTGAGGTGCTGCCCTACTCCTGGAGAGAAAGAAGGCAGTTAACCTGGGGACACACTATGCAATCTGAAGAATGCCTGGGGCCCACAGTGGGGAGATGACTTGCTCTTCTTGGAGCTCCTGGGTGAGCAGTGGCATCATGGGTACACCATTCCAGGGACAAAAGAGCCAGTGGGTGACTTTTCCCTCCCCCACCAGGTTACCTTGGCAGAGTAACCTGCCAAGGGGAGCTTAGCCCAGAAACTGGCTGCCTAGCTTACTTGCTCCAAGTCAACACCCTTGTGCTCTGGTCCAGATGTCCTCCTCAGTGAAACCTACAATAGTCTCAGTGCTTCAAGTCTCTCCCCTAGAAAACTAGTGCAGGTCCCCACCACACTACATCCCTAAACTTATCTATTAAATATCAGAAGAATTGGTTGGGATATAGGCTGGAGGGCAATGTGTTGCTCCCAGAGAGAAGGCAAGCAAAGAACCCAGATGCAGACAACGTGAAAACAATTTGAAAAATACCTGGCATGCACAGTGGGGAGAATATTCTGTTTTCTGGGGGTGTTTCTCTGAGAGCAGAAAACACAGAGACTCCTCTCCAGGAACAAAAGAGCTGACCAGTGCCATTTCCATCCCCCACCCTTTAACATAAACACAGAACTACCTTCAGTAAAGACCACAGTGCCAACACTGGCTGCCTAACCTTCTTACACCAACTTTCACACTGCTGCAATCTGCCAGTTCTTCCCTTCTCATTCAAGTATGCCTCAATCTCAGCAGTGTGGGCGCCTTTCCTAGAAGACCAGTAAAAACCCTGCCCACACTGTATCTCCCAAGCAGAAGCTTCTGCAAGGCTTTAGTTCTAGTGGAAGTAGTATCAGGTCTCATTTAACAAGGAGATCAGAGCAAACCTACTTAAAATTCACCACACTTTGACCAAGGTCCAAACCCTGAACTCTGCAGGCAAGGAGAAGCTCTACAGATGACTGGCATAAAGGACAGAGCACCCAAAACACCACAGCAGACTGCAAGCAGCACATACCAGAGACACTCCCTGTAACATCAGGCACTGGACACTATATGACTTCTTCTTCATAAACCCATTACTCTCAGCAGAAGGAAACAAAATGGGCTTTTTTTAACACATGTAAGGCAGAGACTTAGACAACATGCCAAGATGGAAGAATTCATACCAAATGAAACAAGAAGAGAGGGTCACAGCCTGAGATCTAAGCAAAATATGTATAAGTAACATGCTTGATGGGGAATTTAAAGAAAAAATCATGAGGAAACTTGAGAGGCTTCAGAAACAAATGGTAGAGTTCAAGAAGGCCCTAACTGCAGAGATAAAACAGTTACATAAAAAATGCAGTGTCTGAGATTCAAAACAGAATCAATGCAATGAACACAAGGATGGAAGAATCAGAAGAATGAATATGTGATATAGAAGATTAAAATAATGGCAAAGAAAAAAAAGTTGAACAAAAGAGAGGAAAAAGAATTATATAACACTAGAATAGATTTAGGGAACTCAGTGGCTCCATCAAATATAGTAGTAGTCATACTATAGGAGTACCAGAAGAAGAGAGAGAGAAGAGGCAGAAAATTTATTTAGAAAAAAAAAGAAAGCAGAAAACTTCCTTAATCTGGGAAAGGAAACAGACAGTCAAACCCAGGAATCACAATTTCCATCAAAATCAACAAAAGCAGGCCAACACCAAAACATATCATAATTAAACTTGCAAAATAAAGTGATAAAGAAAAAATCTTAAAAGCAGCAAGACAACAGAAGTCCCTAACTTTAAAGGGAAGACTCATAAGACGAGCTGCAAATTTCTAAACAGAAACTTAACAAGCCTGAAGGGAGTGGCATGATATATTTAAAATGCTGAATGGGAAAAAATCTTCAAGCCAGAATATTCTATCCAGCAAGGCTTTCATTCAGAATAGAAGTAGAGATAGTTTCTTAGAAAAACAAAAATGAAAGGAGTTAGTGACCACTAAACCAGCCCTGTAAGAAATATTAAAGGAGACTCTTTGAGTTGAAAGGAGAGACAAAAAAAAATTACAAAGACAACAAAGGAACAGAGAAAATCTCCAGAAATAATAACAAAACAAGTAATAAAATGGCACTAAATACACATTTATCAATAACTGCTCTGAATGTAAAGGGACTAAATGCTCCAATCAAAAGACATATGATGACACAATGGATAAAAAACATGACCCATCTATATTCTCCCTGAAAGAAACTCATTTTAGGCATAAATACACTTGAGGATTGAAATTGAGGGGATGGAGAAACATTTACCACGCAAATGGATATCCATTTATCAAAACGGATTAAAAAAAAACAAGACCCATCTATATGCTCCCTAAAAGAAACTCATTTTAGGCATAAAGACACTTGAGGATTGAAAGTGAGAGGATGGAGAAGCATTTACCATGCAAATGGATATTAAAAGAAAGCTGAAGTAGCCATATTTACATCAGACAAACTATATTTTAAACCAAAGACTGTACCAAGAGGTGAAGAATGGCATTCTGTCATAATAGAGGGTACACTCCAACAAGAAGATATAACAATTGTAAATATTTATGCATCCAAAATGTAGCACCCAAATATACAAAAGAGTTAATACTAAACACAAAGGAACTCATTGATAATAAGTAAGGAACTTTAACACCCCACTTACATCAATGGACAGATCATCTAAGCAGAAAATCAACAAGAAAGCCATGGCTTCGAATGACCAACTAGAGCAGATGGACATAACATATATTCAGAACTTTCCATCTTAAAGCAGCAGAATACACATTCTTTTTGACTACTCAGGGACATTCTCCAAAATAGATCATATACTAGGTCACACATCAGGCCTCAACAAATACAAAAGTCCAAGAACAGATGGTTACAAAGGCGTTTTCTACTAAATATTGAAAGAAAATTTAGTATCTATTCTTCTCAAGCTGTTACAAAAAAGAGAAATGGAAAGAAAACATCCAAATTCATTCTGAGGCCAACATTACCCTGATTCCGAAACCAGAAAAAGAAACCTACAGGCCCATATCCCTGATGAACATGGATGCAAAAATTCTCAACAAGATACTAGGAAACCAAATCTAACAGTACCTTAAAAAATAATCATTTACCATGATCAAGTGGGATTTATTACTGGGCTCCAAGGTGGTACAATATTCACAAATCAATCAATATGACATACCACATTGATAAAATAAAGGCTAAGAACCATATTGTCTTTTCAATAGATGCAGAAAAAAAAAATTTGACAAAGTACAACATTCATTCATGATAAAAATCTTTTAAAAAGGGGAGCCTGGATGCCTCAGTTGGTTAAGTGTCCGACTTTGGCTCGGGTCATGATCTCATGGTTTATGGGTTTGAGCCCTGCATTGGGCTCTGTGCTGAACACTTGCTCACAGCCTGGAGCCTGCTTCAGATTCTGTGACTCATTCTCTCTCTGCCCCTCTTCTGCTCACACTCTGTCTCACTCTCTCTCAAAAAAAATAAATAAATAAATGTAAAAAAAATTTAACTCAAAAAATAAGTGTAGAGGGAACATACCTCAACACATTAAAAAACATATATGAAAAACCCACAGTTAGCGTCATTCTCAACAGAGAACAAATAAGAGCATTTCATCTACAGTCAGGAACAAGGCATGATATTCACTCCTATCATTATTATTTAACATAGTATTACAAATCCTAGAAACAGTAATCAAACAACAAAAAGAAACAAAAGTTATCCATATCAGCAAGGAACAAGTCAAACTTTCATTGTTTGCAGATGACATGATACTGTATATAGAAAAACCTAAAACTCCACCAAAAACTTGCTAGAACTGTAAAAGAATTCAGTAAAATCTAGGGCACTTGTGTGGATCAGTTGGTTAAGCATCCAACTCCTGATTTCAGCTCAAGTCATGATCTCATAGTTTGTGCAATATCAGGGCATAGCTTGTTTGGAATTCTCTCTACCTCTCTCTCTGCAGGGAAAGGGCAGAGAGAAAGGAAGGGAGAGAATCCCAAACAGGCTCCACTGTGTCAGCACAGGGCCCAACGTGGGGCTCAAACCCATGAACTATTGAGATCATGACCTGAGCCAATATCAAGAGTCAGACACTTAACCAACTGAGTCACACAGGTGCTCCAAAATGAATAAATATTAAAAAAAAAGAATTTGGTAAGTTGCAGGACACAAAATCAATGGAGATCTGTTACATTCCTATACACCACTAATGAAGCACCATAAAGAGAAATCAAGGAATCAATCTCATTTACAGTTGTACCAAAAACAATAAGATACCTAGGAATAAACCTAACCAAACAAGTAAAAGATCTGTAGCCTGAACACTATAAAACATTGATGAAAAAAATGGAAGAGAGCACAAAGAAATTAAAAGATAATCCATGCTCATGGATTTGAAGAACAAATATAAAATATCTCTTTTACCCATAGCAATCTGAACATTTAATGCAATCCCTATCTAAATAACACCAACATTTTTCTCATAGCTAGAAAAACAAACATTCTTAAAATTTGTATGGAACTACAAAAGACCCCAAATAGCCAAAACAATCATGAAAAAGAAAAATAGCCCTTGGGAGAATATGGCGGCATATGAGGACCCTGGGTTTACCTCGTCCTGCTGATTGCTTAGATTCCACCCATATCTGCCTAAATAACCCAGAAACCCACCAGAAGACTAGCAGAATGGACTCTCCAGAGCCAAGCATAGATAAAAGGCCCACAGAAGAGGGTAAGAAGGGCAAAGAGGTGGTGCATGCTACATGGACTGGCAGGAGGCAGCCAGGGTGGTGAGGGGCAGCCCGCCCAGCAAAGCAGAGTCACTGAAGTCTGGCTTGCAAAAGTGGAGTGGCAGGACTCTGTGAGTTCTGATAGCCAGAGGGACTTAACATCTGGAATGTTAAAAAGGCAACATCTCTGCTCTCGGAGAGTGGGGAGGCAAAAAGGACAACAGAAGGGAGAGTTGTTGAGCCATGGAAGACAGAGGTCAGCTCAGTGGGGGAACAAATGTTCTGGCAAGCACCATCTCCCTCTTCCATCCCCCAGGAGAAATTCCAAAGGGAACCAGTTCCTGTCACCGAACTTGCTCCGACCTTGCAAATACCCAACACTGTGTTTCTTTGGATCCATCCCTCTGACTGGTCAGCCTCCCTCACGGTGTTGCAGGGCCCTTTCCGCAGGGGACCACCCATCGCAAAGCCAGCTAAGCCTGCCCCTCCCACCCCTGCACACCTTGCAGATCCACCCGGCTAATACTCCAGATCCTACTGAAGCAGCACCACAAGCCTGGCAGTGTGTAAGTAGCCCAGACAGAAGTCACACCACTCCACAGTGAGTCCTGTTCCTGGGAAAGGGGAAGATAAGGTACACACCAGTCTGACTGTGGCCACAGAGGTGGGCTGGGGTTAGACAACACATCTGACTGTGGCCCCACCCACCAGCACACTTTACTAGGGACAGCACAGGGGAAGTGCTCTGCAGGTTGGAGCCACCACAGGGACTACCCAACATGACGAAATGGAAGAATTTGCCTCAAAAGAAACTTCAGGAAGTAGCCACAGCTAACGAATTGATCAAAACAATTTAAGCAATATAATGGAACAAGAATTTAGAATAATAGTCAAAAAATTAATCGCCAGGTTGAAAAAAGTATAGAGGACAGCAGAGAATCTATTACTACAGAGATCAAGGCACTAAGAAACAGGAGGAGCTAAAAAATGTTATAAATAAATTAGGTGCAAAATAAAATGGAGGCAACCATAACATGGATTGAAGAGGCAGAGGAGAGAATAGGTGAATTAGAAGATAGAATTATGGACAAAGAGGAAGCCGAGGAAAAGAGATAAAAAAATCCAGGAGCATGAAGGGTGAATTAGAGAATTAAGTGATGCAATCAAATGGAACAATATCTGTATCATTGGAATTGCAGAAGAAGAGAGAGAGAAAGGGGCTGAAGGTGTACTTGAACAAATCATAGATGAGAACTTCCATGATCTGGAGAAGGAAAAAGGCATTGAAATCCAAGAGGCACAAAGAACTCCCTTCAGATGTAACTTGAATCGATCTTCTGCATGACATATCATAGTGAAACTGGCAAAAATACAAGGATAAAGAGAAAATTCTGAAAGCAGCTAAGGATAAATAGGCTCTAGCTTACAAAGGTGGACACATAAGAGTAGTGGCAGATCTATCTACTGAAACTTGGCAACCAGAAAGGAATGACACGATCTTCAATGTGATGAACAGAAAATAAATGCAGCCATGAATCCTTTACCCAGCAAGTCTGTCATTCAGAATACAAGGAGAGATAAAGGTCTTCCCAAACAAACAAAAACTGAAGGAATTCATCACCATTAACCAGTGCTACAAGAGATCCTAAGGGGAATTCTGTGAGTGAAATGTTACAAGGACCACAAAGTACCAGAGACAGCATTGCAAGCATGAAACCTACAGACATCACAATGACTCTAAACCCATATCTTTAACACTGAATGTAAATGGAATAAATGCTCCAACCAAAAGACACAGAGTATCAGAATGGATAAAACAATAAGACCCATCTATTTGCTGTCTAAAAGAGACTCATGTTTGACCTGAGGACACCTTGAGGTTGAAAGTGAGGGGATGGAGACCTATCTATCATGCTACTGGAAGGCAAAAGAAAGCTGGAGTAGCCGCACTTATATCAGACAAACTAGACATTAAAACAAAGGCTGTAACAAAATTTGAAGAAAGACATTATATAATAATAACAGGGACTATCCATCAGGAAGAGCTAACAATTATAAATGTCTATACACAGAATACAGAAACCCCCAAATATATAAAACAATTAATCACTAACATAAGCAACCTTACTGATAAGAATGTGGTGATTGCAGGGGATTTTGACACTCCACTTACAGCAACGGATAGATCATCTAGACACAGGTTCAATAAAGAAACAAGGGCCCTGAATGGTACACTGGATCAGATGGACTTGACAGATACATTTAGAACTCTGCATCCCAAAGCAACAGAATATACTTTCTTCTCGAGTGCACATGGAACATTCTACAAAATAGATCACATACTGGGTCACAAAACAGCGCTTCACAAGTATAAAAGAATTGAGCTGATACCATGCACACTTTCAGACCACAATGCTATGAAACTTGAAATCAACCACAGGAAAAAGTCTGGAAAACCTCCAAAAGCATGGAGGTTAAAGAACACCCTCCTAAAGAATCAATGGGTCAACCAGGCAATTAGAGAATAAATTTAAAAATACATGGAAACAAATGAAAATGAAAAAAACAACAATGCAAACGCTTTGGGATGCACCGAAGTCAGTCCTGAGAGGAAAATACATTGCAATCCAGGCCTACCTCAAGAAACAAAAAAAATCCCAAATACAAAATCTAACAGCACACGTAAAAAAATAGAAGCATAACAGCAAACACACCCCAAAACCAGCAGAAGAAGAGAAATAATAACATTCAGAGCAGAAATAAACAATATAGAATCAAAAAAATTTAGAGTAGATCAATGCAATCAAGAGATGGTTTCTTGAAAAAATAAACCAAATTGATAAACCTCCAGCCAGGCTTCTCAAGAAGAAAAGGGAGATGACCCAAATAGATAAAATCATGAATGAAAATGGAATTATTACAACCAATCCCTCAGAAATGCAAGCAATTATCAGGGAATAATGAAAATATATGAAAATATATGAAAAATTATATGCCAAGAAACTGGACAACCTGGAAGAAATAGACAAATTCCTAACACCCACACACGTCCAAAACGCAATCAGGAAGAAATAGAAAATTTGAACAGACCCATAACCAGCGAAGAAATTGCATCAGTTATCAAAAATCTCCCAACAAATAAGAGACTGGGACCAGATGGCTTCCCAGGGGAATGCTACCAGACATTTAAACCAGAGATAATACCTATCTTTCTCAAGCTATTCCAAAAAATAGAAAGGGAAGCAAAACTTCCAGACTCATTCAATGAAGCCAGGATTAATTTGATTGCTAAACCAGACAGAGACCCAGAAAAAAAAAAAAAAAAAAGAGAAATATAGGCCAAGATCCCTGATGAATATGGATGGAAAAAATGCTCAATAAGACTATCAAATCAAATTCAACAGCATATAAAAAGAATTATTCCCCATGATCAAGTGGGATTCATTCCTGGGCTGCAGGGCTGGTTCAACATTCACAAATCAATCAATGTGATACATCACATTAATAAAAGAAAAGATAAGAATGATATGATCCTGTCAGTTGATGCAGAAAACGCATTTGACAAAATTCAGTGTCCTTTCTTAATAAAAACCGTTAAGAAAGTCGGGATAGAAGGAACATACTTAAACATCATAAAAGCCATTTATGAAAAGCCCACAGGTAACATCATCCTCAACAGGGAAAAACTGAGAGCTTTTTCCCTGAGATCAGGAACACGACAGGGTTGTCCACTCTCACCGCTGTTATTTAACAAAATGTTGGAAGTTCTAGCATCAGCAATCAGACAACAAAAGGAAATCAAAGGCATCAAAATTGGCAATGATGAATTTAAGCTTTCACTTTTTGCAGATGACATAATATTATATATGGATAATCCGATAGACTCCACGAAAAGTCTGCTAGAATTGACGCACGAATTCAGGAAAGTCACAGGATACAAAATCAACATACAGAAATCAGTTGCATTCTTAAACACTAATAATGAAGCAACAAAAAGACAAATAACCGATCCCATTCACAATTGCACCAAGAATCATAAAATACCTAGGAAGAAACCTAACCCAAGATCTAAAAGATCTGTATGCTGAAAACTATAGAAAACTTATGAAAGAAATTGAAGAAGATACAAATAAATGGAAAAACATTCCATGCTCATGGATTGGAAGAATAAATATTGTTGAAATGTCGATACTACCCAAAGCAATCTACACATTCAGTGCAATACCAACCAAAATCACACCAGCATTCTTCCTGAAGCCAGAACAAGCAATCCTAAAATTTGTATGGAATCACAAAAGGCCCGAATAGCCAAAATAATATTGAAGAAGAAGACCCAAGGCGGGAGGCATCACAAACCCAGTCTTTAGCCTCTACTACAAAGCTGTAATCTTCAAGACAGCATGGTATTGGCCAAAAACAGACATATAAACCAATGGAATAGAATAGAAACCTCAGAACTAGACCCACAAAAGTATGGCCAACTAACCTTTGACAAAGCAGGAAAGAATATCCAATGGAAAAAAGACAGTCTCTTTAACAAATAGTGATGGGAGAACTGGACAGCAACATGCAGAAGAATGAAACTAGACCACTTTCTTACACCGTTCACAAAAATAAACTCAAAATGGATAAAGGACCTGAATGTGAGACAAGAAACCATCAAAACCCTAGAGGAGAAATCAGGAAAAAACCTCTCTGATCTCAGCCACAGCAATTTCTTACTTGACATATACCCAAAGGCAAGGGAATTAAAAGCAAAAATGAACTATTGGGACCTCATGAATATAAAAAACTTCTGCACTGCAAAGGAAACAGTCACCAAAACTAAGAGGCAAACAACGGAATGAGAAAAGATATTTGCAAATGACATATTGGTCAAAGGACTAGTATCCAAAATCTATGAAGAACTCACCAGACTCTACACCTGAAAAACAAATAATCCAGTGAAGAAATGGGCAGAAAACATGAATAGACACTTCTCTAGAGAATACATCCAGATGGCCAACAGGCACATGAAAAGATGCTCAACGTCACTCCTCATCAGGGAAATAGAAATCAAAACCACACTGAGATATCACCTCATGCCAGTCAGAGTGGCCAAAATGAACAAAACAGGATATTATACCTGCTGGAGAGGATGTAGAGAAACGGTAACCCTCTTGCACTGTTGGTGGGAATGCAAACTGGTGCAGCCACTCTGGAAAGCAGTGTGGAAGTTCCTCAAAAAATTAAAAATAGATCTACCCTGTGACCCAGCAATAGCACTGCTAGGGATGTACACAAGGGATACAAGAGTGCTGATGCATAGGGGCACTTGTACTCCAATGTTTATAGCAGCACTTTCAACAATAGCAAATTATGGAGAGAGTCTAAATGCCCATCAACTGACGAATGGATAAAGAAGTTGTGGTTTATATATTCAATGGAATACTACGTGGCAATGAGGAAGAATGAAATATGGCCTTTTGTAGCAACGTGGGTAGAACTGGGGAGTGTTATGCTAGGTGAAATAAGTCATACAGAGAAATACAGATAGAATACATTTTCACTCTTCTGTGAATCCTGAGAAACTTAACAGAAGATCATGGGGGAGGGGAAGGAAAAAAATTGGAGACGGAGGAAGCAAACCATAAGGGACACTTAAAAATTGAGAACAAACTGAGGGTTAATGAGGAATGGGAGGGAGGGGAAAGTGGGTGATGGGCATTGAGAAGGGCACCTGTTGGGATGAGCACTTGGTGTTTAATGGAAACCAATTTGACGATAAATTTCATATTAAAAAATGAAAGAAAATCATAAGGAAAATATATTTACAGTTCTGAAATTTATTTATGGAAAATGTGCATATAAACATACCTGTATAGTTTAAGCCCTGGTGTTCAAGGGTCAACTGAAAGGGTAGTTTTGGAGAGAAGTGGTGGTGAACACAGATAATTATTTCTCTACTGTCATGAAGATGTTTATCTGTGTGAGTTAGATACTCCTGAAATATTTTGGGCACCATTAATGAACCTATTTGCCATGATTCTATCTTGAGAAAAAAGTTGTTTTAGAGTCAGAGATTGTATGGGGCGCCTGGGTGGCACAGTCGGTTAAGCGTCCGACTTCAGCCAGGTCACGATCTCGTGGTCCGTGAGTTCGAGCCCTGCGTCAGGCTCTGGGCTGATAGCTCAGAGCCTGGAACCTGTTTCCGATTCTGTGTCTCCCTCTCTCTCTGCCCCTCCCCCGTTCATGCTCTGTCTCTCTCTGTCCCAAAAAAATAAATAAACGTAGAGTCAGAGATTGTATCTGGTTAATGATTTCTCCCTTGCCAACTCTAGATGAAGCCATTTCTGATCGTTTTATTTATTTTATTGGTTATTGTATGCTTTAGTTCCTTTTAGTAATCATTCACTGTAGTTTTTACATACACAGGAACATCGGTAATTAACCAAACCGTTTCCAACTAATTAATATACACACAATAAAATAATAAGAACTCAATTGCTATCTACTACAGCAGAAAGTCCCTTTTGTGACAGACAAAAAGAATTAAATCACCCAGACTGTAAACTTACATAGTGACTATGGGTTAAATAAAATGCAGCTTTTATCTATTTTCCTGATGCAGTTATTAAAGCAGCTATTGAGTGTCTCAGAGATGCAGCTAAAAGAAAAAACAGTAAGAATGGAGAATTTCAGGTGGCTATGAAAAGATTGGCAAGGAGTCTGCTGAATTTTTTATTAAATACTTTAATAATTAAACAGTTTAGGGGCGCCTGGGTGGCTCAGTCAGTTAAGCGTCCGACTTCAACCGGGTCACGATCTCGCGGTCTGTGAGTTCGAGCCCCGCGTCGGGCTCTGGGCTGATGGCTCAGAGCCTGCAGCCTGCTTCCGATTCTGTGTCTCCCTCTTTCCTTGCCCTTCCACCATTCATGCTCTGTCTCTCTCTGTCTCAAAAATAAATAAACGTTAAAAAAAAATAAAAAAAAACAGTTTAAAGTGAATGTTTTACTTAGTAATGACAAATACAAAGGGAAAAGATTTATTTCTACTGGTGATGTGGCAATTTTGTTTGTTGTATAACAACAAAAGTGAAGAATTAACAGAATAATTCTATTCTTAAAAATGACTTCCTAATTACATAGCTCTGTCAGTGTTTCATTGATATAAAATGTCAGTAATGAATCTTCAAATCTCTCTGGTAATATTATTTTCTCTGTTATATATTAATTAATTATTATTATTAATTAAAGACATTTTTCTTGTTATTATATAGTTTCTGTTTATTTTTGGGTAGTTCATAATTATAGAAAGAACATCTAAATATCCTTTATAGTTTTAACGACAGCATAGTGAAAGCTTAAAATGTCCATAGCAGCTAAGAAAAAAAAAATAACTTCTTTTTAAGATTGTCAATACAAACAACCTGAACTTTCATGTTTCTTGGATGACAGTTACATTAAAGGGAAACCCCAAAAGGCCATCAGCAGATTTTTCATCATAAACTTCAGGACAGAAGGGAGTAGCAGGATATATTCAAAGTGCTGGATGGGAACAATCTGCAGCCAAGAATATTCTATCTAACAAGGTTATCATTCAGTATGGTAGCAGAGATAAAGAATTTCTCAATGAACAAAAACTAAAAGAGCTCCCAAAAATGAAACCAATCCTACAAGAAATTTTAAAAGGGACTCTGAGTGAAAGCAAAAGACCATATGTGAGAGTATAAAAAGTTGGAAGCAAAAAAAAAAAAAAAACAACAACAGTAAAAATATGTATATCTGTAAAAATCTGTCAAACGATTCACAAAATAAAAGAATGACACCAGCATAAATATTGTGTGTGTGGGGGGAGGGGAACAGGGGTAAAGAATGGTATTGAACTTAAGTGACCATCAACTTAATAGAGACTGCTATTTAGACAAGATGTTATATACAACTGTAATGGCAACTCACCAATAAATATGCAAAGAATAAAGAGAAAGGAATTCAAGTGTATCACTAAGAAAAAAACAAAACAAAAAAAACATGTAAGAGGAAGAGAAGAAAGGATCAGAGAAAAACTATAAACTCAGCCAGAAAACAAGTAACAAAATTTCAGTAAATACATTTCTTTCAATAATTACTTCAAATATAAATGGCCTAAATGCTCCAATCAAAAGACATACGGTGACAGAATGTATTAAAAACAAGACTTATCTATATTTCAGACCTAAAAACACCTACAGATTGAAAGTGAGGTGATGAAGAAATATGTGTCATGCAAATGAATGTCAAAAGTAAGACAGAATAGCAGCCCTTATATCTAACAAATTATATTTTATGACAAAGACTCTAACAAGAGATAAAGGATGACACTATATAATCATAAGGGGGACAATCCAGCATGAAGATATAACAACTGTAAATATTTATGCACCCAACATGGTGAAACCCAAATAGCATAAAATAATAAATAACAAACAAAGTAACTAGTTGATAGCAATAAAATTAAAGTAGAGGGCTTTAACACCTCACTTACATCAATGGACAGACCACCCAAACAGAATATCACAAGAAAACAGTGGCTTTGAATTATACACTTAGAACAGATGGATTTCACAGATATATTCAGAAGCATTTTATCCTAAAATGGCAGAATACAAATTCTTTTCAAGTGCACACAAAACATTCTCCAGAACAGATCACATATTGGGCCACAAAACAAGTCTTAACAAATTTTAAAAGCTTGAACTTATTCCATGCATCTTTTATGACCACAGTGTTATGAAACTAGAAATCAACTACAAGAAAAAAATCTAAAAAGAGCACAAATACATGGAAATTAAATAAAATGCTACTAAACAATAAATGGGCCAACCAGGAAATCAAAGAAGAAATTAAAAAATTACATGGAAACAAATGCAATTGAAAACACAATAAGTGAAATTAGTCAGGGAAAGACAAAAATCATATGACTTCACTCATATGAAGACTTTAAGAGACAAAACAGGTGAACATAAGGGGAAAATAATATAAAAACAGGGAGGGGGACAAAACAGAAGAAACTCATAAATATGGAGAACAAAGTGAGGGTTACTGGAGGGGTTGTGGGAGGGGGGGTGGGCTAAATGGGTAAGGGGCACTAAGGAATCTACTCCTGAAATCATTGTTGCACTATATGCTAATTTGGATATAAATTTTAAAAAATAAAAAATAAAACAAAATTTAAAAAAAAACTATAGTACAAAACCTTTGGGAGGCAACAAAAATGTTAGAAGAGGGAGTTTATAGCAATACAGATCTACCACAAAGAAGCAAGAAAAATGTCAAATACACAAACTAACCTTACACCTAACTGATCTAGAAAGAGAATAAAAAGAACAGGAAAAAAAACAAAACTAGCAGAAAGAAAGAAATGATAAAGATTACAGCAGAAATAAATTATATAAAATAAACAAAAACAATAGAACAGATCAGTAAAACCGAGAGCTGGTTATTTGAAAAAACTTATTAAAGTTGACAAATATCTAGAAAGACTCATCAGAAAAAAAGGAGTGGTTTCAAATAAACAAAATCATAAAATGAAAGAGGACAAGTAACAACCAACACCACAGAAATATAAGCAGTTGTCAGAGAATATTATGAAAAGTTATATTCCAATAAATATGAAAACCTGGAAGAAATAGATAAATTCAGAGAAATATATAATCCATCAAAACTGAAGCATGAAGAAATAGAAAATTTGAACAGACAGAATACCAACAATGAAATGTAATGAGTAATCAAAAAATTCCCAAGAAACAAAAGTCTGAGACCAAACAGCTTCACAGGAGAATTCTACCTAACATTTAAAAGAGTTAATACCTATGTTTTTCAAACTATTCAAAAGAATAGAAGAGAAAAGAAAATTCCTAAATTCATTCCATGAGGCCAGCATTACCATGATACCAATGCCAGATAAAGACACCAAAAAAAAAAAAAAAAAAAGAGAATTATAGGCCAATATCACTGACGAAGTTAGATGCAAAAATCCTCAACAAAATACTATCAAACCAAATTCAACAAAACATTAAAAGAATCATTCACCACTGTCAAGTGGGATTTATTCTTGGGATGCAAGGATGGTTCAATTTTCACAAATCAAACAATGTGATACATCACATCAATAAGAAAAGAATGAAAGCCATACAATCATTTCAATAGGTGCAGAAAAAGCATTTGACAAAGTATATCATCCACTCATGATGAAAACACTCAACAGAATAGGTCTACAGTGAACATACTTCAACATCATAAAGGCATCATATGAAAAACCCACAGCCAACATCATACTTAATGGTAAAAACTGTGAGATTTTCCCTTAAGGTTAGGAAAAAGACAGAGATATACACTATCACCACTTATATTCAATATAGTACTGGACGTTTTAGCCACAGCAATCAGACAACAAATATAAATAAAAGATATCCAACTTGGTGAGGAGGAAGTAAGACATTTATTGTTTGTAGATAACATAATACTACATATAAAAAACCCTAAAGAAAGACCCTATCAAAAAATTACTAGAACTGATAAATAAATTCAGTAAGGTCATAGGATATATAAATCAATGTACAGAAATCTGTTGCATTCCTACACACACACACACACACACACACACACACACAAAATGAAGTAGCAGAAAGAGAGATTAAGAAAATAGTCTCATTTACAATTGCACCAAACATAATAAAATACCTAGGAATAAACTTATCCAAAGAGGTGAAATACCCTGTACTCTGAAAATTATAAAAATGTAAAAAGTCCTAGAAACATATAAACTCCCAAAACTGAAACAGGAAGAAATAGAAAATTTGAACAGATCCATAACAAGTTAAGAAATTGAATCAGTAATCAAAAATCTCCTGACAAACAAGAGTCTAGGGCTGGATGGCTTTCCAGAGGAATTCTACCAAACCTTTACAGGAGAGTTGACAGCTCTTCTTTTGAAACTGTTCCAGAAAAATAGAAATGGAAGGAAAACTTCAAAACTCATTCTGTCAGGCCAGCATTACCCTGATTCCAAAACCAGACTAAGAACCCACTAAAAAGGAGAACTACAGACCAATTTCCCTGATGAACATGGATGTATAAATTCTCAAGGAATACTAGCAAACCAAGTCCAACAATACATTAAAAGAATTATTCACCATGATCAAGTGGGATTTATTCCTGGAATGCAGGGCTGGTTCAATATCTGCAAATCAATCAATGTGATATATCACATTAATAAAAGAAAAGTTAAGAACCACATGATCCTCTCAATAGATGCAGAGAAAGCATTTGACAAAATACAGCATCCTTTCTTGATAAAAACCCTGAAGAAAGTAGGGATAGAAGGAATATACCTTAAGATCATAAAGGCCATTTATGAAAGACCCACTGCTAATATCATCCTCAATGGGGAAAAACAGAGACTTCCCTCTAAGGTCAGAAACACAACAAGGATGTCCACTCTCACCACTGGTTTTTTTTTTTATTATTAATTTTTTTTACATTTATTTATTTTTGAGAGACAGAAAGAGACAGAGCACAAGTGGGGGGGGGGACAAAGAGAGAAGGATACACAGAATCTGAAGCAGGCTCCAGGCTCTGAGCTAGCAGCACAGAGCCCAATGCAGGGCTCGAACTCTCAAACTGTGAGATCATGACCTGAGCCAAAGTCAGACGCTTAACTGACTGAGCCACCCAGGCGCCTCCACTCTCACCACTCTTATTCAACATAGTGTTGGAAGTCCTAGCGTCAGCAATATGACAACACAAAGAAATAAAAGGCATCCAAATTGGCAAGGAGGAAGTCAACCTTTCACTCTTTGCAGAGGACATAATACTCTATGTGGAAAACCCAAAAGACTCCACCAAAAATCTGCTTGAAGTGATCCATGTATTCTGCAAAGTCGCAGGATAAACAATGTACAGAAATCTGTTGTATTTCTATATACCAATAATGAAGCAGCAGAAAGAGACATCAAGGAATCCACTGCTTTGCAATTGTACCAAAAACCACAAGATACTGCACCAAAACCCATAAGATACCTAGGTATAATAACCAAAGAGGTGAAAAATCTATACACTGAACTGTATAGAAAGGTTATGAAGGAAATTGAAGAATATCCCCTCAATAACGGAAAAACATTTCATGCTTGTGGAGTAGAAGAACAAATATGTTACAATGTTGATACTACCCAAAACAATCTACATATTCAATGCAATCCTTATCAAAATATCACCAGAATTCCTTACAGAGCTAGAACAAACAATCCTAAAATTTGTGTGGAACCAGAAAATACCCTGAGTAGCCAAAGTACTGTTGAAAAAGAAAACCAGAGTTGGAGGCAGCGCAATTCCGGACTTCAAGCTGCATTACAAAGCTGTAATCATCAAAACCGTATGGTACTGGCACAAAAACAGACCCATAGATCAATGTAACAGAATATAGAACCCAGAGCTGGACCCAAAAATGTATGACCAACTTATCTTTGACAAAGCAGGAAAGAATATCCAATGCAAAAAAACTGTCTCTTCAGCAAACGGTGTTGGAAAAGTTGGACAGTGACATGAAGAAGAATGAACCTGGACCACTTTCTTACACCATACGCAAAAATAAAATAAAAATGGATGAACGACCTTAACATAAGACAGGAAGCCATCAGAATCCTAGAGAAGAAAACAGGCAGCAACCTCTATGACCTCAGCCACAGCAACTTCTTTCTTGACATTTCTCCAGAGGCACGGGAAACAAAAGCAAAAATGAACTATTGGGACCTCATCAAGATAATAACCTTCAGCACAGAGAAGGAAATAATCAGCAAAACTAAAAGGCAACTAATGGAACGGGAGAAGATATTTGCAAATGATATATCAGATGAAGTATTAGTATCCAAAATCTATAAAGAACTTATCAAATTTAACACCCCCAAAACCCTCAAATAATCCATTGAAGAAACTGGGAGAAGGCATGAATGGACACTTTTCCAAAGAATACATACAGATGGCTAAAAGACACATGAAAAAATGCTTAACATCACTCATCATCAGGGAAATACAAATCAGAACCGGGATGAGATACCAACTCACACATATGAGAATGGCTACAATTAACAACACAGGCAACAACAGATGTTGGCGAGGATGTGGAGAATGAGGAACACTTCCGTGCTGCTTGTGGGACTACAAACTGGTGCAGCCACTCTGGAAAGCAGTATGGAAGTTCTTCAAAAAATTAAAAATAGAACTACCCTCCGACCCAACAATTACACTATTAGGTATTTATCCAATGGAAACAGGAGTTCTGATTCGAAGGGGCACATCCACTCCAATGTTTATAGCAGCACTAATGACAATAGCCAAGGTATGGAAAGAGTCCAAATGTTTATGAACTGATGAATAGATAAAGAAGATGTGGTATGTATTTACAATGGATTATTACTCAGTGCTCCAAATAATGAAATCTTGCCATTTGCAATATTGTGGGTGGAACTAGTGTGTCTTATGCTAAGTGAAATAAGTCAGAGAAAGACTAATATCATATGATTTCATTAATATGCAGAATTTAAGATACAAAACAGATGAACATAAGGGAAGGGAAGCAAAAATAAGATAAAAACAGAGAGGGAGACAAACCATTAAACACTCTTAAATATAGAGAACAAACTAGAAGTTACTGGGGGATGGGCTAAATGGGCAAGGGACATTAAGGTGGACAGTTGTTGGGATGAGCACTGGGTGTTATATGCAAGTGATGAATCACTAAATTCTATTCTTGAAATCATTATTACACTATATGTTAACTAAGTTGGATTTAAAATTTTAAAATATAAAATAAATGTGTAATAGACTTCACTGTGAAGCCAAACGGTCCTGGACTTTTTTCTTGAGAGTTTTTTTATTACTGATTCTATTTTGTTGCTAGTAATAGGTCTGTTTGAATATTCCATTTCTTCCTGATTCAGTTTTAGAAGGTTATATGTTTTTAGGAACTTATCCATTTCATCTAGATTGTCCAACTTGTTGACATATAACAATAGAATATAACCAGTTTCACTTGTTGGTTGTGGTGGGTGCTAAGGTAAAAGTTACTTAAGACAGCTTCTTTGTTGACCTAATTTGGCCTTAAAATGAGGCAAAAATTATAGAATGTTACACATAAGGAATCATATAATCCTAACTCTAATTTTGCAGATGAAACAGACTGGAACAGAGAGATTAAGTGATTTACCTAAGGTTGCTCAGAATCTTACATGTTAAGATTGGAGTTTGAACTCAAAATTTCTTAATAGAGTCATGTGTTCTTTAAATTGTCTCCCTATTCATAGCTTAATTTGAAAATGGAGATAGAATACAGGAAAAACAAGGGATGCCTGGGTGGCTGAGTCAGTTGGGCGCCTGACACATGATTTTGGTTCTGGTCATGATCTCAATGTTTGTGAGATTGAACCCCATGTTGGGCTCTGTGCTGACAGTGCGGAGCCTCCTTGGGATTCATTCTATCTCCCTCTCTCTGCCCTTCCTCTACTCTCTCTCTCTCTCAAAATAAATAAATAATCATTCTTTAAAAAAGAATATGGGAAAAAATTACATGACTATTAAAATACTATCTAAATCAATCTTTATGTTTCCTAGCCCTAGGGTAGATTAGCAATGCTTAGTTTCTCTTGCAAAATACATCTCATGGAAGACACTCAGATATTATGGTTAGAAATCAAAACAAATTTGGGGCACCTGGTTGGCTCAGCCAGTTGAGTGTCGAACTATTGATTTCAGCTCAGATCATGATCTCAATGGTTGGTGAGATGGTGGGACCCTGGCCTAATGGTGTGGACCCTGGTTGGGATTCTCTCTCTCCCTCTATCTCTCTGCACCTCCTATGCACTCTCTCTCTTCATCAAAATGAATAAACTTTAAAAAATTAAAAAAAAGAAATTAAAACAAATTTTATCCTGAAACTGATAGTATTAGCATACTTACATCAATATGGTTATCCAGTTGGAGTTTAGGAAACAAAATAGACTGTGCTCCAACTGTGCCCCTTCTGGTAACAACTCCATGTGAAGCCAGTTATTCTCAGTAGGTGCTGATTGATTACAGTGATTATTGTCAGAGCAGCTAGGAGGAAAGGCATGTACTAAAATGACTATTCACATGTAAATATTTCTTTTACAAATATTACTTATTTTTCATTGATATTATTCCTTGATCCTTGTATTCCTAAGAGGTGTTCCAGAAACAAAAATTAAAATAAAATTAATTAATTCAGTTGGTGAACTTACTTACTGGACTGCATTGATCCTCATTCAGATGAATTGGGCAAATGGTTTTCCTTAAAATGTAATTCCTTGATTTCAAAGTGGCTCATAAATGAGGAAGGGTCCAAGAGGGAGCAGAGATGTTGGTGACGTTAGTGGACCTTGTTAGCAAACCAATTGCACAGTCTAGTGACTTCTTTTAATTTTTTTTTTCCCTTTCATTAAATCAGTTACTTTGTGTTATTGCAGCATGGTGAACTCTTCAGTTGGTATAACATTTTTATTTTTATTTATTTTTTATTTTTTTTCTTACAAACATTACAATGTATTTTTTTCAATACATGAAATTTATTGTCAAATTGTTTTCCATACAACACCCAGTGCTCATCCCAAAAGGTGCCCTCCTCAATACCCATCACCCACCCTCCCCTCCCTCCCACCCCCTATCAACCCTCAGTTTGTTCTCAGTTTTTAAGAGTCTCTTATGCTTTGGCTCTCTCCCACTCTAACCTCTTTTTTTTTTTCCCCTTCCCTTCCCCATGGGTTTCTGTTAAGTTTCTCAGGATCCACATAAGAGTGAAAACATATGGTATCTCTCTTTCTCTGTATGGCTTATTTCACTTAGCATCACACTCTCCAGTTCCATCCACGTTGCTACAAAGGGCCATATTTCGTTCTTTCTCATTGCCCTGTAGTACTCCATTATGTATACAAACCACAATTTCTTTATCCATTCATCAGTTGATGGACATTTCGGCTCTTTCCATAATTTGGCTATTGTTGAGAGTGCTGCTATAAACATTGGGGTACAAGAGCCCTATGCATCAGTACTCCTGTATCCCTTGGGTAAATTCCTAGCAGTGCTATTGCTGGGTCATAGGGTAGGTCTATTTTTAATTTTCTGAGGAACCTCCACAGTTTTCCAGAGTGGCTGCACCAATTTGCATTCCCACCAACAGTGCAAGAGGGTTCCCGTTTCTCCACATCCTCGCCAGCATCTATAGTCTCCTGATTTGTTCATTTTGGCCACTCTGACTGGCATGAGGTGATATCTGAGTGTGGTTTTGATTTGTATTTCCCTGATGAGGAGCGACGCTGAACATCTTTTCATGTGCCTGTTGGCCATCTAGATGTCTTCTTTAGAGAAGTGTCTATTCATGTTTTCTGCCCATTTCTTCACTGGGTTATTTGTTTTTCGGGTGTGGAGTTTGGTGAGCTCTTTATAGATTTTGGATACTAGCCCTTTGTCCGATATGTCATTTGCAAATATCTTTTCCCATTCCGTTGGTTGCCTTTTAGTTTTGTTGGTTGTTTCCTTTGCTGTGCAGAAGCTTTTTATCTTCATAAGGTCCCAGTAATTCACTTTTGCTTTTAATTCCCTTGCCTTTGGGGATGTGTCAAGTAAGAGATTGCTACGGCTGAGGTCAGAGAGGTCTTTTCCTGATTCCTCTAGGGTATTGATAATTTCTGTGGGGGGCCGGGCCCCGGTGCCAGGCTGAGACCGGGTCGAGCAATGTTCCCCATTGACTCAAGCCAACCTGGTGGTTCCCCCTCCCATTCATGTGGGAGGCCGGGCCCTGGCGCCAGGCTGAGACCGGGTCGAACAACGTTCCCTGTTAACTCAAGCCAACCCGGTGGTTCCCCCTCCCATTCCCCCACTTTCAAGGACATACAAAAGCCTTGTCAAGGCTGAGAGAGTTAATTCCTAAAGCCTGTGGTCTGCAGGTGTTGACAGTAATGCTACCTCCTTTTTCTACCCCTAGTCAGATAAACACAAACATGAAAACGGGGTTTTGCTAACAATCTATCAACAAGGTCTTGTGACCCGTTCACAAGGTTCACAAGGTATACAAAATCAAAAGTTTTGGCTGGCAGTGATCATGTGAAACCTGTTTATTCTTAAAATGACCTGATCCATAAGAGTCTTATATTATAAAAAATTGTGTACAACAACAATAAAGCCGTCACTTGGGCCATCAGCCCAGGGGACCCTCCTGTTCCCAAACGTTCTCTTCTCTCTTTTTTCTTACATTCCCCTACCCTCAGGACCCTAACCTCGATGATTGTCGCGCCTGTCGCAACAAATTTCCTGTCTCACATTCAGGTCCTTTATCCATTTTGAGTTTATTTTTGTAAATGGTGTCAGAAAGTGGTTTAGTTTCATCCTTCTGCATGTTGCAATCCAGTTCTCACGGCACCACTTGTTAAAGAGACTGTCTTTTTTCCATTGGATATTCTTTCCTGCTTTGTCAAAGATTAGTTGGCCATACGTTTGTGGGTCTAGGTCTGGGGTTTCTATTCTATTCCATTGGTCTATGTGTCTGTTTTTGTGCCAATACCATGCTGTCTTGATGATGACAGCTTTGAAGTAGAGGCTAAAGTCTGGGATTGTGATGCCTCCTGCTTTGGTCTTCTTCTTCAAAATTCCTTTGGCTATTCGGGGCCTTTTGTGGTTCCATATGAATTTTAGGATTGCTTGTTCTAGTTTCGAGAAGAATGCTGGTGCAATTTTGATTGGGATTGCATTGAATGTGTAGATAGCTTTGGGTAGTATTGACATTTTGACAATGTTTATTCTTCCAATCCATGAGCAGGGAATGTCTTTCCATTTCTCTATATCTTCTTCAAGTTCCTTCATAAGCTTTCTATAGTTTTCAGCATACAGATCTTTTACATCTTTGGTTAGATTTATTCCTAGGTATTTTATGCTTCTTGGTGCAATTGTGAATGGGATCAGTTTCTTTATTTGTCCTTCTGTTGCTTCATTGTTAGTGTATAAGAATGCAACTGATTTCTGTACATTGATTTTGTATCCTGCAACTTTGCTAAATTCATGTATCAGTTCTAGCAGACTTTTGGTGGAGTCTATCAGATTTTCCATGTATAGTATCATGTCATCTGCAAAAAGTGAAAGCTTGGCTTCATCTTTGCCAATTTTGATGCCTTTGATTTCCTTTTGTTGTCTGATTGCTGATGCTAGAACTTCCAACACTATGTTAAACAACAGCGGTGAGAGTGGGCATCCCTGTCGTGTTCCTGATCTCAGGGAAAAAGCTCTCAGTTTTTCCCCATTGAGGATGATGTTAGCTGTGGGCTTTTCATAAATGGCTTTGATGATATTTAAGTATGTTCCTTCTATCCTGACTTTCTCAAGGGTTTTTATTAAGAAAGGTTGCTGAATTTTGTCAAAGGCCTTTTCTGCATCGATTGACAGGATCATATGGTTCTTATCTTTTCTTTTATTAATGTGATGTATCACGTTGATTGATTTGCGAATGTTGAACCAGTCCTGCATCCCAGGAAGGAATCCCACTTGATCATGGTGAATCATTCTTTTTATATACTGTTGAATTCGCTTTGCTAGTATCTTATTGAGAATTTTTGCATCCATATTCATCAGGGATATTGGCCTGTAGTTCTCTTTTTTTACTGGGTCTCTGTCTGGTTTAGGAATCAAACTAATGCTGGCTTCATAGAATGAGTCTGGAAGTTTTCCTTCCCCTTCTATTTCTTGGAATAGCTTGAGAAGGATAGGCATTATCTCTGCTTTAAAAGTCTGGTAGAACTTCCCTGGGAAGCCATCTGGTCCTGGACTCTTATTTGTTGGGAGATTTTTGATAACCGATTCAATTTCTTCGCTGGTTATGGGTCTGTTCAAGCTTTCTATTTCCTCCTGATTGAGTTTTGGAAGAGTGTGGGTGTTTAGGAATTTGTCCATTTCTTCCAGGTTGTCCAATTGGTTGGCATATAATTTTTCATAGTATTCTGTGATAATTGTTCGTATCTCTGAGGGATTGGTTGTAATAACTCCATTATCATTCATGATTTTATCTATTTTGTTCATCTCCCTTTTCTTTTTGAGACGCCTGGCTAGAGGTTTGTCAATTTTGTTAATTTTTTCAAAAAACCAACTCTTGGTTTCGCTGATCTGCTCTACACTTTTTTTTTAGATTCTATATTGCTTATTTCTGCTCTGATCTTTATTATTTCTCTTCTTCTGGTGGGTTTAGGCTGCCTTTGCTGTTCTGCTTCTATTTCCTTTAGCTGTGCTGTTAGATTTTGTATTTGGGATTTTTCTTGTTTCTTGAGATAGGCCTGGAATGCAATGTATTTTCCTCTCAGGACTGCCTTTGCTGCGTCCCAAAGCGTTTGGATTGCTGTATTTTCATTTTCCTTTGTTTCCATATATTTTTAAATTTCTTCTCTAATTGCCTGGTTGACCCACTCATTCGTTAGTAGGGTGTTCTTTAACCTCCATGCTTTTGGAGGTTTTCCAGACTTTTTCCTGTGGTTGATTTCAAGCTTCATAGCATTGTGGTCTGAAAGTATGCATGGTATAATTTCAATTCTTGTAAACTCATGAAGGGCTGTTTTGTGACCCAGTATATGATCTATCTTGGAGAATGTTCCATGTGCACTCGAGAAGAAAGTATATTCTGTTGCCTTGGGATGCAGAGTTCTAAATATATCTGTCAAGTCCATCTGATCCAATGTCTCATTCAGGGCCCTTGTTTCTTTATTGACCGTGTGTCTAGATGATCTATCCATTTCTGTAAGTGGAGTGTTAAAGTCCCCTGCAATTACCACATTCTTATCAATAAGGTTGCTTATGTTTATGAGTAATTGTTTTATATATTTGGGGGCTCCTGTATTCCGCGCATAGACATTTATAACTGTTAGCTCTTCCTGATGGATAGACCTTGTAATTATTATATAATGCCGTTTTTCATCTCTTGTTCCAGCCTTTAATTTAAAGTCTAGTTTGTCTGATATAAGTATGGCTACTCCAGCTTTCTTTTGGCTTCCAGTAGCATGATAAATAGTTCACCATCCCCTCACTCTCAATCTAAAGGTGTCCTCAGGTCTGAAATGAGTCTCTTGTAGACTGTAAATAGATGGGTCTTGTTTTTTTATCCATTCTGATACCCTATGTCTTTTGGTTGGTGCATTTATTCCATTTACATTCAGTGTTATTATAGAAAGATATGGGTTTAGAGTCATTGTGATGTCTGTATGTTTTATGCTTGTATCGATGTCTCTGGTACTTTGTCTCACAAGATTCCTCTTAGGATCTCTTGTAGGGCTGGTTTAGTGTTGACGAATTCCTTCAGTTTTTGTTTGTTTGGGAAGACCTTTATCTCTCCTTCTATTCTAAATGACAGACTTGCTGGATAAAGGATTCTCGGCTGCATATTTTTTCTGTTCATCACATTGAAGATCTCCTGCCATGCCTTTCTGGCCTGCCAAATTTCAAAAGAGAGATCAGTCACGAGTCTTATAGGTCTCCCTTTATATATTAGGGCTGTTTATGCCTTGTTGCTTTCAGAATTTTCTCTTTATGCTTGTATTTTGCCAGTTTCACTATGATATGTTGTCAGAAGATCGATTCAAGTTACGTCTGAAGGGAGTTCTCTGTGCCTTTTGGGTTTCAATGCCTTTTTCCTTCCCCAGTTCAGGGAAGTTCTCAGCTATGATTTCTTCAAGTACATCTTCAGCACCTTTCCCTCTCTCTTCGTCCTCTGGAATACCAATTATGCATATATTATTTCTTTTTAGTGTGTCACTTAGTTCTCTAATTTTCCCCTCATACTCCTGGATTTTTTTATCTCTCTTTCTCTCAGCTTCCTCTTTTTGCATAATTTTATCTTCTAGTTCACCTATTCTCTCCTCTGCCTCTTCAATCCGAGCCGTCGTGGTTTCCATTTTGTTTTGCATCTTGTTTAAAACAGTTTACAGCTCCTTGTGACTGTTCCTTAGTCCCTTGATCTCTGTAGCAAGAGATTCTCTGCTGTTCTCTATACTGTTTTCAAGCCCAGTGATTAATTTTATGACTATTATTCTAAATTCACTTTCTGTTATATCATTTAAATCCTTTTTGATCAGTTCATTAGCTGTTGTTATTTCCTGGAGATTCTTCTGAGGGGAATTCTTCCGTTTGGTCATTTTGGATAGTCCCTGGAGTGGTGCGGACCTGCAGGGCACTTCTCCTGTGTTGTGGCGTATAACTGGAGTTGGTGGGCGGGTCCGCAGTCAGACCTGATGTCTGACCCCTGCCCACCGCTGGGGCCACAGTCAGACTGGTGTGTGCCTTCTCTTCCCCTCTCCTAGGGGCGGGATTCACTGTGGGGTGGTGTGGCCCATCTGGGCTACTTGCACACTGCCAGGCTTGTGGTGCTGGGGATCTGGTGTATTAGCTGGGGTGGGTAGGCAAGGTGCACGGGGGCGGGAGGGGCAGGCTTAGCTCGCTTCTCCTTTGGTGATCCAGTTCAGGAGGGGCCCTGTGGCAGTGGGAGGGAGTCAGACCTGCTGCTGGAGGGGTGGCTCCGCAGAAGCACAGAGTTGGGTGTTTACTCGAGCTAGCAAGTTCCGTAGCTGGAACCGGTTCCCTTTGGGATTTTGGCTGGGGGATGGGCGAGGGAGATGGCACTGGGAGCGCCTTTGTTCCCTGCCAAACTGAGCTCTGTCGTCCAGGGGCTCAGCAACTCTCCCTCCCTTTGTCCTCTGGCCTTCCCGCTTTGGGAGCAGAGCTGTTAACTTTTGACCTCCCAGATGCTAAGTCCTGCTTGCTGTTGTAACACACTCCGTCCAGCCTCTCCACTTTTGCAAGCCAGACTCGGGGCTCTGCTTGGCCGGGGGGCCGCCCCTCCACCCTGGCTCCCTCCCGTCAGTCCGTGGAGCGTGCTCAGCCTTGCCGCCCTTCCTACCCTCTTCCGTGTGCCTCTAGTCTGCGCTTGGCTCCAGAGACTCCGTTCTGCTAATCCTCTGGCGGTTTTCTGGGTTATTTAGGCAGGTGTAGGTGGAATCTAAGTGATCAGCAGGACGCGCAGTGAGCCCAGCGTCCTCCTATGCAGCCATCTTCCTCCCAAATCCCGGTATAACATTTTTAAACAGTGATTTAAATTGTGGGCATAATGATAGATATACGAATAAGTTATGCTTTTATGTACATTCCTCAGAAGCTTGCAGTTCTTTTAAGCCCTATCTCTTTCATCATCCATAGCAAATAATAAAATTTTAGAATCCTAAAAATGAGGACAAGGTAGTATATCTGTCATAACTGAGGCCAAAATTATAGATTTGACTCAGTAGGGAAAGGAGGCACAAAGAGAATTGAATACCTTTAACCAAGAGAGAGAGAGAGACAGAGAGGAGTAACACCACAAGTTCAGGCATAGGAACTTTTATTTAGGTATTTACCATGATTTTCTTACTATCCAAATAGAGGAACAAAATGAGGTATTTGTCATTCCAGTCCAAAATAGGCCTGGGATGTTTGAAAACATGTTAGAGTCCTATGCTTCATGTCAGCTGTGCCCTTGCCATGAACTAAGGTGTGATACTTATAAGGATGCTGTACCAATAGCATAGTCATGATTAAACAGGTGATGTGAGTTCTCTGTCAATATGCCCATGTCTAGCCTTTTGTGCCTTCCTCTATTACATACTTTTTCTCATTAGAAAATTGAAATGGCATTGTCATTTGAAGCAGTCCTATTGTGGCTCTGTAGCCAGTTAAATTGTCAGGCCCTCGTTGAAGGCCAGTATTTTTTGGCCAAGTACTGTTATTGCAAAATGTTGAATTAGTATAAAAACCATAGAACAGGTGGTCAATATAAAAACTAGACAGTGATGAGCAATATGATTATCTGTGTGCTTTCTCTTTTTCCTAATGAGGCTCATTAGAGGCTGGTATGTGTAAGGGATGATTTAGTGTTGAGCACCCCTTTCTAAATGTCCCTATTCAGTTGTCTCTTTGTAAAAAGACAAAAAAAATTAGAGGCCATTTTGTCTTGCTTCTTTTATAACATGAAAGATAAAATTTTCCTTTTTCTCTTTTCTAATGTTGTTAAGCAAGAATGGACAACCAGTTTAAAAGGCCAAAAAAATGTTCTTACTTGCATAGTATTCTTATGAAATGATTTACCTTACATTTACTATACAAAGCATTTTCTCATAAATTATGTAATTTGATCTTCAAATCAGCACTAATTTCATCATCAGAGTAACACTTTGAAGTGCTGTTAGTCCAAATTTGTAGATAAAGCAATTGAGACTCAGAAATATTAAATGACTTGCTAAATACATAATTGTCTTTATTCCCTTTGTGCCTTCTTTGGCTACTGAGATGAATCTATATTTTTCGCCTCAGTTATGACAGATAAGGCAGGAATGAAACTGCTGTATTTCTACGTAAAAGGAAAAACAGAAATTCAGATCAATGAAATACTTTAGATCATAGAAGTCTTGAGAAGATTCATTTGTCAGTTTAAGAAGCAAGTGGATACAAGGCTTTTAATATCTTTTAAGCAAATGTAGGACTCTTGAATGTAGTCTACATAAGTATATTCAAATCTCCATTTACAACTACCAAAAAATAATAGTGAAACGAAGCATTTTAAATCTTCCCATTCAGAATCAGTGCACGATATCCATGTTTTTTTAAGTATCTTATTTGAACAGAAAAATCACTATTTTGTACAGTCAAGAAATAGGTAAGGTCACATTATTGGTCAGGCATCACTTGGCCTTTAGAGTAGGCAAAAATACTATTACTGCAATCCCAAGGGGATCTACTGTCCCTAATTTCCTTAGTGAAGGCATTTCCTTAGTTCACAAAGAATATTGAGAATGCAGTCAGTTTTCCCTTATGTGTAACTACTTTTGATATGGTGAATATACTGTTTTCTCATGACACTGAACCACTAAGGAACTTGGAAACTTTATAAATAGGGAGTATTTTTGCAGAATTTGGACTGGCAGTACAGCAAGTGTTCTGCAAAGCTATATGTATTACCTTTCAGATATATTTTGGCTTTGCTATTTTGACATTAGCTCCTCTCCTTTAATGTTTTGCAGTGTATTCTTTGAGGAGGAGGAAATCTATTTGATTTGTCTGATAGTAGAACAGATTTACTCAGGAAAGAAGCCATAGCAAACACCAAGCTTACCTTCTGAAGGAAATGTGCTCAGATTTGAAAGAACACAAATTGATAGATGGCAAAGCTGAGGCATATGACTTGATATTTTGCCAAAATGAGAAATATGACAAGTATGTTTTAATCCCAACTCCCTACCTTTCTGTAGGGATGCTACCGTTAATGTAGCATCTGAAGTTCTGTATCTTTTACTGGTATCCTTTCCCCCTTCTCCACTTAAACTAAAACTTTAATGTCCTCTGCCTCAATCTCTTGGATAAGAAATTGATAAACCACCAGTAAATTGTTAATAAGCACAAATTGTATTTAATCTTTCATTCTTTAGACCTTCAGATTTGGGTATTAAGCCATAGGAGGAAGTGAAAATATTGCCCACTGTGACAAGCTATTAGCTACTAGGGAATTTGAGGGATGATGTGTGTTTTACATGTCCCTCATTTGACACTATATACAGGTATTTCCACTACTTGTAGATGTACTCTAAATTCTGGTGGAGAATTTAAAAGCCAAGGGTGTTAAGGTGGTAAAGAGAGGAATTGGGAGATGTTTCTCAAATTAATGCTATTGATTTCAAAACATGAAAGATTCTATACTTACCCATATAATAATGATTTCTGGGATTAGTAGCACACAGACCTTCTGCAGAGTAGTTCTCACTGGGATAATTTACTTATTTTCTATGCTTACTAGAACACATCTAGTAAGTGCCATACTGAGACTTCAATTCAGGTCTTTGTGCCTAATTCCAAAGCAATTTTTTCTAATACATCAGAATTTCCACAAAGCATGAACCACTCTCCCTGCTCTCTATCTTCCATGCTTTTAAGCCCTCTGAATTGAATAGAAAACCCAGAAATAGACCCACAACTGTATGACCAACTACTCTTGTACAAAGCAGGAAAGAATATCCAATGTAAAAATGACAGTCTCTTCAACAAATGGTGTTTGGAAAACTGGACAGCAACATGCAAAAGAATGAAACTGGACCATTACATATACCATGCACAAAAATACATTAAAAATGGATGAAAGGCTTAAATGTGAAACAGGAAACCATCAAAATCCTAGAGGAGAACACAGGCAGCAACCTCTTTGACCTTGGCCAGAGTGACTTCGTACTAGACACATCACCAGAGGCAAGATAACAAAAGAAAAAATAAACAATTAGGACTTCATGAAGATAAAAATCTTCTGCATAATGAAGGAAACAGTCAACAAAACTAAAAGGAAGCCTATGGAATGGGAAAATATATTTGCAAATGACATATCTGATAAAGGGTTAGTATTCAAAATAGATACAAGACTTACCAAACTCAACACCCAGAAAACAATCCAGTTAAGAAATGGGCAGAAGACATGAAAAAATATTTTTCTAAAAAAAGACATCCATATGGCTAACAGACACATGAAAAGAGGCTTGACATCACTCATTAACAGGGAAATACAAATCAAAACCATGATGAGATACCACCTCACGCCTGCCAAAATTAACAACACAGGAAACAACAGATGTTGGCAAAGATGTGAAGAAAGGGGAACCCTCTTACACTGTTGGTGGGAATACAAACTGGTGCAACCACTCTCAAGAATAGTATGGACAGTTCCTTATAAAAAAATAGAACTACCCAACCATCCAGCAATTTCACTACGAGGTATTTACCCAAAGATACAAAAATACTAATTCAAAGGACACATGCACCCCAATGTTTATAGCAGCATTATCAAGAGGCAAAACTATGGGGGCACCTGGGTGGCTTGGTCAGTTAAGCATCCAACTCTTGATTTCAGCTTAGGGCATGATCTCACGGTTTGTGAGTTGGAGTTCCGCATTGAGCTCTGCACTGATTGTGTGGAGCTTGCTTGGAATTCTCTCTGTCTTCCTCTGTATCTGCCCTTCAGTTCTCTTTCTCTCTCCTTCCCTTCCTCTCTCTGTCTCTCTCTCTCTCAAAATAAGTAAGAACAATTTAAAAAATAACCAAACTATGGAAAGAGCCCAAATGTTCATTGACTGATGAATGTACAAAGATGTGGCATATAGACATATACAATTGAACATTACTCATCCATAAAAAAGAATGAAATATTGCCATTTGCAGTGACATGGATGGAGCTAGAGTGTATAATGCTAAGCGAAAAACTCAGTAAAAGAAAGACAAATGCCATATTATTTCTTTCATATGTGGAGTTTAAGAAACAAAAGAGATGAACATATGGGAAGGGGGAACAAGAGAGGTAAGCAAACCATAAGATACTCTTAATGATAGAGAACTGAGGGTTGATGGAGGGAGATGGGTGGGGGAATGTACTAAATGGGTGATGGGCATTAAGGAGGGAATTTGTTATGATGAGCGCTGGGTATTAGATGTAAGTGATAATTCACTTAATTCTACTCCTGAAACCAGTGTTACACTTTATGTTTATTAACTGGAATGTAAATAAAATTTTGGAAAAAAAAGAAAAAAAACTGTATAATCCCGTTGAATTCAATTCTACTTATTCATATGTCCTTCCTCCTGTCGCATCAGTCCACCTCTCTGGTATCTCATCTATTGTATATTTGACACTCTCATTTTCTTTACTTTATTGAGAGAGAGCGTGAGTGGGGGATGTTGGAAAGAGGGAGAAATAGAGAGGGATAATCTTAAGCAGGCTCAGTGAGGAGCTTGACACGGGTCTCAATCCCACCACCCTGGGATCACGACTTGAGCTGAAATCAAGAGTGGGATGCTCAACTGACTGAACCACCTAGATACCCCAACAGTCATTTTCTCATGAATAAACACTTTCATATCTATGTGCAAGGGATTTGGAACCAGATAGTTTGGGTTCAAATTCTGAATCCACCCACCACTTATTAGCTTTTTTTTTTTTTATGTGAACTTAACCTGGATACTTAACCTCAGTTTCTTGATCTGTAAAATGAGGAGACCATTAGTTCCTATATTACAGGTTGTTTATTGGATTAGATGAGTCAAAATATGTAAATCACCTAGAAGAATTCCTGTAATATTTTAATTGTTCACTAAATGTTGGCTGATTATTATATTTCTTCCATTTTACTTTAATTAAAACATGAGATTTATCTGAAATGATACTTAAAATTATACCTTACCGCTGTTCTTCTTATTCTCAATACAGATGGACTCATGTACCTCTACGATCTTCACTGGACCTCAGGATTTCCCCATATGTTCATACTTCTTTCCTTCTGTTGTAAAATAACATGTTCCTGGTTTTCTTGGTTATCCCTTTCTCTCCCATTTCTTTAGCAATATAACTCCTCTCTTTCCTGTATCTCTGATCGTTTCCTCTCCATTAACTCCTTACCTGTAGTCTGCAACTACCTCCTTCTTTCAAATCTTCCCTCAGCTCTATTGGTTACTCAAATTTTAGTTCCATATCTATTCTTTATATCACTGTTAAACTTTTAAAAGGCATGTGCAACATGAGCTTTGCAGGTAGAGGGAAATATCCCAACCCCCTCTCTATTACTTACAAATTGGATAATCTTAAACATGTTAACATCTTGGAGCCAGTTTCCTCATATAAAAAATGGGTATGAGAATAACTGTCTCATTGACTTGTTGTAAGAATGAAATACTGTATTTAAAAAAGTTCTTAGTGTGAGTAACATGCTGCTTCTTTATCTTGGTGCAGTTATATAGGCATGTTCATTTCTGGAAAGTTCATTAACATGTACACAAATGACATTTGTGCCTTTTGGTATATATGTTATAACAAATGTTATACTTTTATGTTTAAAATTAAATAAATGATAGTGTAGTTCCTGGCATGGAGTAAGTGCTCAAAAATTGTGGCTATTATAATTTTTATTGCTAGTGATTGCAGTTTGAATTCCACTTCTATGACTAGTTCACTAATGTATACAATGTCTTTTCCTATTTAAAGAGTGAATAGGGGGATGAGGGGAAGATAGCAGCGTAGGAGGACGCTGGGCTCACCATGTCCTGCTGATCAGTTAGATTCCATCCATATCTGCCTAATTTACCCAGAAAACCACCAGAAGTCTAGCAGAACGGACTCTCCAGAGCCAAGCATAGATGAGAGGCCCACGGAAGAGGGTAGGAAGGGTGGAGAGGTGGTGCGCACTACACGGACTGGTGGGAGGGAGCCAGGGAGGTTGAGGGGCAGCCAGCCCACCCGGCAAGGCAGAGCCCCTGAGTCTGGCTTGCAAAAGCAGAAGGGCCGGACAGAGTGTTTTCTGACAGACAGTGGGACTTAACATCTGGAATGCTATAAGTCAACAACTCTGCTTGGAGAGTGGGAGAGTTGTTGAGCCCTGGAGGACACAGCTCAGCTTGGTGTGGAACAAAGGTGCTGGGAAACGCCATCTCCCTCGCCCATCCCCCAGCCAAAATCCCAAAGGGAACCAGTTCCCATCACTGTACTTGAATGCACAGCACAAACACACAACGCTGTGCTTCTGCAGATCCATCCCTCCTACGGGTCTGCCTCCTTCCCGGTGTTACAGGACCCCTCCCGAAGCAGGCCACCGAAGCCAAAGTGAGCTGAGTCTGCCCCTCCTGCCCCTCTGCGCCTTGGGGATCCACCCTGGCTAATACACCAAATACCATCAAAGCAGTACCACAAGACTGGAAGTATGCAACTAGCCCGGACAGGGGCCAAACCACTCCAAAGTAAGTCCTGCCCCAGGAGAAGGGGAAGATAAGGTAAACACCAGTCTGACTGTGGCCCCAGCTATGGGCTTGGGGCAGACATCAAGTCTGACTGCGCCCCACCCACCAACACAAGTTACTCCAGACAGCACAGGGGAAGAGCCCTGCAGTTCTGCGCCACTCCAGGGACTATCCAAAATGATGAAACGGAAGAATTCTCCTCAAAAGAAACTCCAGGAAGTAGCGACAGCTAACGAACTGATCAAAAACGATTGAAGCAATATAGCAGAAAATGAATTTAAAATAATGGTCATAAATTAATCGCTGGCCTTGAAAAAAGTACAGAGGACAGCAGAGAATCTATTACTACAGAGATCAAAGGACTAAGAAACAATCAGGAGGAGCTAAAAAATTCTATACATGAGCTGCAAAATAAAATGGAGGCAACCACAGCTCGGATTGAAGAGGCAGAGGAGAGAATAGTTGAATTAGAAGATAAAATTATGGAAAAAGAAGAAGCTGAGAAAAAGAGAGATAAAAAAATCCAGGAGTATGAGGGGAGACTTAGAGAACTAAATGACATAATTAAAAGAAATAATATACGCATAATTGGGATTCCAAAGGAGGAAGAGAGAGGGAAAGGTGCTGAAGGTGTACTTGAAGAAATCAGAGCTGAGAACTTCACTGATCTGGGGAAGGAAAAAGGCATTGAAATCCAAGAGGCACAGAGAAATCCCTTCAGACGTAACTTGAATCGATCTGCGCAACATATTAGTGAAACGGGGATAATACAAGGATGTAGAGAAAATTCTGAAAGCAGCTAGGGATAAACATGCTCAAACATATAAAGGGAGACCGATAAGACTCGTGACGGATCTGTCTACTGAAACTTGGCAGGCCAGAAAGGAATGGCAGGAAATCCTCAATGTGATGAACAGGAAAAAATGCAGTTGAGAATCCTTTATCCAGCAAGTCTGTCATTTAGAATAGAAGGAGAGATAAAGTTCGTCCCAAACAAACAAAAACTGAAGGAATTCGTCAACACTAAACCAGCCCTACAAGAGATCCTAAGGGGGATCCTGTGAGACAAAGTACCAGAGACATCACTGCAAGCATGAAACCTACAGACATCACAATGACTCTAAACCCATATCTTTCTATCATAACAATGAATGTAAATGGACTAAATGCTCCAACCAAAATACATAAGGTATCAGAATGGATAAAAAAACAAGATCTATCTATTTGTGGTCTACAAGAAACTCATTTTAGAACTGAGGACAGCTTCAGATTGAAAGTGAGGGGATAGAGAACTATCATGCTACTGGAAGTCAAAGAAAGCTGGAGAAGCCATACTTATATCAGACAAACTAGACTCTGAAGTAAAGGCTATAACAAAAGATGAAGAAGGGCATTATATAATAATTACAGGGTCTATCCATCAGGAAGAGCTAAGAATTATAAATGTCTATGTGCCAAATATGGGAGCCCCCAAATATATAAAACAATTAATCACAAACATAAGCAACATTATTGATAAGAATGTGATAATTGAAGGGGACTTTAATACTCCATGTACAACATTGGATAGATTATCTAGACACAGGATCAATAAAGAAACAAGGGCCCTGAATGATACACTGGATCAGATGGACTTGACAGATATATTTAGAACTCTGCATCCCAAGGCAACAGAATATACTTTCTTCTCGAGTGCACATGGAACATTCTCCAAGATAGATCATATACTGGGTCACAAAACAGCCCTTCATAAGTATACAAGAATTGAAATTATACCATGCATACTTTCAGACCACAATGCTATGAAGCTTGAAATCAACCACAGGAAAAAGTCTGGAAAACCTCCAAAAGCATGGAGGTTAACGAACACCCTACTAAAGAATGAGTGGGTCAACCAGGCAATTAGAGAAGAAATTAAAACATGCATGGAAACAAATGAAAATGAAAAGACAACAAATCAAACGCTTTGGGATGCATCGAAGGCAGTCCTGAGAAGAAAATACATTGCAATCCAGGCCTATCTCAAGAAACAAGAAAAATCCCAAATACAAACTCTAACAGCACACTTAAAGGAACTAGAAGCAGAACAGCAAAGACACCCCAAACCCAGCAGAAGAAGAGAAATAATAAAGATCAGAGCAGAAATAAACAGTATAGAATCTAAAAAATCTGCAGAGAAGATCAATGAAACCAACAGTTAGTTTTTTGAAAAAATAAACAAAATTGATAAACCTCTAGACAGGCTTCTCAAGAAGAAAAGGGAGATGACCCAAATACATAAAATTATGAATGAAAATGGAATTATTACAACCAATCCCTCAGAAATGCAAGCAATTATCAGGGAATACTATGAAAAATTATATGCCAACAAACTAGACAACCTGGAAGAAATGGACCAATTCCTAAGCACCCACACACTTCCAAAACTCAAACAGGAAGATATAGAAATCATGAACAGACCCATAACCAGCGAGGAAATTGAATGAGTCATCAAAAATCTCCCAACAAATAAGAGTCTCGGACCAGATGGCTTCCCAGGGGAATGCTACCAGACATTTAAAGCAGAAATAATACCTATCCTTCTCAAGCTATTCCAAAAAATAGAAAGGGAAGGAAAACTTCCAGACTCATTCTATGAAGCCAGCATTACTTTGATTCCTAAACCAGACAGAGTCCCAGTAAAAAAAAGAGAACTACAGGCCAATATCCTTGATGAATATGGATGCAAAAATTCCCAATAAGATACTAGCAAATCGAATTCAACAGCATATAAAAAGAATTATTCCCCATGATCAAGTGGGATTCATCCCTGGGCTGCAAGGCTGGTTAAAATTCACAAATCAATCAATGTGATACATCACATTAATAAAAGAAAAGATAAGAACCATATGATCCTGTGAATCGATGCAGAAAAACCATTTGACAAAATTCAGCATCGTTTCTTAATAAAAACCCTTGAGAAAGTCGGGATAGAAGGAACATACTGAAAGATCATAAAAGCCATTTACGAAAAGCCCACAGCTAATATCATCCTCAATGGCGAAAATCTGAGAGCTTTCTCCCTGAGATCAGGAACATGACAGGGATGTCCACTCTCACCGCTGTTGTTTAAGATAGTGTTGGAAGTGCCAGCATCAGCAATCAGACAACAAAAGGAAATTAAAGGCATTAAAATTGGCAAAGATAAAGTTAAGCTTTCACTTTTCGCAGATGACATGATATTATACACGGAAAACCCGATAGACTCCACCAAAAGTCTGCTAAAACTGATACATGAATTCAGCAAAGTCACAGGATACAAAATCAATGTACAGAAATCAGTTGCATTCTTATACACTAAAATGAAGCAACAGAAAGACAAAGAAAGAAACCGATCCAATTCACAATTGCACCAAGAAGCATAAAATACCTAGGAATAAAGCTGACCAAATATGTGAAAGATCTGTATTGTGAAAACTATAGAAAGCTTATGAAGGAAATTGAAGAAGATATAAAGAAATGGAAAAACATTCCGTGCTCATGGATTGGAATAATAAATATTGTTAAAATGTCAATACTACCCAAAGCTATCTATACATTCAATGCAATCCCAATCAAAATTGCACCAGCATTCTTCTCGAAACTAGAACAAGCAATCCTAAAATTTGTACGGAACCACAAAAGGCCCCAAATAGGAAAGTAATTTTGAAGAAAAAGACTAAAGCCGGAGGCATCACAATCCCAGACTTTAGCCTCTACTTCAAAACTGTAATCATCAAGACAGCATGGTAGTGGCACAGAAGCAGACACATAGACCAATGGAATAGAATAGAAACCCCAGCACTAGACCCACAAAAGTATGGCCAACTAATCTTTGACAAAGCAGGTAAGAATATCCGATGGAAAAAACATAGTCTCTTTAACAAATGGTGCTGGAAGAACTGGACAGCAACATGCAGAAGGATGAAACTAGACCACTTTCTCATACCATTCACCAAAATAAACTCAAAATGGATAAAAGACCTGAATGTGAAACAGGAAACCATCAAAACCCTAGGGAAGGAAGCAGGAAAAAACCTCCGTGACCTCAGCCACAGCAATTTCTTACCTGACACATACCCAAAAGCAAGGGAATTAAAGCAAAAATGAACTATTGGGACCTCATGAAGATAAAAACCTTCTGCACAGCAAAGGAAATAATCAACAAAACTAAAAGACATGGGAATGGGAAAAGTATTTGCAAATGACATATCAGACAAAGGGCTAGTATCCAAAATCTATAAAGAGCTCCCCAAGCTCCACACCCAAAAAACATATAATCCAGTGAAGAAATGGGCAGAATACATGAATAGACACTTCTCTAAAGAGGACATCCGGATGGCCAACAGGCCCATGAAAAGATGCTCAACATCGCTCCTCATCAGGGAAATACAAATCAAAACCACACTCAGATATCACCTCACGCCAGTCAGAGTGGCTAAAATGAACAAATCAGGAGACTATAGATGCTGGAGAGGATGTGGAGAAACGGGAACCCCCTTGCACTTTTGGTGGGAATGCAAACTGGTGCAACCGCTCTGGAAAACAGTGTGGAGGTTCCTCAAAGAATTAAAAACAGACCTACCCTATGACCCAGCAATAGCGCTGCTAGGAATTTACCTAAAGGATACAGGAGTACTGATGCATAGGGGCACTTGTACCCCAATATTTATGGCAGCACTCTCAACAATAGCTAAATTATGGAAAGAACCTAAATGTCCATCAACTGACGAATGGATAAAGAAAATGTGGTTTGTATATACAATGGAATACTACGTGGCAATGAGAAAGAATGAAATATGGTCTTTTGTAGCAACATGGTTGGAACTGGAGAGTGTTATGCTAAGTGAAATAAGTCATACAAAGACAGATTCCATATGTTTTCACTCCTATGTGGATCCTGAGAAACTTAACAGACGACCATGGGGGAGGGGAAGGAAAAAATGGTTAGAGAGGGAGGGAGCCAAAACATAAGATACTCCTAAAAACTGATAACAAACTGAGACTTTATGGGGGGTGGTAGAGAGGGGTGGGTGGGTGATGGGTATTGAGGAGGGCACCTGTTGGGATGGCCACTGGATGTTGTATGGAAACCAATTTGACAATAAATTTCATAATAATGAAATAAAAATTAAAAAATTAAAAAATAGTGAACACCATTACTTTGAATCTTTTCCCTTCTTTGGCTTCTATTACACTCAAATACTACTCAGCCAGGCTTTTGTTAACAGTTTTATTTTTAATTATGGGTAGTTCTGTGAATTCACATACACATATACAAACCCACAGAACTTTCCATAATTTGCACATATATGGATGACAGAGAAGGAATTTTTAGAGAGTTAGTGTTGGAGTCATAATAGTGTATCACCTAGAAAACCAAACCTTTGCTTGTAATATGCAATTAATTGTACATTGATCTATGAAGGTAAAAATGAAATAATTGCAAGAAAATGTGCAAAACATTAAAAATCACTGATATTTCCGTTTTAGGGATAGTAAAAAGAAAACTAAGACATAAGTTTGGCAATCTAAGTTCAATTATCAGCCCTTCTACTTGCCAGTAGTGTTGCACTTGGTAAATTTAAAAAAAATTAAGATTTGTTCATTTTTAGAGTGAGAGAGACAGAGCAAGAATGGGGAAGGGGCAGAGAGAGAGGGAGATACAGAATCAGAAGCAGGCCCCGAACTATCAGCACAGGGCCCAATGCAGGGCTCAAACTCATGGACTGCAAAATCATGACCTGAGACAAAGTGGGACACTCAACTTACTGAGCCACCCTGGCGCCCCCAGCTGGTAAATTTTTTAAACCCCTGAGCTTCAGTTTTCTCATCTTCTGATATATATAATAGTCTCTCCTTGCAGTCATTTTCAAAAATTTTCTGTGGGGCTCAGGTAAGATGATATATGTAAAGATGCTTTGCAGCTCACATGATATCAGACAAATGCAGGAGATGTCAGTGTTGTTGTTTTCTTTAAATTTTTTTTAACATTTATTTATTTTTGAGACAGGGAGAGACAGAGCATGAACAGGGGAGGGTCAGAGAGAGGGAGACACAGAATCTGAAACAGGTTCCAGGCTCTGAGATGTCAGCACAGAGCCTGACGCGGGGCTCGAACTCACAGACTGTGAGATCATGACCTGAGCCGAAGTTGGTGGCTTAACCGACTGAGCCACCCAGGCGCCCCTAAGTGTCAGTGTTGTTTAAATTCCATTCTGAATGTGACAACCTGCTGCTTATTCATAGTTGAGTCATTCTTTCTTATATTTATAATCAAATCCCTGTAATCAACTGTGCCTGACTTATATGGGGGCTTCAGTGAAGAAAATAGGAAAGAAATACATGAAGTGCTTTTGTTCCTACTACTTATATTAGCTAATGGAAAGCTGAAGAATAGATATTTTAGGAGTTAAAGGATCAATTAGATTCTCAGAAGGATGTTTGTGAGTTTTTAATCTGGAGAACTGAATTTTATTGTAAATGCTAAACTTCAGGGTTAAATTTTTGGGACACAGGACTTTATAACATATATATATATATTAATATTTATATGTAATATATATACATATATTAATATATATACATATATATACATATATATATTAATATATATATTAATGGAAACTTTCCTGCTTAAAACAATCAGATGTCTATCTTGTCTGAAGTACTTGAGCCTTACAAATAAAAAGAAAGAAATGGGAAATATGAATCAAGTGTGATTACAGTTAAATTGGATTCATGTTTTCATTTATATCTTAATAAAATAAGGAAATTTGCTAATAGCATTTTAACCCTGTCTTGCTATTTGGCAGAATTTTGCACTTGAAGTAGAAGAGACAAAAAAAGCAAGATATTCTGTTTATGAGATAATATATTGAAAATAGCAAATCCATAACATCTTTGAAAATCTTGGGAAGCTGTACTTTTTACACTTATGTTTGGTATGGTTATTATTATGGAAATTGTGCCAGAGGTTCTTTGCAAATACTCCCCAGGAGTAATATGAAACTCACCAAATATGTTGTAGTTGTAATATTCATCAAAATGAGTTATTGACTTTATTACATTTTAATTAATAGCTATTATCAAGCCACAAATTTAATTGTCTCTGTTGACAAAATGTAGCAGTGGCTATGTACTATGTATTTTTCATTATTAGTTTTTTATTGTACATATTTTAAATATTTATAAGTATTTGTAAATATATGAACTTTAAATTTTTTTGATTTAAATTTCAGTTAGTTAAAATACAGTGTAATAAAGTTTCGAGTGTACAATTTGGTGACTCGTCATTTACATACACCTGGTGTTCATCATCACAAGTGCACCCCTTAATGCCTATCACCTATTTAACTCATTCCCCCACTCACATCCCCTCTGGTAACTACCAGTTTTTCTCTGTAGTTAAGAGTCTGGGGGTGCCTGGGTGGCTCAGCTGGTTAAGCATCTAACTCTTGATTTTGGCTCAGGCCATTATCTCACAATTTGTGAGATTGAGCCCTGTGTCAGGCTCCGCACTGACAGTGTGGAGGCTGCTTGGGATTCTCTCTCCCTCTGCCCTGCTCGTGCTCGCTCACTCTCTCTCAAAATAAATAAAAAATAAACTTTTTTTTAAATAAAGACACAGTTCCTTGGTTTGACTCTATCTCCCCCCTCATACTCATTTGTTTGTTTCTTGAATTCCACATGTGAGTGAAATCATATGGTATTTGTCTTTCTCTGACTGATTTTGCATAGCATAATACTCTCTAGCATCATCCACATCATTGCAAATGGCAAGATTTCATTCTTTTTTAAGGCCAAGTAATATTCTATTGTATATATATACCATACCTTCTTTATTCATTCATCAGTTGATGGACACTTAGGCTGTTTCCATAATTTGGCTATTGTAGATAATGATGCTATAAACATTGTGGTGCAGGTATCGCTTTGAATTAGTATTTTTGTATCCTTTGGGTAAATACCCAGTACTGCAACTGCTGGATCATAGGATAGTTCTATTTTTAATTTTTAGAGGAACCTCCATATTCTAGAGTAGCTGCCTCAGTTTGTATTCTATCCAAAAGTGTAAGAGGGGTCCCCTTTGTACACATACATATGTTGTTTCTTGTGTTATTAATTTTAGCCATTGTGAACATTTTAATATATTACATATATTACACATATCACATATATGTAGTTTTAAGGGACAAACAGAAAGGAAATTGAGGAATAATTAAACCTTGCCAGGTTTCCCTGATTGCAATTCAGTACACAAATCTGCTAAATTACAAATATCATACAATGGATATTAGCAACAATTATTAACAAATTAGCACAGACTAGTTTATAAGATTAACTTTCATGAAGTTGAAATCCTGGAGAATAACAGCAAATAGAGTGTTCTGCTTAAACTCCAAAGAGATATATTCTATTAGTTAAATAACAAAAAGTAACATTTCCACAATTTGAATATGCCAGTGCTAATCTACCTTCTGTAATACAGACACTTTTGAGTGACAAACTCAACTGCCAAAAAGATAGTTTTTGGCTGCAGGAATCCAGAAGTTATGTTAATTATAGCCATAATCATAATTACTTAAATTTGTGCAGTGTAATATGAGGTATGTATAAGATTCAGTGGCTGAGCAAACAGGAGAGAAGCTACTTTGGGACAACTGATTAAGGTGGCAAAAATCTGTTTGTAAAAGTGGATGTGAGCCAAAATATTTCACCCTGTTTGCTAACTTATTCTAACAATTTCATTTGGCCAGAAGTGATTCATGGATGTTCCCACTTGAAAAAAACTCATAGTTTTCTATATTGCTTCTAGCTCTTCCACTCATCATCCCCTGCTTTCCTCGCTTATCATCAGTGTTTGGGAGCTTTTTGGTTGTTTGGTTTGGTTTTTCACCCCTTCCTGTGTCTACATCCTGGGAGACAGAAACCCTTTGTGTGACTTCTTCCCAAAACTTTCTCCATTTGCTTGAGATGCCATTTAATTCTGCTGTATATGGGGTTTGGTTGAAGGATCACTGATGTTCAGATACCTGGGCTCTTTTTCTAACTGCCACTAAATTATTATAGAACTTAAAACATGTCTCTTCTATCGGGGCCTCAGTATTCTTATCTGTAAATGAGGGGATTAGATAAGGTTATATTTCAGATTAATGCTAGCTACATTCAGTGTTTGTTATACTTGGTTATATGGACTGCCCTGGGAAATGTTTTCCAGTTAATATAACTATTAAATAGAAATTTTGATTTTGTTCATTACTGCTTTTAGACATTTGCTTTGATAAAGCACTTTAAACATAAACATAAAAGTGCTTTAAACACATTTATGGGATCACAGCTTCAAGAACAACTGGTGCAGGAAAAGGAATATTCAAATATGATACTGAGAAGGACTAAAATAGCATGAAAGGATTATTTCAGCTTTGTTTAAAATGGGGTTCACAAACTCAAAAAGTCAAGGGATGCAGTGTTCTGGTGATTGTGTTCAAATGAAACAATCTATTCTTTTAAATTTCATTTTGAACACCAAGTACTACTGTGGGTCCCCTTTTAAACTGGCATAATGTAAATCCAATGGCACATCAAAATAGGATCTACTTTCAGTAATCCTAAGAGTGTAAGACTACTAGAGACCCTAATTCTAACCTTTTCCCACCCCCAACTGTGGACCTCAGTTTTAGGGTCCATAAAGTTACATTAAGAAAAGATGGGGCACCTGGATGGCTCTGTCAGCTGGGTGCCCGACTTCGGCTCAGGTCATGATCTTGTGGTTCATGGGTTTAGGCCCTTAGTGGGCTCTGTGCTGAGAGCTCAGAGCATGGAGCCTGCTTTGGATTCTGTGTCTCCCTGTTTCTCTGCCCCTTCCCTGCTCATGCTGTGTGTGTCTCTCTCTCAAAAATAATAAACAAAAAGACTGAAAGAACCACGTGGCTGGCTTAGTTGGTGGAGCATGCAACTCTTGACCTTGGGATTATACTTGGGTGTACAGATAACTTAAAAAAATAAAATCTTAAGAGAAAAAGGAAAAAAAAAGTTGATCTCCCATAAATGTCAGAGAGGTGCTTGACTTCACTTGTCTCAGCATTCCAGCAAATGTTTTTTATTGAGAAATCTGAGACCACTTGTTGCTTCCAGGTTAGTTTTCTTCTTTCCTCGAACTCATATTCACTCTGAGAGTGTGTGTGTGTGTGTGTGTGTGTGTGTGTGTGTGTGTGTGTGTGTGTGTAATCTTCTCATGAGAATCCTTACAGTAGCCAACAGATACTTGGACGGTATCTTAAGGGAAACAAACTTTCAACGGCTATTATGGGCAGTGAAAGGTGAAGACAAACTCCCTGTCAACAGGCCCCTCCCTGCACATTGTAGGCCAAGAGCTACGTCATAGAAACTCCCGGAAATGCACCAGGCTCTAGGGGCAACGCATGCGCAGTGCGGGGCAGTTGAGAACGTCCTTTCCAGACCCAGCTGCCGGTTGGTAGCTGTGGGGATCCTCTCCCCGCGGCCTCAAGCTGACAGGGTAGGGAAAAAGGCAAGTAATAAGACTGCTCCCGCGGCCTCAAGCTGACAGGGTAGGGAAAAAGGCAAGTAATAAGACTGCTTACTGTAGCCCTTGCTTGTGGCTGTAGAGAGAGGTGTTTCCTTTTCTGAAGAGCCTCCCTTCGAAAGCCCTAAATGGCGACGCGGTCTGACAGGAATGAGGGTACCTCTCCATGGGAGGTGGCTTACAGTAACTAACAGGGAGGAGGGGCGGGTTTAGTGTGAGGGAGACCACGCAGCCCCTGACCCCACCCCCAGGCTCATGTGGTAAGGCCGCCTTGGCCTTCAACCTCAGCTCTGAGCCTCACATTGTAGATGGAGGTCCGGATAGACTAGTGGCCGATCTTTGCGTGGGGACAGGGCTGGAAAACTGTCTTATGAAAAACCAAGATGGAAAAAGGGTGTACGGGAGGGTTACATTGGCCAACTGACAACTCACTGAGAGTTGGCAGATTGGTTGATGCTCCTGAAAATCTTCAGAGACTCCTTCCCAGGAACAGCATGAGGCAGAACTAGGACAAAAATAGGGGTAGGAACAAGAGTTCAGAAAAGGTTGACTTCAACTAAACACGAGGAAAACTTCCCAAATAATTTTAGCTGTTGGCAAGCTCACGCTGCTGCCTCATCAAGCTCTGTGCCACTTCTGTGAAAGCTATCCCAACTGTCGAATTCCAACCTTTTGGTTAGATATCACCTCTATTTTTTAAAATCCCCTGAGTCGATGATTCTCCCTTTATAGTAATAATATAATAATCCATCTCAGCATTATTTATATTATTCTGTTATGGAAAAAGAAATTCACCATGCTCGGAATGGCTGATGATATAATTTAGAATTGTTTGTTTTGAATCGTATTACTTTATTGTCTGTGATATGGATAATAGGACTTCTGTGGTTGTGCGTTTAAAATACATTAGACTTAATTAAAATGCTAACACTTAGGGGACATTTAGCGTCTAGTTTATCCCCCTACATAGTCCTATAGACCCAAGCCTTTCAACATAAAGGAATGTAATTGAAAAAAAAAATTTTAAAGCTAGTCAACATTTATAAAAATAGACACTGAAGTCTTGAGGAGGGAATTTTTCCACTATCTTAGCTCATTAACTTTTACTTATTTTTCATGTTTGTTTTACAAGTTTTGTTTACCTCCTTTCCTTCCCCCCCCCCTTTTTTGTTTTTAAGCAAAAAACAAAAGTTTTTTAGCTGAGAGTTTTTAAACCTGAGATGAAACACCTTGGTCAATACTTTGCATAAACATCTATAGGGAATTATAAGAAGAGAAAATAGGCACTAGTCCTCTGAACTGAATTTAAATGAAGAAAGCAATGGAAGTTGGAAAGGCCAAACAAACAAAAAGAGAGGGAAAAAAAGTCATTTAGGTAGATTCAAGAAATAATGTAAATGTTAAATAGCAAAAAACAAAAACAAAAAACAAAAAAAACCCTCAAAAAACAAAAGAATAGAGAAACCACTGCACACCAAAACCCCCTTTCCTCAAAATTAGAGGACTTTAAATGATGTTGTACAATTATATAAAACACAACCACATCTTTTAATCAATGAAATTTCCTCTGCCTGACACATTGTAAGTGCATCATTACCCATTTGTTGAATATGCTTGAAGGAAATGCAACTTTTGCCTGTTTAACCAAGTCTCTGCTGAATGCAAGAACTTCACTATGTATTTCTGTCTATTAACTTTATTTATTTTTATTTTTTCAGAATAACTGAAAGCTATTGGAGAGTCACTTCACCGCTGGAGGCTACCCAAATCTTTCCTTTATCCACCACCCACACTGTGTACAGCCTCTCCTACCCTCACACCTCAGGTGAAGGTGAAATCAGAGAATGATCAGCAACTTGCTCGTGTTGCCAATTTCATCATGAATTTTAAGACTACAGATAATCTGACTGTAAGCATCAGGATTCTTTCAGATCTTCCTATTCCCCTAGCAGCTCTCATTTTCAGTCTGAGCTTGTCCACCAAGTATATAACCCTAATGCTTGATTGGAAGTTCTAGAACTGTAACAAATTGGAGTTTCAAAACTATCAGGTAACCACATGTGGCTATTTAAATTTCAATCAATTAAAATTAAATAAAATTAGGAATTGTGTTCCTAAGTCTCACTAGCCACATTTTACATGCCATATGTGGTCAGTAGCTACTATATTGAATAGTGCAGATGTAGAATATTCTAACATTGCAGGAAGTTATGTTGGACAGTGATGCTTTATAAAGTTTGTCTGCCTCTTGTCATTTCTGAAGTTTAAAAGATATTCAGATTAAAATCCAATTTTCTTGAGGGGCAAGATAAAAGTAAACACAAATATGCTGTAGTAGTTCAAAAAATGCTATGAAAGGCAGGGCCTGAGTTAATTGGCTGAGTGAAGAGGATAATAAAACATGGCAGCCCACTCATCTAATACGGTCCTACTTCTTTTGTCTGGGAAAGTGCTACCCATATTCAAGTTTTTTTCAGAAGTGGACTTAGCTGTGATTGTAGACCATTTGTTTAACGTGAACATCAATGATTTACATTTGTAAAGCATTTGTATATACAAGGTCATAAAATTTAGTTTAAAGATGGTAAAATGGAAGGGGAGAACAATTGATTCTTCCAGAATTATCACAATTACACAATATTACTTTTAAAATTGTCATTACTATGTCCTTTCTATCTTGGTTTCAAAAGCTGAGTAATATAGGTAAGGAAAACTGAAAGCTGCAACAAATTGGAGTTTCAAAACTACCAGGACTAATAATGATTCACATTTCCATAATGAATGTTTTACATTTTAGAAAGTGTTCTCCTTCCCATTTGTTTTTCTTTCCATAGGTCTCACAAGACATTCCTGATGTAGGCAGGGAAGATATTATTATTTTTCTCTCGAGGTTCTTTTCTGTCTAGTTTGGCTTAACTCAGATGCCACCTGCTGCGTGAAGCTATCTCTTTTCCTTGCAGTTAAACATAAACTCCTTAGCACTTTTTCTGTATAGTACTTGTCTTAATGCTGTTCATGTGCTTTTTATCTTTCTTAATAGATTCACAATTTTTGTTTGACAGAAGTTGTATCAGGTTTATATTTGGTTTTTATTTTTTGGCCTTTTCAATTTTATCTCATTGAGGTAAAATTTACATAACAAAATTAACAGTTTTAAAGTGTGCAATTCAGAGGTATTTAATATATTCACTATGTTGTACAACCATCACTTTTATCTAGTTCCAAAACATTTTCATCACCCCAAAAAGGAGCCTTGTACCCATTAAACAGTTTCTCTTCCCTATCTCTCCCCGGCTTCTAGCAACCACTAATCTTTCTGTGTCTATGTATTTACCTATACTGAATTTTTCATCTAAGTGGAATCAGACAATATGCAACCTTATGTATCTGGCTTCTCTCACTTAGCATAATGTTTTCAATGTTCATCCATATTGTATCATGTATCAGTACTTCATTCGGATTTATATTTGAGGTTTTGTATTTTACTAAAGAGGTGTGCAATACATATTAATTAGTTAATTGATGGTGGATTATTTTATCCCAAACTCCACACCTGACAGCATATGCTAATATAATGTAGTCTGTATGAACAGATAATGCCTGAACCTGATTAAGTTCTGTTATTTCATTCTTAGCTACTTGGATTATCTAAGCCTTAAATATTAACCACCAGAGGATTTTCTCTATTTATCCATCCTGAGACATGGCACAATCATTTAATCTTTTTCAACAAGATCCTACTGTGACATCCTCTCCTACTGAAGTTCGTGTGTGGATAGAAGGTAAGATGTTTTGAAGTATCTTAACTCTGTACATCACTTCTCATCTTTTGCAGGCTCAGCTGACAAGATTTCACATATTATTTTTCAGTCTCTTACAGAAAATGCTTTAATATTAAAGACTTGAACCTTAAATCTGTAATTTTAAGTTCTTAACATTGTTTTAATAAACACATCCCAAGAATAATTTCCTTGCCTTGATTAATATTTTTTGTATGAATATTGGAATTAATGTATTATTTTTACTTAACATATTAATGTGTGGTTATATGTGAATATTAGAAGCAACAAAATATTCTAAAATAATGACATTAAACAGTAAAACACACTACTTAAAAGATATGATTTACATTCTTCTATTGGAATGAGCCATTGCTGACTGAAGAGGATGGATTGTATAAAGGAATAGATGCAATGAAAGGAAGAGTGAAATGCAATTAATTTAAATAATTTTATTATTAATTATAATTTATTACATTTAATATATAGTTTACATTTGAAAGCAAAGGCTATGCCTGCTTCTATCACTTACTGTTTGCATTAATAGTTACTAAAATAATAATATATCCAATGATTTAAGAGGTGGGAAAGATCCAAAGTGTTCTTTATTATCAGCTGTCTTTATTAGCATCATGCTAAGGAGCACTTTAGGAAAGATTGGCGATGTTTACCACTTTTAATTACAGAAACTCTTCTAAAGATGATACTATGAAGCTTTGCTCTATTGCAGTGTTTTCTTTATGTATAGCTGGTTTAGCATATTCTGTTGTGTTAAGTATAATGGATTAGACACTACATAGATGAAAATAATATATTATCATTGCAGAATTATAGTATCTTTTTAAAGTTTTATTTCCCCATCCATAAAATTCAGTGCAGTAAGATTTCCCTCCCAATACATTGAATTCATACAGTTTTATAGCATGATATATGTGAAAATTTATTATAAAGTAATTTCAATTATGTGAATAAAATTACTTTAATGCAGAGGAATTTCAAATGAAAAATAAACTCCAAGTTTTCTTGAATCATGCTTTAATCCTAACTTTTATAATTTTTAACATCAGGAAACTTAAATATTCTTTCATCACCCTCACTAACTTAGGGAATAAAGTATTGGTTCCTGCCTTTGGAAGGAAATTCCAAGTTTTCTTAGCTGCATTGTTATTTTTTTCTGAGTAATTGATTTTAAACTGCAGGCCTTTGCATTTGCAAAGGTAGCATTATTTTCAGTAGCATTTGCAAACTACTGAAAATAATACTAATGCAAGAAGAAATGTCTTCTTTCCCCTGTGATTCCGTAATATTTCCTTTGCTTTTCAAAGCATTTTGTGCCTATCACTGTATTTGTGTGTGTGTGTGTGTTTCATCTTTTCACTATCAAATTGAAAATAGTTTAAAGGCAAAGTGTAATACTTTACTTATCTTTGTATCTCTGACAACACGCAGCACAATACCTTGCAAAGAGTAGGTACTTAGCAAATATTTTTATTATTGACAAAATAATGACTTTAATATTCCAGTTCTCATTTTTTCCTATAAAATTGGCCTAATGCCCAAAAACTTTCAGGTTGCCACTCTTAGTTAACTTTTGTTTGGTGATATTGGCATATTCTTAAAACAATAATTATAAAAGAAAGTAATTTCAAATAAGCAAGCTATGAATTATAGATACCAGACTTCACCTTATTGGTATCCTAGCTTGGATTTGGTCTTTGATTAGTGGTAAGTTACAAAATTACTTTAAAAAAAAACAGTTTCTGTTATATGGGCAGAAAATCAAGGATGATTATAACAATTTGACTTACTGGAGACCTTTTCACACAGTTAATTTAGAGGGAAAAACCTAGAGCAGTCTAGCACTATTAAAACTGAGAATGCCAGAGGGTTTTTGTATTTTTTGAGTAAATACCCAATAATGTAATTACTGTTCAATTTTTAATGTTTTGAGGAACCCCCATACTATTTTCCAGAGTGGCTGTACCATTTTGCATTCGCACGAACAGTGCAAGAGGTTTCCTTTTTCTCTACATCCTTGCTAATACTTGTTTTCTGTGTTGTTGATTTCAGCCATTCTGACTGGTGTGAGGTGATATCTCATTGTAGTTTTGATTTGTATTTCCTTCATGATGAGTGATGTTGAACATCTTTTCATATGTCTGTTAGCAACATTTTTATAGATATGTTTTCTGAGGCAAGAGAAATTAAAGCAAAAATAAACTATTGGGATGACATCAAATAAAAGTCTTATGTACAGGGAAGGAAACAATCAACAAAACTAAAAGACAACCTACTGAATGGGAGAAGATATTTGCAAATGACATGTCCAATGAAACATTAGTATCCAAAATATATGATTTGTTTTTAAGTAAAATAATTTTCTGGATTTTAGTACAAATAAAAAATGTGATTTAAATTTGACAGTTGGAGCATTTGAATCTATTGAAAGAACATAAGCTGAGTTTGGATCCCTAACTTCTAGGCTTGATTGTACCATTAAACCCCATTGTGACTATAAACAAGCCACTGGGACATTAGGATTTCTAAAGGTTTTTTTTTTTAATTGGTTTTCTTTCTTTCTTTCTTTCTTTCTTTCTTTCTTTCTTTCTTTCTTTCTTTCTTTCTTCCTTCCTTCCTTCCTTCCTTCCTTCCTTCCTTTCTTTCTTTCTTTCTTTCTTTCTTTCTCTTTCTTTCTCTTTCCTTCCTTCTCAAACTGGCAACACATATATGTATGTCTGAGAGGTATATTGCAATGAAAAATAATAATCAATAATAACAAATATTTGGAGAAGGTTAAGTACAAAATAAATGTGACAAGTATTTTATCATTGTTCTACTTATGTTTATCCAACTATCAATTACACTATTGTTATTGTTATGCTAGTGTTACATTGTCAGAAGCACCAACATATTGTTACTATTTATGGACTCTTGGATCTTACAGGTTTAGAAGGTTGTTAGATCTATCTATATGTGGATTTTAATAGCAAAGCCAGGTATATCTCAACTTAGAAAACATTGACTAGGGGATAATTTTCATTAAGAATACATTTGTTTGTCTGGAAAAGATGAATTAAGGTAGAGAGCTTGCAAAATTAGTAAATTAGGAAAGATCATAATAATGGGCCATAAGGGCCTCTCCCTTCATTGATGATGTACATGCATATTGTCAAAATCATAAGCTATACAGGGTGTATTTGATAGGGGGATCATTCTGCTATAGTGACTATGACAATAGTGAGTTTATTATTCTGGAAGATACCTGTGAATGAGCAGAGGGCTCATATAAGTTGAGAATGGTAGGTATCAAAACATCAAGAAAGAGACAAAGTAATTGTTATAGCTTATTCCCTGAAATAATAAAAATACATATATAGATTTTGGAAGAGGTTGAGTACAAATCACCAGTTATGAAATCTGATGCAGTAACAAGAGAGAAAATTTTTATTTGTGGGTAAAATTCTTTCAAGTGATTCTTAGATTACATTTCAGAAATAACTGGCTGTGCTGTCTTTATCTCACATGTGAAGCTAGTATTGAGTAGTAGGATAGTGATAGACACCCAGGGGGAAAAAAAAAGATGTCACCCTTCCTTGTACCTATCATTATTCAAACTCTGGGTATGGAGATTTGGTCCTGATAATTAATACTGAGTTGGGATGACTACAACTGCTATTTAGAGACCACCTATACCAGATTTACCATAGTAAGTTATTTACATTCAAATTGTAAGTTAGGCACTTGGGGAGCTGCTTTAACTTTCAGAGTTCCAAATGCTATTGCTGGGTATGTTGATGTAATTGTTTTATTTAACAGTCTGTTAGAGATCCCAGCAACCTATGCTATTGCACAGAAGATGATTTCTTAAACATTTAAGTGTCACAAATCCTAATACCTTTGAAAATCTGATGAAAACCTAGACTCTCTCCTTCAAAATTTACATATATGCTCTTTTTTGCATATCATGACAATCAGACAGTTTATACACCCAGTATTCCAGACCAAGGAATGCTTTCACTAGGTAATGAATCATTAATGTGTGATAAGCAGATCTTTCTTCCCATTTCTTCTCAACCTTTTCCCATACTTCTAAGCTTATTGCTCAGATTTAGAGCACCTAAACAGTCTCTCCTAACTGAAAAGTTAAAGTTGGATAGTATACATAAAGCAAAAGAAGCATGGAGACATAAAGACTAGGAACAGATTCCTGTCATGAAGAACAGTCACTTCCCTTATTGGTTGCCAGAGTTATCAAGTGGGTAAGAACCACCCATATGTTTATATATCTGCAGTATTTTTACAGTATTAATATCTACCACAGTTTGAAATAATTTGTGTAACTGTTGTTGTTTCTATCAATTTCTTTTTGCCTGCTTGTAGGCTTTTTGCTTTTTCCCTGAGTGGTTGATGGAAAAGTGACCATATATACAATAATTTCTCAGTATCTGTTTTAGTTTTCTTCCAAAGCAGATCTTCTTAACATCATCAAAGACTGCATTTCTTCACCAAAAAGCACGGCATTGTAAGACTTCTGTGCTTTCTTCAATCCCCACCATGCCCTTAACAATCCTGAGCTGAGCTTTTTCACAAAACCAAAGTGATCTATATTTATTTCTGGTAATGGTCTATGGGTAAGATGACTGAAAATATCTGAATATCCAGTATATAAATTGAATAGTGAGTCCCTATTGAAAAGAATAATATTTATTTGTAGAATCCAATCTTTCCCCTCAGTCAGAATGGAAACTAAAGGTCTCAGTTGTTTTTTTTTTTTAAATATATTTTACATTTTAGGGCAATTTTAGGTTTATAGCAAAACAGAGCAGAAAATGTAGAGCATTCTCATATATTCCCTGTTCCCCCATATGCACAGTCTCCCCCACCATCAACATTCCAAGCCACAGTGATGCATTTGTTACAATTGATCTAGCTACATTGACACATCATTAACACCCAAAGTGATAATTTACATTAGGGTTCACTCTTGGTATTGTACGTACTGTGGGTTTTGACAAATGTATGGCATGTACCTACATTGTAGTATCATATAAAATAGCGCCCCCAAAAGTCTCTGCACTCTGTTTATTCATTCCCCTTTTCACCTGAAGAGAAGGAAAAATTCTTCCTCTACCCTTCAACTGAATTGAATTAAATTTACATAAGACAGGTTAACAGGAATAAAAAAAATGGAAAGTTTTGTTACTTGTGCAAAGAGATGCAATATGGAAATTGAGACCTAAAGAAATGACCAAGGCAGGTAGTTATACTCTTTACACAAAGAGACAATAAACTTGTGAGGAATTGACAGGATAAAGGAAACAGATGTTTTGGAACTTTAATCCCTAAGGCATTCCAAGTATTTGGGCTGAGGTACTAGGTTAGTTAAAAAGGAACACAGTTTGTTCCTGTAGCTTTCTCAGCTATAGAGCTACTATCTCTGATAATAAGAATGTCTTTTTACTTCTTAGTACAGCCAGAGTACTTTTCATATGAGAGATTTGTTTCCTGCTTTTGTGGGACAGGGGAGGGTCTAAGTGTCCTTGCACTGGCTATTAAGTAACTTTTATTTTAAATAATACATATGTCAAAGTGGCACATTTTGAGGTGGTCTGCCCTTGGCCCCTACACAACCTAACCATTGGTAACTACTTATCTTTTTACTGTCTCCATAGATTCGCCTTTTCCAACATGTCTTATAGTTGGAATCATACACTATGTAACCTTTTCAGATTAGTTTCTTTCACTTAGTTACATGCTTTTTAAGGATGTTGCATGTCTTTTCATGGTTTGATAGGCCATTTCTTTTTTTTTATTAGTTTCAATATTTAGGCTTATTTTTTTTCCAGAATGAGGTTAAGTAACAATTTAAATAATTATCAGGTTGTATAAATTAACATCCATTCAGATAAAACATTGCTGCTTAAAAGTGGCTATATTTTGTAAGTAATAAATATATTTTATGTTTAAGGTAACAGGCACCATCTTGAGAGCAGAAAAAGGTTTTTTTTAGCCAATAAATAAATTACATTCAAGAAAACAAGATGTTTATATATAAAATATGATATTATGATATATCCTTAAATGGTTTTCTTCACATAGCACCCAAACTTCCCAAATGTCTAGAAAGTATCTCCCAAAATATAACTCATAACTTAAGTCATAAAAATAAAGGCCAAGAAAAATCAATTTAAGACAAAAATTTACATTCCCACCTCATATGTGGAACTTGAGAAAGTTAACAGAAGACCATTGGGGAAGAGAAGGGGAAAAAATAAGTTCAAACAGAGAGGGATGCAAACCATAAGAGATTCTTAAATACAGAGAACAAACTGAGGTTATGGGCGGGAGGGGAAATGGGTGATGGGTATTGAGGAGGGCACTTGTTGGGATGAGCACTGGGTTTTGTATGTAAGCGATGAATCACAGGAATCTACCCCCAAAGCCAAGAGCACACTGTATACACTGTGTTAGCTAACTTGACAATAAATTATATTTTTAAAAAGACAAAAATTTACAGTTTATATTCGTAATTCTCCATTCAATAAAATATCAATGGCAAATTTATTGAAAGTAAATTAACTGTATGTATGCAATTTGTTAGTGCTGAAAATCTGAAATATATATTTTTAAAACTCTCTTTATCTAAGGTCTTAAAATATTGCATCTCTGGTGGCAAACCCGATAACCATCAAGCATTTTATTTCCCTAGTTTTCATTCTTTCACTCCCACCTCTACCCCTTTATCCTTTAACATCCATCCATTATTTTTGTTTGTTTTTGGTAAATATACTTATATCCCAACACAAAACACTGACAATACTCCTTGGTAAACAAGGAAATCCCAGAACAGTCCAAGCCTACAGCTTTGCTCCCAAAGTGTGGCACAGGCTAAAGGAAAGGGAAAAGAAAACAAGCAATGACCCTTATTGATGCAATTAGAATTCTCCTGAGAATCCACAACTGTTTGAAAATTTGTTGATGTAATCCTGAAGAAAGTTTCAACACATTTTGCATAAAAATATCAGAGAGTAAGTCTTTTTTTAAAAAAAAATATTTATTTTTGAGAGAGAGAGAGACAGAACACGAGTGGGAGAGTGGCAGAGAGAGAGGGAGACACAGAATCTTAAGCAGGCTCCAGGCTCTGAGCTGTCAGCACAGAGCCCAATGCAGAGCTCGGACGCAGAAACTGCAAGATCATGACCTGAGCTGAAGTCAGACGCTTAACCTACTGAGCCATCCGGGCGCCCCAGAGAGTAAGTCTTTGATAATTTTCTATGTATTTCTGCCAAAGCAATGGAAAACACAAAAGTCTTTTCATCAGAGAGGTTAGCATATATGTCAATTACCTTTTCCTGTTTCTCTCTTCCTCATGCTTTTTTGTTTTGTTTAGTTTTGTTTTTTGTTTTTCTTATGTGTTTTTGTTTTGTTTTTGCCAGGTGCAGTTTTGGGTCTTCCTCTTCCTTGTCTGATATGATCTGAATGGCTGTTACTTGAGACCTCTTTCTGTTTTCTAAGTCTTTGTTTACTGTAGAATTTATCTTCTCTCACCTAACTCTCTCTTTTTACCTTATCTTGGCCTCATGCTTGTTTTCTGCAGAAGGTGGTGATTTTTCTGGGTCTTTTGCATTTAAAAGTTTTCTGCTAATATGTAACCACAGAGACATGATTTACATGCAACACGAATCTGTTGGTCACACTCTGGGCACGATTTGGTGGCCATCTTAACTTTTTTTACTTGAGTTGCAGACATGCTCCTCTCGCAGCAGCAGCAGTGGCTGATAGTTCATTTCTTTTTACTGCTGGATAATAATTCATTGTCTGAATGCCCTAAAGTTTATTCATTCATCTATTGAAAAACAACTTGATTGCTACCAATTTTTAGCAATTGGGAATAAAGATGTTATAAACATTTGTGTGCATGTTTTTGTGTGGATGTGTTTTCAACTACTTTGAGTAAATACCAAGGAATGTGATTGCTAGGATCTTATGGTAAAATATGTTTAATTTTGTAAGAAACTGTCAAACTGTCTTCCAAAGTCCTGTATCATTTTGCAATCTAATCAGAAATGGTGAGAGCTCCTGTTGCTTCACATCCTCATATTTATTGTTGTAGTTTTTAAATATTTTATTTAAATTCCAGTTAGTTAACACATAGTTTAATATTTGTTTCAGGTGCACAATTTAGGGATTCAACACTTATAAACAACACCTGGTGCTCACTGCAAGTGCACTCCTTAATCCCCATCATCTGTTTGACCCATCTGCCCCCAACATACCTACCCTCTGGTAACCATCAGTTTGTTGTCTGTAGTTAAGGGTCTGTTTCTTGGTTTGCTTCTAACTCTTGTTTCCCCCTCCCTTTACTCGTTTGTTTGTTTCTTAAATTCTACCTATGAGTGAAATCATAATGTATTTGTCTTTCTCTGAATGACTTATTTCGCTTAGCATAATACTGTATAGCTCCACCCATGTCATTGCAAATAGCAAGGGTACATTCTTTTTTATGTCTAAGTAATATTCTATTGCATGTGTATACATATACACACACACCACGTCTTCTTTATCCATTCATCAATCAATGGACATTTGGGCTATTTCCAAAATGTGGCTATTGTATATAATGCTGCTGTAAACATTGGGGTGCATGTATCCCCTTGAATTAGTATTTTTATATTCTTTGGATAAACAGTAGTGAAATTGCTGGATTATAGGATAGTTCCATTTTTAACATTTTGAATAACCTAGATACTGTTTTTCACTTTCCTACACCATACACAAAAATAGATTTAAAATGCATTAAAGACCTAAATGTGAGACAAGAAACCATTCAAATCCTAGAGGAAGAGGCAGTGCCTTCTTTGTCATTGGCTGTAGCAACCTCATATCAGATATGTCTTCTGAGGCAAGGGAAACAAAAAAAATAAAGTATTGGGAATTCATTAAAATTAAAAGCTTCTGCACAGTGAAGGAAACAATCAATAAAACTAAAAGGCAACATACAGAATGGGAGAAGATATTTGCAAATGACCTAAGAAAGGGTTAGAACTCCAAGTATATAAAGCACTTATAAAATGCAACACCCTAAAAATGAGCAATCCAATTAAAATATGGGCTAAAAAGGGGCACCTGGGTGGCTCAGTTGGTTAAGCATCCGACTTCGACTCAGGTAATAATCTCATGGTTCCTGAGTTGGAGCTTCACATCATACTCTGTGCTGACAGCTCAGAGACTGGAGCCTGCTTCGGATTCTGTGTCTCCCTCTCTCTGTCCCTCCCATGCTCATGTTCTATCTTTCTCAAAAATAAACATTAAATAAAAAAAAATTGGCAGAACACATGAATAGAATTTTTTTCCAAAGAAGACTACAGATAGCCAACAGATACATGAAAAGATGCTCAGCATCACATGTTTGTTCTTATCAGTGGTTTGATTTGGAACATTCTGATAGGTGTGTAGTGGTATCTCAAAGGTGTTTTCATTTACAGTTCCCTAATATTTTTGAAAAGACTATTCTTTCTCCATTTTATTGCTTTTGCTCCTTTGACCAGTTAACTATATTTATGTGGGTCTGTTTCTGGGCTATTCTGTTCTATTGATCTATTTGTTGTTGTTGTTGTTGTTGTTGTTGTTGTTTCACCAATTTCACTCTATCATGATTACTGCAATTTTATAGTAAGTGTTTAAGTCAGTGTCAGTCTGTCAACTTTTTCCCCTATGATATTGTGTTGGCTATTCTGGATCTTTTATCATTCCATATAAACTTTAGAATTTGTTGATATCCACAAAATAACTTGCTGAAATTTTGATTGGGATTATATCAAATCTATATATATTAATTTGGGAAGAACTGATATCTTGACAATATTGAATCTTCCTGTCTCTAAACATGGAATATCTCTTCATGTATTTAGTCCTTTGATTTTGTTGATCAGAATGTTGTAGTTTTCCTCATATAGATCTTTTATATATTTTGTTAGATTTATACCTAAGTATTTAATTTATTTAAGTGCTAATATAAATGGTACTGTGTTTTTAATTTCAAATTCCATTTGTCCATTGATGGTATATAGGAAATTAATTGATTTTTGTGTATTAACCTTGTATCCTTCAACCTTGCTACAATTGTTTGTTAGTTCCAGTTTTCTTTTACAGATTTTGTTATATCTATACCTATTTCATTTTTTGGAGTCCTTAATATAAATGGCATTGTATTTTAAATTTCAGATTCCACTTGTTAATTTCTGGTATATAGGAAAGTGGTTGACCTTTGTATAGTACCTTGTATCCTGCAAACTTGTTAGAATCATTTATTACCAGTTCTATTTTTTCCAATTCTTTTGGGTTTTCTGTATAAACAGCATGTCATCTGTGAACAGAGTTTTATTTCTTTCTTCCCAATCTGTGTATTTTTTATTTCCTTTTTTTCTCTTATTGCATTGTCTAAGACTTCCACCTTGATGTTGAAAGGAGTGGTATGAAGGGACATCCTTGCCATATTCCTGATCTTAGGGGAAAAGCTTAGAGTTTCTCACCACTAAGTGAGGTGTTAGCTATATAACTTTTTGGTAAATGTTCTTTATCAAGTTGAGGAAGTTCCTCTTTATTCATAGTTTGCTCAGAGTTGTATTATGAATTGGTGTTGGATTTTGTCTAATGCTTTTTCTGCATCTTTTGATATAATTGTATGCTTTTTTTTCTTTAGACTGTTGATAATATGGGTAACATTCATTGATTTTCAAATATTATACCACTAGCCTTGCATACCTGGGATGAATTCCCAGGTGTATATTTATTTTTATACATTATTTGATTCAGTTGGTTAATATTTTGCTGAAGATTTTTGCATCTATGTTCATGAGAGATAACTTGTCTGTTATTTTATTTTGGTGCTTTGTCTGGCTTTGGTATTAGGCAATTCTGGCCTCATAGAATGAGTAGGGAGTATTTTCACTACTTTTATATTCTGGAAGAGATTGTAGAGAATTTGTGTAATTTTTTCCTCAATTTGGCAGTATTCACCAGTGAACCCATTTGGAACTGATGCTTTCTGTTTCGGAAAGTCATTAATTATTGATTCAATTTCTTTAATAAATATAAGCCTATTTACATATTCTACTGTTGTATGAATTTTGGCAGATTGTGTCTCTCAGGGATTTGGTCCATTTTACCTAGTTTATCAACTTTGTGTACATAAAATTGTTCATAGTATTGCTTTATTATGCTTTTAGTGGTAGTGGGATCTATAATGATGTCCCCTCCTTCATTTCTGATATTAATAATTGAGTCTTTTTTTTAGTTAGCTTGTGTAGATGCTTACCAACTTTATTAATGTTTTCAAAGAACCAATTTTATTAATGTTTTTGGTTTTGTTGATTTTCTCTATTGATTTCTTATTTTTAAATCATAATTTATGCTCTAGTTTTTATTAATTCATTTTTTCTGCTTACCTTGGATTAACTTTTACTTTTCTTTTTCTAGTTTCCTAACATGGAAATTTAGATTATTTAGTTTAGAATTTATTTTTTTAATGTACACATTCAATGCTCTAAATTTTTCTCTAAACACTGCTTTCACTATATCTCACAAATATTTATTTATGTTTTATTGTTTATTTATTTATTTTTGAGAGAGAGTGCACATGCATGCACAGGGGGAGGGGCAGAAATAGAGAGACAGAGAATCTGAAGCAGATTCCACGCTGTCAGCACAGAGCCTGATGTGGGGCTTGATCTCAGGAACCATGAGATTATGATCAAGAGTTGATCTGAAATCAAGAGTATGATCTGAAATCAAGAGTTGGACGCTTAACCTACTGAGCCACACAACTGCCCCATTTCACAAATATTTATAAGGTGTATTTTCACTTTCATTTATTTCAAGATAATTTCTAAATGCATCTGGAGATTTCTCTTTTGATCCATGCATTAGAAGTATGCTGTTTAATCTCTAAAATTTTTGAATTTTCCATATATCTTTCAGTTATTGATTCCTAATTTAAGTCCACTGTTGCTTGACAGCAGACATTGTATAACTTTTATTCTTTTAAATGTTTTAAGGTGTATTTGATGATCCCAAATATTGTCTACATCTGGTAAATGCTAAATGAGAGCTTGATAAGAATGTGTATTCTGCTACATTTGAATGCAATAGTCTGTAGATGTCAATTATATCCAGATGATTGATGGTGCTGTTGGTGATTGATGGTGCTCACTAATTTTGTGAGGACTCAAATACTCCATTTCAGATAAATGTATGTTGAAGTCTCCAAATATACTATTGGATTTATCTATTTATTCTTGCATTAGATCAGTTTTTGCCACATGTATTTTGATGCTGTAGTATTAGGCCCATAATCATTAAAGATTGTTATGTCCTCTCGCGGAACTGACCTTTGTATTATTGCGTTATTCTGCTCTGTCTGAAATTAATATAGTTACTCCAGCTTTATTTTGATTACTGTAAATACAATATATCTTTCTCCATCCTTTTACTTTTGTTCTATATGTTTCTGTATATTTAAGTGTATTTCTTATAGACAACATAATGTTGGATCATGTTTTTTCGTTTGTTCTGACAATGCCTTTTAATTGTTGTATTTAGACCATTGAAATTTAAAGCTAATTATTGGTATAGTTTGATTAATATCTCCTGTATTTGTTACTCATCTCTGTTTATTACCCTTGTTTTTTTTTTAAATTTGTATTGTCCATTGTGTTTCTACCTTTGTGATTTTAACTAAGAATTTTGTATGATTTTATTTTCTCTTCTTAGCTTATCAATTATATTTTAATTTTTTATAGTTGCTTTAAGTTTTGAAATATATATTTATAATTAATCCAAGTCCACCTTCTTTTTTTATGATATCAAAATTTTATTTTATTTTTAATTGTATTTTTAAAAAATTACTTAGCATATAGTGCAACAATGATTTCATGAGTAGATTCCTTAATGTCCCTTACCTATTTAGATCATCTCCCCTCCCACAATCCCTCCAGTAACCCTCTGTTTATTCTCCATATTTAAGAGTCTCTTATGTTTTTCCCTCTCCCTGTTTTTATAATATTTTTGTTTCCCTTCCCTTATGTTCATCTGTTTTGTCTCTTAAAGTCCTCATATGAATGAAGTCATAAGATATTTGGCTTTCTCTGACTAATTTTGCTTAGCATAATACCCTTCAGTTCCAACCATGTAGTTGCAAATGGCAAGATTTCATGCTTTTTGATTTCCAAGTAATACTCCATTGTATGTATGTATGTATGTATGTATATATATATATATATTTATATAATATATACTATATATATATATATATATATATATATATATATATACCACTTCTTCTTTATCCATTCATCCATCGATGGACATTTGGGCTCTTTACATACATTGGCTATTATTGATAGTGCTGCTATAAACATGGGGGTGCATATGTCCCTTCGAAACAGCACACCTGTATCCCTTGGATAAATACCTAGTACTGCAATTGCTAGGTCATAGGGTAGTGCTATTCTTAACTTTTTGAGGAACTTCCATACTGTTTTCCAGAGTGGCTGTACCAGTTTGCATTCCTACCAGCAATGCAAAATAGATCCTCTTTCTCCGCATCCTCACCAATATCTGTTGTTGCCTGAGTTGTTAATGTTAGCCATTCTGACAGGTGTAAAGTGGTGTCTCATTGTGGTTTGATTTGTATTTCCCTAGTGATGACTGATTTTGAGCATTTTTCATGTGTCTGTTGCCCATCTGGATGTCTTCTTTGGAGAAGTGTCTACTCATGTCTTTTGCCCATTACTTCTTGTATTATTTGGTTTTTGGGTGTTGAGTTTGATAAGTTATTTACAGATTTTTTTAATATTAAATTTATTGTCAAATTGGTTTCCATAAAACATGCAGTGCTCATCCCAACAAGTGCCATCCTCAAGACACATCACCCACCCTCCTCTCCCTCCCACCACTATCAACCCTCAGTTTGTTCTCAGTTTTCAACAGTCTCTTATGGTTTAGCTGCCTCCCTTTCTAACGTTTTTTTCTCCTTCCCCTCCCCCATAGTCTTCTGTTACATTTCTCAGGATCCACATAAGAGTGAAAACATATGGTATCTGTCTTTCTCTGTATGACTCATTTCACTTATCATAACACTCCTCAGTTCCATCCACGTTGCTACAAAAGGCCATATTTCATTTTTTCTCATTGCCACGTAGTATTCCATTGTGTATATAAACCACAATTTCTTTATCCATTAATCAGTTGATGGACATTTAGGTTCTTTCCATAATTTGGTTATTGTTGAGAGTGCTGCTATAAACATTGGGGTACAAGTGCCCCTATGCATCAGCACTCCTGTATCCCTTGGGTAAATCCTAGCAGTGCTATTGCTGGATCATAGGGTAGATCTATTTTTAACTTTTTGAGGAACCTCCACACTGTTTTCCAGAGCAGCTGCACCAGTTTGCATTCCCAGCAGCAGTGCGAGAGGGTTCCCATTTCTCGACATCCTCTCCAGCATCTATAGTCTCCTGATTTGTTCACTTTAGCCACTCTGACTGGCGTGATGTGGTATGTGTGTGTGGCTTTGATTTGTATTCCCCTGATGAGCTACATTGAGCATCTTTTCATGTGCCTGTTGGCCATCTAGATGTCTTCTTTAGAGAAGTGTCTATTCATGTTTTCTGCCCATTTCTTCACTGGATTATTCGTTTTTTGGGTGTGGAATTTGGTGAGCTCTTTATAGATTTTGGATAGTAGCCCTTTGTCCAATATGTCATTTGCAAATATCTTTTCCTATTCTGTTGGTTGCCTTTTAGTTTTGTTTGATTGTTTCCTTTGCAGTGCATAAGCTTTTAATCTTCATGAGGTCCCAATAGTTCATTTTTTCCTTTAATTCCCTGGCCTTTGGAAATGTGTCAAGTAAGAAATTGCTGCGGCTGAGGTCAGAGAGGTTTTTCCTGCTTTTTCTTCTAGGGTTTTGATGGTTTCCTGTCTCACATTCAGGTCCTTTATCCATTTTGAGTTTGTTTTTGTGAATGGTGTGAGAAAGTGGTCTAGTTTCAACCTTCTGCATGTTGCTGTCCAGCTCTCCCAGCACCATTTGTTAAAGAGACTGTCTTTTTTCCATTGGATATTCATTCCTGCTTTGTCAGAGATTAGTTGGTCATACTTTTGTGGGTCCAACTGTGGAGTCTCTATTCTATTCCATTGGTCTATGTGTCTGTTTTTGTGCCAATACCATGCTGTCTTGATGATTACAGCTTTGTATAGAGGCTAAAGTCTGGGATTGTGATGCCTCCCGCTTTGGTCTTCTTCAATATTACTTTGGCTATTCGGAGTCTTTTGTGGTTCCATACAAATTTTAGGATTGCTTGTTCTAGCTTCGAGGAGAAGGCTGGTTGAATTTTGATTGGGATTGCATTGAATGTGTAGATAGCTTTCGGTATTATTTATTTCGGTATATATTTATTCTTCCAGTCCATGAGCATGGAATGATTTTCCATTTCTTTATATCTGCTTCAATTTCCTTCATAAGCTTTCTATAGTTTTCAGCATACAGATCTTTTACATCTTTGGTTAGGTTGATTCCTAGGCATTTTATGCTTCTTGGTGCAATTGTGAATGGGATCAGTTTCTTTATTTGTTTTTCTGTTGCTTCATTATTAGTGTATAGGAATGCAACTGATTTCTGTCCATTGATTTTATATCCTGCGACTTTGCTGAATTCATGTATCAGTTCTAGCAGGCTTTCGGTGGAGTCTATTGGGTTTTCCGTGTATAATATCATGTCATCTGCAAAAAGTGAAAGCTTGACTTCATCTTTGCCAATATTGATGCCTTTGATTTCGTTTGGTTGTCTGATTGCTGATGCTCGCACTAAGGTAGTATTGACATTTTAATAACATTTATGCTTCCAATCCATGAGCACAGAATGTCTTTCCCTTTCTTTATATCTTCTTCAATTTCCTTCATAAGCTTTCTATAGTTTTCAGCATACAGATCTTTGACATCGTTGGTTAGGTTTAATCTAGGTATTTTATGATTCTTGGGCAGTTGTGAATGGGATCAGTTTCATTATTTGTCTTTCTGTTGCCTCATTATTTGTGTATAAGAATACAACTGATATGTGTATATTGATTTTGTATCCTGCAACTTTGTGGAATTAGTGTGTCAGTTCTAGCAGACTTTTGGTGGAGTCTTCCAGGTTTTCCGTGTATAATATCATGTCACCTGCAAAAAGTGAAAGCTTGACTTCACCTTTGCCAATTTTGATGCCTTTGGTTTCCTTTTGTTGTCTGATTGCTGATGCCAGAACTTCCAACTCTGTGTTAAACAACAGCGGTGAGAGTGGACATCCCTGTCATGTTCCTGATCTCAGGGGAAAAGCTCAGTTTTTCCCCATTGGGGATGATATTAGCTGTGGGCTTTTATAAATGGCTTTTGTGATGTTTAACTATGTTCCTTCTATCCCGACGTTTTTGAGGGTTTTTATTAAGAAAGCATGCTGAATTTTGTCAAATGCATTTTCTGCATTGATTGACAGGATCATATGGTTCTGTTCTTTTGTTTTATTAATGTGATGTATCACATTGATTGATTTGCAAATGTTGAACCAGCCCTGCAGCCCAGTAATGAAACCCACTTGATCATGGGGAATAATTCTTTTTATATGCTGTTGAATTTGATTTACTAGTATCTTGTTGAGAATTTTTGCATCCATATTCATCAGGAATATTGGCCTGTAGTTGTCTTTTTTGCTGGGTCTCTGTCTGGTTTAGGAATCAAAGTAATGCTGATCATAGAATGCGTCTGGAAGTTTTGCTTCCCTTTCTATTATTTGCAACAGCTTCAGAAGGATAGGTATTATCTCTGCTTTAAATGTCTGGTAGAATTCCCCAGGGAAGCCATCTGGTCCTGGACTCTTATTTGTTGGGAGATTTTTGATAACTGATTCAATTTCTTTGCCAGTTATGGATCTGTTAAAGTTTTCTATTTCTTCCTGTTTGAGTTTTGGAAGTGTGTGGATGTTTAGGAATTTGTCCATTTCTTCCAGGTTGTCCATTTTGTTGGCATATAATTTTTCATAATATTCCATGATAATTGCTTGCATTTCTGAGGGATTTGGTGTAATAACTCCATTTTCATTCATGATTTTATCTATTTGGGTCATCTCCCTTTTATTTTTGAGAAGCCTGGCTGGAGGTTTATCAATTTTATTTTTTCAAAATACCAACTCTTGGTTTCATTGATCTGCTCTACAGTTTTTTAGATTGTGTATTGTTTATTTCTGCTCTGATCTTTATAATTTCTCTTCTTCTGCTGGGTTTGGGGTTTCTTTGCTGTTCTGCTTCTATTTCCTTTAGGTGTGCTGTTGGATTATGTACTTGGGATTTTTCTTGTTTCTTGAGATAGGCCTTGATTGCAATGTATTTTCATCTTAGGACTGCCTTCACTGCATCCCAAAGTGTTTGCATTGTTGTCTTTTCATTTTCATTTTTTTCCATATATTTTTTTTGTTTGTTTGTTTTTAAAATTTTTTTTATGTTTATTTATTTCTGAGACAGAGAGAGACAGAGCATGAGTGGGGGAAGGGCAGAGAGAGAGGGAGACACAGAATCAGAAGCAGGCTCCAAGCTCTGAGCTGTCAGCACAGAGCCTGACACGGGGCTCGAACTCACAAACTGTGAGATCATGACCTGAGCCAAAGTCGGTCGCTCAACCGACTGAGCCACCCAGGTGCCCCCATATATTTTTAAATTTATTCTCTACTTGCCTGGTTGACCCATTCATTCTTTACTAGGGTGTTCTTTAATCTCCATGCTTTTGGAGGTTTTCCAGACTTTTTCATGTGGTTGATTTCAAGTTTCATAGCATTATGGTCTGAAAGTGTTCATGGTATGAGCTCAATTCTTGTATACTTATGAAGGGCTGTTTTGTGACCCAGTATGTGATCTATCTTGGTGAATGTTCCATGTGCACTTGAGAAGAAAGTATATTCTGTTGCTTTGGGATGCAGAGCTCTAAATATATCTGTCAAGTCCATCTCATCCAATGTATCATTCAGGGCCCTTGTTTCTTTATTGACCCTGTGTCTGGATGATCTACCCATTATTGTAAGTGGGGTATTAAAGTCCCCTGAAATTACCACATTCTTATCAATAAGGTTGCTTATGTTTGTGATTGTTTTATATATATGGTGGCTACTGTTTTCAGCACATTGACATTTATAATTGTTAGCTCTTCCTGATGGATATTCCCTGTAATTATTATATAATGCCTTTCTTCAACTCCTGTTACAGCCTTTAATTTAAAGTCTAGTTTGTCTGATATAAGTATGGCTACTCCAGCTTTCTTTTGGCTTCCAGTAGTAGCATGATAGATAGTTCTCCATCCCCTCATTCTCAATCTGAAAGTGTCCTCAGGTCTAAAATGAGTCTCTTGTAGACAGTAAATAGATGGGTCTTGTTTCTTTATCCGTTCTGAGACCCTATGTTTTGGTTGGTGCAATTAGTCCATTTACATTCAGTGTTATGATAGAAAGATATGGGTTTAGAGTCATTGTGATGTCTGTAGGTTTCATGCTTGTAGTGATGTCTCTGATACTTTGAGGTCCTTGCAACATTTCACTCACAGAGTCCCGCTTAGGATCTCTTGTAGGGATGCTTTAGTGGTGATGAGTCCCTTCAGTTTTTGTTTGTTTCTTTTCTCTCTCCTTCTATTCTGAATGACAGACTTGCTGGATAAAGGATTCTTGGCTGCGTATTTTTTTTCTTTTCATCACAATGAAGATTTCCTGCCATTCCTTTCTGGCCTGCCAAGTTTCAGTAGATAGGTCTGCCACTAGTCTTATGGGTCTCCCTTTGGAAGTTAGAGACTGTTTATCCCTAGCTGCTTTCAGAATTTTCTCTATATCCTTGTATTTTGCCAGTTTCACTATGATATGTCGTGCAGAAGATCAATTCAAGTTACGTCTGAAGGTAGTTCTCTGTGCCTCTTGGATTTCAATGCCTTTTTCCTTCCCCAGATCATGGAATTTCTCAGCTGTGATTTGTTCAATACACCTTTAGCCCCTTCCTCTCTCTCTTCCTCTTTTGGAATTCCTATGATATGGATATTGTTCCGTTTCATCGCATCACTTAGTTCTCTAATTCTCCCCTCATACTCCTGGGTTTTATCTCTCCTTTTCTTAGCTTCCTCTTTTTCTATAATTCTATCATCTAATTCACCTATTCTCTCCTCTGCCTCTTCAATCCGAGCTGTGGTCGCCTCCATTTTATTTTGCACCTCACTTATAGCATTTTTTATCTCCTCTTGACTATTTCTTAGTCCTTTGATCTCTGTAGCAATAGGTTCTCTGCTGTCCTCTATCCTTTTTCAAGCCCAGCGATTAATTTTATGAGTATTATTCTAAATTCTTGTTCCGTTATATTGCTTAAATCATTTTTGATCAATTCGTTAGCTGTTGCTACTTCTTGGAGTTTCTTTTGAGGAGAATTCTTCCATTTCATCATCTTGGGTAGTCTCTGCAGTGGCTCCTAACTTCAGGGCACTTCCCCTGTGCTGAATGGAGTAACTTGTGTTGGTGGGCGGGGCCACAGTCAGACCTGATGTCTGCCCCCAGCCCACCTCTGGAGCCACAGTGAGACTGGTGTGTACCTTACCTTCCCCTCTCCCAGGGACAGGACTCACTGTGGATTAGTGTGGTCCCTGTCTGGACAAGCCCACTTTCAAATAACACTCTATCACTTCACTGATAATGCAAGTATCTTATAGTAACAAAATACTAATTCCTTCATCCTGTTCCTTGTATTATTACTGTTTTTCATTTTACTTTTGTATAAGCTGTAAATATTTGGTATACATTTGCTATTACTTTGAGTACACTGTTATCTGTTAGATCAATTCCAAAGAAGAAAACAAAAGTTTATATTTTACCTTTACCTAGTCCTTTTATAATATTTTTCTTTCCTTTTATAGATCCAGGTTTCTGACCTATATCATTTTCCTTCTCCTGGAAGAACTTTTTTTAACATTTCTTGCAAGGCAGGTCTGTGTGTAACAAACTCCCTCAATTTTTTCTTGTCTGAAAGTATTTATTTCTCCTTCAGTTTTGAAGGATAATTTCACGGAATAAAGAATTCTAGGTTGGTAGGATTCCTTTTCTCAAGACTTTAAGTATTTCACCATACTGTCTTCTTACTTACACATTTTCTTGGAAGTTGGGTATAATTATTATGTTTGCTTCTGTATAGGTAAAGTTACTTTCATCTGGCTTCTTTCAGGATTTTTTCCTTTTCTTATATTTTCAACAATTTGAATTTGATATGCCTACATACAGCATTTTTGGCTTTTTGTTTTTTATTTTTGCCATGTATCCTGATTGGTCTGAGATTTCTGGATCTGTGGTTTGAAATCTGACATTAATATTTGGAAATTCTCAGTCATTAATACTTTAAATATTTTATCTGTCCCTTTGTCTCTTTCTTCTTCTTCTCATAATCTCATTATGATAATATTTCCCTCTGTAGTTGTCCCATAGTCCTTGGATATTCTGTTCCATTTTTCAGTCTTTTATCTCTTTACTTTTCAGTTTTTGAAATTTCTATTGACATAAACTCAGACTTTGTTTTCAGAGCTGTGTTTAGCTTCCTCGTGAGTCCATCAAAAATATTCCTTTTCTGATATAGTGTTTTTGATCTCTAACCTTTCTTTTTGATTCTTTGTTAGAATTTACATTCTAATATTTACATTACTCATCTGTTATTTCATGTTGCCTACGTTTTGAATTAGAACTCTTATCATATTAAACATAGTTGTTTTAAATTCTTGATATGATCATTCAAACATTCTGTTATTGGGTTGCTTGGTTTTTGTTGCAGATGCACCAAAGAATTGGAGACCCAAGACCAGAATGGGGAAATAGACTTTATTGAGTAGATAAGTATAATACACCTTCAAGAGAGAAATTAGGCCATTACCAGAGCAAGAGTGGCAATGGCATGGAAAAGCTCTAGCTGCATCCTTTTAAGCCTGCTTTGTGTACCTGGAAATTGGGCTTTGATTGACTTTTTTGATTGGCAGCTGGTAGTTATATAACATTTTGGCTTCTGTGCATTCCCCTATGCATGATGCATTTTGTTATAATTGTATTCCCTTATGTAATGTATATTTATGAGTGCCTAGTAAGCTTTTGTTGTGACCTTAGAGTTACTGAAGGGAAAGTTGCCCCCAATGTGTGCATGCTCAGCTCTTAGAAGTCTCCTTGTGGCTTTTGAACTAACTCTGTGGCTAGGCCTTTCCTGTTCTGTTAGCCCTTAGAGGTGGCTCTGAGGGTGTTGCCAGCATCTGTTTTATCCCTCCTTGCTCATGTCTAACCAACTGCCTAACAAATCCTGCCATATCCAAGTCTGCTTTTGACGCTTTCTGTGTCTCTTTGAAAATGTTTGTTGTTGTTGTTGTTGTTGTTGTTTGTGTGTGTGTGTGTGTTTGTTTGTTTTTGCTTTGTAGCATGACTTGTTATTTTTTCTTGAAAGCTAAACATAATGTACTTGGTAAAGGGAACTCTGGTAAATAAGCCTTTAAGCCTTTAGTGATGTGATGGTAAGGTCTGGTGGGATATAAGCATTTTATATTCCTATGATTGGGCCTTAGATGTTAGTGAACTTGTGACCTTCAGCTATGACTTTCATAAGTGCCTCTAAGTTTTTTCCCCACCTTTGGTGACACAAGATGTCCAGTGGGGGTGGAATTTTGTGTTTTCCCTCCCCCACATGGAAGGCAGAGTAGGCTAGAGTATTTTCTTCCCCTAGGTAAGTTAGGCTCTGATAGAAGACCAATAGGTGAGGCTCTGGTAAAATAGTTTTTCTTGAGGTCAGGCCTTCTAAGAACTGAAAGCTCTGGTGCATTTAAAAAAGTTCAGTTTTGCCTCTCCCTTCTGGAAGCATAAGGGGGTTTTTCTTTGATATTCACTGTAAGAATGCAGTAGGGCTCCTATTGGTAAAACTCACAAAAGTGTGAAGTCTCTGTGTAAGTGACCCCACTTCCAGAGTTTTTTACTCTCAGACTTAGCCACACTGAATCTCCAACAATTCATCAATTATAGTTTAGATTTTTCTACCCTGGTACTGGTTCCCAAGGTTTTTGCTTGTAATAAAGGTTATGTTCTCAGTAAATTGTGATTCATCTTATCTGCCTGTTGGTCTTTCCCATTTTTGGAGCAGCAGTTTGCCCTGTGACCTTGCTTCTATGAGGTATCTAAGAAGAGTTGTTGACTTGCCAGTTTGTTAAAATTTTTACTTGTTAGGATGGAGCAATGACTTCCAAGCTCCTTGCATTCCAGACTGGAAAATGGAAGTCTTCTTGGGTTTGTGTTTTTTACATTTTTTATCTTTCTTTCTTACTTTCTTAATTTAATTTAATTTAATTTAATTTAATTTAATTTAATTGTTTTAAGTAAGCTCTGTGCCTAATTTGGGGCTTCAGCTCACAACCCCAAGATCAGGAGTCACATGCTCTACCAATTAACATAGCCAGGTGCCTCTATATATTTACATTTTAGTGAAACAATACAATGAAGAACATGTCTGATACAACTTTTAAACGTTCAAATAACTTTCATTTCAAATCTGAACAAAACAATTTATAATTTACTTTGAGAACCTGCTAGTTTGTGGTCGCATTCCTTTTATTCTTGTACTTGAATGAAGTAATTGTGTACAATCTGAAATGCAGTTACCAGATTTTTAAAAATGTCTACAGTTATTGATATATTGTATTTGTTCTTATTCTGTGATAGGAACAACATCTAGCAGTAAATTCTAGGATTAAAAAAATATATCCTAAATTTATCATATGACTTTGTGAAGTTGAGATATTTTTATGACTCTGATTTGCCTCTGCTTTATTAGAATGAACATACTATTGGTTCATATTTACAACATTGCAAAGTGATAAAAATCCACATATATCTAAATAAAAAATGCTACCTCTGACAAGAGTACCAAATTATAATTTTCAGTGAGTCATTAAAGAATGTTTGTATCTGATATGAGTGACATGTATAATTTTCATATCAAGCTATAAAGAGAAAAAACAGCTTCAGTACATGAAGGAAACCCTTTCAGCAGAGAGGACATGTATTTTTTCCTTAATAGGAAATAAAGATACACCAAAACTAGGAGGTAATTCAGTTTGCATTGATTTTACTTAGAATAATTATAGATTTGGTTTATGGGTTTACTTAATGTGTAATTCTCTAACTTCAGGCAAGCTTGAGGGAGGGTGGAAGGAGAGGCAAGAAGTGGAGAGGAAAAGCTTCTGGCATCATTTGAAGTCTTTAGCATTCCCATCACACAGCCCTTTGCAAACTTTTTTAATCTTTTGGTTTTCATTATATCACTACCTGCATTAAGACTGCTTGACCCTAACTGAATCTCCCAAATTTCTTAAACTTTGCCATTTTGTTGTTTTATCAGCTTACCTGCCTGGGGAATATGACATGTTAGATGTTAATTACTTATAAGGAAGATATCTTAATAGCACAGAGCTCTTCTGTAGGAAATAGAAATATAAAACTCAATTTTTTCTGGTAGTATATTGTTAAAATTAGTTATTTACTAAATATAAAGTGACTTTCAGGTATGTGTGAG